>NC_053160.1:147003459-148203459 GCF_016835505.1 Polypterus senegalus | reverse complement strand
ATAAAATTAAAAATAGATTATTAACAAAAGTTTAGTTCAAAAAGATGCACACACTCAGCCAACTTCACACCCAAAGTTATCATTCCAAACATACATTTAGAGGTATTACAAAATTACAATTACTAAGATTCAAGAGAATTTGTGCAGAAGACAAACATTTCAAACATGCAACCCACATTTTATTTAGTGTATTGAAAGAAAGAAGATATACAAGAACTTTTTGTAGGAAAATATTAAGAACTTTTATTAGGCCTCAAGGAAGACCAAGGAATGACAACACAATAATCATTACAATATATTCAAAGTTCACAAAAGAAGCTAATCAGATAATCAAAAATCATTTTTAAAGTATGCAAGAAACAACAAACAGATTAAAAGATCTAACTTTAGTATCAGCTTATAAGAAAAATATAAGCCCATCAGATATACTAGTTTCAAGTAAGCTAAAAAGACAACAATGGCCAATATAGCTATGAATTTCCCCTTGGGATTAATAAAGTATCTATCTATCTATATTAGAATAGAATTTTTACTTAAATATTAGGACTATAACATACATGAAAATGGACAGATTGTAATTAAGAAAGAAGTGCGTCAACATTTACTTTTTGAAATAAACAACTGGATATATTGCATTAGATGAAAATATTGTAATTTACTATATATAGGAGAAGCTAGAAATCAATTAAAAAGTAGATTAAGACAACACTTAAAACATCAAACTACACAAATCTAACACATCATTAGTAAAATATTTTGACAAAATGAAGATACAACATCTAAGAATAAGCATTTGGGGAAACAAACAAACGGTGACCTGATGAAAACAGAAAAAGGAAAGAAAATCAATGGATAACAAAACTCAACACATTGATAGCCTCTTCTTAGGTTAAAACCTTGAGGTAACAGGCCTAACAAATTAAAGAACAACTCACTAGAAAACTCCAGATAAGTATAGACTTAATTATGAAACCATTTAAATACCACAAGATACGCAGAAGAACACACCAGTAGAAGACGCTAAAACAAGACTATAAGAAACAAACAAGTTTAATAGTGAAAAACAGAGAATAAACTTCATTCTAACATAAAAGCTTAAACTAAATAAAAATAAAACATTTACAAGAGAAACCTTAAATATAAGTAAACATTCATGAATAAAATAATTTTGAGATAAAAGACTGACAGAAAGGAAAATGGTACAAAAACACTATATAAAAAGAGGGAGAAAGACGAGGGAAAATAACGCTGAGTGAGGTTAAGCAGGGTGGAGAATTCAATCACTTTTATAAAGTAGTGAAAGTGGGAAGGAGGAATTGAAAATGAATTTCTATATAAAAACCCTAACCCTAAATACAAGCCAAAATTTAGCTACCCATTTGATTTTATTTATTGGCCTTAAAGAAGCAGATATACAGTAACAATTAATTGAATAAGCTAAGTAGGCCTTTCCTATTGCTAAGATCTGCTTTGCACAACTCTGAGCAGCTAAAACAGCTCCCAAGGAACAACAGTTACAAACTGATATATTTATTAAACTATTGGATATCTTTTTCAGAACTTATTCACATTTTGGGTTCTATACCTTTTCAAACTCAGTTTAATGAGGATTTGAGTCATCCTTAAAATAACTTATTCTATGGCTAGCTCAGTTAAAATTATATTATGAAGCCAAAAAATGATTTTTGTGTTATACATTTTCTTTTCATTACCTAATCTTAAAATTCCCTTTTACGCCTCATCTTAAAATGTCCCTTTAGAGTCCCTGAAGTAAAGATTTTAACCTTAATGGCTAAAATGAATATATTGGCCACTTAGGTTATAAATGATTATTTTTTATTTTCAATATGACCTTACCCCATACAACCTTAACTTAAAGTCTCTAACTTTGGAGTGTAAGAATTTTCTAGTAACCCTAATGTTAAAACTGTGATTTATTTATATTTCACCTTAGCATATTTATTGTGACAAACTTTTACGATGGTTTAAAAAACTTTACTGGTTACAAGATCAATTTCTCCCTATTTTTTAGTATTAAAATATAAGTTTTCTATGGGTGTTGTCCTCTTATAATTACCATTTCTTAGAAGAAGCTTTAAACAGGGACTGAAATGTTTTTTAATGTTGTACTTAATTGAATTGGTGTAACTGAGATTACGATGCAATTTGAAATTAAATAAATTTTAGCAATTAGAATTAAAATTCATGGATATTTTATAGAAAAAATTATTTATTTATATTGACCAATTTTAGTACTTTTTAACTTAATTTTTATATAGTACCACATTAAACCTTTAACTATAATGTATTAAAAATATACATTGTTGTAGTACAGTAATCCCTCGCTATATTGCGCTTCGTCTTTCGCGGCTTCACTCTATCGCGGATTTTAAATGTAAGCACATCTAAATACAGTGGTGTGAAAAACTATTTGCCCCCTTCCTGATTTCTTATTCTTTTGCATGTTTGTCACACAAAATGTTTCTGATCATCAAACACATTTAACCATTAGTCAAATATAACACAAGTAAACACAAAATGCAGTTTTTAAATGATGGTTTTTATTATTTAGGGAGAAAAAAAATCCAAACCTACATGGCCCTGTGTGAAAAAGTAATTGCCCCCTGAACCTAATAACTGGTCGGGCCACCCTTAGCAGCAATAACTGCAATCAAGCGTTTGCGATAACTTGCAATGAGTCTTTTACAGCGCTCTGGAGGAATTTTGTCCCACTCATCTTTGCAGAATTGTTGTAATTCAGCTTTATTTGAGGGTTTTCTAGCATGAACCGTCTTTCTAAGGTCATGCCATAGCATCTCAATTGGATTCAGGTCAGGACTTTGACTAGGCCACTCCAAAGTCTTCATTTTGTTTTTCTTCAGCCACTCAGAGGTGGATTTGCTGGTGTGTTTTGGGTCATTGTCCTGTTGCAGCACCCAAGATCGCTTCAGCCTTAGTTGACGAACAGATGGGCAGATATTCTCCTTCAGGAATTTTTGGTAGACAGTAGAATTCATGGTTCCATCTATCACAGCAAGCCTTCCAGGTCCTGAAGCAGCAAAACAACCCCAGACCATCACACTACCACCACCATATTTTACTGCTGGTATGATGTTCTTTTCTGAAATGCTGTGTTCCTTTTACGCCAGATGTAACGGGACATTTGCCTTCCAAAAAGTTCAACTTTTGTCTCATCAGTCCACAAGGTATTTTCCCAAAAGTCTTGGCAATCATTGAGATGTTTCTTAGCAAAATTGAGACGAGCCCTAATGTTCTTTTTGCTTAACAGTGGTTTGCGTCTTGGAAATCTGCCATGCAGGCCGTTTTTGCCCAGTCTCTTTCTTATGGTGGAGTCGTGAACACTGACCTTAATTGAGGCAAGTGGGGCTTGCAGTTCTTTAGACATTGTCCTGGGGTCTTTTGTGACCTCTCGGATGAGTCGTCTCTGCGCTCTTGGGGTAATTTTGGTCGGCCGGCCACTCCTGGGAAGGTTCACCACTGTTCCATGTTTTTGCCATTTGTGGATAATGGCTCTCACTGTGGTTCGCTGGAGTCCTAAAGCTTTAGAAATGGCTTTATATATATATAGAGTTGGTCTCGTCCGATGCGAGAGATGGACGTCTGAAGTGGAGCTCCGCTAGCAGCGGTGTTATTTTTCATATTATTTGCTTATTATCCTGAGATATCCTGCATTTATTCAACCCAAGGACACTGCTACATTATATATGTAAGCATATATAAATATGGCCAGCAAGAAAGGGGGTCCGAAAGAAAAGAAAACTAAAGCTGCACCCAAGCCAAGATCAGGAAGCCCTAGCTCAAGATACGGCCTTTCGGAGAGAGAGCTGGAACAGCTGAGCGAAAGTACAGACTCTTCGGGACCAAGGTTCGCTACATCGTCGCCGGCTGAGAGTGAAAAGGGGAGCGAATGTAAGATCGGGAGTGCAGATCTTGATAGCTCGCTGATCGGAGAACACCTGAAACTGAAAGGGGCCTTACAGTCCGCGATCTCAATTACTCCACGCGAGCCGGGAATAGCGGGAGCACTGGCTACAGTAGAGTCTGACGCTTCACCCACGGTACAAGAAGGCACAATTAAAATGTCTAAACTGGAGGTGATGCTCGCTGAGATCATACAAGATATAAAGAAAACCGAGAAGGCAAATGAGAAAGCAAGGGCAAAGGCACATGAGAGGCTGAAACAAGAGTTGCTGGAATTGAAACAGGAATGGCAGCAAGCAAACGAAACACAGCGGCAGGAGTTGCAACAAGCAAATGAAACGCAACGGCTGATGCTGCAACAGGCAAATGAAAGGCTGCGACAAGAAATGCAAGTGGAAATCCGACAGGTGCTGGGTAAAATTGAAACACTTACTGATCAATTGGAGGATCTCAAGGAGACATTCACGACTAGGATTGAATTAGCCGAAAATTTAGGCACCAGTACTGAAGAAAAACCAGAAAATGTCAGCTCAGAATGTAAAAAACTCGGAGAAAGACTGGCTGCTTTGGAAGATGGAAGTAGAAGGTACAATGTCAGAATTGAAGGTCTGCCTGAGAATCGAGAAAGTTCAAACCCGGTGAAATTCGCTGCTTAACTTTTTTCTAAAATAATTGGGGACGACTTTAAAGCAGAATCTGAGATAGCAGCAGCTTACCGCGTACGCGAATCAAACACCGTTAGACCCAGACCAAGGTCTTTTATAGTTCGTTTTGAACGATTATCATTTAAGCTAGAGGTAATGGCACTCCTCAGAAACAAGGAAGATATTACATTTGAAAATAACCACATTCGTATCTTTCCTGACTTCTCTCCAGCAACAGCTACTAAACGCGCTGCCTTCTACAACATCAAACAGCGGTTACGGCAAGCCAGCGTCAAATACAGCCTCTTGTATCCGGCAAAACTGAAAGTGGAATGGCAAGGTCATTTCTATGTCTTCGCTAGCAAGGAAGAAGCAGAAAAGGGATTAAGAAAGCTGATCCGGACTATTCTGATACATAATAGTGAGTTATGGCGGTTAATAATCTACTGTCTGATCTATTCGTTTTAAAATAAGGGTTTTTATCAGCACATATTCTCATTTGTTTTCATTATTACTTAGTATTACTAGGGCGCTATCTGTTTATGTTTTATTGTGCTTAATTACTTTTTCTTTCCTTTTTTTTTTCTTTTTCTAATTACTTCATCTCTACCCTAAACAAGACTGTTCAATATCATACCCTTGGTTTATTGTTATTGCTATTACTGCATTAAGACTTGTTATTTTTATTTTGGACACATCTTTAACACCATCACCCGGGTTTATTATCTGGGTGTATCATCTTAATGCACTAAAATTGCTGAAGACTATAATATATATTTTAAGTGGAAAATTATTTTTTTTCCCTTTTTTTCTTTTTTTTTTTTTTAAAGACTATATTGGTAACAGATATCTCTATCTTTTAATCCTAAAGCTCCGCTGCATTGGGGCTTGTTTTGCTTTGGACGTGCTCTGTCTCTGGGTATGTCAGAGGACTGGGACTATGTGAAGTGGGTTTTAGCCTCACTTGGGGAGGCAAAAAGGGAGGTGGGGGTTAAGGGGGGGAGAGAAAGAGAGCAGGCTTGATCTATACCTAATCTATCCTATTAATCTTATAATTATAACTACCAACGTAATAATAAGCTGCATGGCAACAACTCTAGGGGAAATAGGAAATTAAGGCCGAAGCTGTCTCACTTCCAGTTAAGACTATAAAATGACATCAAAAAGTTGGAATGTTAAAGGCCTGAATCACGAATTAAAGAGAAAGAAAGTACTCTCTCACCTAACAGGTCTAAATGCTAAAATAGTATTTTTACAGGAAACCCACTTACTAAGCAAGGATCAGTTCCGGCTGCAAAAAGACTGGACTGGCCAAATGTTCCATTCTAGTTTTACAAAGAAAACTAGAGGTGTGGGAATTCTCATACATAGAACAGTACCATTTGTAGCATCAGATGTAGTATTGGATCCTGAAGGGAGATATGTAATGGTCATGGGAGACTTATCTAACTGTAAAATGATTTTGATAAATGTTTATGCACCTAATGTTGATGATAAGGAATTTATACAAAATTTATTTGCATCCATTCCCAATCTGAACACTCATAAAGTTATAATGGCTGGGGACTTTAATTGTGTTCTAAATCCACTTTTAGATAGGACTTCCTCCACAGGGGGAACGGCATCTAACACCGCAAAGATAATTACAAAGTTTATAACTGATCACAACTTATCAGACCCCTGGAGGTTTTTAAACCCAAATTCAAGAACATATTCTTTCTACTCACCAGTACATCATTGCTACTCAAGGATTGATTACTTCTTTATAGACAATAACTTCTTGCCTAAGATTAAATCTTGTAAATACGATGCTATTGTTATTTCTGACCATGCACCTATGATCTTGGAGCTAAAATTACTAAGCCCCATACACTTACCCCAGATGGCCTCAACCGCTTCTATTAGCTGACGAGAATTGTACTGAATTTATATCCAAACAAATCAAATTCTTTCTAGAGACAAATACATCCCCTGAGATCTCTGCAGGAATACTCTGGGAAACTCTTAAGGCCTTCTTAAGAGGACAGATTATCTCATATCTTTCCCACAGAAATAAATCCGAAGCCAAGAAAGTAGCAGAGATAAAAAGCGAAATTACTAAAATAGATGAAGAACATGCCAGACTACCAAGCGAGACTCTACATAGGAGGAGGCAGGCTCTACATTCAGAATTAAACCTCTTGACAACTAAAGAAACTGAACAACTAATTTACAAATCCAGACATCATTATTATGAACATGGAGAAAGCTAATAAGCTTTTAGCTCAACAAATTCACAAGCAAGAAGTGGGCAACGCAATCTCGGTAATCACTAACACGAACGGAGATAAAATCGTCAAACACAAAAATATAATGCACACTTTCAGAGACTACTATAAATCCCTATATACTACTGAGTTTAAAGAAGACAATACACATCTAATGCATTTCTGGATACATTACAGATACCACAAATAGACGCTTTTAGTGTGGAGGAACTTGATAAACCTCTGGCATTATCAGAATTACTAGATGCTATAAAGTCACTCCAAGGCGGGAAAGCAGCAGGCCCTGATGGCTACCCTGCAGAATTTTACAAGAAATTCTCCGCTCAGCTAGCTCCCTCCTATTAGCAACATTTACAGAAGCCAGAGATAACCAATCTCTTCCACAAACCTTTCGCCAAGCACTAATCACTGATTTTCCAAAACAAAATAAGGACTTATTACAATGTGCATCATACAGACCAATTTCACTTCTGAATAACGACGTTAAAATACTCTCTAAAATCATAGCTAGAAGGATGGAGAAAGTGCTCCCTCGTAATATCACAAGACCAAACTGGATTTATTAGGGGCCGACACTTATCTTCAAATCTTCGACGCCTGTTTAATGTAATATACTCACCAACTAAATCAAACACCCCAGAAATATTATTATCATTGGATGCAGAAAAAGCATTCGACATGATTGAATGGAAATACCTTTTTACTACATTGGAGAAGTTTGGGTTTGGCCCAACATTTGTGCATGGATTAAATTACTGTATACTAACCCAGAAGCTTCAGTTTGCATCAATAACATTTGCTCAGACTACTTTAAACTAGAGCGTGGCACTAGACAAGGATGCCCTTGTCACCGCTGCTGTTTGCATTGCCATTGAACCACTGGCAATACATTGTCGAAATACTGATCAGATAAAGGGGATTAGCAGAGAAGGACTGGAACAGAAAATCTCATTATATGCAGATGACATGGTACTGTATATATCGGACCCAGAAAATTCTGTGCCTGCAGTCTTAGCAGCACTCACAGAATTTCAAAAGATCTCTGGTCTCAGAATTAATCTGAATAAAAGTGTACTCTTTCCAGTGAATTCTCAAGCATATAATATTAGATTAGACACCCTACCTTTTATCATTGCAGAACAGTTTAAATACCTCGGGTAAACATCACAAGTAAACATAAAGCTCTTTATCAACAAAATTTCGTCTGCATGGAAAAAATTAAACAAGACTTGCATAGATGGTCAACCCTTCATCTCACACTAGCTGGAAGAATTAACACTGTTAAGATGAATATTCTTCCTAAGCTCCTTTTT
This sequence comes from Polypterus senegalus, assembly GCF_016835505.1. Lineage (NCBI taxonomy): Eukaryota > Metazoa > Chordata > Cladistia > Polypteriformes > Polypteridae > Polypterus > Polypterus senegalus. The sequence goes on along the minus strand of NC_053160.1, from coordinate 148,195,293 downwards.
ATTTCAAAACATCCCAATATACATTAATAAATCATTCTTTAAGCAATTAGATTCAACAATAACCTCATTTATTTGGAATTCAAAACATCCACGCATCAAAAGAGCGACCCTACAAAGACAAAAGGCAGAAGGTGGCATGGCTCTACCTAACTTCCAGTTTTATTACTGGGCAGCAAATATACAGGCGATAAGAACCTGGACACAAATAGAAGAACATACACAGGCTTGGACCACAATAGAAGTAAAATCCTGCAGTACTTCTTTGTATTCCTTGCTCTGTGCTCCAATAAACACACGTTATCGGCAATATACAAATAACCCAATTGTGCTCCACTCACTTAGAATCTGGAACCAATGTAGAAAGCATTTTAAGACGGAGAAGCTTCTATCTGTGGCACCCTGCAAGAGAACCACCTCTTTCAACCTTCACAAACATATGCAGTTTTAATATCTGGAAAAATTTGGAATTAACTTGCTTAGAGATCTTTATATAGACAACGTCTTTGCATCCTATGAACAATTACATTCCAAATTTAACATTCCAGCTACACATTTCTTTCACTATCTTCAAATCAGGAACTTTGTTAAACAGAACCTTCCAGATTTTCCTCATCTTGCACCCTCATCCATGCTGGAAAAATATTGCTTAATCTCAAGGACTTAGACTCCATCTCTACAATATATAAAATCATTTTACAATCCCTCCTTTCAAAGATCCAAGAGGACACTGGGAAAAGATCTCTCAATTAATATATCAGAAAAGGAGTGGAAAGTAGCAATGCAGAGAATTCACTCGAGCTCCATATGCAAAGCATACAATTATACAACTCAAAATTATATATCGAGCACATCTGTCTCGACTAAAACTCTCAAAATGTTTCCAGGGCATGATCCAACCTGTGAACGCTGCAAAAGTCCCAGCCTCACTAGGTCACATGTTCTGGGCCTGCACCAAATTAACATTATTCTGGACAAAAATTTTTAATTACCTTTCAGACAGCCTTGGACTCACAATCCCTCCTAACCCATTAACAGCTGTGTTTGGGGTTCTTCCAGAGGGGCTTAAAGTGGAGAAAGACAAACAAATTGTGATTGCATTCACTACACTTTGGCACGCAGACTTATTCTGATAAACTGGAAGAATCCAAACTCTCCTCTTTTAAGTCAGTGGGAAACTGATGTGTTATATTATTTGAAATTGGAAAAATCAAATACTCAGTTAGAGGATCTGTACAGACTTTTTCAAAACATGGCAGGATCTAATCAGTAATATTTTAAAATAAGTTCATAAAGCACAGAGAATTTATTAATTTAGGTATGTTTAAAGCCTTAAATTTTATGCGTTTGGCTTGCTCTCTCTCTCAAGGGTGGGGATCGATCTGTTCTTAACTCTATTTTTCTTTTTGTAAAAACTTGATTGCTTTGTATGGAGTGTAATAAAATTAATAAAAATAAAAAAAAAGAAAAGAAATGGCTTTATAACCTTTACCAGACTGATAGATCTAAATTACTTCTGTTCTCATTTGTTCCTGAATTTCTTTGGATCTTGGCATGATGTCTAGCTTTTGAGGTGCTTTTGGTCTACTTCTCTGTGTCAGGCAGCTCCTATTTAAGTGATTTCTTGATTGAAACAGGTGTGGCAGTAATCAGGCCTGGGGGTGGCTACAGAAATTGAACTCAGGTGTGATACACCACAGTTAGGTTATTTTTTAACAAGGGGGCAATAACTTTTTCACACAGGGCCATGTAGGTTTGGATTTTTTTTCTCCCTAAATAATAAAAACCATCATTTAAAAACTGCATTTTGTGTTTACTTGTGTTATATTTGACTAATGGTTAAATGTGTTTGATGATCAGAAACATTTTGTGTGACAAACATGCAAAAGAATAAGAAATCAGGAAGGGGGCAAAAAGTTTTTCACACCACTGCATATTTTACGGATTTTTCGCTGGTTCGCGGATTTCTGCGGACAACGGGTCTTTCAATTTATGCTACACACTTCCTCAGTTTGTTTGCCCTGTTGATTTCATACAAGGGATGCTATTGGTGGATGTCTTAGAAGCTACTCAATCAGAGCATGTATTACATATAAACTAAAACTCCTCAATGCTATAAGATATGCATCCCGCACGGAGCTTGATTGTTTGCTTGTCTCTGCCTCTCTCTCACCCTCTCTGACATTCTCTGCGCCTGACGGAGGGGCTGTGAGCAGAGGTGCTGTTTGCACAGAGGCTGTTTGCTTAGAAGATACTGACGCTCCTCTAAAAAAATGCCACGGAAAACTTAAAAACACACGTATTGATTTTTTGATATTTTGCTTTTCTTTGCGAGCGCTCGCTCTCTCTCTGAAATTCTCTGCTCCTGAAGAGAAGAAGATCTATTTGCATTCTTTTAATTGTGAGAAAGAACTGTCATCTCTGTCTTGTCATGGAGCACAATTTAAACTTTTGACTAAAGGGTGTTATTTCATGTCTAGAGGGCTCTAATAATGTTAACAGTGTGGGAGAGTTTATAAGGGCTTAAAATATATAAAAATAACCATACAAACATATGGTTTCTACTTCGCGGATTTTCATCTATCGCGGGGGGTTCTGGAACGCAACCCCTGCGATCGAGGAGGGATTACTGTAGTTTTAATATTCTTTCTTTTTCTTTTTAGTTATAATTTAGTTCTTCCCTTTTTCTTATTAAATTTAGGTAGGTAGTATGTTTGGTATTTATTTATATTTTATTTCTTATGTAGGTATAATTAGAGTCAAGGTCACAGTTTTCTTTGGAACATGTCATTTAGGAATTCTTTTCCTAATCAGATTGAAAAACTTATATTATTATTAATATATATAGCAATTAATGTGAGCCAGAGCAAACGATTGAATTGGATGCTTCCATGACTGTCTTGGATTTGTCAGTTCATGCCCCTTGAGCTGTATCATGGGAGCATGATGTTTTGTTTCTCTATATAGTGATCCTGTTATGCCCAAGGTTGATTTAATGAAGAATCCAAATAGAGGAGCAAGCTGGCCAAGAATGGTACTGATGTATGGAAATCCTGTTGATTTCCACGTTCAGACAGAGAAGTCAATAATGCCACTTACTCTAATAGATCTAAAAATTTCTTATCCAGTGGCATTCAAATCTCCAGTCTATTCAAAATAAATATTCTTTATGTTTAACTACATGTGTCATAGGTTCATTTTTGTGAAAATAGGAGCCTGACGGACTCATAATGATTCTCCCTATATGTTAAAAAATGTATTTAAATCCTTTAAATGTATTCAAAATAAATATACAGGAGCCAAAGGCACTATTAGACAGAAGCTCAATATCAACTAGAGGAAATTCCAGCTATGCCCATTGTGTGCGGAAGGCAAAAAACTGTATGTAGGACAGCCTAAGAATAAATTAAAAGAAAAATTATATCAACATGACCTTATGGTCCAGGCTTCAGTCAAATAATATTTGGACTTTAACTCAAAGAATTTATTTTGAAAGAAAATGGATTAACTGGTTATGGACACAACATCCATTTGGTTTAAACAAAAAATAACAGTGATTGATGGGACCAGGTATACTGGTTGCTGATTTCAATTGGTAAGAAAAATAGAGATTGATATAAACAATTTGTTAATTGTGGGATCTTTTAAACAAATTTATTCCCTTTTGAAATTCAATCTTAAATGTGTTACTTAGAAAAGGAAAAGGAATTTTTCTCTAAAAAAAATAACCTGAGCCAGTGCATTGTGCACTTTGTACATTTGTTTTCCCCTAACCTAACCCTATGTACAAATGACTATAATGACTCTAAAAATCTATAAACACTTTAAACCGATAAAATGTTCAATCAGAATTGCATTAAGTGCCTTGATGAAAGGTCTGACTATATTTCACAAGCCAATAGGTGGCAGCAAAGAGTAGCAGGCAGAAGAAATTGTGGCTGTGCATCTGACTGGCAAGAAGAGTCCATCTAACAACTGATATTGCTGAGTGACCCGTTAAGTGAGTGTCAAAGCTTAGGAACGCAGGGACAAAGGCATCATCAGTGGGTCTTGTGATTAGGCAGCTCCAGTTTTTTATAGATATTCATAAGATAATGTTCAGTTCTTTATAAGTTGTCTATTTCTAAACTAGGTTTGCAAGACATATTGATAAACATAAACTCTTCATTTGCCACATTTTCTGTTCTTTGGAGTTCTGCAGACAAGTGTTCTCAAACTGATTAGCACTGCAGTCTCATAACTTCAGGGTCCTTGGTTCAACTCATGGCCAATCATTAACTGACTGTTTGCTTGTTCTTGTCATATTTCTGCGTCTTTCATCAGATACTCTCATTTCCTCCCACATCCCATAGAATTATGCATTAAGTTAATCGGTGTCTCCACATTTGGCTTGGTGTGAATGGCTGTGTGTGTGTATGTGTGTGTGTGCGCAACGGTACCCTGTGGTGAAACAGTGTTCTGTCAGTAGGATGCTGCCTTGTGCTTAATGAGGCTGGGCTACAGTCTGGCCTTCTACTAACCTGTAATGGAAGAAGGGCTTTCAGTAAATAAAGCTTTTCTGATATTTATGTTTAAATATAATCTCAATTTGCTGTACAATATGTAGCAGTAAAACAAGCTCAAATCAAAAAATTACTGCTAAAAGGGCAGCAACACGGTGACATCTGTCGCTTGTACCTTTGCCAGGGCTAAAAACGGCTGTTCTCAGTCACACACATTTATGGAGATGTCACATCCCAGCAGGAGGTTTCAGAAAATCAAAGCAAACTCAATTATGTATCTGCTGACAGTGACAAAACTATTTTATTCTTGAGCTCTTAGCTGAATGTGAGAAAAATTAAAAGCGTGCACATTTTTAATGAGTGCAATTATTGGATCATCAGTCACATAGCCCATCTGCTGCAGAGTTTTCCAGTGAATGGGGAGGCTAAAAGTGTTACAGATACATAAATGTTCTGTAAAGAATGGATAATGATATTCATACATCTTGTGCTCAATCGAAATGGTATGAATCACTCCATCAACACTGCTTGTTCTTCTAGACATCAATTTTAAGTTCTGACACAAGTTTTGAAAACCATGCCTCTATATCCGCAGTTTTAAACATCTTATTCCATGAATGATCGCATTTATCTCTGTGCATGTCTATCCTTTTACAAAGGGCAGACAATTCGTGACTGCTAGTTCAAATATATTTTGGGTTATGATATAGGAATATAAACTAGTAAACATAGCAGAACATGGCATTATACTTGGTAAGCTTTAACTGATAAAATGAGCAGGAGAATGACATACAAATTTAAAATATATATTTAGAAAATATTACAGATCATATTCCAAATGGAGTTATGCTGGTAAGTTGATAAGTCCTGGGAAAAGTATAGGAGCAGAAGGGACACTTGGATATGGCAGTGCCCTTAGGAACATTATGGTTGTTATGGCATGGAGCCTGTTATATGCATCTGGGGATGTTTATGAAGCCAACTTTATTTCCTCTGTTTTGTTCATAAAGTAAGTTGAAATACTATGCTTGAACAAGGGTAAACAATTAATTAGTTTCCTTCTCAGCTTGTTTTCAGAACAGGACAGATGCATAAAGCTGCAAGAATTTAAAAACAATTTTCACCTTTCCAAGATATGGATGGTACTCTTCAAAGTGATATACTTCAATAGATTGCTGAATATAGAAGCAGATGTTAGGAAGCGGGGTGGCACGGTGGTGCAGTGGGTAGCGCTGCTGCCTCGCAGTTAGGAGACCCGGGTTTGCTTCCCAGGTCCTCTCTGCGTGGAGTTTGCATGTTCTCCCCGTGTCTGCGTGGGTTTCCTCCGGGTGCTTCGGTTTCCTCCCACAGTCCAAAGACATGCAGGTTAGGTGCATTGGCGATCCTAAATTGTCCCTAGAGCTTTGTGTGTGGGTCCAGCGGTGGGTTGGCGCCCTGCCAGGGGTTTGTTTCCTGCCTTGCGCCCTGTGTTGGCTGGGATTGGCTCCAGCAGACCCCTGTGACCCTGTAGTTAGGATATATCGGGTTGGATAATAGATGGATGTTAGGAAGCGATGAAGCCTTACTGGTGTTTAGGTTACCTCAGTGCTAGCTGCTTATTTAATGTACTGCCACAGTTGTCCTATTCTTTGCTTCCTGTCTCAAATGTATAGTTAACTGCTTTGAACTTTTTCGAAGATGAATAAAAGATTGAGTTTTCATTTTTCTCACCAGAAAGTTTTTCAGGTCTGTCTTTGTTGTCAGGACTTGGTACTGGCTATTTCTGTACTATTCCCAAGACTGCATAACAACAGAGAAGCTCTGAAGTCAAACCTCACTAGTCTTTATACTTTGTTCTGTAATGGTTTGTTCCAAGTTTTATTAAATCTCTCCTTTATCAGTAGAAACAACACATTAAGGCTGTGTAACGTAATGTGACTTTTCCACCGATTTTTGGTCGTAGCTTTCATTTACATAATCTTAGCAAGTCACAGAAAGTTGGGAGCATTCTCCCATAAGGCCAGTCATGTAATGTGACAGGCCAAGGGCTTCACTCCAACTAGTCTGTGACTCACTCTGATAAGTTTGATTTTGCCATTAGTTGCAGGGGCAAGTCCTGTGTGCATGAGAGCTGTCAAATAATGATTGCTCAGTTGGAAGTACAATGAATATACTGTAATGCAGTAAAGAGGAATAAGTAGCGCACATATTTTGAACCTGACAAAAGAACAGAGTCTCATCTATCAAATGTCTCATGTTTTAAATATGATCGATGAGTAAATGGAAAAAAGTGCACAGCATCAGCTCCTTCATGCAGTATACTATATGTAAATATAACACAGTAAATGTGACAAGCCCTGTAATTAAATCAACAATTTAATTAATTAAGACAAATTATATCAGCAAATTCACTCGGCAACTCTGACATGCCCCACGACTAGAAGTCATGTAAAGTGATATTGGCTTTAGATAGCAGAAGAACAAAATGGAGAATCTTACAGCACACATTATTTGCTTGATTGTACCGTGGGATGGGTTGTACATTTAGCTACATTATAAAAAATTAGCAGCACTCTCAGACACTATGTTTGATTTCTCTTTAGGACTGTAAAGGAGAGAACTTTACTTTTATTAACATTAGAATGACCAAAGCCTACGAAAAAACTTGTAATTCCGGCCCACCTTAAATCCCTTCGCACCTCTCTGTCTCAGTCTTGTAAATGTGTCGATTAACAATAAACATCTACATGTGGAAGTGTGTGTGTCTGTCTGTCCAGCTTAGATGTGCGAGCCTACAGCATGAAGCTCAAAGAAATCGACTCTGTCGCCGAAGTGAAACCGCCGAGAAAAGAGAAACTCGCTTAGCTGCTAGTACACAAGCGAAGAGAGTACATGGGCAAAACAAAACCTCAGAGGAGAGAGAAACTCGCTTAGCCACTGATAGACAATGGAGGCGAGCACGTCGGCAAAACAAAACTGCCGAGGAAAGAGAACCTCGCAGAAGACAGCAACGGTCCATTGAAGTGCCCACTCATGTACACAGTCACACTCACCAACTTAAGACATACAATTTGAGTTGTGGGAGAAAACCCCACACAAAGATGAGGGGAACAGAAGCAACATGTGAGATCACTGACACTGCCTCCAAGCAGCATTAATCACTATAGTACCACAACACCTAATTCATTTACAAAAATGATCTACTGTACATTTTTACAGAATAGCCAAAAAAAAAACTCTTTTGATGTGTTATACTGTTCAAAATGAAATAAGTCAAAAGATTATTATTTTCATGGTAAAGGATAATAATAACAATGTAGTTTCATTACTTATAGGTAATACTTTGACCTCTCAAACAATCAACTTCACCAAGTGAGGTCTCAGAATTTGAAATAATTGAAGTACTCTTAGTATTAATTTGCAGTCATTTGCCTCAATGTTAAATTACCAAAGCTAAAATTAATATGTTTTGATTAATGCTACCCAAACAATTTATCTTGGCTCAGATAATTTTGTCCATCACAGTGTGTCTAGTGTCTACCTCCTTTTCATAGGCGACATAGCACAGAATTTGTTTTCCCTGATCCTTGAATGCATTTTCTTTTTAATGGCTTACTGTGTGTCATATCTGTGCATAGTAGACTCTGTAATAGTTGACCTCTAATTTTATACAGTCTGCAAAAACAGATTCAAATATGTGTATAGTATAAATATACTTATTTATTTATTTTTTTAATAATTAAGAAGCCATTTCATCCAAATTACAACTAAGTGCTTCATCAACTGCCAATAGGGAAGAATTGCAATTTTAAATGTATGATGTTGTGATTGTGCATGCATTGGATTTACTGTCAAATACTAAAAATACATCTCTTACTCATCAACTCTTATGTGACAAGAGCTTAACAAAGGCTTCTTTTGGTCTTCATAATACTTATAGGTTGTTTATTTGTGTGCAGTGTGGCATATTGAAATAACATTCCTTGTTAATAAGAAGTATTCTCAGGTCTAACACTCAATATGTAATATCAAGAGACATGTGTCTCAATTAACCCACCTCAGACCACTCCAAAGTGACGATTTGTTAGTAGGTCACATTGCAGAGATCAATAAACACTTTACGGATGCTTTTTATGTGTTATGAAGACTCAAACAAGCGTTTGTTAAGGTCTTGTTACATAAAAGTAAATGAGTAATAGGTGAATTTTTGCCGTACCTACGCTAAAATGTTACGAGATTTTTTAAGCAGTAAATATTGATTAAAATGTGTAATAAGATTAATTTTTTTTTTTTTTTTAATTTCCTTGTCTAAATTTCATTACTTAAGACAAACACTATTTTTCTTGTCCCCTTTTCACTTACATTTAATTTTTCTATTCAGTGTCTTAGCTTTGAGCACTCCCACAAAGTCTGGCCCATTTGCTAATTCACTGTTATCCACCACCTTTCCCCACACGTGTTTTTTTTTTTTTCCATTCCCTTCCTCCCAATTAAAATAACCTTAAAAATTCTTTACCTTTGTTTTTTTGAACTCTGTTCTTGATCATTTTTATCATCCCTGATCCATTCTTCCTTTATGTCTCTTTCACAGTTCTGTAAAAGTCTTTTAATGGGTACATTTTTATTATGTATCACAGTTTCGTTCCTCTCCCACCACATAGTCTCCTTTATTATATTAATTAATTTCCATTTCTCTTTTCCCATTTTTTCATTTAATCCCTTCCCCACTAACCCATACAGTATTCCTTCCTTTGTTATTTCCTCTTTTCCTATTAACCCGTTCCATTTCTGTAATATCCCTTTCCACACCTCTTGTGCCTTTTTACACTGCCAAAATACATGTACTGTACTGCTGTTTCTATCTCACTGCAGGTTTCTCTAGGACATACTGGAGATTTTGCAATTCTTCGTTTGTACGTAGCTGAGTTTGCCGGTAGCACCTTGTATACTGTTAACCAACCCAAATCTTTTTGTTTATTTGTCAATTCTTTAGCACCAATTTGTTGCCATACTTTCTTTGTCTGTTCTTCTCATAGTGGTCGAATTTTAACTGTTATTTCTTGCTTTGCAATATATTTTTTCAGATCTCTAATCCTTCCCCATATTTTGGCCTCTCCTTCCTCCTATTTATATTTCCTCAAACATGTTATTGTTATATAATGTTTAGACACCTTAAAGGCAATCGGTTTATTATTTGCAGTTTTCCATAATTTTGCTTTCCTTAGTTCTGCTCCCACTAGGTACCTTACCATGTCTGCCATTTTCCCTTTTTTATTCAAAGCCATATTAATTACTATTGCTGTGTGTTTTAGTATCAGTTCCTGCTCTGTTTTTGGAATGCCTTTCCCTCCTTTCTCTTTTTGTTTTGTTACTATTTTTCTTGCTATTTTTTCAGACTTTGATCCCCACAGGAAAACAAAGCACATTCTCATAATTTTTTTTTAGAATCCTTCGTGGAGGAAAAAACACAGTGGCTAGATATGCCAATTTTGGTAAAATTATTGCTTTTACCAGCAATATTTTCCCCTCCATGGTCAAACTCCTTAATCTCCAAAATCCTATTTTCTTATTAATCTTTTTTAACATTTCTTTCCATTCTTGCTTTTCTATGTTGTTGTCTCCAAAATTTACGCCCATTATTTTAACCATATTTGAAATCTTTATCTTCCCTTCTGGTTTTTTCTTCCATTTTCCCCACAACACACAGTCACATTTTTTCAAATTTAATGTTGAACCCGATGCCCTACAAAAAGATTCTGTATATTCTATTATTTGATTTACACTGCACACATTTCTTTTAATGACGCTTACGTCATCCATATATGCACATATCTTCATCTGTTGTCCTCCGCTTCCTGGGACTTCAACTCCCCATATATTTTTGTCCGTTCTAATCTTATTTATCAGTGACTCGATGCTTAATACAAATAAAATTGCCGACAGAGGACACCCTTGTCTTACACCCCTCCCTACTTTTATTTCCTCTGACAGTTTATTATTTACCTTAATTTTGCTAACAATGCCTTTGTATAAAGTTTTTATCCAATTAACAAATCCAAAGGCACTCCTATTCTCTGAAGGATTTCCCACATGTATTTGTGGGTGACTTTATCAAACGCTTTTTTCAAGGTCAAGATTAATAACCCCAATATCCATATTTCTTTCTTTCATCCAGAATATACTGTCCCTCAAAAGACACAAATTTTCTGCTGCACTTCTCCCTGGCACCACACATGCTTGTTCTTCTCTAATCACATATTTAATTTTATCCTTTAAACGATTTGCTAAGACCCTTGCTAAAATTTTATATTCCTGGCAGAGCAGAGTTATTGTCCTCCAATTTGTAATATTCGCTGTCTCCTCCTTTTTGGGAATAAGAGTTATTATTCCTGTCTTCATTGTTTTAGTCATTTCTCTCTCCCTCAGGATTTCTCGAATTGGACTCAGCATATCTTCTCCAAGTATCTCCCAAATTGTCATATAAAACTCATTTGGTAGCCCATCAATTCCCGGTGTTTTTCCGCTGTTACCCATTTTCGTGGCTTTCTCTATCTCCTGCAACTCTATCTCTCTTTGTAACTCTTCTTTTTGTTCTTCTGTAAAAAATTGGTCTACTGTTTGCACAAGTTCTTTAACACACCCTGTATCTATTTCTTTCTCCATATACATTTCCTCGTAAAAAGTTGTTATTATTCTTAATAATTCTTTAGTCCAATTTTTAACATTTCCATCTTTGTCTATCAGTTCTTCTATCTGTGTCTTTCTTCTCCTCTCCTCGAGAGCATTTCTCTCCTTCCTCTTGCTCTCTGACTCTGCTCTGGAACTTTATCTTTTCTTCTCTGTTCTTATATACTTTCCCCAGTTCTTCTTTTATTGTTCTTATCTCTAATTCTGTCTCTTCATTTATCTCCTCCTTTTTGTACAATTGTTCCAGTTCATATTGTAGTGTTTTTTCCTCTTCTTTTTCCTCCCTACTCCTTTCTTTACCTTTTTTTTTTTAAATATTCCCTAGTGCTCCTTTTCATCAACTCCCACCAGTATTTTTGGTGTCCACACCAATCTTTTAGGGTTTCCCACCCCCTATAGGGTTTTCTGTATTCTTCCCTAATTGTTCTATCCTCAAGTTACATTCAGTTTCCACACAAAGTCATTTTTCTCCTCTTCTGTTCCTTTCTCTATCTCTGCCTCTAAACTACAATGATCTGAAAAAAATACTGGTCTTAATTTACAATTCTTTGTAATATCGACCAAAATATAATCTATTCTGGAGGCCTTTCCCTGTGTTTCTCTCCAGGTAAAACCTTTCTCACGCATCTTAAAAAAGATGCATTCATGGATGTTGTAAGATAATTGTTTTTTGTAATGCCTGCCACACATGTGTGCCAGAGGATCACTTTCTGGGCTCACCTAAGGTACGTGGTACCAATCTGGTGAGAGAGGGTATGCTGTCGCTAACAGACTTGTCTCTTTTCACAGTCTTGAGAAAACGTGCCCTGAGGGCAACAAAGTCAAGGAAGCCCCGCCACTCCCCATCCGTTCAGAATAGAAAGTTATAAAAGGGAGGCAGTTCCAAATGGTGTCTCATTTTGGGCCCGAAGTCGTGAGAGAGAATGAAAATGAATATGTCTGTGTGTGTGTGTATATGTGTGTCTCTCTAGACTGACCAGGACAACTGTACCAGTAATATGCGTGTTTTGTTTAAAATTTTATTTTTTTGATGGAACAAAAAAGAGTTTTGCTCAGTTGGTGTCCCAATTATTGAAATTTGACCTGCATCATCATTCACCTGCTACACGCCTAAAGTTCATATGGCCCTTTAACTGCTTTACATAGTGCAGCCAATATTGTTGAGTAAGTGCCAAAAGTCTGTTATATTTCTAAGCTTTAGGTTGCTTTAATAATCCATTATTAGGATGCTTCCATATAATTTCTATGTGCTTATCTGGCATATGTTAATAAATCTTTTGTGTAATTATAGCACCTTATAAAAATCTTTGACTGACATATAAAGTTAGCATAGCTGCATTTGCTACATTGACTAGGTAACAGCTATGTGTTGTGCTCCCTTGATATATCTTGGCTAAATAAAATATTTCGATACATTGCTGGAGTCTGAAGAATCAAGATTTTCAGGGCAAAGTTTATTATGGAAGCACTATAATTTTCCATAAATAGTAATCCTATCAAGGTCTAAACATGAAGGGTCGAATTGTACTTAAACATTAACTTTCAGATTTTTAGAGGTATTCTCCTCATTACAAAATGTTTTGTAGCAATGCAGACAAATCAGGAAGACACATAAAAATAAGGAGGAAAAAATCCTTCCATCTATTTATTTTAACAGCCTTATTTATTTATATTGGGGTAATGGGAAGATGGAGGCTGTTCCTGCTATTATGGGTTTTGGGTCGAAGGTGGAAAAGAAACCAAGATGGCATTCTGGTCGATCACAGGGAATATTCAGACAATTGCTCTTGCTTACATTATCAGTTTATAATCGCAAATTAAGTTTACAGTTACATCTCTGAGAAAAGCATTCAAACTGCAAACACTACAAAGACAGTAAGAATTTAACTCAGGTCTTTGAAGCTGGGAAGCTGCCTAATTTTATAAGAATATTTTTGTTTCATTTTCTTCAAAATACTTATAAAAAAGAACATGTAAACTTGGATTACAAACTTAATTCATTTCTCTGGAAAAAAAACATCTGGAAATATTTTATTCCCTAACAAAAATACCTATAAATGTATTCTTAATAAACGTGAAATGCATTGCAGGCAAAACATAAAAATTTAGTGCTCTAATTTGTAGTTATGCAAGCAGTTCATGGCACTCTATTGGTATCATAATAGATTGTATTTTTTTCTTCTGTTACAAATTTTTATTAACCACATCCAGACTTTTTCCACCCACTTCCTTTAAATTTAATTCAAGCCAGTGGTAGACATGGTCTGAAAGGTAATTTCTAATCTGTAGTTTTGTTTATTTAACACATCATTGTTCTCAAATAGTTCGTAATGTAACCATTTTAAAGCTCTTAATGTACTGTATGTGCCAGTACAATAGGCCCTCTTTCACTAGAGACATAAAATATTTTGAAATACGGCACATCATGGCAGTCCTTTGGTGTCTGATCTCTTTATCGGAAAAATACAAAATGCTAAAGAAACCTGCAAAGGTAATTTTTTTAAAATGTTATTTTCAAGTATCTATATCACATCAATCTAGTGTATTTTAAAATAATCCGTCAGATCTCAAATAAGGTTTTCTTTTCTGCCAATTTCCTAAATCAAAAGCTGGTCTTCTAACATACCTGTTTTTTATTATTTTATTATGTAATTCAATATTAATTTCAGAAATGTAGACCAGTTATGTTTGAATTGTCAAAAACTATTAGGCATACTAACACGAGGAATAAACTAATATTTAACCATATACAATAGCTGCAATATGTGTGTGTTAATCAAATAATATATTAGAGTAGATTAAACAAACTTTATTAATCCCATGGGAAAATTCAAATGCATATAGCAGCTAATATATAAAAAACAAGAATACAGACTTACAGAACAGATACATAATTCAAGTACTGAGCACTACAGATTTGATTAACTCCTGTATTTCTGTTTTTATTTTTCACTTACTGTATTTGTTAATTTGTTTAATAGAAAGAAGATTAAATATTGTGTCTGCTTTTTTTTTTTTACAATTTACCCATCCTGAACTAATTTTCATTTTAGTTTACAGGATACTGAATTGAGCGATTCCACTAGTAGTATCAGTACTAAACATTTTCATTGTTTATTTTTTTTTAGTTCTGTTGGCTTGGAATACAGTATGCATTTACTTCAATTACTAATGTCAGATTACTGCTTGCATATGAAGAATTTGATGCTTTCACCTCAAAACTCCAAATAAAATTTAAAATGTTTTACTAGCAACAATTGCCTAAGAAGCCACCTACTAAAAATAAACTCTTAATTGAAATCTTCAGTTCTTTAATGTTTGAGTTAGTTGAGTGATGCTCAAATAAGCTATACCCTTTTAGATCATGTAATGTGAATAGTTTTATGGTGTTGTTTTAGTTTATGTGCTTAAAAGTAACTAATGATCAAATTCTAATCATAGGTAGGTATAACCTATAATCTTAGGTTAATATGTTTTTCATAGTGTAACAGCCTTGAAAGCAGACAAACTGCTGAGATGTTCTTTCTGTGTGCTCTCTTCTGGAGGTTTACAGCAGTAATGACCTAGTAAACCTTAAAGTGGCTTTGATTCTGTCTGGGATCTAGCTAAACAACTTAATTTTAATTCGTTCTCACTTGGATATGCTAAAAATAATTTTCCAGAGGACAACCCTGTAGTTTCCTTTTTCAGATCTTTCAACTCCAACAAATGAAGAAAAAAAGAACAACCAGCACTGAATCTTCTTGTATTGACTTTGCCACACCCCAAACATGGTGGTACAATGTTAACTATCCACAGTATTCATTTTATTTTATACCCACTTATTTTAATTATAGAAAAAAAAGTGAATTTGTTGATTTGAAAATGAATGGTCACCATTTTCTCTGTCATTCTCACTCATATTAATAATTATTAAGTATGTCCAGAAACACTACTGGTGCTCCTTTATACCAACAACAACCTGCTGTGATAAGGATTCTTCTTCAAAAGAATGATACACAAACAAAGAAAAAGTTTTGGGGACCATCCCCATATATTGTCGTCCAGACAATCAAAGATATGCACGATTCAAAGTCTTAAAAGTAAAACAATGAACAATCTTCCTGAGACAAAATGGTGACTTTATAGAGGGAAGGATTATGGGACAGGAAATGGTTGGCAGTAAGTGACGTTTGAAAACAGGAACCGGAAACAACATCATCAGGATGGGACGGAGGTGATGTGAATTGATGGAGCCGGAAGTGATGTCATCATGGTGGAACGGAAGTGACGTCGTCGCGGCCATTTTGGAATCCGGAAGTGGAGGAGTTATTTTTCTTCCAGTTTTCTGTCGGGCAAAAGAGATTCAGGTAAGTACCACGTGACAACCCTCTATCTCGCGATGTTTCACTCACCTTTAGGCTCTTTGACTGCCTCCTAATCGCACATGTGTGACATGACCCCCCCCTCAGCCCAGACCCCTCGGGTCGGGCGACCTGCACCGAGAGGTCGTGGACACGAGAGAGCATCTGCGTTGGCCTGCAAGGAACCTTTACGATAAATGACATTGAAACGATAAGGTTGAAGATTCAAAACCACCTAGTGATGCGAGGTTAGACTCGATGAAGGGACATCCACTGTAAAGCGGCATGATCCGTCACCAGAGTAAACTCACGCCCCAGTAGGTAGTACCTCAAAGACGTAACAGCCCACTTAATCGCCAAGGCTTCTCGCTCCACCGCAGCATACTTGGTCTCTTGGTCCAGCAGTTTCCGGCTCAGGTACATAAGAGGGTGTTCAGCACCATCAACGCATTGGCTCAGCACGGCACCCAATCCTGTGGCCGATGCGTCGGTCTGGAGGAGGAAAGGAATAGAAAAATCAGGAGATCGTAAAACAGGTGCTGAAGTAAGGGCCAACTTTAACTCATTGAATGCCTTCTCAACCGAAACATCCCATACCACTTTTAAAGGTGCTCGTTTCCTTGTCAAATTAGATAAGGGCGCAGCAATTTCTGAGAAATGAGGTACAAAACGACGACAGTAACCTGCCAATCCCAAAAATGCTTGTACCTGCCGCTTATTCATCGGAAGGGGCCAATTAAGAATGGCATCAATTTTGGAACATTGTGGTTTAACAACACCCCCTCCTACTAGGTAGCCCAAATATTTGGCTTCTTTTAATCCAAAAAAACATTTCTTTGGATTAATTCGAAGACCAGCATTCGCTAGTGTGGAGAGTATTGTTTTAACCTGCCAGACATGATCCTTCCACGTGCTGGAATAAATGACCACATCATCTAGGTAGGCAGCTATATGAATTGTGGGGCCTTAGCAGTGTGTCTACCAGGCGTTGGAAAGTAGCTGGTGCCCGTGCAAGCCAAAAGGAAGGACCCTGTACTGCCAATGTCCACTGGGCGTACTAAAAGCGTTTTTTTAGTCCGCTAAGGGAATTTGCCAATACCCTTTCGTCATGTCAAGAGTAGTTAGGAATTGAGCGTTCCCCAGCCGATCAAGTAAATCATCTACCCGTGGCATGGGATACGCATCAAATTTAGAGACCTGATTAAGTCGACGAAAGTCATTACAAAACCTCCACGACCCATCAGGTTTAGAAACTAAGACAATTGGACTAGACCAAGGGCTATGGCTTTCCTCAATAACCCCTAATTCTAGCATTCGTCTAATTTCCAACTCTACTTCCGCTTTCTTTGCCTCCGGAGCCTATAAGGTCTCTCTCTGACAATCACTCCAGGGTTAGTAATAATATCATGAACAATCAACGCAGTACGTCCTGGTATCTCGTCCACAACTTTAGGGACAGACAAGATAGCCGTCTCGAGATCTTGTCGTTGTTTGAATGTCAAATCGGGGCCAAAATTGAGATGGGCACATGACATAAAAAGAGAACGAGGCTGATTGGACGAGGGATCAGGTTCCCTGTCCTTCCATGGTTTCAGCAAATTAATATGATATACTCGTTCAGTAGGTCGCCGATTAGGTTGTTTAACCAAATAATCAACGAGACCTTTTCTTTCTTTAATTTCATAAGGGCCTTGCCAATGTGCTAGCAACTTTGAATGAGAAGTTGGGACGAGTACCATCACACGATCACCGGGACAAACTCCCGAATGGTGGTGTTTCGGTTATAATAACGGGACTGCGCTGCTTGTGCCTTTTCCAAATTTTCTTTTAGAATTGGTCTGATTTTCTCTAGTCTATCGCGTAATTGTGCGATATATTCGAGAATATTTGAAGTTGGGAGGACCTCCTCTTCCCATCCTTCTTTTAGCATATCCAAAAGACCTCTGGGTTGTCTTCCATATAATAATTCAAAGGGAGAGAAACCAGTAGAGGTCTTAGGGACTTCCCGATAGGCAAACAAAACGAGAGGAAGCAACTGATCCCAGTTTCTTCCATCCTCGTTAACTACCTTGTGTAACATCTGTTTCAAAGTTTGATTAAAACGTTCTACCAATCCGTCAGTTTGGGGATGATAGACAGACGTTTTCAGATGTTTTATTCGGAGTAATTTGGCTACTTCCCTGAACGTCTCCGAAGTGAAAGGAGTCCCTTGGTCCGTTAAAACCTCTTTGGGGATCCCAACACGAGTGAATATCCCTACTAATTCCCGTGCGATGTTTTTTGTATTAGCTTAGCGCAAAGGAACAGCTTCCGGAAAGCGAGTGGCATAATCTACTAGCACCAAAATATATTTAAAACCTTTTAACGAGGGTTCCAATGGTCCTACGAGATCGATACCGACTCGTTCGAAAGGGATATCAATAAGGGGAAGGGGAACGAGAGGAGCTCGCGTCCTTCTAGGAATCTGGCGAAGTTGACACTCAGGACAGGAAGCGCAAAATCGCGGACCTCCTCGTTAATTCCCGGCCAATAGAATCGGAGCTTTATTCTCTCTAACGTTTTTTCGGAGCCTAAATGGGCTCCTAGAAGGTGAGCGTGTGCTAATTCACACACCTTTCGCCGAAAAGTGCGTGGAATTAACAACAACGTTCGCACTTCTCCCTCGTGATCTGCCACTCTATATAATAATTTGTTTTTTAATACAAAGAACGGCATCGGTGGCATGGGATCCAGGGTTGTATAACCCTCGGTAGATACTACTGCATTCCTAATATTTTTTAAGGAACCATTGTTCCCTTTTAAAAGATGATGGTGTTAATAGAAATTGAGCAGTTAAATCTTGTATAGGGTCTTGTGCGACTTTAAGGGGCGTGGTTTCTGTCTCCACGTCTTCTCGTTAACTGCACTGGTTCCCGCAGAGGTCGATGGGACATCAATTTCTTCACATTGGGTACCCGTATGGGTCCGTGCTACTGTGGGACATGGCGTGGAGGCAGTCGGAGCAGTATTCTCCATTACTAAGCCCAAATGTTTCGTAGGTACAGTTACGTTATTACCGCTGGTAATATTATTCCAGTCTCTACCCAATATAACTGGAAAGGGGGGATCCGGTAATACAGCCATGGCCATACTCGTTAGATGATGATTCACTGATATTACACATCTGGCCGTTTTATAATACCTGATATCCCCATGAATACATTTTAGACTAGTTTTTATCCTAGTCCACTGTTGCGGTAAAACGAAACGGGTGGCAACAATGGAAATGTTACTCCCGGAATCAAACATTGCTCTTACCTTCCTGCCATTTATAATAACTGCACCTGTATATGGAAGAGATAAAGGATTAGTCACAGTGGCACAATACCTTTCTCCCTTAACTAATGAGCAATCCATAGGCTCGATGGTACAGTTGGGGAACAGATGTCCAATCTCCCCACACTAGCACCTCTGTCCCGCTTACGGACGGCAGGCTCGGGAGCTTGTCGGGTGGGCTCAGGAGTTGCCCCACGTGCCTGTTGGGTTCGACGAGAGAACCGTTCTGATTTCCCTGATTTGCAAGCCGCCCAATGACGCTCTGTGATCTGGATCAAGGAGTCCATGTCCTCAAAATTATGCTTCCGAACTTGCTGGGCGATATGGTCAGGGAGGGCATGCACAAAAATTTCACAAGCGAGAAGTTCTGCCATTTTGTGAGAATTATTAATATCGGGCCGTAGCCAGCGACATACTTTTCCCCAGGCTTCAAAGCCCTGGGTTCTTATAGGTCTGTCGGGATCAAACTGCCACTCCCTCCATTCTCTCCTGCTGTTCCGGAGATACGCCGTAGCGTTTGAAGACCTCCTTTTTAGAGCGTCGTAATCAGCTGCCTGCTCCTCAGTTAGATCGTAATAGGCTCTCTGCGCCGTTCCCTTCAGGTAAGGAGCCAGTATATATGCCCATTCCGACCTCGGCCATGCGTTCCGCTTAGCGGTACGCTCAAAAATCAAAAAGTATGTCTCAATGTCATCTGACTCTGTTAGTGTCGCTATAGCAACAGGTGGTGGCCGAGCGACCTCCATCCGTGCACTTGCAGTAGCAGCAGCAGCACGAGCGTTGGCTTCTGCTACTTGGGTCCTTGTTTCACCCATCTGTAGCTTCAGGGTTTGTAGATCCGTCATGATGGTGCTCAGAATAGAATTAAGGTCCTGTTCAATCCCGCCAACTACGCCAATGTGATAAGGATTCTTCTTCAAAAGAATGATACACAAACAAAGAAAAAGTTTTGGGGACCGTCCCCATATATTGTCGTCCAGACAATCAAAGATAAGCACGATTCAAAGTCTTAAAAATAAAACAATGAACAATCTTCCTGAGACAAAATGGCGACTTTATAGAGGGAAGGATTATGGGACAGGAAATGGTTGGCAGTAGGTGAGGTTTGAAAACAGGAACCGGAAACAACGTCATCAGGATGGGACGGAGGTGATGTGAATTGATGGAGCCGGAAGTGACGTCATCATGGTGGACCGGAAGTGACGTCGTCGCGGCCATTTTGGAATCCGGAAGTGGAGGAGTTATTTTTCTTCCAGTTTTCTGTCGGGCAAAAGAGATTCAGGTAAGTACCACGTGACAACCCTCTATCTCGCGATGTTTCACTCACCTTTAGGCTCTTTGACTGCCTCCTAATCGCACATGTGTGACACTGTATAATACCTCACTGTGACTGTGATAGCCAAGTCATACGTTTTCTTTTTAATTTGTTTTACTTTATAGTCATTCATGGGGTGTGTTCAGACAAAGGTGTGTGTGTGTATATTTATTTATGTACAGTGCTATCTATTTTGTATTCACTTATATAAAGATCTCCTGTAAAAATCCAGATTTCCCACTGGGGATAAATAAAAGTTCTATCTATCTATCTATCTATATTAAAGTCTAGTGTGATTATCATATTGAACAGTTGATGTCAACCATATAATTGTATTTTAATGGCCATTGACACATTTCAACATTAATTAAATACCTTTTTTTCTGTTCTTTTGTTTGTTTTGTTTCAAAGTTAAGAAGATGGGTGTTTGACACTCTGTGCAGAGACCTTTCTACTCCACAGTTCACTATCAGAAGTTTCCCTCAAATGTCGCTGTGACATATCATTGTGTGAATCCCTGGGTAGATGAACTTACTGTAGTTATTAGCAGGATTATTTATTTCTTTTGGTATTCAGATAGATTTGCTTGAGGACATTCTTTCAAGTAGTATAGGTTGGGAGCATGCACTGAGTACAGCGTGTTGCAGCATCAACCACACGGCAAACCACCCAGATTGAGATCTGAGTGCAGCCGTGCAATGGGTGACACCTCAGCACCACGCTGAACAGTGTGAGGTTTTTTACAGTGGCTGGAGTGCCAATTCTGCCACCAACCCCCGCATTTTCCTGCAAGTTGGAGGACCTTCTTGCTGGGCTGGATGCAAAGTAACGTCATACCCGGGATGGAGCAATTGCACAAGTAGTATAGATGTGATGCTTTTTCATTCCTGTATATATTCCATATTTCTGTAATTTATATGATTTAAAGTCAAACAATTGAGGAAGGGATGCTAAGAAGAAGATTCCATCTGAATTATATACAAATACTTTCCTTGTTTTTGTTCCTTGTTTATGGTTTAAAAACTCTATAGGATCTATTCAAATGTCTTAAAGTACTTTACCTGCTGGAATTTAATGCATCATTTTACATTTCTCCTTATACAGGTTTTTGCTATTTTTGGTTAAGATTTTGTGTTATTTTTATTAGTTGATATGTGGAAATGCAGCGATAATGTCTTAGGTTGAAAATACTTTTTGGATACTTACTGTATTCTTAAATGTTTATAGATTTGCAAGAAGCCAAGACTACAGAGAGTTTTCTTCATCAAAGCAACAAGCTGCCTTATACTTTAATGGTAGAGTCTAACCAACTGTATGTTACTATTACAATCTCCTATTCAATTTAAACAGATTTTATTTCATCAAGATTTTATAGATAATGTGACTTCAATGAATATGAATTTAAAACTGTACATTACCAATGATATACCACTTAACTGCCTTTCACCTGTGGGCAAACTAAAATTAATTGCATCTTGTAATGTAAATTATGTAACAAGAAAATGCTGTTAAGAATAAGATTTTCACACACAGTTTTTTTCTGATAGTCTGTTAGATTGGTATTTTAGAGAAGTTCAGATTAAGTAATTACTGCAACTGTATGTCAGATTTGTTGTCAGTAATCAAAGCAGTGGCTGTTACCAGGAGACTTACACAAACACAATTCAGATTTATACAGGGGAAGAACCAGAGCTAAATGTTGAAGGAAAGGCTCAGTTGGAAACCAGGAATTCAGGATGAGATCAGGGCATCTACTTATAGACATGGACTAAACTAAAATGTTCAACTATAGTATTGGCTTAAACCATTAATTTTCAACAGAAATATCACAACCACTTTTAAATCAGTGACATGCTTAAAGGGTGCATTCACACATAAACCTTTAACTAGTGTTTTAATTTTAGGCCAAAATGCTCCTAAACTACTTATAAAGTTATTTGCCAGTATTTTCAGTCACACTAGTCCCAGTTTTTGAGAAGTTTCAGTCCATTTTATGAAATAACACAATCATATTATTTTGAGTGATGGGAATAATCTTCCGTAAATATCATAAAGACACTTTGTGTGTCACTGTACTTAGGTTATTACTGACACCTGCATGTAGTCCTGTAATTTTTCAGGATGCTGCCTCATAGATAGTTCAGAATTGTCCTCTAGACTGACCATAGGGTGAATCCAACATCTGCGCTCACAATGCTGATGACACCTCCTCTTCAGTATTGTGATTGGTTTAAAAGCACTAAAGGCATAGAAGTGATTCTGGGGAAACAATCATGTTACAACATGTAACAACCTGCAAAAAGGCAACAGGAAATGATGTCAGTTGTATTATCTCTGAAAAAAACAAAAAACCATGACCACAACACCATTACAAAGCTTGAAAAATGCCTAATAAATTCTAGAAATTTACAACTTATAAGTGGAATGGGCCCTAACAGACAGGGACACAACAATGAAGCAACCGGTGATTAGATGAGAATTGGCTGACATTCAAGAGGAAATGGTAAGACAAAAAGAAACTTCAAAAATCTTGAAAAAGAATTCCTATTATATAAAGGAACCTACTCAGTCCTGAACAACAACATCAACAAATCCCTAACACTAAAAGTAAATAACGAGTCTCTTTAATTTTCTGGCACAGCACTCATTTCCAAAGAGAATGAATTTACATTAACATCCAAATCATCAGTAGACTACAGTTCAAAGAATCATGAAATGACCTTGCAATTAAATTATATAAAATGTATTTTAGGCATGTGTTTGTAGTCTTAACAATTATAAGGAGCATGAAATATATTTAAATATAAATAAACAAGACTTTTGTTCAAACTAGAGTTTGACTTTTCGAACAATAATACATTTGGTGTAAAGATAGCAGAATTTATCCATCAAGTCACTTTCCACTTTCTTCAAAAAATCAGAATAGAAGTTTCATTAAACATGATATGACACATTCAAAGTAATTAAAGTTGAAGAAATTTGTAGTCTTAATTATCTTCCATTTTATTTAGGGCTCTTCACAAATGCAAGGATGTAATGTTATTCTTCCAGATACTAAATATTCCACAATGACATTCCAAAAGCACTGGACTAGAATCGCACTCTAATCTGTGTTTTTCAGACAATGAATACATTGTGAGCTGACAAAGTATCAAGACAATGGTCTGAAGAGCTGACATTGAGCAACAGGAAACACAGTGTTCAATATCCTTTGACAACATCATAGTCCTGTCACTTTTTTATTTCCTAAATACAGATGCCAGCAATATAATTTATGGTTTAAAAACATTTCTTACACAGCTGTCTTCCTACTCCAGGTGGTGTAAAATGAAACCAAAAACCTGTCATCATCAGTGAAGAATGGGACTTAATAAGCCAAAAACATGACATAGTAGAAAAGTGTTGATAATTCAAAAATATGGTACAAAGGCTTAAGTGTTTAAAACATTTAGATTTTTTAATGTTCTAGTAAGAATTATTGTGTAAGTATATGTGTTTTAAAGGAAAAACATGTATAATTATTTATTATTCATGTATTATTCTCCAAGCAAGAACATGTAGCTATATAACAGAATGAACGCATGAGTTTTTCAAAGTGCATTTAATCCTTTCGTAAAATATATTTGAAACTTTTCAAAAAGAAAACACAAAAGGCAAAATAGAATTTAATAATTATCACTAGCAAAGGTAATATTATATGCATACTGAAAACGCACCTCCTCACCTCATTCATTCGTCCAGTAAAAGCTTCTTCATTGGTAAATACTGGACTTCATGTTATATTATTAGCACAAAGATCACTGAGAAACATATACAACTAAATATTAAAAGTCACAGAAAAGCAAGTGAAAACATTATTAGAAAGAGAATATTGTGTGCTCCGTAACTTCTGCGTATTTGAGAAGAACAAACCACTTGAGCGGTTTCACAGCCTGCTGCTAAATAATCCAGAGGTACTCCAGTTGGAGATATGGAGGAGGCATGTGTACAATTCAAATTCCATTTTCATTCATAAGAGCATTACCCAGAAGCGGTTTATTTAACAATATTTTAGTGATTGGGACACTGTGAGCATATAACTGGATGAATTGAAATGTGGATTATGTGACAGTTTTAATAATGTTTGCGGTTCTTCAGTGTTGATCACCCCAGATGCCTACTTTATCAGAAACTGTGTTAGATCCCTTCTGCATGAAAACATGACATAAACATTTTTTCTTAGCCATCACTACAAACTATATGGGTTAAGAAATGTATAAAAAATATCATCTTTGGTTGGAGCAGTTCTTTAAGAAGTGACTTAAGACCCCAGTTACTACTAATAAATCTAAAGCAGATCAATGGGCCTGTTGCATTTGAAACAATTTATACCAGACTTGCATGATAAACTCCCTTCTTTCCAGAACTTCCAAACAAAATCTCTTCTCCTATTTACCAAGCAAGCTGAATAAAACAAAATTATTATCCACTTTTGTGAGAAAAAAATAACATAAGTGACTTTTCAATTAATTGCCCCAAAGTTAAACAAACTGTATTACATTAACAAAAATTCATACAAAAAAACAAGATGTTATTCATTCAAAACAAAACAGTCAAAAAGGGAAAAAGAGGAAAAATTCCAGATCTCATAATAATTAAATAAAAAGAATAAAATACAAAAATGGGATAAAAATTACACCAAAAATCATAAGTCAGTGATCTAAACAGGAAATTTAAAAAATAACTAAGCCATAAACAAACAGAAATGCAAAAATATGTTTGTCAAAGGACCTTCATACACCAAAAAGACATATCGAAAAACATTTTTTAAGATAAGAGCAAAAACTCAGTGACCTCAAAGCTAAATAATGCAAATCCAAAGCAATATATTTATAAATCTCAGGTGCTGTGGCCTGACCTAATGACACAATTTAACCCAAAGCTTAATTATGTAATTGACTAACATGTAGAAATAGTGTACAATGAACTAGTACAGAACACCAGAAGAACACAACCAAAATTAAGCTGAAATAAGAAATTAGAAATAAAGCAGAAAAACAAAATACAAAGAAAAAAAGACACAACCCATAATAGAACACATCAGACATAAAGAAAGTTGAGCTGTAACTTTGTTTTCTGTTGTTGGCTTCAAAGTGGCATGTCCTTGATATGCTCACTCACAAGAAATTATATTTCAGCTTTGTCTCTTATTTGTATGGCATTTGTTATGGTGAAGATGTGTGAATAAAAATTAAGATAACCAATTTAAGTTTTAATTTGAAGCCAGAACAAATGCAGGGGCTCAAAGCCAGAAACCATTCACTTCCAAGTAGATATCATTTACAAAAGGAGAACCATAAGTCCGCTGTTTACAAAATCAGTGTGTCTTAAGGCAATAGAAACAACAATGCCCAATCATGCCCCCCAAACCTAAATTTTCCCAATGGCATGATTGGTTGACTGTTGCATGAGAGGTTGTTAGGCACAAAAGTATAGCAGAGAAAAAAATTCACCTGACAAGGCCAAAAAAGGATAATGAGAAGCAAGACCTGATAGGAACTGAGATATTTTTGACCAAGGACACTAGAGGATAGGCCATCAGGTACTTTGAATTTGTTAGCAGTAAGCAAGAACAACACTTTGCCAATGAAGGCAATGTATCATAGGATAGCAGAAATGTTAACAAGTTTCCAAGTTGCCTTTTAAAAACTTATTACAGGCAGGAGGCCAGTTGTTTTCCCCCACACAATAAGATGGCGGCACATTACAAGAGCAGAAGGAGTGAAGCAGTGGTGCACTTTTATGACGGGCCTCCCAGACATTTCTAAGGACCACCGAAGTCTGCACCTGAGACAATAGACCCATATCTGATTGTGGAAATAAGAATATGGTTGTCAAAATGTAATACCAGTAGGATGTTTAAAGCTTTTTCACACCTAGTGTCAAAGGTGAACTTGGGCAAAGTGTCAATGGTAGGAGGAGGAGAGGAAAAGACAGACAGCAAATGATAGAAAGAAAAAAGGAGGCAAAAGATGCAAGTGCTTTGTGGCACTCCAGTGGAAGGTAAGAGATTGAGCCACCCCATAATGAAGTAAATGCAAAAATGCATCAGGAATTTTGTCTTCAGATTGTTTCATTTGTGCCTCTCTCTTTAATAAGAAAAACACACATAAGCAGACACAAAGAATACATTTTAGCCTTGATATCACTTTAAATGTGGAGGGTTACTAGGAAAGCACCCTCCTCCAGTTAAAACAGTAACATTATTAATTAATGATATTCTGGTGCCAGTAATATAAATCTCAATAAGCCTCTCAAGAATTTGAATTAAGAAAAATAATGCAAGAATAGTGATGCTTAAATAAGAAAGTAAAATGAAATGTAAGAACAATATATACTTAAATGACTTGGGTTTTGATTTCAAGAATCTGCTGTCACACATGTGCGCTTGGGAGACCGCTGAAAATCCTGAACGAAAGTAATTCCACATCAGACCAGGGGATGGCAGAGTGTGCTAACTCTTTTCTCTTTTTCCTGTAAACCATTCATGGGAAATATCGCCTGACCCCAATGATATCACTTCTGGTTCCGGCCCCTGTGATGGCGTCACACTTCCTTTCTCGAACCCATGGATGAAGACCCTTTCAGTTCCAGCCCATTTGATGATGTCACATCCGGGTCCGAGCTTTTGTGTCTACTTATTGTGACACTGTATATATAATGTAAAGTTGACTTTATCACTCATCAACAAAAACACTATTTCCTCTTTACCTCAAAAGCTTGAATTTGGCAGAATGTTACATCTACAGCAGTAGATATTAATTAAGAAAGGACATATCTATATATCAATATTGTGGGTACAATTACCCCATAGTAGAACAACTAAATACCCCAAGATCTCGAAAATGCTTTGACTAAGTGGTTTGGAACCTATGGACTTTGTGGAAAAAAATTTTAACAACATGTTTTTCTATTTGTTGGAGGGGTATAGGTGTGCGCAGAAGCATGTTGGAGCAGCCACGGGGTGTTGACGAAGGAATTGGCAGAGCCCGCATTCACTTGCACATGTTAGGCCAAACTCATCATTTAACACTCTGGTGTTTATAATAAAGGCCCCTAAGCCCATGATGATAAAACATGCCTGAAAAGGATTGATAGGGAAGAGATCATAAGAGAATAAAAGTCCAAGTAGAAGATTCAAAGGAAGATCAAGGGAGACTTCCAGAAAGAGTACAAGAAAAATGGGTTTGGAGTTTAACTGGAAAGTAAAGAGAAAGAAGACAGAAAGGCAAGGTCATGGCAGAGCTGGTGCGATAGTATGGAGGCAATCAGTCACAAAGTGGCCCAGAGAGGAGAGAGCAGACTATGCTCACGGTGCAGTGTCACTCCTCCTGAGCACCCAAGGACTATGAGTGGCCAAACCCTCTGAGTGGGTCCCTACAGAAGGCTGAGGGATGGTGGCAGGCGCAGAACTCATGGGGGTTGCCGTTAAAAGCTGTGGAATAGTGACCGGAACATGAGGTGGATTTTGAGGGATGATTGCAATTAATGGAGGAAATCCCCACTTGCTAAGGAGGCTGAAAAAGGGAGAGCAGAGGAAACATCAATTGTAGAAAGAAGCACTGAAGCTTGCATTGGGTTTTAATGAAGTGCTGGGTATTTATGGAATTTATGAACTGCAGGTATTGAATATGGATTGGTGTAATTGACATTATTTATCAGTAAAATTATTATTTTTTTAATGTTTTTATGTTAACATGACACCTTCTTGGTTTTATTGCATGTGTTGCCATTTTGTGTTTCACCTGACACAATGCGATATTTTGTTGTTAGGGGCATGGCTTCGGAAGTGTTGCGATATTACTAGTGCAATTTGTTTATATACTGGCATAACAGCTTCTCTAGCATTTCTGATTATGGATTGAAATAAAACAGTGCAAGTGCAATTTAGTTGTGGGTTACGTCTAGGAATTGCTTATCTTTTCCAGACTATGAAGTGGGGTTAGTGTTTTGAATAAGTCCAAAAGTATAATCGATTTACCTGTTTTGACTTTGGTTTGTTTAAAAACTTATGTTTGTATCTTGGACTGTACTTTATTTAGACTGCCCAGTTCACTAACACTGGCAGTAACCCTGTTGATCTACTTTTATTGATGTAGCAAAATAAAAGTAGGAATTAATTTGTATAGATAAATAAAAAAATAAAAAAATGAATGAATAAATAAATAAGTCTAGCTATAAACATGGCATGCTGGCCTCCCAGGTTCTGAGTTATAGACTTCCACAGTCATGCTATCAGCTGTTTCTCTCTGTATAATGGTCAAGTGACTTATGTGGCATTGCTGCTTTCTCTGTCAATTTTTTTTATTATTTACTGTCATTTTCTTCTATTTAACAATTCCTTTTTTAGCTGTATGTATATATCATCTGTTGGAATGAAAAATGCAATGCATTTTGTGAGTCCACGAGACAAATTTCTTAGAATGGTCATGTCGAAAATTATGTCTTTAAATATAAAAAAAATATTGTGAGCTGCAATTACACTCTTTTGAGGTCAATTTGATTAGAAGACCTTGCTACTCTTAGGTTTAGACCAGTAGTGCCAGCTAATATAACAATGTAGAGCCTCACAGAGACAAATGTACATATTAAAATGCAGGGTGTAATGAATGGCAGAAGCATTTCCAGGTCACACGGAAGCCCAGATGAAACAGGGAGTTCTTCTCCCTGCATTGCCCTCTGGTGGCACCCAAGGACTTTGGCAGGGTTGTCCCTCAGGACTACAAATCCAGTAGATCGATGTGGATGTCTGTACTGTGTCAATGCCAGAGGAGCACTGCCATCTATGGCTGTATGTTGGCTGTATTTTTTAATCAAAAAATTAATGATATTAGAAATAATATAGTACATCTCTCCAATACTGATCCTCTTAAACCCCAGTACTGCATTATAAACAAATTAAATTCTTTCACTAAGATAGATTTACCCGATTTATATAAAATAATTTATCAACTGAGACCCTCCACCTGTGTCCTTGACCCAATGCAAACAAGTTTTTTCAAAGAAGTATCAGGCGTGCTAACTGATAGTATTCTTGACATAGTAAACTCGTCATTAGATATGGGGGTCTTCCCAGACTGTCTTAAGACTGCTATAGTTAAACCCCTGCTGAAGAAAAATAATCTTGACTCCTCTGCTTTAGAAAATTTTAGATCTATTTCTAACCTGCCTTTCTTAAGTAAAATTCTAGAGAAGACAGTCATTATGCAGCTTCATAATCATCTCAATAAACATGCTATTCTTGATAAGTTTCAGACGGGTTTCAGAACAAATCACACAACAGAAGCTGCACTCATTAAAGTAGTAAATGACTTGTGGGTCAGACAGAGGCCATTTATCTGTTCTCATTCTCTTAGACCTGAGTGCCGCATTTGATACCATTGATCACAATATTCTTAAAAATCGCCTTAGTCAATGGGTGGGCCTCTCTGGCAGTGTCTTAAATTGGCTTGAATCCTACCTGGCAGGTAGAAAATTCTTTGTTAGTTGTGGTAATTATACTTCAAAGACACATGATATTCTATATGGTGTTCCACAAGGCTCTATCCTGGGTCCACTGCTCTTTTCGATTTACATGCTTCCGTTAGGTCAGATTATCTGAAGGCATAATGTAAGCTACCACAGCTATGCTGATGGCACACAACAGTATTTATCAATAGCGCCTGACAACCCCAACACTCTTGATTCACTGATACAGTGTCTCACTTGTGTTACTGAATGGATGAGTAGTAATTTTCTCAAACTAAATAGTGATAATACAGAAATTTTAATGATTGGCAATGATGGTTATAATGAGGTTATTAGAAATAAATTTGATGCATTAGGATTAAAGGTCAAGACGGAGGTAAAGAATTTAGGGGTAACTATTGAATCACATATTAATCAGATTACTAGTACAGCATTTTTTCACTTAAGAAATATAGCAAAAGTTAGACCTCATATCATTGAAAGATGCTGAAAAATTAATTCACACGTTTGTTTTCAGTGGACTAGATTACTGTAACGTGCTCCTCTCAGGACTACCCAAAAAAGATATCAATCGACTGCAACAAATGCAGAATACAGCTGCAGAATCTTAACTCAGAAAAGAAAATCTGAGCACATCACCCCAGTTTTGATGGCACTACATTGGTTACCTGTGCCATTTAGAATTGACTTTAAAATAGTGCCTTTTGTTCACAAAGCCTTAAGTAATGTCGCTCCATCTTATATTTCAGAATGTCTTACACCTTACACTCCAAATCGTAACCTTAAATCTTCAAATGAGTGTCTACTTAAAATTCCAAGAGCTAAACTTAAGAGAAGTGGTGAGGCGGCCTTCTGCTGTTATGCACCTAAAATCTGGAATAGCTTGCCAATAGGAATTCGCCAAGCTAATACAGTGGAGCACTTTAAAACACTGCCGAAAACACATTACTTTAACATGGGTTTCTCATAATTTCATCTTAGTTAAATCCTGATGCTCTGTATATTCAATTTATTATCATTATTATTCATGGTGGCTCCAAAATCCATATTAACACCTACTTTCTCTTATGTTCTTTTTCCGGTTTTCTGTGGTGACGATCTGCGCCACCACCACCTAATCAAAGCATCATGATGTCCCTACATTGATGGATTAAAGGACAGAAGTCCACATGGCCGTCATCAAGTTCTTCCAAGTGAACCCTGAATACATTGAGGACTGATTGGGATAATTTATGCTAGGTAGAATGCCTAGAGGGGGCTGGGTGCAGATTTTATTTTTTTTCTCCAGCTGTCTGGAGTTGTTTTTTGTCCTCCCTGGCCATTGAATCTTACTTTTATTCTATGTTAATTAATGTTCCCTAATTTTAATTATTTATTTTGTCTTTTTTCTCTTTCTTCATCATGTAAAGCACTTTGAGCTACATCCATCCATCCATTTTCCAACCCGCTGAATCCGAACACAGGGTCACGGGGGTCTGCTGGAGCCAATCCCAGCCAACACAGGGCACAAGGCAGGAACCAATCCTGGGCAGGGTGCCAACCCACCGCAGGACACACACAAACACACCCAGCACACACTAGGGCCAATTTAGAATTGCCAATCCACCTAACTTGCATGTCTTTGGACTGTGGGAGAAAACCGGAGCGCCCGGAGGAAACCCACGCAGACACGGGGAGAACATGCAAACTCCACGCTGAGAGGACACGGGAAGTGAACCCGGGTCTCCTAACTGCGAGGCAGCAGCGCTACCACTGCGCCACCGTGCCGCCCTGAGCTACATTGTTTGTATGAAAATGTGCTATAGAAATAAATGTTGTTGTTGTTGTAGTAGTAATTTTTTTGGTAAAGGAATTGTTCCGGATAGATGATATTCTCCCTGTCCATCCACTATGGACTCTTGCCCATGAAATGCACCAGCAACCAACCTGGCTTGGATGCCTGTCCATCCACCTTGGCACCTACAAGGGTTGAGTCTGGGTAATGGTATTTTTACAATGCATTTTATTAATTTGATTATTTTAAAACTTTTCTAGTCAAAGCTGAAATTGCTTTTGATATTAAGCAGAAACAAAAGCAAATCTAATATAAAGCTAATGTCATTGTTTAATAGCAATCAATGACAAGACAAATGTCAAATGTATTTTAAAACTAAGAGGAATATTTTCATACATCATGTCTGTCATACATAGATCCTAGAGAGGTGTTCTGGCCCAAAAACAGAATGAATTTTGCCCAGTGGATCTGTACATCCCTTGCAAGGTCAGTTACTGCCTTGCTGACACCACAGACAATGATAAAAAAAATTTACATAATTGTCTTTTTAGTCTTCTCCATTACAGCAAATGACTACTACTAGTGAGGCTTTAATCATAGGCTTAAAAGTGACTTAAATTTAGGAAAGAATATTGGTGTCTGGTGAGCTTACATTTGGTAAAACTGCCCTCATTTTTGTTTCCTTGTTAGCATTATTATATCAGAGTACTGTCAAGAGTGTCTAGCTTGGTAATCATATCTTTTAAAAGCCAATTGAATCATCTTTCCACATAAAACAGACTAAGGTTCTGCATTTCTAATTACATGGCAGGTTCTCAACACTGGATTCGACTTTCATTAACTATATGAGACCATCCATTGATGTGACATTGTTGCCTTTCAGCACTTCATGACAACAGCATGCACACTGGCCATCGAAACATTTCACTATGTGTCTTACTCACATCAGCCATTAAAAAGAAAGCTAAATGACTTCAAATAAAAAACTAAATCACATTTACAAGCACATTCAGGATGCTTAACATTTTCTTCTGGCTGGAGGAAGGTGCAGCTGCATTGTTAAAATTACCATTATTCTCAGAGGGAAAAGGAGAAATTTTAGAAACTTATAAGTGACAGCTGCATCAAACATTGAAAGCACAAAGAGCGCTGGACGTACTGTATGACTTTATAAAGAAAGCCTATTTTACTTAATTTTGCATTTTAGTATTATCTTATCTGTGTGAATGTGATAGGCCTTTCTACAATGACAATAATATAGAAAAAACAGGAACTCAACAAGAGAATATAAATTTATCACAACAGGGACAGCATTTACCTCCATAAATATACTTTTCATTTTTCAATTATATAACATTTAGTACTTTCAAAGTAACCATGGAATCAAGAACCATGAAAATATTTTATTAGTGCTTAGAACTAAGTTACTCTTGAGATGTCTAGTTTTATTTACAATCATCATGCATTTTTTACACGTTAGGTATATTTTTATGTATTTTCATTTTTATTTTTATATAATAATGAATACTGTATTTAAAAAAAATCATGTTTCCCTTGTTTTATCTTTTGGTCAGCTGTGTGCAAGTATGGATCTCTTTGTGTCATAAGAACCTGAAATTGGCCCTTGGTTAACTCTAATTGAGTATCACTGATCTATAGGCTAGCAATTCGCAGAAACCATTATCAGCACAGACAGACTGTCATGTGTGCCCGATTCCTGCCACTCCGCTTTACATTTATCATCTTAATAGCCAATCCTGTCATCATTGCTGTCGTCATGAGCACTGCACATTTTTCAAATCACATTCTGTAGATATCTTTGCCTTGCAATTTAGTTCAGCAGTTCCATCAACAGGTAAAGCACCAGTCAGCACACAAGCTGCTTAGGAAAGTTGATTGAAAAAAAAAAAAAGCTAAACACTGTAAATGCAATGTTAAACCATGACATGGCACCTTAATAGATAAAAGTACTTGACACTCGTGAAATTAGAATTAGACTATAAATAAATAGCCCAGGGACTTTATCTCTGAGGAAACTCTCAACAGTAATCTGTGGGGTATAGGCTGTATCCAGCATCAGTGTGTTTCCCAATATCCTTTTCTCATAAACGTTAATTTAAACTACAATCGGTAATAGTTGGCTCTTTTTAGACTGTAACTATCTTGACTATATATATATTTACACTGATGCTTCATGTCATCTGTTTAAGAAAAGCTATAAAACACTCTGTGACTAGAATATTGGAATGTAAATATTTCACTTGACATCTTGACATTTGTTAGGTTCTTGATCATAAAAAATTCTGTAATTAAATAATGAATGTTTAAGGATTTTATTCATTTAAACAGCATGCAGTGATTTTAAAGGAGATGAGCAGGGCCAGAACAAAATAGCAGCCAGGACCAAACAAAATGGCATCATGTTTTATCAAATATTATTTAGACTGAACATAACTACTGTACTGTTAGCACATTGCTTTTATTCATGAGCCCTTAGTCATTCCGTCCATCACATCACAGATGCGTAAGTTTATACAGTACAGTTTTATCAGTTAGGTTCATTTACATAACACATGTCAATTTAATTTAACATTCACCAATCAGCTTTAGATAAATAGTATACTCTAGAAATACACTTCTGACTTAAGTCCCAAACTAGTTAAACATATTAAAAGTTCTAGGTATAATAAATAAGTCCTCTGATATGTAAACTGTTATCACAGAACAAAGCACAAAGTTAAATGTTATGATCTCATTTTCTAAAATAAAGTGTGCTGATTCACATGAAGTCAGGATGTGCCTGCCATTAGTTTCTAGCATTTTTTTTCTTTTCCCTTACACTGCACAACTCATTCCTTTTTGTAAGCATTTAAGCAAAAGCAGATAAAGTTGGATTGTTCCTGCCTCGCGTACGATGCTTGCTGGGACGGGAGTGAACCATGTAATTAAACATGTATGATGAAGATTTTCCATGCTCCTTAAAATTTCTGAACATTCAGTGTTCTAAGTTTATAGCTAGTTTTACTTTCACAAAGACATTTATTGTGTAGTGATTGGTTATTTGGGGAAAGAAAATGAAATGATAGGAACTGTGCTTTGGTACATTTGATAAAAACAGCATGGCTGCAATAAAGAAAGCCCACTCAAGAAGAACATCCATTTAATTCTGTGTCTGTGTCACCGACCACCAGCTCACAAATCCAATATTTTAACATTATTTCAAAGCAATTCAACCTTTTTTTGCGTACACACAGTTTATGCATGAGGCCTAGAACATTTGTTCACACTTGTATTGACCCCCTACTTTTGACACCCACTGCACGCCCAACCTACCTGGAAAGGGGTCTCTCTTTGAACTGCCTTTCCCGAGGTTTCTTCCATTTTTCCCTACAAGGTTTTTATTGGGAGTTTTTCCTTGTCTTCTCAGAGAGTCAAGGCTGGGGGGCTGTCAAAAGGCAGGGCCTGTTAAAGCCCATTGCGGCACTTCCTGTGTGATTTTGGGCTATACAAAAATAAACTGTATTGTATTGTATTTGATACATTCAAAACTAGACTTGATGCTACTTTGGAAAAATTAAGTGGATAGAAATGGTGAGCGTTGTTGGGCTGAATGGCCCGTTCTCATCCAGATTGTTTGAATGTTCTAATAATACTGTCTTGCTTATCATGATGTTACAAACTCTGAAGAGCCTTGTAACTAGGAACAAAATGTCAAAAGCAGATACCATCATTCTCATTTTCTTTCTGGTTTTCTTGGTAAGAGCTGTGGCTGCAACATGTTGAACTGAGCTGACCAGGACATTTTACCCTCAGCAGCTTTTTCTGACCCTTTCTGGGGAATTCCCAGATAGTCCCAGCTGAGAGATATGATTCCTCCAGCATGTCACTTTGAAATGAATTCTTTAACAAGAACTTGGGGACATAGTTGTAAACTTGTTAAGGGAAATTTTTACAAAAACATTAGAAATATGTTTTTCAAACAAACAAACAAACATATATAAATGGAATAAATTACATAGCAGTGTGGTAGAGAGAAGGACTCAAAGTCATTTACATTTTTTTATTTGGCAAGCCTTTATCCAAGGCGACTTACAACATTTATGATACAATTGGTTATATTTCTTTTTGGTTTTCCAGTTGGAGCACAGGTATTTTAAGTGAGTTGCATATGGTCACACAGTGTCAGTAGAAGGATTTGAACCAACAATCTCAGGTTTTGAAGTCCAAAGCTTTAACCAGAGCACCACACTGATAATGCTGGCAAGCTTGTTGAGCAGAGTACCCTTATGAAAATTGTTTGGATGTCCTTGGTCTACTCTTTAGTCCTTTTATTGGGCTGTGCCTCTTACATCTCCCCGGGGATGTCTCCTGGGAGAAGCCTAGGAGACACCATAACTACATGCCTAGGTCACCTAAACAGGTTTCTCTTGCTGCAGGGAAGCAGCAGTTCTACTTTGAGGTCCTTCTGTGTGGCTGAGCAAGAACCTCAGTTTGCCATTGGTGCTCTTGAGCCTGTTCTTTCAGTCACTACCCATAGCTTGTAACCACAGTTATGGATTAGGATACAGACAGCCCAATAAATCATGTGTGGAATTAGCTCATAATTCACTACTACAGTTCAGAATAACATTGGTAAAACTGCGTTCACTGCAGGGATTTGGTAGTCAACCTCATTAACATCTCAAGATCCCATGTTACTTCAACTCATACTTGGGGCTAATAACATACAACTGTTTTAAGGGTAAGAAGCATTACATTGGATTTGTGATGCATATCACAACCTTCCCAGTGTTTACCAGAGCTCACAATCTGATCAATCAAGGAAGAAATTGTCGTTTGCAAACTGCAGTCATTTAATCCTTAGGTTCCCAAACTAGATACCTTCAAAAACTTGACTTCTGTTGATATCCTGTCCAAAAAGAAATCACAAAGAGGAGAAGAAGAAGGCTGTTCCTTTGAGTTTGAAACTTGAAGTAATAAAGTGCAGGTGAACAGCTTTATTAAATAGTATTTAATGAAAGGAAAATGTCTTTTTAGGGTTTGTTTTGATAAGTGTATACAACATTGCCTGGGTGCAGTATATTTGTATAATATGTTTTTAATTTCTGGCTCTTTGTCAATACTGGATGAATTACAAGTGTTCCATCCGTCATCTACGTCACCCATCTAATAACTATCAGTTTCTTTGATGTTATGAGTTGAGAATTTAGTTAGTTCTGTGTATGATTGGATTTCATAATTTTAAGTTGGACCAAAAATAACACACATGTAAAATTTAATTAAAATAGGTTTAGTCATTTTTGCGTGAATGCCAAATAAACAGACAAAAACAGAAGATAATTTTATTTATATCAATTTCTGTCCAATCCCATGTATTTTGATGTTGTTTGAATAAAAACGGTACACATTAAATTATTTTAATGTTAAATCAATGGTAATTAAATGTTGTCACACACGTGCGACTAGGAGTGAGCTGAGTGGACCAAGTGGAGGTAATTATCTGCCAGGCCAGTAGGTGGTGGGGTGCACTAAACCTACCTCTGTTATCAAATATGGGAAAACCTGCCTGATTCAACATCACTTCCAGTTCCGGCGCCCAGACTGACGTCACTTCCGATTCCTGCTAGATGATGTCACTTCCGCCTTTCAGCTTATAAAACCGCCATCTTTGCTCAACTATGCAGTTCAGTTCAGGACTCAAAACAGTGTACATGAGAGCTATGTCAAAACCCTTTTGCAGCCAGAAACAATATATGGGTGGCTGCCCCAAACCTTTTTGCGTGTGTCAAGGCTATTTATTTCACAGTGTTCACATTACAAAAATTCACCTTATGTTGTAGTTTTCAGGAATGGATTAGCTACATAAACTAGAGAGAAACATGCATTAGCATAAACCTTTACAAGAAACAAAGAAGAAAGTTGTAGTATATAAGGAGAATTTTTCTTTAAGACAATGTTTTGACTGTTGTGTCTTCATCAGATTTCGGAAATATGCAGGTTAGTTTGATTCCCAAATGTAAATTGGTCCACTGAGAGTGGGAGTGTGAGGGTGTCAGGTTCAGCAGTTGGTTGAGAACTTATCTTTTAATTTAACATCCACATTCATGTGTTAAGTTTTTGTATTGTGTGGCTGGTGATCTTACCTTTGTCTAGATGATATGGCCTAGTGGGCTAGATATGATGTGACCGTTCTCCTACACCATTAGAACAGGCCTGCACAATGGTGGGATCATCAGCTCTTCAAAGCTGTTTCAGAATTGCTTTTGACATGATTTTTAATAAAAGTTATGGAACACTGTCTATTTGTGCATTTTGCACATTACCTTTGCCATCTTTGGACATATTTATGTAATGCCTTATTTGTTCTGTTTCTTTTGATTCAGCATTGAAGTGAGTGTATCCATGAGGCTTCTGTAATTAAATCAGATTTTCATCAGGCTTTTCAGGTCTGTGTGCTATTGTTTGTTTGTCTCCTTACTGCTGCTTAAATGGTGGCAAATATCAGAAATGTTTTTATTTTTATGTGCCTATTAATCTTGACAGAGTGTGCTTAATGATGGACTGGTTCTTTACTCAGGGTTGGTCCTTGCCTTGCACCCACTGCTGCCCTGATAAGCACCAGTAACAATTGCCCTGTGTTGCATTAAACAGAATCAACGTATGGGTGGATAGGCATACATTAAATACAGTACATTTCATATGTATTTACATACACTCTGTAACAGTGTAATTTCAAATTAGATAGTCTTCTGTGCCACTTCAGTACTTTATTCATATAAATTGTCCAGCATTCAGTCTGAAAAGGCAGACGACTTTGGAAATAATATGGATGAATATCAATAAAAGTAGTTATCCAGGACTAAGTGTCTTACGCTAATGGATTTGTCTTAAAAAATATGTGCACATGTCATGTTTTGAGTGCATTTTGTACTGAGTGGATAGTTGGTCTCATCATCATCATATGTTGCATCAGTTCACTTTGCACCATTAAAGGCTAAAGTATGCTGCATTATTATTCTCTTCAAAATGGAGTACTCTAAGTACCATAATAGGGAGCACATGTGACTCAAAACCAGTGTATGTTGCACCTGACACTACGGAACCTTTAGCTAGTAATTTTCCTGCAATAAAACCTGTCCACTTTCCACTGGTTACACATGTGCATAACAGCGAGTACATTAAGATGAATGGCATTCCTTCTGCTCTCACTGCGACACTAGAGGTGTAGTATATTTGTTAATGTTTCCCTGCCTTTTATTATCCACTGCAAACACTATACATTCTATCAAATGTAGGATCTAAGGGATACAAGATTAGTATTAGTGGCAAGGCATGCATTTGACAAACAGCTTACTGTACCATTCATCAGTTTAAATGTACTTTTGCGGTAACAGTGCCTTCCACATGGAGGTTTTAATACATTATTGCTTCAGTGGAAAGCCTTCTGGATATTTACTGTGAGTGGAATTGAGTCAAAACCATCAGAAACGGCAAAGCTAATGATGTTCGCAGTTTATAGTAGTTCTTTTGAATGGTTTGGATATAGGATTCGTGAATTTTAATTTTGTAATAATTGTATATGTACTAGATCTGTTCACATTTTGAAGCTTTCACTATCTTGAAGACATACCCTTTTTTCATTAGCTGTGTTTGTCTCTGTTGTATTAATATTTGTATTGATTCTGCTAGTATTTTTATTATTGTATTTTATTCACATGTATTTACTATAGCTTTTTTTGAACCAGTAAACTAAAAAGGAAGGAAACAAACCATAAAGAAAGGAATTAAATCAAAATTCATATAGCTACATGTAAATTGTTTAATTAATTAATTGTTCAAATTTTGGCCAAAATGTGCAAATCCAAATATTTCATATTTTTAGTTCTATAAATAAAAAATAAAGGTAGGTTATGTTAAAATAATTTCTGTTAAGGCTATATAATAACTTATTTTAAAACAATTAAGATAATTTATGTTATGTATTCACAGTTGTATCACCTTCAATAGTTTTCTTTTACTTGTTTTTATGGTCTTTTACTTGTTTTTGGCCCTATTTGAAGAGCTTTTATAGCAAGATTTAAAATGAACTGTACTGTTTTCAGTTGCAAAATCCGAGCATATGAGTTGATTTTCAATAATTTCATTGATTTTATTTGTACCTATTAATCTGAAAATATACCCCGAATGCATATGAAAAAATGTGAGGTGGCCAGCACATGACTTTCTCCTTATTTACAAGCATATATATTTATAAGCATATGGTTTAAATTTACCAAACTATATGCAAAGTGTGATATCGTGGATGTTTATTTTTCACATTTATTCTACTTTAAAAGCAAAGTTATTTTTATTTATAGAACTAAAAATATGTAATACGTAGACTTCCACTTTTTGGCCTAAATTTAAACAATTAATTAATTAAACAATTTACATTTACAAACTATATTCATTTTGATTTAATTACTTTCCTCATGGATTGTTTTAATCCAGCTAAAATTTAGAAGTGAACGAGTAGAAATCTACAGTACACTTTCCATCATGCAGCTTTGGTGGATTTGTGGCTAGCATTCCCAGTTTATAATACTGAAGGTGTAGAATACAAAACCGAAAGTAGGAGGATATTTTTTAATAAAATCAATACTGTAAGAATCTGGCAAAAACAAAGGGAAATCTGCATAATTTAGTAAAGGCATAAAACATAATCAACGTTTTATTATAATTAGAGGTCAGCTGCTGTGACTGCATTTGAAAAACTGGAACATTAGAAGCTGGAAACTTGTGATTTGGATTGAGCTCAACTTTCACAGAAGTCCTACTTGCATATGCCACATTTTGTGACTGTCTAACTACTGCTGCTGGTATTGCCTTGAAAAGAAATTTGAAGACAGAAGGTAGAAATCTGTATGGTATAACATCTCTTATAAAAGCAGTAATGTGTCAAAAGAAA
The DNA here is from genome assembly GCF_016835505.1 of Polypterus senegalus. Classification (NCBI taxonomy): domain Eukaryota; kingdom Metazoa; phylum Chordata; class Cladistia; order Polypteriformes; family Polypteridae; genus Polypterus; species Polypterus senegalus. Next base: position 148,154,927 of record NC_053160.1, on the reverse strand, counting down.
ATAACTCAAATTTACATATATAAAAAAGAAAGAACTGTAAATAACAACTATAAGTAAATAAATAGATAAATAGATTCAGCCTATGGGGGCTGATTTGTGTGTTTATATGATAACAGTCAAGGATTTGAATCAGTTCTTGCCAGTTGGACATGGGAGTAATGAATGCCACAGCTCTGGGAAAAAAAAAATCAGTCTGCTTATGTGGGATCGGATCACCCTATAGTGTCTACCAGATGGCAGCAGATCTACCAGAGACAGGGGCTGTTGTGTCTCTCCTGATGCTGCTAGCCTTGTTCTTGGCTAACATAGACACTGTCCAGATGCAAAAGGCCTGTACTGATGATTCACTGAGCAACCTTCACCACACAATACAGAACCTTCCACTCAGTGGCCATGCAGCTACTGTAACACACATGCAGTGAGAGAAGACGTTCTTGATGGAGTTGTGGTAGAAGTTCACCAGAAGTTGTTGAGGAAGTTGAGCTTGTTTGAGTTTCCTGTGGAAGCATAGTCTGTGTTGGGCCTTTTCGAACAATTAATAGGTGTTAAGGGACCATGTCATTTGTTTTGTTATGTAAATTCCAATGAACGTGATACTCTGCACACATTCCACTACTTCTTCATAAATGCGTCTGTCTTCTTAGTTTTTCAAAAAGTCTATAATAATCTGCTTTGTTGTGGTAATGTGTAGGGCCAGGATGTTGTCTTTACACCACTCAGCCAGGTGTTCTGCCTCATTCCTGTAGGCCATTTCCTCCCTTTCTGAAATTAGTCCAACTAGTGTGGTGTCATCAGCAAATTTAATTATAGTATTGGGTGGCTGAATAGGTGTGCAGTCATGGGGAAAGAGAGTGAAGATCATTCACCCAAACCTGATTTACCCAAGACCTAATCATTTCTTAAGTTCTTAAGATTAATAATTGCAAATTGTCTAAATTCATAAGAATTGGTTTATTTGTTCTCCATTTACAGTGTCTACAAAATTTTTACCACTAACACAAATCTCTCAAAAATGCTTAAAACATGTTCTAGGGATATCAAAACATGGTATTCTATTAAAAAACTGAATGAAATACGAATATGAAATACATATAAAGACTATATACTACTTTGTGAACAAATTGACTAGCTAGAACAGATTCCAACATGGTGTGCTTTTCAGACCCAATGGTGACTGTCACATTGATACAGTAGAGTATGATAAAGTTTGTGTTTGCGAATCCAAATTAAATGTATGGAAATACAGCCACCAATATGGGTTCAGTGAATTTGCAATCACTGCGTATAATGGAAAATGTTATGTGTTGTAACAATCATACTTAAAAGAAATCAAATCAAAAACATTAACAAATTTTAAATACAGACATACTAGGAATGTTTCTGATGGAAAACATCACAAAAAATTAAAGCCACACAAGCTGGCTAGATTTCTTTTTAGGGATTCCATTTTGTCAATGTTTTAAAACTATAATTTTCCAGTATTCAGAGAGCTAATTTAAATGTATAAAATAAAAAGAATGATGATTAAAAAGTAAATCAAAGGATTTCAGATTTGGAAACATGAATGAAACTACTTTAAGTGGGACACTGTATTTATCCAGTATTAACTCAGTGCCAAGATCAAACTCCTCTTATCAAGACAGCCTGTAATCCAAGCTAAATGAGCTTTATAAGATAATATAATTTCGCTGTTTGCACTGGCTCTCTGTTTCAACTTCTTTCTTGATTTCCATGACCTTTTCTCTCATTTTGAATAGCTTATCACTTCATTTTTTTCATTCTTGCTTTAAAGTTTAATTTTGGTTTGATTCTAAAACTCTGTTTTGTCTTGCAGCATTTTTATTCTTTATTCCTAATTACACGGAAGTGATCGTATCTTGTAAAAGGTTATTAAATAATACTTTGATTACTGCTTTAATATTTGAAATAAATAATTTGAATGCTGTTTGTCAAGGAGGGTGTGATGGCACAGTGTTTAGTCCTGCTGCTTCACTGCTTCAGGGATTAAAAGGTAAATCTGTGCCTGGTCCCTGTCTGAATGGAGTTGCCTTATGATGTGGATTTTCTCCAGCTACGGTAAAACCCTGTCATATTCCCAAGATGTGTATATCAAATTAAGCGCTAACCTTCAATTGTTCTGTGTATGACTGTGTGTTATTGTGATGGTCTCTTGTACCTTTGACCATTGGTCCCTGCAATGACAGAAGCAGGGATAGGGTACTGAATAATTATTGAAGAACAAAATTACTTACTTTGGGTGTCCATTTGAATGATTGCAAGCAATGTGTTTTGAGAAAAACTTGCATTATTGTACGCAGTACCTTTTCAAGTAAAATGTCAATGCATAAAATGGATAGATAGAGGTAGATAGATACTTTATTAATCCCCAAGGGGAAATTCACATACTCCAGCAGCAGCATACTGATAAAAACAATATTAATTAAAAAGTTCAAGTTAAAAAATGCAAGGAGAGTGCGAGGCAGGTATAACAGTCTATAATCTTGTATAATGTTAACGTTTACCCCCCCCCCAGGTGGAATTGAAGAGTTGCATAGTGTGGGGGAGGAACGATCTCCTCACTCTGTCACTGGAGCAAGACAGTGACAGCAGTCTGTCGCTGAAGCTGCTCCTCTGTCTGGAGATGACACTGTTCAGTGGATGCAGTGGATTCTCCGTGATTGACAGGAGCCTGCTCAGCGCCCGTCGCTCCGCCACAGATGTCAAACTGTCCAGCTCCATGCCTACAATAGAGCCTGCCTTCCTCACCAGTTTGTCCAGGCGTAAGGCATCCCTCTTCTTTATGCTGCATCCTCAGCACACCACCGCATAGAAGAGGGCACTCGCTACAAATGTCTGATAGAACATCTGCAGCATCTTATTGCAGATGTTGTAGGTCGCCAGCCTTCTAAGGAAGTATAGTCGACTCTGTCCTCTCTTCTACAGAGCATCAATATTGGCAGTCCAGTCCAATTTATCATCCAGCTGCACTCCCAGGTATTTATAGGTCTGTACCCGCTGCACACAGTCACCTCTGAAGAAGGGTCCGGGAGGGGCCTGGGCCTCCTAAAATCCACCACCAGCTCCTTGGTTTTGCTTGTGTTCAGGTGTAGGTGGTTTGAGTCGCACCATTTAACAAAGTCCTTGATTAGGTTCCTATACTCCTCCTCCTGCCCACTCCTGATGCAGCCCACGATAGCAGTTTCATCAGTGAACTTTTGCACATGGCAGGACTCGGAGGTATATTGGAAGTCCGATGTATACAGGCTGAACAGGACCAGAGAAAGCACATTCCCCCGTGGCGCTCCATTACTGCTGACCACAATATCAGACCTGCAGTTCCTGAGACGTACATACTGAGGTATGGTATGGTAAGATAGTCCATGATCCATGCCACCAAGCAGAAGGATGGGTGTAGGATGCAGTACTCTGAGGTGAGAGTGGGTTAGGGTGGTCAAACCTGTTAAAGTAGTTGTTCATCAGGTTTGCTGTCTCCATGCCTCTCTCGATGGTGGCACCCCGCTTCGAGCTGCAGCCAGTGATAATCTTCATCCCATCCCACACTTACTTCATGCTGCTATTCTGCAACTTCTGCTCCAGCTTTCTCCTGTACTACTCCTTCACCGCCCTGAGCTGGACTCACAGTTCCTTCTGCATGCGCTTGAGCTCATGCTGATCACCGCCTTTAAAAGCCATTTTTGAAGGTTTAACACCAAATATGTGTCAATTAAAAGAAATTGCATGACAACAGTTAGGTCAGGCCAAAAATAAACAAATAGATGAGTTAGGGAGGGACTCTGCAGTAAAGTGGTTAGTGCTGCAGCTTCACAGATCCAACAAATTGGACTCACTGATTATCCCACTAAATAATGTTATGTGGCTGACTCATGAGAAATACAACAAAAGGCTTTTAACAACATTCTAGAGAGGTCTAACAACAATACATGGCCACTCATGCAGTGTGCCGTAATTGACATGCAGTTAGCAAAATTCAGTTTATGTGAAATACAAAGCTGCACAGTGGTACAGTGGTTAGTGCTGCAGTATCACATTAACCTGAATCCCATGCTCAGTTATTATCTTTGTGGATTGTTCATGTTCTCCCCATGTCGGTTTGGCTTTTCCACTGCAGATCTATTAGCAATCCCCAGTGTGATTGTGGGTGTACTAGTGGTGTCTGCAGTTAACTTGGCACTGTTTCTGTGATTGGTTTAGGTCTTGTGGCCAATGCTACCCTGATTCCCTGAATGGAATTATGGATAGTTTAAATACGTCACGTTATTAAGGAAAAGTCTCAACCAAAAAAGCCATATTTTTCTACAAAAAGTTTTATTGCAAACCATATATTTAAAAGAAGGTACTTGTATTGCTAAACTTATGAACTTACTTTGATCAGCCACAACATTAAGACCACCTGCCTAATATTGTGTAGATCCATCTCAGGCTCTGTCAAGGCACAGATTTCACAAGACCTATGAAGGTGTCCTGTGGTTTCTGGCACTAAGACGTTAGCAGCGGATCCTTTCACTCCTGTAAGTTGTGAGGTGGACCTCCAAGGATTGAACTTGTTTTTCCAGCATATCCCACAGGTTCTCGATTGAATAAGGAGAATTTAAAGGCCTAGTCTGCACCTTAAACTTAATGTTAATCACGTTACCTGTCAGTGGTTTTAATGTTGTGGCTGATCGGTGTATTGGATGTTAGCTACAATGCCAAAATTTTTGTTTTCCTTAGTAACATTATTTAATTACAAATCAGCATTAACTGCAGATATCAACTTTGGTTTTGTTAATTTCAAGATGCATGGGCAGCTAACCAGAATCAGATGTCACCTAAAGGTACAATCAGCATAGCGGCTATGCATAACCAGTCTTCTGTATAATGAGCCAGATACCAAGATGTGCAGCAAAGGTGTGCTGTCAGTCTTACAATATAACTGACATGCATGGAGCTGTGTGCTTCGATCCAGGAACAAGTAGGGTTCTTAGGCAATAAGACAGGAAAGAAACCTTTGTTCAAGAGATCATTAAATGACTTTCTCTCGCCAAGTCACAATCTCAATATACAGTAGATGTTTTTCACAAACTTAATTTTCTCTTCTAATTCTACTTTAAGGATCAACCCGTGTTTTCCATTCCAGTGTCCCTCAGTGGCATAAAGCAAAGGTGCAGTTGCAGCTCTTCTGACCCTTGACTATTATACTAATTTTAACATTAAATCTGTCTTTAGCCATGATAGGGGATGCTTTTTACCTGATGAAACACAGTTTGGACTGAATTATTAATTGGATGGCGTACCCTGTTTTTGCACTGAAGATCTTCATTCTATTTTATTTAAATGATTTGTTAATTACATAGAATGTACAGAATTACATAAAGTAAACTCAATGTTTTGGTTACGTTATCACAAACACCATAGCTGATAGGAGCAAAAGCCTAAGATTCGTCAAAAATGTTGATCTCCGTTTTTTGAAGGATCTCGAAAATTTTAGGATCCTGTGATACTGAAAACGTTGATATCTCAAAGATAGTTGTGTGTCTGTGTGTGTGTGTTTGTGTCTGTGTGTCACAGTTTCTTGAGGATGGTCTAGAGCAAATAAGAAACTTAAGCCTGTTATGAGATGACCATGTACTGATTAGTTTTTGAGCCATATCATGCAAGAGAAAGTGGCACTCTAGAGGAACCCTCAAATACCATAATTCTGCAATTAATTATGAATTCTTTTCATCAATTGCAATTGTAATGACCTATTTTATGATCCTGAAGATCTGCATCAGAGCAGTAAATAATTATTGAAATTTTATACAATAGTTATAACTTGGTTCCTAGGGCACAAAGCCTTCTGACACTCACGTCAAAGTTTTTTTTATTTTAAAGCTGATATGAAATGCATTTGAGCTTAAAACTTAAAAAGTTTTTGATCCCATTAAATAATTTTTTGTTGGAATGTAGTTTATTTGCAGCTAAAGACATTTATGGGGGATGCTTTCACCTTTTCAACTTTCAGATATCAGGTAAAAGGCTGTGGTCTGAAATAACTTAAATTAAACAGGAGTGAAGTGTATTCTGGGAAAATCTGAAAGGCAAAGCAGGACCTTAGAATATTTTGTATAGACAGTCTTTTTGCAGCTAGTGCAGCTTTTCATTCCCATGGGAAAGTAACCATGACCATGATAGTGTTTTAGTGACGTTCCTGGGTTTTGAGAATCTGCCTGCTCTTCTAGTGGAAGGAAGTCAGGTGCTCACTTTGGAAAGAAGGGGCGAGAGAGTGGCTGTTTTTTTTTTTATTAGAACATTCTTCATAAAGAGACTCAGTTCAGTTTTCGGTTCAGATTTTAGTTTAGTTTTAGTTCAATTGGTGTTTTCTTACCTTTCTGACACTTTAGGACATTCAAATAGGGTATGCTATCTGCTTACCTGTTGGACACTTTCCAAGGAGCTCTGTCTCTAGCAATAAAATGTTCTTTTCATTTTTTTTATTTAGAATATATAATCAGTAACTAAGGAACTGCCTACTAGGACACAATGAAGACTGCATGAACCCAGTCAGGTTGTATAATTCTTTGCATTGCTTATATTTGCTGCAATTAGTTATGATACAAATAAATATAATTTTATGTAAGAGCTAAAAATCAATTTGTCTGTTATTGATTACTAGCATTGCTGAGAGCTGCATTGATCATTCCATTTTTAGTTGTGTTTGCTTATCTGCTTGAAGGACTCTTTATGAAGCCCCCTCTTAGTGATAAACAGGGTTGAGTTAAAGAAATGAAAATAAACGAAGCAGGGTACAATAAGGATAATGGGTTACAAGTAAGAGTAAGTACAGTAATCCCTCCTCGATCGCGGGGATTGCGTTCCAGACCCCCCCGCGATAGATGAAAATCTGCAAAGTAGAAACCATATGTTTGTATAGTTATTTTTATATATTTTAAGCCCTTATAAACTCTCCCACACTGTTAACATTATTAGAGCCCTCTAGACATGAAATAACACCCTTTAGTCAAAAGTTTAAACTGTGCTCCATGACAAGACACAGATGACAGTTCTTTCTCACAATTAAAAGAATGCAAATAGATCTTTTCTTCAAAGGAGTGTCTGCATCAGGAGCAGAGAATTTAAGAGAGAGCGAGCGCTCGCAAAGAAAAGCAAACAATCAAAAAATCAATACGGGTGCTTTTAAGTTTGCCGAGGACCTCAATAAAGCAGCATTTTTTTTAGAGGAGCGTCAGCACCTGTGCTCACACCCCGTCCGTCAGGCGCAGAGAAAGTCAGAGAGGGTGAGAGAGAGGCAGAGACAAGCAAACAATCAAGCACCGCGCGGGAAGCATATCTTATAGCATTGAGGAGTTTTAGTTAATATGTAATACATGCTTTGATTGGGTAGCTTCTAAGCCATCCGCCAATAGCGTCCCTTGTATGAAATCAACTGGGCAAACAAACTGAGGAAGCATGTACCATAAATTAAAAGACGCATTGTCCACAGAAATCTGCGAACCAGCGAAAAATCCGTGATATATATTTAGATATGCTTACATTTAAAATCCGCGATAGAGTGAAGACGCGAAAGTCGAAGCGCGATATAGCGAGGGATTACTGTAACTAGTAAAAGGTTTTACAGGTATTAATTAAACAGTTTTGACATTTCTTCCTATTCCATTTTGAGAAAAGTTCCTAAGAGTAGTTGGTACCTTTCTTGGGTGCATGCCACAGGTGATCTGATAACATGATAAAACAGCACCTGGGCACAGTTTTTATTGAAATATAGTACACTTATTTTGCTATCGTTTGATTTTATAATAAGTCCATACATTTCTAAAATATACTGTGCCTCTCTTATTACTACTACTGCTGCTAGAAGACAGCAGACAGTTCATATTACAGGAGACTAAAGGATGCTGTAAATAAAAATGGCAATTTTAGCAAAAGCACATACAGTACATACCATTTATGTTTTATGTCTAATGAATTTTGGAAAACAATTACTTTCAGTATAAAAGTGAAACAGTGTAAGTTTGGGTAAAATGCATTCTAGACACATATCTCACTTTTACTGATCCATTACATTCCAGAAGTGTGACTTTTAGTTTTAAGATTAACTTACAAGTATCAATAGGATAAGACTGTTTAGCTTGTTTAAGGGACGTCTGTCTTAGAAATGACATCTTAATATTAGGAAATGTAAAAGAATGGCTTTTTGAAGCAGCAATCAACTTAAAAAGGATTTTATGATATGAAGTTTAATATTAAGACTCAGACTTGTAGTGATTTATTTTTAAGCCTCTTTAAGTAATATTTTAAAAATATGCATTTGCATTTTAATAACAAAAACCTAATAAAAAACAAATCATAATCCGGATATTAATCAAATTGTGTGTAAGAACTGCTGTGTGCATCCTTTATAACAATAACATCTGCTTGCAGAAAGTATATCAGCATTTGCCTAGAAGAGCAGAATGTTAAATAAGCACAGCAGATAAACACATTAAGTCAGTTAAATGGTAATAAAAAATAGTAACCACATCAAAAAAAGTTCTCACCTTTGCTTTAAGTTTAATTTCTAGCTTTCACTCTTACAATGGCCTCTAGTTTTATCATTTAACTTTATCAAGTTAAAGAACCAGAAAACAATTATAAACGTACATTGCATTTCTCAATGGAGTGCATATCCTTATGTAGAGTATTAGTTGTATCTGTTGTGAATACAAACTATTTAAGTCATATTTAATATTTTGAATGTAAAAACAATAAAATATACTTCAGCCATATTAGAAAAAATATTATTCAGCAACCCTGAGCTGGATTAAGCAAATTTGGTAATGGATGAAGGAATAGATAGTGATATAATGATTTTCTATGTTGGAATAGCTGTTTTCTGAAATACCCCCCTTTCAGTTGTAGTCTTCATTTACTTGATGGTCTTAGTGAATCTTAGTCTCAGTATATGCCATTGACTGCCAGTTGTGTTGTATGAGACATGCAGCAACTCAGTCATAGTGCTTTGCAATTAGCCACAACAAATTTAACCCAAACAGCTCTCAGCTCATACAAGACTCTGAAACAGAGAACAGCCAAATTAAATCTACACACCTCAAGAAAGGAAGTGAAACCGGCGTCTGGACACACAAACTAAGAAATGGCTTGTGGAATTTTGGAGCCAACACAAAAGTCAATTAGATGCATTGTCATTGTTGTACCACAACAGAGTGGAAAAAGAAAAAAAGATCAGTCTCAATTCCTGGTTGTGCAATCTGAGGTCCTCAAGGTAACGAGATACAGTACCAGTGATCATTAATTCTGACATCCTTTCTGACTGAAAGTCATATAGTGTGATGCTGGCCTTAGCTGATACAATGCAGTGAACAAGAATTGCCCTAACCTGTCATGTTCTTCCTGTGAAATATTAGGAAGTGTGCTTTCTAGAAATGAATTCAGTCAATAAAACCCTAACTTTGTATCAATTCAGTACTACAGTCGTCCCTCGCCACTTCGTGCTTCGACTTTCGCAGCTTCACTCTATCGTGTTTTTTTCAAATATGTTCATTAAAAAGTTGATCAAGACAGTGAAAATGATACAGCGTGTGCTAGGTTGTCTGAGTCAATTATACAACCCTGTATTACAATTAAAATTAAATTTACTGTACGTATGGACTGTAGGCCTATGTATTCCAGCACCCCGCAAATCCTTCAATGGCAGGTGTAACCGCTCGACCACTCCTTGTGTGTGGGCAATATCTTTTTTCCAAAAAATCGAGTGTCATGAAACCAAGCAAATCAGAGCGTGCTGTTCACTGATTGGCTATTCTATCCTCTTCCTATACTGGCCACTGATTGGCTCAGCCTCATGCAAGTTCGTTTCTCTCATACATCGCTACTCATAGGAATCATCTTTGCTTTTGTAAGTGTTTGCGATTTCTGAGAACTTTTATCTAAGCCCCACGATGGCTCCTAAACGTGCTGCTTCTTCGCCTTCTGACGATGAAACTAAGCGCCGGAGGAAGATACTTACCATCCAGGAGAAGGTGAAACTCTTGGAATAGTGAAAACGGAGTCGTCCCTAGCCGTTTGGATCAGCGACAGCCGCAAGAAAAACATTCCGTTGGATTCATAGATTAGTGGTTGTGTGTAAGAACTGTGTGTGTGTGTAATTAAATGTACAATAATCATAATATGGTATTTGTAACGTCTAATATGTCTTATTTTCTCTTTTTTGTCTAATATATTGGGTAATATGAGTGTAATGGTGACTATTGGCTGTTATTTCATGTCTAGAGGGCTCTAATAATGTTAAAAAACGTATTTAGAAGGTCATAAACAGGTTTTCTATGCTCTAACTGCAAAAATATTCGATTTATAAATAATCCTACTTCGCAGAAATTCATTTATAGCGGTAGAGTCTGGAACTGATTAACCGCGATAAACGAGGGCCGACTGTACATGAGAAAAACCATAATACCAGTCACTGAGCAGGTCATACTGCTTTTTATATATACCGTATACACTCACGTATAAGTCGGGTCTTGAAACCCGAAAAATCGATCATAAAATCACACCCCGACTTATACTCCCGTTCAAAAACATGATAATTATTTTTTTTTACATCTCCTTGCTTCCTCCAATCTTGCACCAGTTTCACAGACACAGCGAATTTTGTTGCAGCAGTGCAGTTACCAATTTCTTTCACCACTTCAATGATTTTTAATTTGAAACCAGTTTCATATGTTCGTCTAATCGTACGCTCCATTGTAGATAAGGGATGCTCTTACGATAAAGATGTATGAGGGTGTGAGATACAAAAAAATACAAAACACTGCAAATGTCGCTTCAGAATAGTTTGGGTATTACCGTGTGGTCACGTAGGCACAGTACATAGGAAAAAATGCAGTGTGCTCCGTGGTTACTCTCTCAGGTGGGCGTTAGCATATCATAATCTCTTGGACCAATAGTGTGAGTTTCCCACATTTGACTTATATGACCGACATTATAAAATACTGGAAAGTATGTTAAAATCAAGTCTCGACTTATCCACGGGAGAGCGTAAACGTGAGTATATACGGTACTTTAATGGGATACTCAAAAGTATGGTTGGTGAATGAACTAATTTCTTATCAAGTAGATGATAAGAACCAATGGGCACAACCCATATCCTAGACATAGATTTTCACAAGGCATAATATTTCTTGAAAGTTTCATTGTTTTTAGTATCTTAAAAACATTCTGTCACCATTCTTGTTTATAATTTTTACTGTTTTGGAATATTTTCATTGATTTCTTCTTATGCCTTTTAAATTTGTTTCCTGGTTTACATGTTCTTGATGTTGAACATATGGCTTACTATGAAGTGGTAAGAATACGTTTGAGAATCGTACTTATGTATTTGTTTCAGAGAAGATAAAACTATTCGGTTTAAGTTTTAAGATTTTAACTTAACGGATAAAAAAGAACAAATAAAAAAATACATTTTTCATTTCTGATTTTCTAATATTATACATCTGCATTGAATAGTGCCTATAGTAATAAAAAAAACCTTGCTTGGGTCATGTGTTTTGTTTTGGCTGTTTCTGGCTGGTAATCTTAGATTGGAAGACAGTTCTGTCATTTTTTCCTTCCATCGGGTCCAGAAGGTTACCCATTTTGTTAAGTGGTAACTAACTAGTTTGACCCACATATCTGAAATGATGGAGATCTTCAACTTTGTCTTTTCTGTGTGGGTTGTTGTCAGTTAACATCTCTTGTTACAGCTGGCCCACCCCTAGACATCTCCAACCTTAATAAAAAGTGTCTGTGCATCTGTACTGTTCGGTTTCTATATCTCTGTTGTTCCAGCGGTTGGCATTTCACAAACAATTTAGTAATAAACTGCTTTTATGAATCCCATACCAAATTATATAAAACAGAGACATATGCATTGCTTTTGTCACACCGACAGATGCCACATCACACACATTTGTAGTAATGCATTTCATTACTGCAAATGTGTGTGATGCGGCATCTGTTGGAATGACAAATGCAGTGCATTTTATTACTGTATGCAATTCAAATTACATTCCAATAGATGGTGCACTTCAAATCTTAATGATGAGGTCAATGTTGATTATTTAGATTTCAACCTGCCTTAGGTAGCACAGCTGATAGCTATATATATTTGTGAGAGAGACTGTTTCAAACATGCACAAATGGAGCTGGAGTGGGGTTGCAGTGTACATAATAACTGTGATTCCATTCCTATCTTCAGGACAGAGGAAACTACCACCCAAAAAGCATTTATGTCTCATTCATACCCCATAAGTCCTGCCACTTCCTGTCAAACCAGCAGAAAAGCAAAGAATAACTGGAAGTTGGTTTCCTTTGGCCAATGGCATCCATACTGAATGGATTATTCAATGCACTGAGTTTTGGATACTTAAAAGTCTAATTTTACCCTTTTTAAAAAGAAAATAACTGCTCTGCTATTAAACAGGATATTTTTCTGGTTGGGACCTCAACACTTTGTATGAATTTGTATGACTTCTTGTCTTTTTTTATTACATACTTGCTGTCCCCTGCAGCTCCACCCGCGTAGTAGTGAAACTGTACAAACTTTAAAAAACATTTAAAAAGAAAAGAAGAGAAGAATTTATATTGATAGTTGTCTTATCTGTGGGCCTCTTCATATACAATATTTTTGGTTTTTCTATTAGGGTTGAGAATGTAGTTGTGATTTCTTTGCCAACAATGTAAAAGCTTGGGAAGGTATGTCTGGCCATGCAGATGTTGCCACTGTATCTGATCGTGTTGAGCTCTGACTGGAGAGCGTAATCCACTTGGGGAGAAGAGCATGTGGCCGTGATATCTTTGATAATCAGCAGCTACCCTGTAAAACACATGTAGCTGTGATCTCTCTTTCTCAAAAATGTGAAAGGTTACCCCTTAACAATTTCTAGATGATATTGTCTGCTAAACAAACAGGTATCGCTAGCTAAGTGGAGACAAACATGTGGTGAGACGTACACCAACTCGAACAGAGGCTGGCGTGTGAGTGAGGAAGGCTCTCCCTAGCTCCCCACTCCAGATGTCACCCTTCACCCTCTCCTCAAGCCTGTCTCATGGATTCGTACTAATAAATCGCTGCTGGAACTGAACTATGATACTTGGCACGATGGGAGAAGTCGCAAAATGAACTGGAATGTTCAAGCAAATTTATAGAAAAAAACCTGATCTAAATCCGTAAAGTAGCTCTCCCGTGAAAAGCAGACAGACACTGAATTTTATATATATAGCGATACAGTATCCTTATATAATTTGATACTATCCGTACTGTAAAGGACAGCATTGCTGGGGAGCGTGCTGATTGGGTAGTCGTGGCCGTGCACATAAAATCCGTTGCTGGGGAGATGCCACACATACTGCCCTGCTCATGTTTATTAACTAACTATCTACTAACAACATACCACCCAAAAAAAGGACACGTCAAGTAGGACAAAAGACACAGACACTCAAATCGTATATAAGCAACATCTCGTGGAAGAACGTTCGGTTCAGCAAGTAAACTTCAACAAAAGAAAGGCTGAAAGACAAAGAAAAATACGAGCAAATAGATCGATTGTAAAAAAGAAAATGAGCGTCAGAATATTCCCTGTATTGATTTGGCTCCATCCTCTACTAATTTACCCTTTACCTTAAGAAGGCGACAATTTCCAGTTACATTAGCCTTTGTTATAACAATTAATAAATCTCAAGGGCAAACCTTTGAAAAAGTTGGCATTTACTTGCCAGAACCAATATTCAGCCACGGCCAGTTATATGTTGCATTATCAAGAGTCAGAAGTTGTTGTCAACGTTGTAGATGGTCCTGAACAAGGCAAACTGTTGCCAAACTCTGACAGAGTATTTACAAAAAATGTTGTCTATAATGAAATTTTATTGAAATATTTCATGAGGTAAAAAAATAAAAACTTTTTCCTAAATATCTTCTTCAGATATTGTGTATTACAGATTGTTACAAAGTTTTACACTAAGGCAATATTAATTATACTTACTGTATTGTCATACAAACAGATTGAGGTCAAGGTCCCTTTCCATTTAATATAGATTGTTCCTACTAATGTTTATTCAATACTGTTCTAGTGCCCATTATTGTAATGGGCTTAATGTCTAGTAAATGATATATATATATATATATATATATATATATATAAATAATAGCAGAGCTGTTATTTAGTGTGTGTGTGCCCATCACTGATTCTGTACTGAAGTGTCTACCTTAGTAGACCACAAGTTATATTTCAGTGTAAGAGGTTACAGTTAAGTGTCTAACCCTTGAAAATAAATCTTGGTCAAAAACTGAAAAAGAGATCAAAACCAGAATCCATCCATCCATCCCACTATATCCGAACTACAGGGTCACAGGGTACTGCTGGAGCCAATCCCAGCCAACACAGGGCGCAAGGCAGGAAACAAACCCCGGGCAGGGTGCAAGTCCACCGCAGCAAAACCAGAATATCTTTCAGAAAGAATTATATTTTACCATATGATCATCCAGTCCTTAGGGTTATAAAAGACAAGATTCAGTGTCTAGAGAGTCAAATGAGGGCAACTTGATGAGATGGTAATACAGACTCTAAATTAAGGGATATGACAGGTGGTTCAAAACCAGAATACAAAACATATCAGATCAACACTCCAAAACAGTTTGCCACAAAGAAATGAGACAACCACTCTTAGAATGAATTGGCAGGCTGCACAGAAAGAAAGAATACAAGTCAACTCCTGCTCAGGTTAAACAATTGCCCAGCAGTATTTAAAGGCAAAAATGAGGCAACTGCTCATAAAGCTGGACAGCCAGCTGTGAAGACTCAAGACAGAGATCAGGCTGCTGCCAACCAGATGGTGGAGAAGCTGACAACAAAAATATAAGATACTGTGTGGACAGCAGCTAGAGAGATGAAACAAAAACACAGCTGTTTGGCAAGGTTTGATTGGCTAGACAATTACAAGATGGCTAGAATGTTACCCGACAAGCAAGCAAAAAGAAACAAAACAACCATCCAGAAGTTGGCTTAGTGAACTGATAGCAAACAGTCACCACCTTGTTCAATGAAATTAACAACAATAGGACACAGTCATCTCTTGCTTTGTGATAGACTACTTAAAAGAATTGGAGAGCACAATATAGCTGGATTCCTTGGAGCAAAATACAGCCAACTCAACAGTACTGAAAAATGATTGTTTAATATGATAAGGATGGTTTCACAGGAAGTCATCAATCAGCAAACTACAGCAAGATTTAGGATTTTTTTCAGAAACTGACCACAGCTGTAGAAGTAGAGGTAAATAATAGCACAAGTCCCTGAAGTAGGCTTTTCTGGGTTCTATTGGTATAGAATTCCATGTTTCTAAAATATTAAAACAAAACTGTTTTCTTTAAATTTCTATTTTTCACTTTCTGCTGGTCCTTGGAGGTGCCACCTCCTCATCTGTCTTCACTTATCAAAGTACCAGCATGAAAATGTTCAATGTGGAGTTTACCAGTAAAACCAATGATGACTATGTGGGTACAAATGCTGAGGCATAACACTTAATTGTCATCCCTCAGCCAGCATGCAAAATTAAAAACATAACTGAATAGTAGTTGTTGTATTGTCAAGTGTACAGTGTATAAATGCTGAGTCAACTAAGTTTTGGTAAAGCCTGGCAAGAGGAACAAAGCATGATGGCATTACAGTTGAGTCCACAAAAGCTTACGTCACTTAGAGTACACTCTACAGCAGGGGTCCTCAATCACGGTCCTGGAGGGCCGCAGTGGCCGCAGGTTTCTATTCCAACTAGTTTCCCAATTAGAAGACAGACCATACTGATAATGAAACTTGGTATTTAACTATTTAGCTTGTTAATGCTTGCATTCATCCAAGAGAAATTTTAATTGCACTGTAGAGTTTCTTTCTGTGAACATTATCCAAGTGTTTTGCGGACCAGAATAGATTTAAACTTAATGGTACTTCTAATTCCCCTCTCATTCATTTCTACACATACTGCTTTAGTAGTAAATAAAAGGGTTCTAATTAAGAAATTGGTTAAAGTGAAAACCTGCAGCCATAGCAGACATCCAGGATCGTAACTAAGGACCTCAGATTTACAAAGTAACTAAAATTTGTCTTTGATGAATGAAAGCACTAACAAGGCATAGAGTTAAACACCAACTTTCATTATCAGCAAGGACAGAGTTCTAATTAGGACACTGGCTAGAATGAAAACCCGTAGCCACTGTGGCCCTCCAGGACCATGATAGAGGACCCCTGCTCTACAGACACATGTAAAAACCTGCCTGAACCAAGTAGCTCCTTATGGGACACATGCTCAAAATGAAGGTTTGTGATTGAGTGTTGTCTGGTCTAATCCTACATTAAACAATCATGAGAGAATAAATAATGTTAGTGTTTATTTCATTTACTGAACAAATAACATTATGCATTTCTTAATGTAAGTGCTGAAGTAATTGTTTACTCTGTGTCTTATTACATTCTTCTTCTTCTTCTTCTTCATTCTTAGCGTTTATCCCACTTGGCAGGGTCTGCTTTTCTGCAAATCTGTCTCCATTTGGCACAATCGAGGGCATCTTCTGGGGCGGCATTGACGATCTTCATGTCTTCCTTTATTCTGTCCATCCACCTCTTCTTCAGCCTGCCATGTGGGTGCTGACCACCAGGATCAAGCTTCACAGCCGTTTTTGCTACCGAGTTGTCGTCTGCGCGCACGATGTATCCATACCACCGTAGCCGTGCCTCGCGCATTTTCTCTGTGATTGGTGCGATGCCGAGGCGCTTTCTGACGTCTTCATTCATGACTTGGTCCCAGCACGTGAGGCCTAGGCACCACCTCAGCATTCGCATTTCCATCGTGTGTAGGGCCTACTTGTGCTTGGCAGTGGTTGGCCAACACTCCGGCGGGCCGAGCTTTGGTGTACTCCCACGTTGATGGTGAAGGGCGGTGAGATTCCCATGGGACATCTGACTACACTGGTGACGTTTATGTAGAGCAATTTGATCCAGTCAACGTAAGCTTCTGGGACTCTGTGAGATCGCAGGGCATGCCAGATAAGTTCGTGTGGCACTCTATCGAATGCCTTCTCCAAGTCCAGGAATGCCATGAGGACCATTTGATTTTTCTCTTGGTGTTTCTCCACCAGCAGTCTCGTGGCGTGTATGGTGTCAGTGATTCCACATCCCTTAACAAACCCACACTGGTTAATGGTGATCGTGACGATCCGTCGCAGGCGGGCATCTAGGATCCTTTCCAATATTTTCATAGTGTGGCATAGGAGGCGGATTGGTCGGTAGTTGGCGCAATCGGTGACATCAGCCTTGGCTTTCCAAATGGGGACGGTGACGCTGGTTGTCCAGACCGCTGGTATCCTGCCCTATCTGATGATATTATTGAATAGGGTGCTGAGAGCGGCGGCTCCTTGCTGGCCGAGGAGTTTCCAGGCTTCGACGGGAATGTCGTTGGGGCCAGGCGCTTTTCCGTTCTTCATTTTCTTCACGGCATCCTTGATCTCAGCAGTCGTGATCGTCAGGACTGGGTCATAGACGGGGGCGGAGCTGTGGATTGGCGGGTGGGGAAATTCTTCATTGCTGATCTGGGAGAAATGCTCACTCAGGCGTTCGAGGATAGCTGATGGATCGCGCAGGACCTGTTGATTGATGTCTTTGATATGTTTCACTTGGCCGATGTCCTGCGTTGAACGGTGTCGGCTGTAGGCCAGGTGGTATATCTTGTTCGCTCCTCCAGGTTCGTCCAAGTCGTGGTAGAGCTGGTCATATTGCGCAGTCTTCGCCACTGCCACCGCCTTTCTTCGCTTTCACCTTCAGACTCTTGTACCATTGTTAGTCCTCGCATTCTCTAGACTGGCGCCACTTCTTTAGCGCTGACTTCTTTTCTTTCACGGCGCTTTGGACTTCTGTGTTCCACCACCATATTTGCTTGTCAATAAAGCGCTTTCCTGGCTTGGTCTTCCCTAGGACGTTGGTTGCTGCTTCTCAGATTTGGTCGGCTATCTTGTTCCATCTGGTCTCGACTAACTGGTTGCTGTCGTTGTTGAGGTCAATCGATCTGAGTGCTTCGGTGAGGTCCCTTCTGCCTTCGGCCATCCTCCACCATTTGATCTTTTCCTCGTTGGTGGTTCTCACTTGTCGCCGTTGGCTGAGGTCTAGCTTGAGGGCCATGACGAGTAGCCAATGTTGTGGGCAGATGTTGTTCGACGGGATTGAGGTGGTCAGGCATTCGGCAGTCACACAGCACGCTCGTTACTTGGCGCCACTTCGCCCACACGGCATTGATCCGAACTCGCACATCGGGAAGGATGTCCCTGTCGTTAAAATAAAATAATTTAACTTTGACGTCGGTTACCAGTTTCAGGTGTTGCCTTCGGGTGAGAAAGTAATCGATTCCGCCGCTAGAGTATGTGACGAGGTGTGATAGCTTCTTCTTGAAGAAAGTGTTGGCCACTGCAAGATCATGCGTTTCCACACAATCCAGGGCACGTTCCCCGTCCTTGTTGCGGCTTCCGTAACCTTGCCTGCCATGAAACCTTTCATAGCCATTCCTATCTCGCCCAACGTGACCATTGAGATCGCCGCCAATGACAGTATATTCTTCAGGTCCAAGTGCTCGAAGGTGGGCATCAAGACTTTCCCAGGAATCTTCTTTATCTGCTTTCGAGCAGTTGGTCTGGGGGCGTAGCAGGAGATCACTCGCATGGTGATGTCACCCGTGTCGATCTTGAGTGACATGAGCCGATCCCATATTCGAGTCACTTCGACCACATTGTCCCGTGCTTTCTGGCTGACCACTATTCCCACACCATTTTGGGGCTTTTTGCCATTGTAGAATAGCTTGAATCCATAGCCTATATCCCTTGCCTTTGCACCAGTCCATTTGGTTTCTTGGATGCACGCGATGTTGATGCGGTGGGTCTTGAGGGTGTCAGCTAATTCTCGGCTTCGTCCTGTCATCGTGCCAATGTTGAGGGTACCCAATCGTAGTGGTTGTTGTTGTTGGACTCGCTTCTTTCGCCTGCCTCGTCCATGGGCAGGTAGCCCTTGTCCACTTCTCACGACGCGAGGGCGCCGCGCGTTGCCTCCGGGGGACGCCCTAGCTTTATCTTCCAAATTTTGAGACGGTATTGCCATTTGATACGACCAAGAAATGAATCTACCGATGTGTCGCTCCACCTGACGTCGAACACCCTCGCCATTAGCCAATTTCCCAAAGGGTCGTTGTTACCAGCCGGCACCGCGAGGAGGTGGTGATGGGATTTTGCCAGCCCTGTGTCTTATTACATTAATTGCTTTTAAACAGGCATAACAAGACTTTTTTTTTTTTTTCTTCTAAAGTTAATAATAAATCTCTCAGGGACGTGTGGAAGAATTTTGTCCCACTACTTCTCAGCAAAATTTAGGAGCTTTCAAAAATATATTGTTTTTATTGGGTCCTTCTAACAATACTTTAAATGGTTTTAGGTCCATAATTGACTTTGCAATTCTAAAATTTAAATAATAAAAAATGAAATGTTTCAGCTAATTTGCAGATTGCCTGAGATATGAAGAAGAACTCACAGTTCTTTCTGTTATGACCACTAGATTCTATTTAAATATCCTAGTAGTCAGTTTGGCAAGGAGAAGTGAGGTTTAACTAAGCAAAGCAATGCAAGTGAAAACGTTTATTTTTAACTCTTTCGACCAAAAGATGTTTTATCAGTGGTTTTGTTTGCTTCAAAACAAAGAATGTTGTTTCTTTTTCTCTTTTTAATTTTTGTAGAAGCCTGAAGTTTCTAGGTGGAATAGAAGTGCCCTGAATGTCAAGACTAGTGATGAGCGAACTCTATGGTGTTAGCTTCGCCTCGAGTTTGGAGAAATCACTGAAGTGTTCGCGAATATCGAAATGCTCTGTGAAATGCATTGAAGTCAATGGTGAAGGCCCAACTGAACTAGATTTGACTGGATTATAATGGTGCAATCATCTTTAAAGTGCCCATGAGGGCTAGGGAGACATTTGCCAACTATACTAGACCAATTATTGTGGACAAAAACGTGACCTGAGCTGTGCGGCAGCAGTGCCATCCACTGCACCACCATACTTCCCTGAGATCTAACAAAGAACACAGTCAGAGATGCACAATCATATATTTCATCAAAACAAAGCAGAAATGATGAAATTGTAGTCAAAAGTGTCATCATTGAAGCTGCTGGCTCAAACTATTTTTTGAAGTTGCGCTTAAGCCTCTCCAAACTGTCTGTGGTGGTGCTTTGCACTTATTCTTCTATCAAAAACATAGAAAAATTGTGTAGATAGTAATACATCTTTTGCTATTATTATTATTGAATAGATTCACCTCTGTTTGTTGGGGGCCATCAGGCGTCCTCAAGGTTTGTTTTTTATCTGCACATGACTAATTACGCAAGCATAGGGTACACACCTCCTTCTCTTATACTGACATGGAACTTGAAGATTGACCTGCACATCTGATGACAAATAGAGATAACTCATTATTTATGCTGTTTATATTTCTTAAAAATAAAATTATGAGAACCTACATTATTTACTATCTATTCAACCAGTAACTAAAAGTCTGTAATGTAAATGATCAGCATTATATAACCAGGAGGCAGTCTCATCCAATGTTGGTTGTTACAACATGACACGCTGGCTTCACACAGCATTATGGGGTGCTAAGGAAAAAGTTCTACTAAACCAGCCGAATTATCAGTAAATATTTCGACAAACAAGGGCAAACACGAACACAGCAAATTCACTGTGAATAACGAATTGGCGAAATTCGCTGGTCAACGCTAGTCCAGACCCAGGTATCTAATACTGAAACATACAGTAGCTGTCCTGGTAAGTTAATGGTGTAACATGCGTCAGTATCTGTTCCTTTTAAGGTGTTCATGTCTTTCTGTGGCAATTGTTTTGTTTCTATTAAGCAAGATGTACTGTATAATTCTGGTTGGTGTTAGCCTTGCCCTTGTTTAGCCGGCCATATCATGTTCCTGTTTAACAGAAAGTTTTGTCATAGAATTTTAATTTTGTTCCTCCTCTTAATTAATATCAAGTCATCACTAAATTAAATAAACTGTCAAAATAGTAGACAATGGCACAAGCATAAAAATCATGTAAAAGTGTGATTTACTTGTGCCTATGTCTTTGTCTTTTCATTTCATATTTTCAGTTCAGCTCAGAGGTGAGTCAAAAAGATTAACATATCTGGGATGTTTACAATGATTTTTAAATATTTTTATTTCTTTACACAAAATAAACTTTTTACAAAGTTAAATTAAATAAAGCCATTTCTACCAAGGCTGATTTTGGTTTTCTTTTTAATGCATTTCACATTTATTTCATTTTTTTTCAAATGCCACTGTTCTTGGAGTATTCTTGAAAAATTTCTTTAAACTTTTTTCCTAGTAAGATTAAATATTAGACTGCTTTTTAATATTATTTTTTGTCAATTATTTTATTTACTTATTCTCATATAGCTAAAGTCATGATATATTTGTTTTTCAAAGTCTAACAGCCTATTAGAATCTTTCAGATGAACTGATTTTACAGTAAACACAAGGTGAGCGTGAATACCACCCTATTATCTGACTTCCATAGAGGACTAAACAAGAAACTACTAGATCAAATAATATAACATTATCATGCAAAAGGTGTAAGTAAACCAATCTGATTTGTTAGTTTTGCCTTACATTGAGCAAATCACTACTCATATCTGCAAGAAAAGTAGTATAATATAGGATAGATAAAAGGGAGATGCAAATTATGCAACAAAATAAGATTCTTAATATAGCTAAATTACTACACATTATGCAGCTACACAATTATTATTATTTTATAACCCTGCACAGTCAAGATGAATTCACATCAGACAGGCATCATGGGCCACCTTCGGTGTCAGGACTGATAACATCATGGCATTGCACACTGCCTCATTGTATGTATGGCCACTGATATGAAACCCTTCATGCTCTCAGGTGAATAGTTCTGTGCTGTGGCCAACATTTAGATGGACTTAATACATCTCTGAGTGTTTAGTGTATAAAAATCCTAACACAAATATGTTAGTAGTCAAATAAGCAATTCAAGTTGAACAACATAATTAACATTTTCTATCTTTCTAGGAGTACTTTTTACTAATGAAAAGGTAAAAAGAAAGTCAATAGCTACATTTAAATAAGAAGAATTAATATGAATTAGAAAAAGAGGTAATGCATTATTTAAATGATTCTGTCATATGAATGGTTGCCAAAAGAATATTTAAAGTTTTATAGCCAGGCCTTGCATTTGCTTACTTGCCTTGCAAATCAACAGCTGTCCCAAAGTTAGAGATGGACTGGACTCTTATAATGTCCCTTTGGCTATTGCACAGCTAATCTCCTCAAGAATAATTGCAGCTGTCAATATTAACTATAAAATGTTCCTACTGTATTTGAGTTAATCTCTTAAAGCTGTGAAATTGGTTAAGATAAACATATGGTATTGTTAATTTGCCTCTGAGGTGCAGAGCAAGCACATTGACCAAATCACACAAGTTAATAATAGTGTAATTTCCTTCCAATAAATATTTTTCACATTGTGTATTTTATTACCCTACACACATTTTATCTTTTCCATTACCACTAATATTTTACATCTTATTTCAATTGTTGCGGAAACGCGCTTTGGCATCTGGTGGTTTTCAATTTACATCTGGAACAACTTAATCTAAAAAAAAATAGTTTTCTTGCTCTAAATGATAACATTACTCCAAAAAAGTGAAGTGAATAAGGAAAAAAAAACAGAGACTGAGCGAGCATCTTGATGATTCTCTGCTTTATACTGTGAGTTTTATGCCATAAAGTTCGTACTTGGTTCAGACTCTGTGATTGTACAAACTACTGGATTGGTCTTTTCTTCTTATATTCAGATGTATAGTCTAAATAGAGTAGCCTCCCTCTTTTCTTTAAAAACTCCTTGAGGAGGTGTATGGAAAATATCTTGTGGAATGTAAGAAGACCAAAAGATGCCCCTCTGTTTTAAAGTTTTTCATTCTTCACTGGAGTATTTCTGAGTGACAGAATAAAAATGTTCAGTTGAATGTGTCAACTCAAAGATAAAGAGCAAGGCTCTCTTGTTTTAATATCCTTTCTGACAATAATTAGTACAGTTTAGGCAGCTCAGTAGAACAATGATGATGGTTCCTGGTTCACATAAGGATCTGAACAACAATGTTGTACACCACTTCTTCAGTTGAATAACTTATAGTATGGTGAATCAGAATCCCACTCAAGTGATAATGTCAAAGGAAGGAGGCATAAAAATGTATAGTAGTGCCAGTGCCAAGCGCTAGAATAGATTCTTTTTTGTTTTTTACATGGCTGTCGCTATCCTAAAAATGACTGCTCATCTCTGCCACACTAGATAGAATTCTGTTTGCAACTTTGTAGGCATGCCACTTTTATAGGTGGTCCTGCTGCTGGTGAGGGGCTGTCAGCTCTTACTATTGGTAACACATTCCTTGTTGATGCAACTTGTAAGCAACCAGAGAAGCATTGGTGGAGATGCAGAGGTAGAAGTCTCTTGGCTGTCTTTCCCCTCTTACTGAAGTTGCAAACGGGATTCCAGATCCTGATATCAGCCTTGAGAATTTCCAGCAATTCCACAGAAGAATCGAGCACATCTATTGCAGTTCTCAAATAGCATGTCTTCTTTACGCCCTGTTTCTGACACCAATGTACTGCCGGTGCTAAGTGCCAGAATGGATTTTCTTCAGATCTTCTATCTGGCTCTTATAGGTGGCTTGCAATCCTTTAAAGGACTTCTCACCTTTGCTGCACTAGAAGGAATTCTATTTGCGACTTTGTGGCTTCAATATTTTTATAGGTGTGCCTGTCACTGGTAATGGAATGCAATCTCATACTATGGACAACACATTTCAGGCTGATGCAAATTGTAAGTGCTGTGACATAGCTCCCACTTCAAATGTCACTGCCCCTAGTGACCACTTCTGATTTTTTTAAATGGCACACATGTCTTCCAAACAGTGGACTGGTCTTTGTTTCTTCTACAGTCATGTGGCCAGTGACAAAAACACATCAGCAGTAGTCTTCAGCTCTTCGCTGTTAGGTGGTGCTGCCCATATGTTGTATGCTGCACTATGATATGTGGTCCATGGCGCTGTGCAGATTTTAATTAATAATGACGCCGAAGGACATAGAAGCTTGGAAACAGGTGGGAGTGCTTCATTTCAGGGATGGCTGGGGTGCCTGGCTGGTCACGTATAAATGCGCAAGTGTGAGCATCTGTCAGGTGCCTCATTTAGATCTTGGACAAAGCGGCGTATCACACTTACACCCAATCAGGTCGGTTGATATAAGGAGAAAAAAACAAAGGACAAGAGAAAATGGAGGATAAAAGGTGAAAGAATGAAAGGAAAAGTGAGACAGCAGAGAGAGAGCCATGCTGAAGAAAATGGAGGAAAGTGGCTGGGTGTGAGCATCAGGGCTACAAGAGCCTGAGGCGGAGGAAGGGCCACTCCTATTGAGTGATTGCCTGGTAGTAGGAAAGACTTCTTGGACTTCCATTAAATGTGGATGGTAATATGATCATTTTACCTACACGGACGTTGTTATTTTCAGCCTTTGCGTGCAGTGCGTCTGATAGTCCTTTGTATTGTTCCACGCGCAGATCTTGTTGATGTAACCTGAGACAGTTGAGACATCCGCCCTCTGTTTTAACATACGCATCTATGACATACTGTTGGAATAGTTTGCCGCTGGAGTGCAAAATACTAAATGTATTCCTCATTGATAATCTGTACGTGTAAAATTGGCATTGATTAAGCCTAATTCGGTTAGTGGTTCTTTTATCGGGAACATGTTGTAAATCTTTGTGCCAGCCAATGTCTCCGTAAGGGAATAAAAGTGGGTAAACCATAGGATAGCAATTCATATTGAGCGTGGAAATCTGTTTACAGGAGTTGCCTCTGGGATAGATGCAAATGTCCATTTCGGCAGGGGGTTCGCCATCTTCTCCGATGAAAACCGCTGCAACATCAGTGTGACATGTCGGGGCATTGTATCATAGTAAATCCTGCCCAGGGTTTTCCTTGAAAACCATTCGTACAGATGCTGTTGGATTGGACTGAGCAATTTCATGCATGTGTTTGTATGATTTAGCGAAAGGGTTGATGGTTCTGAGCATGGAATCTAGCTGGAGAAGTAAATTTTCGCTGCATGCAGAGTTTGCTTTATTTTGTAAGCATACTTCAGTAGCTTGCGCTATGTCAAAACATACAACTGTCCATATCCTGGAGAGGTAGAAGTGTTAGGTAATAGTGGAGGGATTTAGTGATAAATTTGCCTGTGTATTTTAAAACAGTATGGTCCGTGGCAAGAAGGTTGAGTTATCTGTGCACCCATGGAAGCAAATGTGTTGTGAGAAGAGTTGTATTCTCGAATGTGTTCACGATAATTTTTACCTTCTGATGTTTGCTGTGTAAGAAGCTGCTGTAATGACACAGGTGGCTCCCGCAAAGGAGGTAAAGTTATTTTACCGTCGTGACAGCATCTCGAGTACTTGTTGGATGTATTACGCTTAGCAGGCCAGTATAGTGCATGACAGTGTTTGCACTGCTGGTCTGGAGTCCCAATGTTGTACTCTTGGATGGGAAGACAGGAATGAGGTGAAGAAGTACCTGTGGTAACGGGAAGAGGATTGTGTGTGTGTATGTGTGGTGGTCAGCTGCGTGTGGGCAGGACCGGTTTTGAAGAGGAGCTGCAGGCAGCATGGGGAACGGTTTGGAAGAGGACGAATAGGAATCGAGAAATGCTGTGTCGGCTGCGTGTGGGCGGGCCACAAGCCAACGGATATCCCAGATATCTAATGACTGGAGCTTTTGGATGACCAGCCACCAAACTGGTGCAACTTTGCTAACAATCAAGGGCACTGTGCTTAAAAACATTGAATAGAAAACAACCAGATGGTGCAACCAAGGTGAAAGAAAGAAAACTAAGCTTAAACATCCTTCATTTGTGCAGGAGAAAGGTGACATACACCAGACAATAAGTACACATACTTTGATTCTAAGAAATATTAATTGTAACCCAGTTGTTAGGATAAAGCCAGGTAACATATTATGGTAATGGTGTAACCGTAACTGAAAACTAAATCCAGTAAGAAAGGCAAATCAGCTTCTCACACAAATTGTTGTGCTGGGGTAAACCATTACAGACTAGCTCTGAGTCCAGTACTAACTAGCTGAAATTTATAGCATCTTGATGGAGCAGGCACTAGAAAACTAACCAACTAAAGAAAACTATTGTATATACTCACGTATAAATCGGGTCTTGAAACCCAAAAAATCGATTAATATGCCTGTTCAAAAATGTGACACATTTTTTTACATCTTCTTTCAAAAATACAATAATTATTATTTTTTTACATCTTCTTGCCAACTCCAATCTCGCATCAGTTTCTCAGATACATTGAATTTTGTTGCAGCAGCGAAGTTACCAATTTTTTTCACTACTTCAACGACGTTTCATTTAAAACCAGCTTCATATTTTCTTCTGATCGAATGCTCCATTGTAGATAAGGGATGCTCTTACGATAAAGGTGTATGACAGTGTGAGATACAAAAAACACAAATCAGAGCTAACGTTGCTTCGAAATTGTTTGGGTATTACCATGTGGTCACATAGGAATAATACAGAAAAAAAAGGCAGTGTACTCCGTGGTTACTCTCTCAGGTGGGTGTTAGCATATCATAATCTCTTGGACTAATAGTGTGAGTTTTCTACATTCAACTTATATGACCGACATTATAAAATACCAGAAATTATACGTTAAAATCAAGTCCCGACTTATCTGTGGGAGAACCTATCCGCTAGTATATATGGTAACTAAAGAACTTATCCATCATAACCACATGAATTGAAAGATCAGAGTTCATAGGTTGTGTGTGCTATTCTATAGAAGACAAAAAGATCTATCTAAGGTAAAACATAGAATGTTAAAGTTATGTGCCCATTTATACATTAGCAAAACATTGAACTAAGCTATCATAATTTTATGTTTTTTGTTGTTAGACATTGTCATTCTCTCTGTATATATATGTGTCTGTGTGTGTGTGTGTTTTATTGCAGGAAGCACGATTGGGTTATTTGTTGAAAACACTGTCTTTTGCCACATCCAGATCACAATGGAGAAAATGAAAATTATTTAATGTAGACGTTCACTGCTTTATGAACCTCATTCATAAACATTATAAATCTCTAAATATTTCTGCAGTCCCAGTTGGAAGGTGAAACACAGCCAGAGGTAGGTGGTGACCATGGCTTTGGACACTGGACGTCACAAATAACCCAGGTCAGTTTATTTGGTAAAATGTAACCAGCCATGTTAAGTGTTAGATAGTTGACAGAGGAGGTGAGGGGTAAAATCAGCTAACAGCATTCCTGGAGGACATAAATCCCTGGCCCTTATATAGTTAGGGCATTTCTACAATATCTTACATCACGTGGTGAATACATAACTGACTGCATAGACTACGTGGCCATGACCTTCAAATAGCATAATCTAGCACTTACTTTTGGAGCTTAGGTAATGTAAGATCATCAACCTGACAATTTATAAAGAAAGACAGAATATAAATAACAAATGGCACCAAACAGTATAAAATGCACTCAGGCCTAATTTATGACATTTACAAAGGCCAATCTGAAAAAATCATTTTGAAGCAAAGGAAGTTTTTTAAGAGACCATGTACTGCAGGTTTTGATGATTTTGGCAAGGAATATTAACTGAAAACAGTAATGCAAAGTGAAAACTTCATATTTATTTATACAGTCATTTTCCCATTGTCATGTGGCCTTAAGGACAATACAGATTTATTCTTTACTCTGGATCACTTATTTCTTGTAGATGTTATTGATGCATGCACCATCCTCAAATAGTTTTATAAATTTGATTTTGTGCAAAATTATGAAGATATTAATAATATTAACTTCTTTCCACAATCTCTTTTCCTTAAACCACATCTGTGAAGTATAGCAATGTCTTCCTTTACTAGAATAACAGATTCAGTAGTTGAATGTAGTGGAACAATTCCTAGAGGGCTTTATTTCAATATAATTATTCAAATGAAGTATGCAAAGTGGAATTGAGTTCTGCAAAATTGTATTACTTGCTAGTGCCTTGATTAAATTATGATTATAAATCGGCATGAATAAACTTCGTGTTTCGGTAGATGCTAGAAATCATATGGCCGGACATTGTTGCTGAAATTGCAATCTTTATGTTCATTTTATCACCCTATTTGCTATAAACATGAGTTAGTTGCTGTAAAGCAGTTGACTGAATATTCATTCATCTTTGTTTTGTTAATGCTTATACTGTAGTTCTCAAAATATGCTTACTCTGATCTGTCATTTTGTTAAAGAAATTAGGTAGTCTATAGCAGTTATCAGATTTAATAATTGTGATGTAAGAATACAATTCTGTCACAGTAGCTTTTTATAACTGATGGGCTTAAGATGTGTTTGCAAAATACTCATTTATATTTACATGATCAACCTGATTTGTCTCAGTGGTTCTTTCTGTCATATTAATATATTCATTCATTGATTCATTTTTGTATCATCTACATGATTTTGGGGAGAGCAAGTAAGAAAATGATTGTACCCTGTAAATATAGCCATAAAATGAATCTTGAATTTATTCACACTGGCCAATTCAGATTCAGCAGATAGTTTAACATATGTGTCTTTAGAAGTGGCATAAAACATGTATAATTTCATGGTTTCCTTCAAAATGGAAATTAAAAAAACTTTGAATGAACAGATGTCTATGTTGAACAATGTTGGACATCAGCAAACAAAATCAAAGTTTCCAAGAAAGTGTCACTTAATCTACATGTGAAGCCATCCAGTCGTATGCTCACAATGTCTCAAACACATGCATTTTTACTAAAATACAGTAATCCCTCCTCGATCGCGGGGGTTGCGTTCCAGAACCCCCCCGCGATAGACGAAAATCCGCGAAGTAGAAACCATATGTTTGTGTAGTTATTTTTATATATTTTAAGCCCTTATAAACTCTCCCACACTGTTAACATTATTAGAGCCCTCTAGACATGAAATAACACCCTTTAGTCAAAAGTTTAAACTGTCCTCCATGACAAGACAGAGATGACAGTTCTTTCTCACAATTAAAAGAATGCAAATAGATCTTCTTCTCTTCAGGAGCAGAGAATTTCAGAGGAGAGACAGAGAGCGCGCAAAGAAAAGCAAACAATCAAAAATCAATACTTGTGCTTTTAAGTTTGCCGGCATTTTAGAGGAGCGTCAGGATCTTCTAAGCAAACAGCCTCTGTGCAAACAGCCCCTCTGCTCACATCTCCTCCGTCAGGCGCAGAGAACGTCAGAGAGAGAGAGCGAGATTAAAGCAACAATCAAAAAATCAATACATGTGCTTTTAAATATGCCGAGCACCGCAATAAAGCGGCATTTTTTTAGAGGAGCGTCAGTATCTTTTAAGCAAACAGCACCTCTGCTCACAGCCCCTCCGTCAGGCGCAGAGAATGTCAGAGAGGGTGAGAGAGAGGCAGAGACAAGCAAACAATCAAGCTCCGCGCGGGATGCATATCTTATAGCATTGAGGAGTTTTAGTTAATATGTAATACATGCTCTGATTGGGTAGCTTCTAAGCCATCCACCAATAGCGTCCCTTGTATTAAATCAACAGGGCAAACAAACTGAGGAAGCGTGTAGCATAAATTAAAAGACCCATTGTCTGCAGAAATCCGTGAACCAGCGAAAAATCTGTGATATATATTTAGATGTGCTTACATTTAAAATCCGCGATAGAGTGAAACCGCGAAAGTCAAAGCGCGATATAGCGAGGGATTACTGTACTTCCAGAAAACAAGCTAAAATGGAAGTCGCTCCAATGTACCTGAGCTTTTGAATTGGAGATCTACTTTCTCTGCTCATTCACTGGTCATGAGTCATGTCCACTATAGCCTTCTTTACTGGCTAACATTATGTTTAATATGATATCAACTGCACAATGTTCATTAAGTGACATGTACAATCAAAGATTAAAAGTTAAATACATATACATATATACTGTATACCTTGGACTTATGCATATCCAATATGCTTCAACAAGCAGAAGATATACAGTTTTCACCTGTGTAGTTTCACAGCCTGCCATTAAATAATCCC
The DNA here is from genome assembly GCF_016835505.1 of Polypterus senegalus. Lineage (NCBI taxonomy): Eukaryota > Metazoa > Chordata > Cladistia > Polypteriformes > Polypteridae > Polypterus > Polypterus senegalus. The sequence goes on along the minus strand of NC_053160.1, from coordinate 148,124,688 downwards.
AAAGTACTGCAGTTGTGGGTTACGAATAATAAACGTAATGACGAGAGGCAGGTGTACAGTTCAAAACCTCATTTACTGAATGAGTTTTCATGTGGATTTTAATAACAAAAATGAATTAACTTTTGCTAACAAATTGTAGCCTTCATAAAGTGGAGTCAGTGGCCTGCAATTTTTAACTTCACAGCCTTTATTGATTTTTTTTTGTTATCACAGCAAATTTATTATTAACAAGTGTGGCATCTCACCCTCCCATACTATTTTGTTAAAACTTGCTCTTCAGTAATAATCCAAAAGGCCATTCAGAATGCCAGTGGTTATCCATAATGTCTGGGAGAATTACTCCCTTTACATGGACTTTTAAATCCTTTCCTAGCAGCGACTATTGATCATCTCCCAATATATTTGCAGTCTTTCAAAATCTTTGTTTTTTTTTCCCTAATTCTTAACAAGAAACTTTTACCAATAAAAGTTTCTGACATTTTAAACTAGATGCCATTTTTTACCTATTAAATCCTTCACAGTTTTTTTCTTTTCACAAATGATTTCCACTCCTTATCTTTCACTCCACTTTTACATGTTAACTTTCCCCTCATACTTTAGAATTAAAAAATAATGTTTATTTTTCATTGTTTATTCTCTCTTTTCAGATGTTCTCTTTAGCTTTTAACTCTTTAATCTTTACTTTCCCACCCTCAGTTTCTGATTTCCTTTTTGAAAACGTCCCTGGTGTTTCTTTTAATCAATTCCAGTCCATTTTCTCAGTGACCCTCACTCTCACCTCAAGTACAGTTGACATGACAGGTAACACCTCAGAGGTGGAAAAGGTGACCTGGCCTTGCTTGTACATGAGATATACTGTCATATCATAAAACAAAAATTTGAAAAAATCACTGCGAGCGCCTTTTTTTTTTGCTATTTTGGCAGCAGTTCCTAACTAAATCCATCCATCCATCCATTATCCAACCCGCTATATCCTAACAACAGGGTCATGGGGGTCTGCTGGAGCCAATCCCAGCCAACACAGGGCGCAAGGCAGGAAACAAACCCCGGGCAGGGTGCCAGCCCACTGCTGTTCCTAAGTAAAGGGATGTTTAAATTTAACACCAATTCTATCTAACTTCTATTTAAGAAGTTATATGTCAGGTTTTAGTGAAAAATGGACTGTTCTTCCTTTATTTATTGAATAATAAGGCTTTATTTTTGTGTTCTCCCCTCAGGCAGAAATTGCTGAAAAATGCCCTCATGGTGAAAGAGGTTAAATTAATGTATTATCTTGCTGTCCCTCAAAAGCTGATTATTCAGTTTCCTATGCATGGTATACTGTATTTTATACATTTTTGCCTTCTCCTGCACTCATTATTCTGTGATCTGAAAAAAAAAAACTTGGAATTTCAGTTTGAATTATTACTCATCTTAACAAACTCAAAAGTATATATTTTTTCATGCCTATACTTACACAAACTTCATCCTTTTCCTTTCGACTTGTACCCTTTTAGTTTGATTAAGAGCTCTATGAGCATTTGTCACACTGGATGGTTCATCAAGTTTCTTTTCTTTCTATTTTATTTCTACTACAACAAAGACACTTTCAAATAACATATCCTTACCCTTATTAACCTTGTTATTTCTTGCTCTTTCCGCTTCTTGTGCTTATTGACTGGTATCCACACATTCATTAAACTCACTGTTTTATCATTTTCAATATGAGTGATATTCTAAACCCTTGTGCTTATATTAGATCTTGTACTTGTTTTGTTCTTTTTTTTTACTTTATTATACCTACCTCAGCATTCCTGTTCTCAATTGTCACTGACTGATTTATCTTTCTTCAGCTGTTTTGCAGAATGCTGTTCTTGTAGGCAAATGAATGACAAAAATCATATCCTTCTTTGCTAAGAGAATTTGCAAATTTTATAACAGCTATATCAAAACCAAATTCAACAAATGTTATCCTAAAGGTTTATTACTGTCAAACTCCTTTTCAATGCATACTTATTATTTCTCAACAAAAAGAGGTGTTTCTTTCCCAACACCTGTCTTCATTTTAGTGGCAGCATCTCCATTCTTTTAGTTTTCCCTTCTGCAGCCTATTAACTTAGCTGGTTCAACATTCCTCTTTCTACAAGACCCTTCACCTTGGCTTCAGGCTTTGTATCTCACTTTTTTTGTTACATAATTTGTTTTTTATATGATCTTCTTTTAGGTCTGGTGAACATAACCTTGTTTTAAAAGTATGACTACCATATTTAAAGTTTTTTATACGTTCTACTATTTTCTTGGGTGCCACTGTTTTTTGGCTGTTGCCACAATCTCACAAGGAGGGATCTGAGCAACGTTACTTTCCAATTCTTTAGATGCCTTACTATTCACCAACTCATCACCCCCAGTCATATTTGATATATGCCCTAACTGCTGCACTGTCTGTCCTCTTGCTTTTCTTTAAGTTGTTTTTCCACCATATCATCAACCACCTTCTGTATTTATATCTGTTATTACTATTTTCTCATAAGCACCTCTTGTCCATCTAAAATTAGGAAAGGGCCATTTTTTAAAAATGTACATCTTGCTCATCTAAAAATAATTATCCATTCTTCTATACATTCTTTTGCTGTATGACCAAGCTCCTATACCTTACAATAGTAAAGTTCTCTGCCACAGGACTCTTTTCATTACATTCCACACATTTTCTTGCTGGGTGAACTGCATAAAAAAAAAAAATCTTTTTTAATTCCATCCTGAAGTGTAGGTTGCAATTGCCATTTTTTCCTTGCGAACATATCTCTTAGCAGCTCCACTCCAGTTTATGAAACTGTTTGTTCTCATCCACAGCTTGTTTTATGTCTCACACAATCCTGATAAACACAGTATATGTCTTTCATATCTTCCTTTTCCATATATTATACACAACCACATTCACTTTCTTTTTCTTCACATATGAACTTTCATTTTTTCACTGTTTTACACAGATCAGCTTTTATTATGTACTATTTATTTTGCTATAACATTGCCTTCTTTTAAAATTTATCCTTAAATGTAGCATTACCTGGATAAAAAGAATAGAAATTCACAATTGCCAGGAATAAAAACAAGACATTCTGTACCTTGTAATAAGCAGTAAATGTAACCAACAATTAAGACATCACTATATTTAAGGAGTAAATGGTCTTGCAGTTACACATCCCCTTACTGTAAAATGATGTTCAAAATGTTTATAGGGACCATTGCAAAAATATGTTATACTTTTCATTATGGCCCCTCATACGTAATAATCTAAACATCAAATTCTAAATACTCTGTTATCACTTTATGGATAATGCATTTCTTTTAATGAGAAAATCCACATTACAAAGCCACTTAAGACTCCTGTACTGATAAATGAGTAAAAGGTTATTTCAGGATTTTTTGAAATATGGAAAAAGTGTTAAAGAACAAAACATTCTGCTACAGGCAATACAAATCAATACCAGGGAAATTGACAAATAATTTCACACTATTTTGAGATAGAATGTCATAGTTTTAATGTGGAGCCCTAATAACCTAATATTTTAGAAACGAAATGTGAAATTCAGATTAAAGTCAGTTTTGCAATGACGATCAGAAATTGCTTTCTTTTTCTGTGAACCTGTTATGGGAATGCTTGTTTGAAATCTCTTGTCACTATTGCACATTAGGACTGTTCTATACAGAATGTCAGTGATGATCATTATCATTATAATATAGAGCCAAGAGCTATTGCAATGAAAAACAATTCAGCAATTCCTATGCTCTGTTGATTCTGTTTGTCATAAATGCATTGTGGAGATTCGGAGTGAATGATCCATATCACATTGGACAATGCTTCCTTTACTGCTGAAGGTTATCAAAAGGATGGGTCAATATCAAGCTGGATAGAAATGGATAATGTTTCAATCCAGGCTGCATTTCGTTTAAATTATATCAGTTGTGTTAATTAAAGAGTATAAAAAGTATATTTAAATTACAAATGGTTACCTATGTACGCAGGATTTTGCGAAAGAGAAGAAATCTTTGACATATGGCAGGAGATATAATACCGTAATGGTATACTGATTTAAATCCACAACAGATTTATGATGATCATTTTGCCATTTAAAAAAAGGAGCCTCAAGGAACAAAAACCTAAAGGGAAAAAAACTGGCTCACAAGCAAAACTAAACCAAAACCATTAACCATTAAATCACTTGCAGACCAAAAAAAGCATTCACTCCAAAACAAATTTTGAGTTTATAAAGAAAAAAAATGCAAATTTGGGGGTATTCCAGAAGAAACACATTTTATTGACACATGAAGATGGACTAGAAGATCAGAACTTATTCTAGCTCTAGACTCTTGAATTGTCATTAATTCAGTGCTGTTTCTTTTTTCTTATTAGAATCTATAAAATATCCACTTGCTATAACACTGTTATAAATACTAACAATGTTTTTATCAATTGCCATTCCACCACGATGACCAGCAGGATGGCATTAGAATTGGATGGTCTTGTCTGTTTTTCTAATTTTTTTCTATGTACATTTTATATTTATGTAATGCATTAGGATGTATGGATGAAGTAACATTTTAAAAGTTTTGTTTTTCAATTGTTTGTATTAGTGGCTATATGTGAAGATGATAATTATACTGTCAGCATCATTGTAGGTTATCTGTAAGGCTGGTGGGTATAACACAGAGCTATTCAAGCTTTACATGTACTGTTGTGCAAAGGAAGTTTTCTTGTGCTTACATGTATGTGGCAAGGATAAGATCTCTTCAGAGAAATGTGAAATGAGAAAAAGGGAAGTTGGCTCTTACAGTCCAGTTGTTATGTGTTTTCTGAAATGTTAGACCTCACCTGTTATTTTTCTGGAAGAGTCTTACAGAGGGGCTCCCCTCTCTTTCACAGAGGTTTACATACAAATCTTCCCATAACGTCTCAGGTTACCAGCTATATTTACATAAGATAACAGCTTAACAGAGGAAGGGAGTGGGGTTTTATAGGGAGGTTTGCGGAAAGTGATATAGTCCTCGGGGCCGGGACAGGAAGTTATGTAGTCCTCAGAGTTGATGAGTAAGTGACTTCTTCATATTCCGGTGGGATTTCCCATGTCTGGTCTGTGGGGACAAAATAAGAGGGTTGAATGCATCCTACCACATCCTGGCTGGGCATGGATTTTCCTTCTTTTGGTCCCTGTGGCTGACTCCCATGCGCAAGTGTGTGACATGGGGCTTTTTTAACTCGGCTGCATTAGGTAGAAGGTGGACATGAGTAAGAAGACAGGACTCATAGGGAGGAAATGTAAAGGGCTTTGATGTAAACAGCCCTCTGACAGTTTTAGGAAGTGAAGGGGGATCACATATGTCAACTGTACATAAGACTCTTGTGCTCACATGGCTCATTCTCTGGGTGACCTACAAGGCTTGATGAATCACTTTGCCAGTGCAGCCAAACGTCTTGGTCTCATTGTCAGTCTCAAGAAGACAGAAGTCATGGTTCAGGCATCTTCCAGTAGTCACCTCCAACAACAAACAGTGACTGTTGATGGGACAGCACTTGTATATGTAGGCAAGTTTACTTACCTAGGCAGTATCCTGCAGGCAATGACCACGATATTTATGCAAGACTGACCAAAGCCAGTGCATCTTTTGGTAAACTTCAGAATCGCCTCTGGAATGAACATGGAGTTACACTGTCCACGAAACTGGTAGTATATAGAGCTTTTGTCCTAACGACTTTAATATATGGATGTGAAACGTGGACACTGTATCGCCGCAATCTGAAGATGCTAGACCAGTTCCATCTACACTGTCTCCGCAGAATCATTCTTGTGAAGTGGCAAGACATGGTCCCAAATACAGAGGTGTTGCGTAAAAGTGGTATGCATGGCATCGAGGCAGTCATCAAAGCTGCACATCAGTTGGACGTCCTTTACTCCGATATAAGGACACTCTCAAAGCCAACCTGAAGATGTGTGGTCTTACGATACAATTTTATCAACTCGCTCTGAACTGGTCCACCTGGTGACGAATCTGTCATGAAGGTGTCCAGCACTTTGAGATGAGCAGGCTTGCACAGCTGGAAGCAAGGAGGATACAAAGGAAAGAAGCAGCAGGACAGCTAGCCAGTGGTGTTTTTACCTGTGATGTCTGCAGCAGCCCGAATTGGCCTACACTCCCACAAAACTACACACCGATGACGAGAGTCTTCGTATCGACGGCTCAGTCCATGATTATAATAAAAATGTTGGGTCGAGATGTGATCTTCTCAAAAGACACTTTGACATTCCGCGAGAGACACTTTACCATCCTCCGAGACAAGGCAGTGAAACAAAAGGACAGCTGTTGTACAGGCTTTTAAATGATCGACGCGCAGCACAACAAGCAGAACACGCAGCTCCGCAGCAGGAGCAGCAAGCCAGCAGCTGATCCGTCCACATCTCCTTAGCATGCATTCAGCCCCCACCTTCACAACATGAGCAGCACAGACACGAAGTGGCTGGCGCGTAGTGCGCCACGGGGCAGGGAGGGGGTGTTTGAGGAAAGTTTTATTTAAAATAACAAATCTGTGCCATGAGTGAAAACACAAAAAAAGAGTTTTTATACCAACTAAGTATTTCAGAATGTTTTCTTTTTTAGATTAATTAATTAATTGGATTTATTGGTAATAGAACATATACTGTACATGATGCAAAATTGTTGAAAATAAAACAGAAGAGTGGAATTTCTTGATTATCCAGCTTCAAACACAGAACAGCCTGCTAAAATGGCAATAACAAAAAATACACTTGTAACCACAGAAAGGAAACTTAATGGCATTGCTGTGGGGAAGGAAAAAGCAAGCAGGAGGCTGAAGGTGCAGGCTGCTGAGGGCAAGAAATGGCACACAAAGATGCTCAAGCACCAAGGGATCCATAACAATCTTGCTGTAGTGTGCTTGCACTAAATCAGAAGGGACGATGAATCCCACTGTCATTTATGACTTCATCACCATAACACACAAAAAGCCACTCTGTAAAATCAGTGTTCAATTGCTCTAGCGGGTTAGTGTGTGGGGTTCTAATATTCTCATTTTGTCTGCGTATATTTTTAATTGCCTCTAATCGTTTTTTTATCACTTCACTATTTTTGGTTTCTTTTTATTTCTTAATACTAGCAAGCTGTAAACTCATTCATGTCATATTTATGGCCCACAGCCACAAAGACAAAAATGTTCTCCTTTTATCATACTCAGAAATTACACTTTCTCCTTTTAGCTCCAGGCTCACTGGCACTAGTTCTTTAAACAGGTCCAAGAAAGTAGCACTGCAGACATTGTTTAATTTGCTTTAGAGGCAGACGCAGAGACCTAGAAGTGCACTGTACGTACAAGTGTCTTACATATTTTCCCTCAAATCAAAAAATCGGCTAGTGATTGGTGAGTTATGTACTGGTCAGCCAATCGCATGTTCTGAGCCAAATCCATCTGTTCTGATCTGAAGCTAATAAACTATTCATTTCTTTAGATTGGCAATTCCATTTTAGATTTCCTATTTAGAGGTCTTTAGAAGGTAGTCATTTTTCCAGTATAATAACAAACATAAGTGTTCCGAAAAAGTGTAAAACTGTAAAGGTCTCTAAAAATAATATAAATTCAATATCGTCAGAACATACAGTTCAAAATTTTTTCTAAAATACCCACAGCAAGTGACATAGTAGAGGTATTATTCCTTTACTGCGGTGGGCTGGCACCCTGCCCGGGGTTTGTTTCCTGCCTTGCGCCCTGTGCTGGCTGGGATTGGCTCCAGCAGACCCCTGTGACCCTGTAGTTAGGACATAGCGGGTTGAAAAATGGATGGATGGATGGGTTATTCCTTTAACATGGATTTAAATATGTACATGCCATTTTAACTTCACACCTTCTCTAATGGTGTGCTGTAGTACCTGGCACCAAGATGTTAGCAGCATATCCTATAAGTCCTATAATTTGCAATTTGGGGCCTTCAAGGGTTGGACTTTTTTTTCTAGGACATCTCACAGATTCTTGATCGGTTTGAGATCTGGGGAACTGCAGACCAAGTCAGTACTTTGAACTCTTTGTTATATTCCTCAAACAATTCCTGAACAATTTTTGGCAGGGCACATTATCTTGCTGACATCTCTCAGGGAATACTGTTGCCATGAAGAGGTGTACATGGTCTGCAACAATCTTTAAGTAGGTGGTACGTGTCAAAGTAACATTCACATGGAAGCTAGGAAGCAAGATTTCCAGCAGAACCATTTCCAGAACATCACACTTCCTCCAATGGCTTGCCTTTTTCCCATAGTGCATCCTGATGCCATCTCTTCCCCAAGTAAATGACGCACACGAACTGGGCAGTCCACATGATCTAAAATAAAACCTTATTCATCAGACCAAGCCAATTCTCCCATTACTTTATAATCCAGTTATGACGCTCATTGAAGGTGCTTTGAAGGTATAGACAGGGGTCAGCAATGGCACTCTGACCAGTCTGTAGCTCTTTTGTGAGATTAGACCAGATGGGCTAGACTTTGCTCCCCATTCGCATAAATGAGGCTTGAGTGCCTAGATAGCTCTGCCATCCTTGGACCACTTTAGTTGAACTAACCACTGCCTACCAGTAATTACCCCACGAGACCTGACATTTTGCAGATGCTCTGACCCTTTCTTCTAGCCATAACGATTTAGCCTGTCTTAAAATCTTTACGCTTGTCCAGTTTTCCTGTTTTCAACACATCACCTTTAAGAGCTGACCGTTCACTTGCTGCCTGATATATCCCACCCCTTGACAGGTGCTGTTGTAACAAGATAATCAATGTTATTCACTTCACCTGTCAGTGGTTTTAATGTTGTGGCTGGTCTTCTGCACACAGGAGATACTAGTTTGAGCTGTGTTAATACATTCAATCAAAGTTATCTGTTACTTGAGCTGCACTAATGTACAGAATCAAAACTACTTACTTACTTGTTCATATACGGGACAACACATTTACAGTATTTGACACATCAGTTTACTTTGCTCTTGTGTATAGAATAGCAGCATAATTGAAAGGTTAGCTGTGGCCATTAGACCTTGTCAAAAGAATTCATTCACCCTTAAAAAAAAACAGAAAAACTCTGATTTCAGTGAACAATTGAAAAGATGAGAAATAAAATTGTTTATTGTAAAGTAGTCATTAGCATTCATTTTTTTCCAAACAATAATGTGAGAGGAAAATAAACTTTCATTCAAGAAAAGCAAGAAAGTAGTATAGTATGGTAATAGTTGGTTGCATTTTTAAAATTAATGCTACTGGAAGGAAATGGGAGGTGGATTAGGCAAAGATAAAAGGGTTTACAAGTGGAAAGGCCTTTTCTCTTAGTTTGAATGACTGTATTTTGCAATAGAATCAAAAATTTGCATAAAATATAAAATCATACCAACCATCTGTGACTTTTTTATTTGAAAAAGAAACATCAAAATGCTCCACAAATGTTTGCTTTTCCTTCGGGGGCCCCCTGACACTAACTGTACACACATTACTTAAGAGTAAGGCTAGATATGCTTTTTATTTTTCTTACACTCTTTCTGTTTGTGCTAAGAGTTGAAACCACAACTACATTGTAGGATCTGAAGGTTGTTTTTATTTTAATTTGCAAATATTTCTGAGTTGCAAAAATCCACCCCAGTTGCTTACAAACCTTGTGTGCAGAGGAGAAAAAAGCTCCTTTTTTTCCACTTTGATTACTAACAATTAATATTCTAAAGGCAATCATAGCGGTGACCCTCTATTAAGTGCTACTTTAAGCAGGACCAAAGATTTCTGATGCGTTAAACTATTTGTAACTTCTTCCTTTTGATTTAAAGAACTTTAGTGATAAGTGATTTTTTAAGGTTTATTAATCCTTTAATTGCCATATACAATTGCTGGCATTAGGAATTTGTCATTTTGTGCACACCTAGAGAGTTTTGGGGTCAGAGCGCAGGGTCAGCTATTTGTACAGCTCCTGTAGGATAAGGGCTTTGCTCAAGGGCTGATCGGAGTAGCCTTCCTTCTGTAACTGCAACCTTCAACTTCCCAGCCAAAACCTTTAGCCACAGAGCCACCAAATTATTACAATTATTACAAAACACATGTAAATTAAAGAACATAATAAACTTCTTAAACTCTGCCTAACATATTTCCACGAAATGCCATTTCCTTCATGTATGTAATTATATCTACAGCATATCCAACTGAAAACGGTCAAACTGATGCCTAGTCCAACTCAACAGTAATCATTTGACCAAACACCCCTTTATAGAATTCAAGCTAGAAGCAGGACTGACTAATGGAGCACCTTCTTATTGTACACAATGCTTATACTTTAATACAGACATTTGCATATTATTACACAAATGGCTCTTAAAGCAATCATTAAAATCATATTAGCCTGTATTTTTAACCTTTTGTCATTCAGATGATTCATTTTGTTATACTGTACATCTCCAGAATAAATTCTTTTCATTATGAACGACACTACAACGTGAGCTACCACAGCTATGCTGAAGACACACAGCTGTACTTATCAATGGCACCTGATGACCCCGACTCTCTTGATTCACTAACACAATGTCTGACTTGTATCTCAGAATGGATGAATAGTAACTTTCTCAAGTTAAATAAAGAGAAAACTGAAATCTTAGTGATTGGCAGTAATGGATACAATGAGGCTTTTAGAAATAAACTGGATACATTAGGATTAAAAGTCAAGACGGAGGTAAAAAGCTTAGGGGTAATTGTTGACTGCAATCTAAATTTTAAATCGCATATTAATCAGATCATTAGGACAGCATTTTTTCACCTAAGAAACATAAGTAAAGTTAGACCTCATATCTTTGAAAGATGCTGAGAAATTAGTTCACACATTTGTTTTCAGTCGACTAGATTACTGTAATGCACTCCTCTCAGGACTACCCAAAAAAGACATAAATCATTTGCAACGAGTGCAGAATGCAGCTGCTAGAATCCTAACTAGGAAAAGAAAATCCGAACACATTTCTCCAGTTTTAATGTCACTACACTGGTTACCTGTGTCATTCAGGATTGACTTTAAAATTCTGCTTATGGTTTATAAAGCCTTAAATAATCTCGCCCCATCTTATAGATCGGAATGTCTGACACCTTATATTCCAAATCGTAACCTCAGATCCTCAAATGAGTGTCTCTTTAGAATTCCAAGAACAAAACTTTAAAGAAGTGGTGAGGCGGCCTTCTGCTGCTATGCACCTAAAATCTGGAATAGCCTGCCAATAGGAATTCGCCAGGCTGATACAGTAGAGCAGTTTAAAACACTGCTGAAAACACATTACTTTAACATGGCCTTTCTATAACTTCAATTTAACTTAATTTAACTTAATCCTGATACTCTGTATGTTCAATTCTTCATAATAACTATTCATGGTGGCTCTAAAATCCGTACTGACCCCTACTCTCTTTTTCCGGTTTCTTTGTGGTGGTGGCCTGCGCCACCTCCACCTACTCAAAGCTTCATGATGCTCCATCAATGATGGATGGATTAAAAGGCAGAAGTCTACGTGACCTTCATCATCAAGTCCTTCCGTGAGAACCCTAAATCCAAAGAGGACTGTTTCATTTATGTTAGGTAGAATGCCCAGAGGGGACTGGGCGGTCTCATGGTCTGGAATCCCTACAGATTTTATTTTTTTCTCCAGCCGTCTGGAGTTTTTTTTTTTCTGTCCCCCCTGGCCATTGGACCTTAATCTTATTCTATGTTAATTAATGTTGACTTATTTTGCTTTCTTATTGTGTCTTTTATTTTTCTATTCTTTATTATGTAAAGCACTTTGAGCTACTGTTTGTATGAAAATGTGCTATATAAATTGTTGTTGTTGTTGTTACTAGAATGCTACACCAAGCATTTTAGCAGTGGTGCCTTGCACCACTTTATTTGTGTCGGAGTCTTGACAATCAGATTTGGCAGCAAATGTGTAACAGTACTCTGACATGTACAGTATTTTCTTCTGTGTAACTTGCATTGTTATATTATATAAACCAAAACATATTGGTCATTATAGTAGACATTGCCACCTACTTTATTTAGTGCATTATATTAAAGAACTTATTATATTAATAATGATTGATGTTAATTAAAATGATGATACCATTTACACCAGTAATATGGCAAGTAAATTACCTCCATTCTAAAACACTGGTGTGGGCAAGATATATTTTTAAATTTATAGAAAGATCTGGACTTTGGAACACCATGTTTGTGAAGAAATAACTTTGACTTGACAAATACCAAACTTATTGTTTAACATAGGTTTCAATATTCAGGCTTATTGTGGGCAATAACAAAGTAAGCAGAATATTTTCTCTTCACTCACTGGACTTGTCTCCATTGGTAAGAAGTAGGGATCAGAGGATGCTAGAGCAGAGGCAACACTTTGACAGATAATACAAAGTCATAATGTTAACTTATATAAAACCATTGTAGCATTTCTCATGAAGGATAATTGACACAGAATAAGTAACATATTGCAGGAACAAAGTATTCTTTGCACAGTTCTTATTCCCTAATCATCTATGTTCATTTTTTTAATCTATTGATACACTATCATGTACTGAGCTGGTTCTTGGGGCCAGCTTTTGAAAAAGTGAGTTTATCAGAAATCTGTTTTTTTAATTATTATTTTTATGAAATGATGGCATATCTAACCTTTATGGCTTAATTTCAACAAATATTTTCATATTTAGACAATAAAAGTTGTCAGCCCTTCCGCCAATCCGCACATTATCATAATCATTTAACACCTACCAACACACAAACAGCATAAAGGCAGATGTGCAAAAGGAACGCTTAAAAATTGTTCTATTTTCCATATAAAGACTCCTATAAAATATTTCAATTTATAAGTTTGAGGAGATGGAAAGTCCCCTGCTGTTAGAAACACACTGTTCCCAGCAGTTTGCCAGGCTGATGAAGCACCCTACATAATGAAGAAAATTGAGTTGTCATAATAAAACTCATTTTCATGATAGAAAAATGACATTATGAGTTCTAATGTCTAAATGTTGTCAAAGAACCAGTGCCTTTAATTTTTATACTTTGACAGATGGTTATACGATTATCTTTCTTTAAATAATTTGTACAGCTATTATATGGTGACACATTAGAAACCACCTTTATGTATTATCATTTGCCCACATATTTGAAATAAGCTAAGCCAGCAAAATGGCAATTAAAATTCTGTGCTTCAGAGTCATCACTCCCTTCCCCTTTTCTATAACCTAATAGATAAGCTTATTCTGTTTAATTAGAAAATATCCATTTGAAATCTGGTATGTGACAAATACGCAGATACTCTATATTGTAGGTTATCATAGTGCTTAGTACTAACACCGAAGAAGCAAATGACTAGAGTTTAACATTTTGAAAATACCTAATGTCTTAGCTAAATGTAAAGATATTCATCTTATTAACCTTAATTTAGTGGCAGAGGTTATAACCTGCACTCATCATCTGTTCATCTGCTTTTGGGAGTGGAATACCGCTTTTACTTTGTCATGGATAGGGAGTTAATAATTACCAAATTTTAGGGGGCAAGGGAATAAGGAATTTGCAGTTTGAAAATTACATCTTCTTCTTTACTTTTGCTCATCCTTTTTTATTTAGTTCAAAAGGACTCACTGTTTTGTGATTTGTGTCAGTAGTGCTTTTAACCAAAAAGGGTTAGACGCTAGCAAGAGTGTAAAGAAGTGAGGCTACAGCCAAGTGCAGGCCCGAGGAGAAGGGGGTGCAGCCAGTACATCCCTCGGGGCCTATAAAGCTCAAGAGGGCCCATGAAGCCCAATGCATCCCATAATTTTGATTATAATTTGAACATTTATTTATTTAATTCATTTAATTTTTATTGTATTTTTTAAATGTACTGTATCAGTGTGATCTATGATTGTTGGAAATAAATAATAATATACACACATACATATGTGTACAATTTTTTATAAGGGCCCACACACCTTCTTTGCACCGGGGCCCGGATTTTCTCTCGGCGGCCCTGGCCAAGTGAACGATGAAGTAATTTAATCTAATCTAACAGTCCTGTCTGCATTGTGAAACATTTGACTGATCCTCACTTCACTGTGGATATTCCCAGAATTTGACTGCCATCGCTTTCTTGGGGGGAGGTTGAGCTTTTAATTCCTGATAGTGATGGAATTATAACAAAGTGGTGGGGAATATGTAGTAATCCAAGTAATAGTTAAAGTTATTGAAGAACATATACAGTGGATTGAGAAAATGTCTTGAACCCTTTCTGCACCCTTTGTGTTGTAGTTGTAATTTTAAACGGATAAATTTGCCATTTTGTCCATCAATCCAAACTCAATATCCCATGATGCCAAAGTGAAAAATGTGTTTTCAGAAGAGTTTTCAGATTTATTAAAAATCAAAAACTGAAGTCCCTTGTTCATATAAATATTCATATCCTTTGCTGTGGCACTCTAAATTGTAGTCAGGTTCTCCCAGTTTATTTTCATTATAGTATCCTTGAGATGGGTCTAGAACTTCAATGGAGTCCACCTGCGGCAAAATGAATTGATTGCACATGGTGTAGAAAGGAACACATCTGTATATATAAGGCCCAACAGTACACATTGCATGTCAGGACAAAGGACTTTGATCAGAGAGATGACCAAGAATCCACTGGTCATTCTAACAGAGCTTCCAAAGTCCTCTGCTGAGATGGGAGAATGTATTGTAAGGATGATCATGTTAGCATCACTTCATCAATGGGGTGTTTATGGTGGAGTGACTAGGTGGAAGCTACACTTGAGTAAAATAAATATGACAGCCCTCTTGGAGTTTGTCAAACAGCACTTAAAGGACTCTGGTTTGACAACGTGAAAATTACAACTGTTTGAGCAGAACTCCAAACACAATGTCTGGTGAAGAACTGGCACTGCTCACCCCCTGCTTAATACTATCCCTATGGTGAAGCATGGTGGTGGCAGCATTATGCTATAGGGGTGCTTCTCAGTGTTAGGGACAGGGAGGCACGCCAGAATATAGGGAAGGAAGAATGCAGCCAAATACAGAGAGGTCCTTGAATAAAACCTGCTTCAGAATGCATGCAACCTTAAACTGGGGTGACAGTTCACCTTTGATCACGACAATGACCCAAAGCATACAAACAAGGCAACCCTGTAGTTGCCTTAATTTTCACGTCGTCAAACCAGAGTCCTTTAAGTGCTGTTTGACAAACTCCAAGAGGGCTGTCATATTTATTTTACTCAAGTGTAGCTTCCACCTAGTCACTCCACCATAAACACCCCATTAATGAAGTGCTGCTAACGTGATCATCCTTAGCATACATTCTCTCATCTCAGCAGAGGACTTTGGAAGCTCTGTTAGAATGACCATTGGATTCTTGGTCATCTCTCTGATCAGTCCTTCTTGCTTGGTTACTCAGCTTTGGGACAAGTCTCTGACTGACCTTAAGTGGCCCAGCCAAGGGCCATGCATAAATCCCATTCAACATCTGTGGAGAGGCCTAAAGATTTTTTTCAGAATGTCAAATGTTTTGTTAAACCTTTGTGGTTATAGTCACTAATTATATATTTTGCTTTATTTTAAGGATAATTTTTGCATGTTTATCACAGTGTCCTATATTTCTTTAACAGAGTGCATGCATTCATCCAACGTGAAACTGTTAGACTCAATCTTAATAAAATGACACGGCTACAAGTGATTTGAAGTCATTTGAAACAGTGTTAAGGAAATAAGCTGAATATATATAGAAAAACAGTTTTACAGTTAAACAGATTTGTTTAATTGTTTTGCAGAAGGAGGCACATCTCTAAAAAAAAGTGAAAAAAGGTCCTGTGGTTTGCAGACCTGGGAACACTTTTGTGAAATAGAATTCTCTGTTTAAGATGATACTTTTAACCAAGAACAGAGTTTATTAGAAATACTAACTACAGGAAACCTAGCGGACCATCTGTATGTCCAAGATAAGCATAACGCACTGCAGAACCTCTCTATATGTTAATGCAATAGTGCTGACTAACACATATGCTTATGTTCACCATAGGAAAGGCATCGAAACAGCTTACTGTTGATACCCAAGCACACCCCAGAAGTTTGAATATGAGAGTGCTTTAATCTGAAATATATGTGCAATTCAGAAAATGACTTCATTTTCTAGTTTTGTCCAGTAACCAATTTATTTAGCTAAATGGACAATAAGGAAACAGCAGGTTCCACCTAATCTATCATTTTAAACAGGGCAAATTAAGTTTTTCCCAATTTAAAAAAGGTTACAAATATACAGGACACTCATTCCATGTTACTCGGTCAAGTCAAGGCAGATATTTAACATATAAGATATCAGGATGAGGATGTGTTTTAAAAACTTGATAGTATTCCACATTCCAGGGAAATGTGGATTCATATGTAATTTTTTTCTAGTACTTACTTTGCTTTGCTATTTGAAACTTTCAAACATCTGGGCATATAATATAAACACATTTTTTACAAATAGTTTCTGTTAGTCAGAGCTTCCAGTATATTATTAACATTATCACTCAAAATCATACAAATTACAAAGTCATTTGTTCATCAAGTCTACTGGTCTTCACTTATTCCATGGAATTCTTCGGAATTCATAGGCACTGTTGAAGAGCATTTTACCCACATGATTATCTTCATTGCAGGAATTCACCTGATTCAATTAATTCTTTCGGGCAAAGCCTACTTGGAATGCTTAACTTAACACATACGTCTATGCTATGCAGAGTGATTCGCTTTTATTCTGTCAAAAACAGTGCATTGAACTCTTATCAGCTGAGAGACAGTACACCTTACAATTATCTAGGCCTCTTCCAGAATGATTTCAGGAAACAGAGCTTAAAATCATAAATGCCATTCAATAAAATGTGGCCCAAATATTTGTTTGGAGGCTCAGTAACTCTCTTAGACAGAAGATTCCTGTTCAAAGTGATTTAAATTGGCATCGATTGATATCCTGCTATAGTTCAGATGTACAGTGGGGGAAATAATTATTTGATCCCCTGTTGAATTTGTAAGTCTGCCCACTTAAATAGAAAAGAACAGTCTCTAATTTTATGGTAGTTTAATTTAAATAGAGAGAGGCAGAATATCAACCAAAAATCCAGAAAAAACACATTATATAAAAGTTATAAATTGATTTGCATGCCAATGAGTGAAATAAGAATTTGATCTCCTACAACCCAGTCAGAATTCTCGCTCCCACAGATTGGATGTGAGGCACACAGATTACAATCAATCAATCAATCAATCAATCAATTACGGATACTCCTGATCTCAGCTTGTTAAGTGTATGAAACATAATGTGTGTCCACAGAATCAATTTCTTCCATTCCAGCCTCTCCATCAGCATGGAAAAGACCAAAGAGCTGTCAAAGGCCGTCAGGGACAAGATTGTAGACCTGCACAAGGCTGGAAGAGGCTACAAGACCATCAGCAAGAAGCTTAGCGAGAAGGTGACAACTGTTGGTGTGATTATTCGGAAATGGAAGAAATATAAAATGACTACCAATCGCCCTCGGTCTGGAGCTCCATGCAAGGCCTTGCCTCATGGGGTGAAGCAAACTAAAAGCTGCAGAACTTTGGTAATTTGGGACAAACGCAGCTAAAATTATTATGTGCAGATAATGCAGCCATGAAATTGTTTTAGTGTAATGTAAATACTAAGTAGATATTTGCCAACTCTATGCTTACATAATTATTTTTCTCTTATACTCATATTTGAAAAGGTACTTTTACTTTTACATTTAACTTTTCTGCAGCAGTATGGAATGAGTGTCAGACTAGTAAACCATGAAAATGTCTAAGTTAAACAGACCTCTCTCAAAGGAAATCTGAAATATTAAACCGGTATCTTATTGAAGTGGCATGGAATAATTCTCTGTTTTTAAGATATATGTTTACAGATATACCAATGCTTTACAGTGGATGATTTTGAAATTTCAATCATTTCTACAAAGTGCACTATTTGTGGTATAAATGGAAATAAAATTTACCAAACAAATTTCTTTGAAGAAAAAGTGTGCCAAATTGTATCTAATTCAGTCCAATGGGAATTGAGTTTTTATGCAGAGAGACCAACAGACAGACAGGTGTGGAGGTATTTGTAGGTGCTTTCTGTGAATTCTGCTAAAAACCATTTTATACA
The DNA here is from genome assembly GCF_016835505.1 of Polypterus senegalus. Classification (NCBI taxonomy): domain Eukaryota; kingdom Metazoa; phylum Chordata; class Cladistia; order Polypteriformes; family Polypteridae; genus Polypterus; species Polypterus senegalus. The sequence continues at coordinate 148,106,497 of NC_053160.1, read as the reverse complement.
AACACAATGAAATGGAATAGCACAATGTTTACTTTGAATTTCAGTGACAACATTCATAGAGGAAGATAATGACTATTGATTATAATTATGGGAAATAATGGTCTTGGTCGGCGGCACGGTGGCGCAGTGGTAGCACTGCTGCCTCACAGTTAGGAGACCCAGGTTCGCTTCCCAGGTCCTCCCTGCGTGGAGTTTGCATGTTCTCCCTGTGTCTGTGTGGGTTTCCTCCAGGTGCTCCGGTTTCCGTCCAAAGACATTCAGGTTAGTTGGATTGGTGATTCTAAATTGGCCCGGGTGTGTTTGTGTGTGTCCTGCGGTAGGTTGGCACCTTGCCCGGGATTGGTTCCTGCCTTGTGCCCTGGGATTGGCTCCCGCAGACACCCATAAACCCTGTGTTTGGATTCAGCAGGTTGGAAAATGGATGGATGGTCTTGGTCAGGAAAAACAGTAAACTGATCATTTAAAGGATTGTATTCACTAATAAGGGAAGCACACATTGCTTTTGTTTAGTTAGAACATTTGCATCAGACAAAATGCTTAAGGGTAACAGAGAAGGCTTATGGCCACTACTATATGACTAAATTGGGATTTTAAAATCTGGAAACATAGAATATATCACAATGTAGACCTGCTTAGAGAAAAAGACACCACAAAGAGCTCCACGCTTAACACTTTAAATGTGAGGTATGAGTTAAATTGTATCTCATTGACCCTGCCAAGTTGCCACAAACAAGGAAACTCATATCTCAGTATACAGCCACTATTGTGGCAACAGCTTGCAAAAGCATTATTTGAATAGACAGTCCAGTTATGTCATTATGAAAAAGCAATAAAGCTGCCAATGTTTTAAAGTAACTAAATTTGCTGCAAGATTAATATTTTCATGATAATGACAGTAACTGATATAGCGACAATCAATAGGATGATGTGGATCTTGTAAGCTCTGGTACTGATGAGGATAGCTGCTCCGGAAGCGTTTCTTCATCACAGGGTGTTCAACATGTCAGAACTGTTAGGACAGTAGTAAATGGACATTCTGCCAACCTGACCCTAAACAATCATCAACTACCAAATATGTTGTATGCAATATTGCAAAGAAAAAGTAATATTTGCGAGACCTGTTCTTCCAAGCCTGCACTCTGTGTGGTGCCATTCTTCTATCAATCTCATTCAACTGCAGACCACGGGCCACCTTAAATTCCTTTGCACCTCTCCTCATCAGTGTCTTTTGTTTTGCAAATGTGTCGATCAGCACAAACTGTAAGCAGCCTGCTATCCCATCCCCTCCAATGGAGACGAAGTTCTCCCATCTCAAGTCTCTTTATCATGGTGTGAGGTGCCTGGAGTTGTGTTGGGTAAATAATATATTGGTATTTGAAATACATACATTTCATGTGTGTTCCGTGTCTACAAAGATCTGTGTAAATGTAGGATGACACGAAATGCGAAGCAAGAAATGCCGAATACATACCTAAAACAGAAACTTTTGCAATGAAATATAAACTATTGCAATGATTAGTATTAAGTATTAATTTATTAATCTTTCTGGACTGTTTATGTCCAGTATACATTTGCGCAGGGTAAATGCCTATCCTGATAGCATTTTTATTGACAAATACATTGAGTTTATGCAAAGAGTCAATATTTGCAGTGTTGGCCCTTCTTTTTCAAGACTTCTGCAATTCGCCCTGGCATGCTGTCAATCAACTTCTGGGCCAAATCCTGACTGATGTCAGCCCATTCTTGCATAATCAATGCTTGCAGTTTGTCAGAATTTGTAGGTTTTTGTTCACCTGCCTCTTGATGATTGACCACAAGTTTTCAATGAGATTAAGATCTGGCGAGTTTTCTGGATATGGACCCAAAACTTTGATGTTTTGTTCCATAAGCCACTTAGTTATCACATTTGCCTTATGGCACGGTGATCCATCATGCTGGAAAAGGCATTTTCCGTCACCAAACTATTCTTGGATGTTAGGGAGAAGTTGCTCTCGGAGGATGTGTCATTCTCAAAACTTTTGGCCACAACTGTATATTTGTTTACTTGCCAATCTTGTGAAAATCTGTTTATTTTCTTTAAAATACTGAACTTGAAGAGTATTTATAGTATATTGAATATTTTATGACCTTTATTTAGCTTCTGCAAGTGCTAAGGTTGGATTTTCAGTTGTAAAGTAATGGTTTTGTTTATTGAGATGGTTGAAAGTCTATTTAGTTATTTTATAGTTCTGCAAATTATATTTTATTTTTTCTCATTCTTGGAATAACAGCATATGCAGGTTTAACAGTGGATACTACCCATGCAGGCTTTTTCAAGACATTTGTAACAGTTGACATTATGATAGAAACCGCTATTATATGGAGCATCTTTGTGAAGTAAATAATTTGAAGGTGAATAGCTGTGTTCAAGATGTTAAGGAACAAGTATAAATTAAATTAAAATATTTCTTGGAATCTTAACTTTTAAAGGGTAATCAAGAAACCATGCATTGAATGTCACATCCAGAGACAGGTTTGGGATTATTTTAAAATTTACGTTTCTCAAATAATATGATAGGAAATAAACGGAGGCAGACAACACGTTTAAATATGATGCACTTCTGTGTCATTTCCAGAGTGAGCATGTTCCAACCAAGGAAATATCAATTGCTGAAGTAATGGCTTTCCATTCTAGACACCTTAATATTTAGGCAGTGCATGCTGTAAATGTGGCCCGGAAAGCAGACTACTGTACACTGCCAGAAAAACGTTGTGGTATCACCCTGGTAACCCCTTTTAATAATACGAACAAAAAAGACAGCTAGAAAATGGCTCAAAGCAAAACAACTTTCTCTCTAGCAGTGAGGCAGCAAAGGAGCTCTGTGTTTCTTGGGTGTCAGTTTAAAATTTGATGTCACCTTCCTGAACCAGGCTGCCTTTATAGGGCTGGTACCAGAAGAGGCAGAGACGGGGCGGTGTTAGGCATCCTCAGTGGGTGTCTTTTCCTGGCTGCAGAGGAGTAAGGAGAACATAATGTTAGCGTTAGAACCCCATCTTGTCCTGGGGTGGAAGTGCTTACCATAGGTGTGTATGTGTGACAATGCTAATCTGTTTGAGTAGACAGCTTGGAAGTTCCAGGGGAGCAGAAGTGTTTGTAAAGCTGCGTTTTTGGGAGTTGGGAGGAGAATAATAAGGAACATCACCAAAGTACACTGAAATTGTTATATACTTTAATAATTATTATACATTTTTTTCATGTTTCTACAATTGAACCAAAATCAAAGTCACAGAATAAAACATGAGCCAAAAACAGATGTTTCATTTCATAACTGTTTAATCTCTGGATGATGTTTGAGCACTAGTTTCTTATGATGTCTTTCCTTTGATTGGTTAAAGTTGAGGATCCTTTACAGTGAGTGTCTACTACTTTTATAGTTGTTCCATGCTGGCAAACTACATGTTTGTAGCCACAGAAAGGCAGCATCCATTGAAAAACAAAGAATGGTGAAAAAAAAAACAAATAAAACAAGAAATAAAATTAATAGTCATCGGAAATAAAGCAAACAAAATCATAAAATAGACTAATATGTTTCCTGAATATCGGGTTAGTAAACAATAACAAATTGGAATAAAAAGCATCCTGCGGTGGGTTGGCACCCTGCCCAGGATTGCTTCCTGCCTTGTGCCCTGTGTTGGCTGGGATTGGCTCCAGCAGACCCCGTGACCCTGTATTCGGATTCAGTGGGTTAGGAAATGGATGGATGGAAAAAAAGCATAAAGGGAGAAACTCAACCTTGCATTCTTGACAAATCGCTGGAGAAAAAACATACGCTTGGTGTGAATGTATGTATGAATGTATGTTAGAAATGTATTAAAGTTTGGTGGCAAGAATTATGTTCTTGCTGGATTCAGAATCCATAATCATAAAGTAGACAAAGAAATGAATTTATCTTGGACATGAACTGGATATTGATATACTGTATTTTACAGAAAGGTTATTGGTATCATACCAATTAGAATGAATAGGTTTTAAATATTACATCTGCTATTTTATATTTATGATACCCTGCTGGCCACAAACAGAACAGGTATACATTTTTAAATGCTTTGTGTAAAATTAATAACAATTCCATTTAACATCCAGCCTTTATTTTTCATGTCTGTTTAGACAGAGCATAAATTAGGTGCACTGGTCAAAGTGATAAACAATGGTATCACTTTATAAAGTAAAGAATGTACATTGTTCACACATTTTAATGTGATTTAAGGAATAAGAAGTGCAAACTGACATTCTACATGATACAATAATGAAAGAGTACCGTCTAGGCTATATTTTAATGAATATGATTAATCTGAGCGTTTTGACATAAATTATAATTTACTAGCCAAAGTACGCGGCATTAACTGGGTATATATGTAGAATGGGTTAATGAAAGAAAGCAATGGTTTATGTGATATTTTTCAAATGGTGACCGTGTTATTGCTAGCTATCCCATCTGTCTGCACTGTCTGCACTGCACTGCCTCTCTCTCAGTGTCTCTGTTCTCGTGAGCTGAGAATTTGTTCACTTTGGCTGTAATTGGATTCCACAATTCTGGTAACTCCTGGCTGGGTTGTAACCGTGAGCACAGTAAGCCGACAAATTAGGAGTGAAACGTCAACCCTTTGATTTTCATTAGTGTTACGCTGCATTTCCATTCTCAATTAAACCTCTCCTGACACTCCATAATAGTGTAGAATACTCTTTTTTATACTGTATTACAGTAGAAAGAAGCAACACAAGGGATCGCAAGGGTGAGTAATGTTAAGCTACGTTGATTTTGGGCTTCATGAATAACGCCTTCTGTAGAATTCACACAAAAACATGGCGTACGGACAAAACTAGAAATGTGCATACCCACAAAATAAATTATGCATAAAACTGTACATAAATAACACACTTTCCTTTTTTAAATCACAATCAACGTGAATTTTAATGCACATGCACATGCCTACAGTACCACCCCAACTCCTCTGAGAATTTTACCTATTTGAATATGCAAATCAATATAAATAGCCCATTCCGTTCGTGTTCTGTTAAAAGACAATAACAAAGCACATGTAAAAAAGAAGAATTTCAGTAAAGGTGAAATGGAGGTTCTGCTCAGTGAAGTGGAGGCAAAGAAAAATGTACTATTTGGTGGCTTAAGCAGCGGTATAAACAACAAGAGGCCGTTGATGAAGTGGTAGAGTGTGTCGCGAAGATAGTTAAATGGTCAAGTTCAGAAAGTCGCACAGTCCCCCAAATAAAAAAGAACTGGTCCCATATCAAAGTCGATGTAAAAAGTCAAGTCACAACCCACCATCTGAATTTCACATGGAAGCGTATTGGGGTCACAGAAAAATAAAAATTAGGGACATTGTGATAAAAGGTCTATGACAAGATATGTCGACTTTAATCTCAAAATTTCCACTTAATCTTCTAAATTATTTTGTCTTTAAAGTAGAATGTAGTAAACTTCATCTTCAAAACAATGTTTAATTTACTAGAATTCCTCAAATAATATTGTAGCTAAAGTAGCATGTTAAATGCTTTGCATTCTTTGTGTTTCCCAACCCAGTCATTAACTGCTATGTGCATGTGAAACAGGATCTCTTACGCTAACTGGTGTGCACAAGCAGTGATCGCCACACACAATACATTCATGATATTATAACTCTCTTAACGTTTTAGAATATAAAGATTTATACTTGATATCATTTTTATGATGAAATGTATTAAAGCATATATTAAACATGTAGGGGCACGGTGACATAGGGGCAGCGCTGTTGCTTCTCAGTAAGGAGGTCACATCCCTGCCTGGAGTTTGTGTGTTTTCCTGTGGGCTTCCTTGGCATGTTTCAGTTTCCTTTCGAAGGCATGCAGGTTAGGGGATTTGGTGAAACTAAATTGATGCTACTAGTATACAGTATGTGTGTGCTCGTATTCACCTTGTGATGACCTGGCGTTTCATACAGGAATTGTTTCTACCTCACGCATGATGCTTGCTGGGATGGGTGCGACCCTGCATGGAATAATTAAACATGTATAATGAAGATTTTTTTGTTGTATGAGAGGTTGGACACTAAGGAGGGAGAAAATTGCATGTACCAACTGGCTAGACAGAGGGTCCAAGCTGGGAAAGATGTGCAGCAGGTTACGGTAATAAAAGATAAAGATGGAAACATACTCACAAGCGAGGAGAGTGTGTTGAGCAGATGGAAAGAGTACTTTGAGAGGCCGATGAATGAAGAGAATGAGAGAGAGAAAAGGTTGAATGATGTGGAGACAGTGAATCAGGAAATGCAATGGATTAGCAAGGAGGAAGTAAGGACAGCTATGAAGAGGATGAAAAATGGAAAGGCCGTTGGTCCAGATGACATACCTATGGAAGCATGGAGGTGTTTAGGAGAGATGGCAGTGGAGTTTTTAACCAGATTGTTTAATGGAATCTTGGAAAGTAAGAGGATGCCTGAGGAGTAGAGAAGAAGTGTACTGGTGCCAATATTTAAGAATAAGGGGGATGTGCAGGACTGCAGTAACTACAGGGGCATAAAATTGATGAGCCACAGCATGAAGTTATGGGAAAGAGTAGTGGAAGCTAGGTTAAGAAGTGAGGTGATGATTAGTGAGCAGCAGTATGGTTTCATGCCAAAAAAGAGCACCACAGATGGGATTACATCAGGGATCAGCTCTGAGCCCTTTCTTATTTGCAATGGTGATGGACAGGTTGGCAGACAAGATTAGACAGGAGTCCCCGTGGACTATGATGTTTGCTGATGACATTATGATCGGTAGCGATAGTACGAAGCAGGATGAGGAGACCCTGGAAAGGTGGAGATATGATCTAGAGAGGAGAGGAATGAAAGTCAGTAGGAACAAGACAGAATACGTGTGTGAATGAGAGGGAGGTCAGTGGAATAGTGAGGATGCAAGGAGTAGAGTTGGCAAAGGTGGATGAGTTTAAATACTTGGGATCAACAGCAGAGAGTAAAGGGGATTGTGAAAGAGAGGTGAAAAAGAGAGTGCAGGGAGGGTGGAGTGGGTGGAGAAGAGTGTCAGGAGTACTTTGTGACAGACAGGTATCAGCAAGAGTGAAAGGGAAGGTCTACAGGACAGTAGTGAGACCAGCTATGTTATATGGGTTGGAGACGTTGGCACTGACCAGAAAGCAGGAGACAGAGCTGGAGGTGGCAGAGTTAAAGATGCTAAGATTTGTACTGGGTGTGATGAGGATGGATAGGATTAGAAATGAGGACATTAGAGTAGATCAGTTCAAGTTGGACAGTTGGAAGACAAAATCAGAGAGGTGAGATTGTGTTGGTTTGGACATGTGCAGAGGAGTGATGCTGGGCATATTGGGAGAAGGATGCTAAGGATAGAGGAAGGCCTAAACAAAGGTTTATGGATGTGGTGAGAGAGGACATGCAGGTGATGGGTGTAGGAGAACAAGATACAGAGGACAGAAAGATATGGAAGATGATGATCCGCTGTGGCAACTCCTAATGGGAGCAGCCGAAAGAAGAAGAAGAATGAAGATTTTTTTCAATGTCTCATAAAATTTTGGAACACCCAGTGTTCTAAATTTATAGCTAGTTTTACTATAACAAAGACATTTATTGTTTGGTTATTGGTTATGTGGGGAAAGAAAACAAAAGGATAGGAAGTGGGGTTTGGTGCATTTGATAAACAGCACAACTGTTGAATTCTGTGCCTGTGTTCCTACACCAGCTCAAAAATGCAACATTTGCACATTATTTCAAAGAAACCAGTGGAATACTCATTCATAAATATAGCCTCTTGGAGCCTTGTCACAACTGCCATAAATGTTTTCAGTATTGAATGTACAACTGCTTTTGCAATTACTTTTTAGAGATAATGTGCAAGGTGTCATGGTGCTATCATAGATATTCTTCTGGATGGTCTTTCTTTATTGCAGCAGTACTTTCGATGTCAAATGTACAAGCCCCCAATTCCCGTCCTTCTGTTTTGTTTCTCCAAGTAACCAATTGTCATGCAATAAGTGTCTGTAATAAATGTAAAACCAGCTGTAAGCTTAGAACACAGATTCTTCAAAACCTTTAAGGAACATTGAACACAGTCTTAGTTATACATATTTACTTATTCGTCGGGAAGAGGAGTCATTTCATCGGATTGGGCCAGCTGGGGGGTGGGGGGGGCGGCTTGATGGCTGAGGTCTCCAGGACTCTAAACAAATCCAAATCATAAATCATCTACTGTTAAATTCTACTCTGTACTTGTAATATTTTTATTTTACTATTATACTGTATTGAGAAATACTTGTGTTTTGTTCTGTGTATTGTATTGTATTGACCCCCTTCTTTTTGACACACATTGCACAGCCAACCTACCTGGAAAAGGGTCGCTCTTTGAATTGCCTTTCACAAGGTTTCTTCCATTTTGTTTTTGGGAGTTTTTCCTTGTCTTTTTAGAGAGTCAATGCTGGGGGGCTGTCAAAAAACAGGGCCTGTTAAAGCCCATTGTGGGACTTCTTGTGTGATTTTGGGCTATACAAAAATAAATTGTATTGTATTATTCCATCCAGCCATCCGGGGTTGTGTCAGTCCCAACAAGTATCAAGTTCAAAGCACGAACAATCCCAGGACAGGGTGACAGCTTATCACAAGGTGAATACGAGCACAAACATTCAATAGCAGTGTCAATTTAGCATCACCAAATACGCTATCCTGCATGACTTTGGAAGGAAACTGAAGCACGCTGCGGAAACTCACCAGGAAACATACTCCAGGCAGGGAACACCCATGGACGTGATCCTCTTACTATGAGGCAGCGGTGCTTCCACTGCAACACTGTGCCCCACATTTTTAATAGTATACATTATTTAAATGAAGTTAACAATTTGTCTGTAAAATTTATTATACATATTTGAATGCATTTTATCATAAAAATGATATCAAGAATACATCCTAGTATTCTAACAGAATGCAGTTCCAAAAGTATAGCTCTTGGAAATCTAAATCGACTTAAAAGTCAGTCATCATCATGGCTTAAGAAATCAGTATGATCTCTAAATGCGTGCTCTTCTATAATTCTTTCATTTGTGATGTATTCTAACAACACTAATAGTCATAGTTGTAATAGTCTGGCCATTACATGCAATATTACAGTATATTGTTACAATCAAGTGCCTTAAATTTGTAAATGATATGCAATTAATTTAGGTGTATTTCATAAAGCCTGTGTCATGGATGCAAATCTAAAAAAGAAAGGGAAACCACACAGAAACAGTAGCACTGCTTGGATGCTGGGTGTTGCCTATCTATAAAACTAAACAGAAAAGTGCATATGCAAGGTCCAAGGCTGCCATGAAATTGTGAGTAGCTTTACGCCAAGTTAGTTTTTACACAACTCAATGTAATTTTGGAAACATGTGTATGCAACATTTTTATTTATAGGCATCATTTATAAATGCGAGCATTTCTTTGCTAGATGGACTTAAGTCTGTTCACATGTTTCATTTGGCCTGAGCCAGCAGATGGCACTAGCATAGAAATTGTAGCACACAGGAAATAAAAACCACTGGATCCCCCAAGGTCAAAATTTTGGGTTAAAATGTAAAGTATCTTGTCTGTATGGTCCTAGAGAGGAACTATGCAAAATTTGTTCCAGATAATTGAAAAGATGTTAAAGAAACAGATGGACATTCTTTTTAACATAAACATACAGTATGTCCTAAACCGTCATCTCGTAACTGGCATCTTAACCCCCTGTCATTAGCTGATAAACATTGTGCAGAAGTCATATCCAAGCAAGCTGATTATTTTCTGGAGACAAATGCATCCCCAGAAGTCTCTGCAGGAATACTCTGGGAAACCCTGAAGGCATTTTTAAGAGGGCAGATTATGTCATATCTTTCTTACAAAAAAAAACTTTGAAATTTAATCAGCGAATCAGTGAAATTACCAGAATAGATCTAGAAAAGGTCTCCAAATGAGGCACTTTATAGGAAAAGACAAGTTTTACTGTAAAATCAGAATTTAACCTCTTGACTACTAAAGAAACAGAATAGAAGCTCATCTTTAAATCACACTATCAATATTATGAACACGGAGAAAAGGCCAATAAGATTTTAGCTCAATAAATTGACAAGCAGGAAGTCTGCAATGTAATAACAGCAATTACAAATGACAGAGATAAAATCATAGACCATAAAAATATAACCTACACATTTAGAGAATACAGTGGAACCTCGGTTCACGACCATAATTCGTTCCAAAACTCTGGTCATAAACCGATTTGGTCGTGAACCAAAGCAATTTCTACCATAGGATTGTATGTAAATACAATTAATCCGTTCCAGACCATACAAACTGTATGTAAATATATATTTTTTTAGTTTTTAAGCACAAATATAGTTAATTATACCATAGAATGCACAGCATAATAGTAAACTAAATGTAAAAACATTAAATAACACTGAGAAAACCTTGAACAACAGAGAAAACTAACACTGCAATAGTTTGCGCTATAGTGCTAGGAATTGCTCGCTAAAAACACTTTTTTTAATGAGTTTTAAGCACAGGAAAAAAAATGAACATTTGAAAAATCCATAATTTAGTAAACCGCCAAGAGAAGTAACATTGCCACAATGCGCGCTATGAACCGATCACTGTAAACAGAACTGAAAACAAAAACAAGCCTTTTCTACCTTATGCGTCCAGGTTCCCCTCTCTCGCTTGCTCGCTCGCGCTCTCTCTCTCTTTCGTGTGTGTGTGTATCTCTTTCGGGAGCCTGGAGCGCCTGTGTGTGTGTGCCTCTGTCTTGTGTGTGTGTGCCCGTGTGTGTCTCTTGCACACGCACCTGTGTGTGTGTGTGTGTCGCGCTCTTTCTCTCCTTCTCGCTCACTCGCTGCACAGGAAATGCACAGGGAGTGACTGAACATGTACAAACCTAAAGGGAAACTGGCTTGTTCGTATACCGAGTGTGTGGTCGTGGACCGAGGCAAAAGTTTGGTGAACTTTTTGGTCATAAACCAAGTTGTACGTGTACCTAGACGTTCGTGAACCGAGGTTCCACTGTACTATAAGTCCCTATATTCTGCTCATGCTAAAGAAAATAAATAATCTAATGAGTTCTTTGACTTATTACAAATACCAAAGTTAAATACTCTTAGTGTTGTGGAACTGGTAAACCTCTGACACTCTCAGAATTGCTGGTAACTATAAACTCACTTCAAAGTGGGAAAGCAGCCTGCCCTGATGGCTACCCAGTGGGATTTTATAAAATTATTTAAATAAGATAGCTCCAACTCAACTTAAATTAGTAATATTTACAGAAGCTAAATAAAAACAATTCTACATTTCAACTTTTCACCAAGTATTCATTTCCATCTTTCATCTAAGAAAAATAAGTACTTACTACAACGTGCATCATACAGACCAACCTCACTTCTGAAGTTAAGAACCTCTTCAAAGTTCTAACAAGAAGGATTAAGAAAATGCTTCCTTCTGTAATATCACAAGACCAAACCAGATTTATTAATGGCAGACATTAAGCTTTGTGAACGATAGGGGCGCTCTCGCTCCCTTGAACCCCTGTCCACGACTCCAGACACCAGGTAAAAGTCCAAATGTTGACTTTATTTCTCTTCCACAGTGCACAAAGCACACTCTCCTCCACAATACTCATATAATCACCAATACTACACAATAATACAATAAACCAATCCTCCAGCTCCCAGACGCGTTGCCACCATTCCACCCAGCTCAGCTCATTGTCTGTGAGTTCCCAAAGTCCTTTTATACCTCCTGACCCGAAGTGTTTCTGCCCAATAGTCCACAAGTCCTTATTCCTTCCGGGTCAGGGTAAATAGTCCCTTTCTTCAACCCGAAGTCCGTCGCTCTTCCTGTGACGAACCTCCGGGTCACAGGGCACCTGAAGAAGCCCTCGGTCCTCCCTGCAGCTCCCTCCTGTGGCCCCACGGCATCCAGCAGGGCTTTGCATAAAACTCCAATGTCCATGATGCCCTGCTGGTCTTCTGGGGACCTCCACGCTGCAAGGAGGGCTCCACCTGGCGGTTGGGGGTATTGGCCGGGATAAATAACCGCCATCCATCACAGCTTCTAATCTTTGATGTTTGTTTAATACAATATATTCACCCATTAAATCTAACACCCAGAGATCTTACTGTCTTTGGATGCACAAAAGGTATTTCACATGGTTGAATGGGACTACCTATTCAACACATTGCACAAATTTGGGTTCATCCCAAACATATGTGCATAAATTAAATTACTCTTTACTAGTCCAGAAGCCTCAGTTTGTATTGACTACATTCTTTTTCTTTTTTTAATTTTTATCCTTTATTGAATGCATTAAAAGCATTTAACATTCCATACAATCAAGTCAAACTTAACAGAACTACATTTAATTCAACCACCAACCATAACAAAGATGGGAAGGCCAACAGCCAGTTAGTATTTTGAGAGTAGTAAAGAGAGAAAGGAATCTTTCTCCCCAATTTAAAAGCTGATTCTAAAATGTTATTGATTAGATCCTACCAGATTTTTAAAATGTTTCGAACAGATCCTCTAAGTGGGATTTTTTGCCCACTGACTCAAAAGAGGTAGGTTAGGATTCTTCCAGTTGAGCAAGATAAGACTACGTAACAATAGTGAAGCAAAGGCAATTACAGTTTGCTTGTCCTTCTCCACTTTAAGCCTGTCTGAAAGTACACCAAACACAGCTATCAATGGATTAGGAGTGATTGTGATATCAAGGCTGATTGATAGGCATTTAAAAACTTTTTGCCTGTGAATGATGTAAAGTTGGTACACACCCAAAACATGTGACCTAGTGAAGATGGAGCTTGATTGCAATATTTGTATGTTGGATCTTGCCCTGGAAAAATCTTTTTAAACAAGATAGCGCTCGATAAAAAAATTTAAGTTGCACATAAGGAGTTAGAGTGAATTCTGTGTATGGCTTCTTTCCACTCCTTTTGTCAAATGTTGAGTAAGAGATCCTTTTCCCACTGTACTCTGGGATCTTTAAATGGAAGGGACTTTAAGGTGCTTTTATATATTATAGAAATGTTGTCTTCAAGACTGATCAATATCTCTTCTGGAACAGAAATAGGTGGGAGGTGAGGAAAATTGGGCAGATTTTGTTTAACAAAGTTTCAATATTTAAACTGATGTGTAATGATAAAATGAAGGTGTCCAATCCAATGTTTAATTTTGAGTCCAGATATCTTTTGAAATTCTGTTAATACAGTTGGGGATGCAGGTACAGAATTTTGTGGCTTTGTTATATACAGTACCATATCATCTGCATATAGTGATATTTTCTTCTCTGAAAATCCCCTTTATTTCTGATGCAGAACGTGAACAAGTGCATGCATATGTCAACAGAGATGTTCGGCTGGGTTCAGGTCCAGTCTCTGTCTGGGAAACTCAAGGACATTCCCCAGTTGTCTCTAATCCACTCCTGTATTATCTTTTCTATGTGCTTTGGGTCCAGAGCGCTCTGTATCTGGTTTTCATTAAGGATATCTCTGTACTTTGCTCCACTCAGATTTCCCTCAACCCTGTCTAGTCTCCCAGTCATTACTGCCACTAAAAAAACAACCCCACAGCATGATGCTGCCTTCTCCATGCTTCACTGTTTCAATGGTTACCTCCAGACATGACGCTACTCTTGATTACGTTAGAGAATCTTGTTTCTCAAAGTCAGAGGATCCTTTTGGTGCCTTTTTGCAAACTCCATGCAGACTTCCATGAGTCTTTTATTAAGGTGTGACTTCCATTTGGCCACTGTGTCATAAAGCCCAGATCCATAGAGTGTTGAAGTGATTGTTGTTCCTCTGGACATTTGACTACCAGTGATATACAAAATTTACTGAAGGCTCACAGCAATGCATTTCTAGATAGTGATATGTAAAATGCAAGAATTGCAGGCACAAGATTAGAAAAGCACCTAAAACTGATAAATGTCAGTATAGGAATAAGCTGGAGACCATGTATAGCAGTTTTTTTTTAAACTTTATTATTCCCAAAGGAAATCACTTGTTTTTTTTGGGGGTCAGCCATTATATAGCACCCCTGGAGCAATTGAAGGTTAAGAGCCTTGCTCAGGGGTCCAGCAGAGTAGGATCTCTTTTGGCAGTGACAGGGATTTGAACTGGCAACCTTCGGGATACCATTTCAGATCCTTAGCCTCAGAGCCACCACTCCGCCTGGCGAAGTCTGTAAAATTTTGCAGAGGTTAGAGATGCTTATGGGTTATACACTAACAAAACTAGACAAACATATGCTGTTGTTTATGTATTGTAGGAATATAATAGACAATGTAATGTAAAAGGATTCAACAATGCTAATAGATGTTTAAAAGGAAAACAAACAAAAAGATGTCAGAATAAACTGTTTTGCTCTATGACTTCCAGTACAGGCTTCTGCAGGGTAGTGTGACCCCGACAGATGTTTGCGGGTTTGACAATGAATGCCGATATTTGGCTAGTTTTACGCTGTGCGAGGTGGGATGCCAGAAGTAAGGTCATTCATCTTCTGTAGACTTATCCTCCACACTGGGGTGGACGAAGGAAGAGAGGTTAGTGGCTGCATCTAACCTAAACCTTGTCACCATTTCCCCTCCTTTGCAGAGCCACCGACAAGCTCCCATAACATGCATGTGTTACTTTCTTTGTATCTTGTATTCATTGTATTTTTTTCAATTTTGTTTCTATTATATTGTTGTCACTATTCTGAGGGTGACATGCAAGTATATATTTTATTGTACAATAAATGTGAATTTAAGATTTCCTTTAACTACCAAATAAAAATAGAAATTTAGAAATTGCTATTAGAGAACTAAACGACACCTTATCCATCTGAATACTTTGGAAGTTGCCATCATTTGACTTCAGTTTTTAAAGTTTACTAACATAAACATAGTACCTAATTGGATTTGATACATTTTCAGGAGCACGTAAGTCAAACAGCACCCTGGTTACGGGGACAGTCAAAACAAATTATTTGCACTTAAATGAATTAATTTCTACAGGGTATTAATTATTCATGGCCAGCATCACACAACTAGCTCAACAATGTAAAAAATGTGCTGGATTGGCAGGATTTAATCCATAGATGTATTTTGATTCTTACTTTTTTTAAAATAGACTGTTTATTTGACAGTAGGTTATGCACACCATATTAATGAATATTTAAACAACATCAAACATTAATATATTGGAGGCCTATAGTTAAAAATAATTGATTAAGCTTTAAAATTTCCTATTGTTTTAAGCTTTCGTTACAAAAAAGGAACACATCTAGCAATGTTAAGATCAACAACCTAAATTGTATAGTGTTAAATATTTAATATGTGCAGATTAAGAAACTGTCACTGTATTACCATAGAAATATGTTGTATACCATGTGAGTAATAAATGTTCAAACGCACATTACTCAGGAATGAATTAAACAATATAATAAAAAAGGAACCTAGACTACAAATACACGTCAAAATCCAGATTGTCTGAGGTAACCTTTATTAAACAAGCCAGTACTCAAGACTACCTGAAGTGTAACATTTTCGGGCTTTCCTCAAACTGACTCTTGTGCATCTTCTAAATGACTATTACCACTTGATTTAAATTCTGTATTTTTACTGTCTTGAAACATGTATCTTTTAGATCATTCTTTTAGAAACTAAAAAAAACAGATTGATACAAATACTTTTTTAGAATTTATCAGTCCTTGGTAATTAGGATCAATGGACAATCAGCCTGAGAAAGATAAAAATGTATTCATTATTCATGCAATCATTGTTAATTCCACATCAAGTGAAGCAACAAAAGAAAGATGAATGCACCCAGACGAGGCATCTGAACTCACAAAGACACTTACAAGAGCTCTTGCACCTGGACTTGAAAAGATTTATCTTCCATCACCTCTATTGCTTACATAAGTATTTTGAATAAAATATTTTTCAAATATACTGTATTTCCGATTTTACTACTATAATTTTTAATGTGATTTTAATTTTGCTTTATAATAATATTGACTGTACTGTTTGTTAAGGGAGAGAGTGCTGATTGGAGCGGATTTCAATAGACATTTTGGCAATGTCTAAAGGAACAGAGGGGATGGGGAGGTGTTGGGTAAGTATAATGTCAAGGAGAGAAATACAGAAGGTCAGATGATAGTGGATTTTGCAAAAAGAATGGAGATGGCTATGATAAATATGTAGTTTAATAGGAGGGACGCACACATTAATTTACAAGAACAAAATGGTAGTGAGACCAGCTATGTTATATAGGTTGGAGATGGTGACACTAACGAAAGGCAGGATTCAGCGCTCGAGGTGGCAGAGTTAAAGATATTAAGATTTGCATTGCTGTGGTGGGCTGGCACCCTTGCCAGGGTGAAGATGAACAGGAATGAGTACATTAGAGGGTCAGCTCAGGTTGGAAAGTTTGGAGACAAAGCCAGAGAGGCAAGATTATGTCGGTATGGACATGTGCAAAGGAAAGATACTGCGTATACTGGGAGAAGGATGCTAAGAAGAGAACTGCCAGGCAGGAGGAAAAGAGAAAGGCCTAAAAGGAGGTTTATGGATGTGGTGAGAGGACATGCAGGTGGTGGGTGTAAAAGAGCAAAATGCAGAAAACAGGAAAATATGAACACAGTTGATCCACTGCGGCGAGCAGCAGAAAGAAAATGAAGAAGTGACACTAAAGAAAAACTATATAGTTATTCTGTACCATAATACAAGGAAATCATTAAGGCATCAATGGTTACAGTATTTAAGGCTTGACATTTGTGATATGATACTCTTCTGTTTTTAAAATAGTAAGGAAAAGGTTAAAACATGTAAAAATTACAAAATATTAATGTAATTACAGTATGATTAACATAATTCTGACATTCTCAAACTGGTTTAATACAATGCAAGGTGGTGGGGTAGCCAAAGCCAATCCCACCAGCACTTAGGTGCAAGGTTGGAAACAGCCATATATAGGGTACTAGTCCATTACAGGACCCACTCATGTATACAAAAAAATGTATCAAATAGTTTTGGATTTATCGTACAGTCATCCTACAACCATTTATAAATGGAATAATCCTTATGCGGCCACCATAGCTGACGTGAGAAGATATGTTATATTAATGTCAAGGAGTGTAAAATCATCATATTTTGAAACTGCAGACTGCAATTTAACTACAGGGGCAATTTACATGTAAAGTATCATCACTTACACATTCTTTCTATAATGTACTAGCAATTTAAAGCCTCATTGCGTCTGTTTCAGTCAGTTTACATCTTAATGGTTGTAAAAGAACGAGTCTCAACACACTGAAAAAGGTTTGGGGCAGCCACCCATATATTGTTCCTAGCTTCAAAAGATTAAATTCAACACAATGATGTTGCTTGTTTGAGTTCCCAGAATGAACTGATTTAGTTAGGCAAGATGGTGGATTTTATAGTCTGTAACCCGGAAGTGACATCAGTCTGGGTGCCGGAAGAGGAAGTGACGTCAGTCTGGGTGCCGGAACAGGAAGTGACGTCAGGTCAGGCAGGTTTTCCCGTATTTGATCTGCAGAAATAACAGACAAAGGTTTAGAGCACCCTGCCACCCCCTGGCCTGGCGGCTAATCACCTCCACTTGGTCCATTCAGCTCACTCCTAGTCGCACGTGTGTGACATGGTAAAATGGATACACACAGGATCAAAGCTGTTGAGCATCTAGTCAATTACATATATGTAATATCAAATGTCCCGGGGCTCCATATGGGATTTCAACATAAATAATGCCCTATCTGAAGGACTGAAGAGGAACAACATAGGAAGTGACATCAGAGACCAAATATGTCAGAAAGAGAGAGAGAGTTATTGGTTGTTTTGTTTTGGACTATTGGTTGTTTTGTTTTGGACCCCATGCCAACTGCTGAATTAAAAAACCTCCGAAGACAACAGTCAACCATGACTTTGCTGATTTTCAGTAATCAAAGACGGCATATCCAGAATTCACTTTTCTATTATAACTTAAAAAGTACCATGTCATGTCTTTATGTCTAGATTGACTGAAGTATTACAGTAAATATTAGGAAACTGGGTGCAGGGGAGATTGCCATTTTGCTCGTCGCTGCTGAGTTTGTCAAGGCTGAGAATTTACACCAAGTAAACAAACAAGTGCGATAGAAGTAAGACTCCTTGGGTTGGTAAGTGGAATATAACTAAAGGAAATTGAGCAATCATGCATTTCTGGGACACCTGTATATTTCTTAGTGCTGGTGATTGTGAGTCGCTTTGCGGAGTACTAAAGAGTGACAGGCATGCGGGGTCACTTTTATGTACCTATGTGGATGGGATCCTATGTGGTATATTACATATATTAAGCCTTTTTGCTTTGTATATTTCTTGTTTAGAGTAATGTGTGTTTGATTGTTATTGTATATTTTTAGAATTAAATTATTAAATAAATTTCATTTTTTCCATTCTTTGACAGGATATACAGGATGTAGTCAACAAACAAACCAATCAAGGAGCCAAAAAAAAGATTTGGGGAAGCCACCCATAATATTCCTGGCTGCAAATGGATAAATTAGTTGTACAGATGTGTAGAGGTTGGAGTCCAACACAGAACTGATTTGAGATTTTCAAGATGGCGGTTTTAAAGGCAAGCAGAGGAAGTGACGTCATCAATAGGGCAGGAACCGGAAGTGGTGTCATCAGGGCCAGGCAGAATTTCCTGTAACTGGTCTGCAGAGAAGTGCGATGAAGAATCAGTGCACTCCACCACCCCCTTGTCTGGCGTGGAATTACTCTCATTCAGGCCCTTTAGCTGCCTCCCAAGCACACATGTGTGACAATGTATATGTGTAAGCCCTTCATCAATGGCCCATTCTAGTGGTGCTGGCAACTGTGTTTGTTTTACAGGGATTACATTTTAAACATTCTTTAATTCATACACTGTTTGATAGGAGTGTCATTATTTTACAGTAAAAACAAAGTGCTATTAACAATGTCTTGGCATGTCTGATTTCATTACCTTAATAACTCCTTAATACCACAGGGACAGAAAAACATCTGTGCATACTTACAAGCAATGTCCATTATTGTATTTGTTAAAGGGAAAGCAATCTAAAACTATCAATTATATCTTCAATCATGAAAGGATGAAGTACACAAGACATTTAATTAAATAACCTAACAAGATGTAACTTTGAAAAACAGCAAAGATACTTGACCATACATATACAGTGCTGTGAAAAAAATGTTTTCTTCATTCTTGATTTCCTTGATCATTACAAATTTTTGAATATTTCCAAGTCTTCAACTGCCCTGGAGTCAAAAATCTTCAATATCTGAGCTGCAGACTGATTATATTAAGTTTTAATTATTTTGTCCAACGATCCAGGATTAACTGAATTTATAGGACTTTAATTATAGATATTGCAGTCACCCACTGCACTCAGGTCCCAAGCCAGGTGGTTCGGCATGTGGTGGGTGTAGCAATGCGTTATCAGTACATGCGCCCAACTCTCTCTCCCAAGCTTTTCTTGTCCATTCTTCCTGGATTGCACCAATAATTTATGTATCTATTCCAGTCAGTTTCTTTTTCAAACAGTTTATGACCATGGAATTGGACATAACTACAGATGCTACTGAACCTGTTTTAAATAATTTATAACCTGGGAACAGACGGACACCATCGGACTAGGAATTACAGAATTAGTTTACAGCTTGAGAAAGTAAAAAGTACAGAGGTACTTAAAAGACCAAACACTTTGATTTTAAGTCATTTGTCATCAGGACAAGACAGCCAGTCGAATGTGTGCAATGTCCGGAAACCCGTGTGTGTTTTAACATAAATATGTATCATCTGAGAGAACAAAAAAATAACAGAAAAGCAACAACATAGGAAGAGATCAAAGGACATGAGACCATCAGATTTGGACATCACCAAATGTAACCTATGATTAACATTGATCGATAAATCAAAAGTCACCCAGGACAACATCTCTCCTTCTCCTCCTTCTGATTTTAAGAAAGTTTTTCTACGATTTTGCTGTCTGTTTTATTTTCTATTATATTGTTTTCTATTTGGTATTGTTATATGTTAATAAATAGCACATTGCTTTTATATTGTCCATACTTATGTCTCTTATCTAGAGTGATTAAAATAATAAGAGGGTGAGTAGTGTGGGAAAGATTGCTGCTTTCTTGCCCACAGTGTTTATCAAGGTTATTGAGGTCACTCCTCAATAATTAGAACAATTGCATTAAAAGTAAGATATTGGCAAGTGGCACATAACAAAAATAGTTGTTTTTTTGATGTGTGTCGCTAGGACAACCACTTGTTTGTTAGTGGTGCTAGTGAGTCCCCATGTAGAGGATCTTATATGGAATACTGAGGAGTGACTGGCAATTCGCACCACTCAAGACTTTGTCTGGATAGGATCTCTTTGTATGTATGCATAGCTGTGCCCTATGTGGAATACTGCGGATTGATTGGCAATTGCCCTAGTCAAGACTTTGTCTGGATAGGATCGCTATGTGTATGTGAGTGTATCCTTGTGTAGCTATCTGTGTGTGTTAATTTTCATAGGCAAGGGTAAATGAACCTAATAAATCTGGTAAGCCTCACAAACCTCCTGATAAAACATTTAAACCAAAAGTTAATATCAGATGAAGGGTTATATGTAAATTGTATATAATATCATTATTAAAGGAAACTATGAGAAGTCAAGCAAAATTACACCTTTTATTGGCTAAATGAACAGATTACAATATGCAAGGCCCCTGAAGAAGATTACAACCTGCCTGAAGAAGGGGCAGCTAGTCAATAAAAGGTGTTATTTTGCTTGAATTCTCATTGCATCCATAATGGCTAACACATTAGCTAACATAATGGCTAACACATTAACACACCCTACTATTGAAGGAAACCCTGAAGAGATTAGAAAAAGGTGTCTTTTATATTTGTTATTCTGGAAGGCACTATAAAGCTCTGGGACACTACCAATTCTGATTCCCTGAAAAAACAAGCAGGTGGATATTTGGTGTAGTGATCTGTAATTGCCATAACATCAGCTGCATTGCTCAGATCTAGTTCAAAATCAGATCCGATTGTCCGTTACTATGCAGGAGAGACAGAAGAGTGACTTTTTTTGGTGAAGTCATTCTCTGATGCACAAATTATCAGTAGTCTTCAATTTCCGATTATATTTGGCCGCAATATTTGAGTGCTAACTAATCCATTGTTCTTTTCAGTTCTGAGATGACCTGTATCATTATTCAAAGAGTGAAAAACTAGCCTTATATATTATGTCACATTCCTTGACTTTTCCAACAATTTTCCGTCATAGTCTTCATTTACATAATCTTATAAAGTTGTAGGCATTTGGCAGAACCCTCCCGTGAAGCAGTTGCCTAATGTAACAACTAGCCCACAACTTGCTCTGATCAGATCTTGTGTTTAGTGGTAGGGGCAGGCTGTTTGTATGAGAGCTGAACACCAATAAATGTTCATCCAGAACTATAATTCATATAATGTCACGGCAAGAAATCTTATAAAGTTAGCATGTTTTACATATGTTTTAAATCCAAATCATATTATGTAATATCATCTACTGTTGAATTCTGCTCTGTACTTATAATATTTCTATTGCACTATAATATTGTATTGAGGATTACTTGTGTTCTGTTCTCTGTATTGTATTGTAATTACCCCCTTTTTTGACACCCACTGCATGCCCAACCTACCTGGAAAGGGGTCTCTCTTTGAACTGCCTTTCCCAAGGATTCTTCCATTTTTTTCCTTACAAGGGTTTTTTTGGGAGTTCTATTGGGGAAAATATCCAAAAATAAATTGTAATTGTATTGTACGATAGAATGGGGAAAAAAGGGCCAAAATGATCCCACATTACCTGTTAACCATTTTTGTACAATGCTGGCTCTTATAAGGCAGCATGTTATTGGCAGCCACAAAAGGGGTGAGCATGACTGTGCTGGAAAGTCATCACTCAGTTGGTAAATTAGACAAGTTAAGCGAATTTCAGTTGATTAAATTAACAAGGTCTGACCGGCAAGTCTGACATACCTCACGACCAGAAGCTATGTAATATATCATTTGCTTTAGTTTTAGTCTTTCTCATTCTCTCAATAGTAATGAAAGAATAGGTTATTTACTTTTGTCCACATTCATGACATTACATTGGATGAATACTGACCACACTTCTTCTTAAAGACAATTCATTAGAAGGTAACATAGATAACTTCTTGTCATCAGCACATTGACGTTGCAGTATACTTGAGGTATTTCACTCACACAAGATTCTGCCACTCAATTGCTTTGTCTTGAGATAATCTGCGAATTGAGCTTATTACAGTGGTGGTGTGATACAACTGGCTCTTACCTTTGTCGTTGTTACTTTTCTGCCTTTTTTTATGTATTTTATTTTGCATACCGATGTTGTATTAGGCATCAGCAACAACATTCTGTTTTCCTTGATAATTCAATTTAAAATCATAAATGGGTAATGTAGCAAGCCATTGATGTCCAGTGCTATTAAGTTATGCAGTTGTCAACCAATATGTCAAGGACTGTTGTCTGTCCTTATGTCAGGCTTTGCTCCATACAAATAATTATGAAGTTTGTAGTTATAAACCACAGCTCATTATAATGTCAGGAATTCTAATTTATGAGCAGGGTGAATGCACTCAGGGAACAAACTTCCACTAATGAAAGCAATATGCGCAGACCTTGTCCTTGGTCCTGGAATAAATCACAGTCAAATGCTTAACAACTTACATCAACATTTAATACCTACTGTATAGCATGCCATACATAAGTCTGCAAAAAACAAACTCAAAGCTTTGTTGAGTAATTCTTTTAATGTTTCAAAGAGTTTGGCACATTTTTGTCCCACCCATCATCAACAGGCTCGGAGGATTTAAGTTAATGTAAACCATTTCCCCTACAACTTTGCCCTTTCTTTAGGGGATGGGTATGGTTTACATAGCAATCAATATAAGAATTGCAGATCAAGGAATAATCATTAGCAAATCAACTGTAGTATCTGGATAATCCAAGAAATGTGTAGTTCCACTGTAAGTAGCTAGTGAGCTCTGTGTTGGAAGGATCAGTAACAACTCATCTGTCTGACACCATGCGTCTAGCCTAATTCACTGATGTCTGACAGAATTCACATTTGTCTAAAGGCAATTTTACTTTTCAATTTATCCAGAACTTTTTATTTCCTTGCTTTGTGTTTTCAAGAGCCTTTCCAAAAACACTTTAATTGTTCAACTGACCAACAGTCGTCTTCATAATGCACTGAAAGGTTGCAGGAGCTCCCATCACTCCCAGGGAGATCCTTTAAAACTGGTTAATGTTAAGGGTACTATTTTCATTCAGAAAACTTTAAAATATCACCTCCAAAAGACTAAAACACTAAGCAACTTGTTTTCATTCACACTTACACACCCATCTTATATTTTAGGAACAGTGTAGGTATTGAGCTTTCTATATTCAACACACTTTTTCTTTAGAAAGTCCCATCCTTCTTTCACACTGCGGCTCTTGTAGATGTACTGCATAATTCCTACTGGATTCAGGAATGATTTTTGTTTTTTTTGTTTTTCAAGTTGTTGGTACATGTCTTCCACACATGCAAGTGTTAACCTATGGAACATCTCTCTTGAAAATGTGTCCATCCATCCATCCATTATCCAACCCACTGAATCCGAACACAGGATCACGGGGGTCTGCTGGAGCCAATCCCAGCCAACACAGGGCACAAGGCAGGAAACAATCCCGGGCAGGGCGCCAATGTGTATCATCAATAATTCTGACAGAATGATAACTACTCTTTGAACATCCAACATCAATTTCTTAAGTGAAAACACTGTGCGAACACATAGCGGACAGTTTAAGGGCTTTGCTATTGGTAATTCTCCGCTGCTCCAGGGAATGGGTGAAAACGGTCTTTCTTTTCCTCCTTCTAAAGACCGGAAGATTGACAGCTCCCCTCCACCAACATCACTTTTGATGTTTGTCCACCTGAACCTGCCTCTTCTTGCCCGGTTGCCTTTTGACTAATTCTCAACTGTTAGGACTCATGTCTCAAGAAGACTTTTTGTATAGTTCACGGGTTTACTTTAAAAATCTTTATCATCCATTTATGTGGGGTTTACCTAAGTCAATACTTTGACTGTCTGTGTCTTCTTTCTTACAATACTTAACCATGAAAATTAAAACAAATCTGTGTTAAACGTTCAAGCAGATTGCATGATTGTTTATCTAGTAATTATGGGAAAACTTTCAACGAAAACAGTTGTGCATCTCAGCATGATTTCTCTTGGACTCATTTCTAAGAGCCACACCAATTCTCTTAGATGACAGTTATACCATTTTGGAGCTCTGGTCTTAGTAGAAGCTTACTGGCAATTACTGTGGTAGAGTTTGTCTATGCAAACCACAGAATTCATCTACTTGATTTACCAACAATAATAGGACTTCTTTTAATCCTCTTATAGGCCTCTTTCACAACTGTATGTACAGTACTTGTAATGTGGTCTTAAGTCTTTTTCTCCACTCTGTTTGCAAGCAGCTGTTAATCTTCTCACGACAGCAATACTGATGTCAGTGACAAAAGAAACATTACTTTATTGACTGTTCACAGACCAAAACAAGGGTTCAGTACTTTCAGCCATGTCCACTACAAATTCTCCAGAGTTACAGAAGCAGAAAGATAGCCATTCTAAAAATAATGTTCAGAACTAAACTTCCAAGTCTGTAAATGTCTATATACAATAAAGGCAAATCCACCAAGTGTTGTTCATAGAAGAACCTGTATAGCAGAGTAAATTGAAATTCACTGTCTGATACAGTTTACCTGAAATGCCTTCAATCTGCACAAGTACAGTAATGCTAAGGCCTACCAACTATCTGGAAAAACACTTTTGTCTGCTCCACTATGTCTGTGGTTTCACTAGGAGGATTTGTTTTAGCAGGCACAAAATACTGTTCATCAATCACACTTTTAGATTGTTTCACATTTTCTTTTCTCTACTTAATGAAACAAACATTTACACTGTTGAGATTCTTCTCTCAGTTACAATTCTATTTCAAATTTCTATCCTCTCCACACTTATAACAGAAAATGCTGGAACTAATTTCCTTGACAACAAACTTTAGCTTAAATGAAGCTTCTGTGCAGACATATCAGGCATATCTTCTATGCTGGCAGAATTTAGCTTAGTTACTTTGGTTTTTGGAACTCCCAGTTTTTTTTGTTAATATTTTAACTTCAATCTGAGCCTCTGGGCTAACAGAAGTAGTGGGCATCACTATGCTTCCTAAAAAACAACGTCTTTGAATCACATGATATCTTTACACATTTCAATAATAGATTAAATAGTAATAATTATTATAAGTCATGCAAGCTTGAAAAGCAACCATGTCATATATTAATGCTCCTCATGCTACTTATTAATCAATCTCAGCTTATTTCCTCCTTTCAAAAAAAACTATAAAAATCAAAGCAGATGTTGTCGCCACTTCACACTGGTGTTTCATAGTTTCACCACCAAATCTGAAGCACTTTGTGATTCTCTAACTTCAAAAATCTCACTTTGTCAGCAGCAGGTCCTCCTAAACTCTCTATTATCGTCTGCTTTTTGACATTATCATGACATTGCCATTAATCTATAAAGCCATAAATTATATTTGTGTACTCCACAGGTAGTTAGCTTTATTTCAAAAAGCTATAAAGCTTACAATATTTTTGCATATGTGGATTGGAAAATAGATGGATGGACAATATCACTTTTATAGACATTATGCAGTTCTATTATTGCCACTGACTGGAAATAAACTAAAAGTTATACAGTGGTGCTTGAAAGTTTGTGAATCCTTTAACATTTTCTATATTTCTGCATAAATATGACCTAGACATCATCAGATTTTCACTCAAGTCCTAAAAATAGAAACCAGATAAACAAATGAGACAAAAATATTATACTTGGTCATTTATTTATTGAACAAACACCCCTAAAAGCACTTGCTTGTTTTCGCTCAACAACAAATAATAACAGTAAAATCATAGTGTTATCCCCATTAAAGTATATATATCTCATTTGTACATTTTATTTTACTGTTTTTAAACAGAGCAAACTTGATGCACAAGGTCAGTATGGAAAAGTGAAGGCAGCAAGTTATACTATAGAATGATTTTTGGAACTACAGATGGCTATATGAGCAAATCCTTGGCATGAAGTCAGAATATCAGAATACAAATTGATGCATCATTAGCCTTGGGCAGATATATAGAGATTGTAGGAACAAAACATATAAAGAAGCAGGGATAACTTATATTCTATAATAAAAACAAACATTGACCCTGCTTTTAAAACTGCTTGAGAAAAGGCATGAAAATTCAATTTTAAGAAGTAACTTTTTTTTATTTCTTAGTAACAGTGCTACAAAAGAAATAATTGTATTGTCAGAAAAAATGTTTAAAAATTTAGACTGCATAACAAAAGATAGCTGGTTTAAACAAAAACCGCAGTCTGGATAAAGACAACAGCACACCAGGGGCCTCATGCATAACGGTGTGCGTAGAACTCACACTATAACATGACGTAAGCACAAAAGCTGAAATGTGCTTAGCACAGAAAAATCCAGATGCAGGAATCTGTCTGTTCGCCAACGTCCGCATTCTTCCGCTACGTAACTCCCAGTCAGCATGAAAAGTAATGCTCGTGCACGTGCGTGCTGTCCTGTTCCAACTCCTCCCAGAATTACGCCTCTTTGAATAAGCAAATCAATATAAATAGCCCTTAAGCTCAGCGTTCTGTGAAAAGACAATGACAAAAGCAAGAGGGAAAATGGAAGAATTTTGGCGATTACCAAGTGGAGGCAAAGGAAAAATGTACTATTTGTTGGTTTAAACAGTGGTATAAACAACAAAAGGAAGTTGATCGACTGACATAGCATGTCGGAGAAACTCGAAAGCTCAAGTTCACAAAGTCGCACAGTGCCCTAAATGAAAAAGAAGTTGTCAGATATCAAAATCGCTGTGAAAAGGCAAGTCGTAGCCCACCATCTGACTCACTCACTCACTCACTCATCACTTATTCTCCAGCTTCCCGTGTAGGTAGAAGGCTGAAATTTGGCAGGCTTATTTTATTAAGAAGAAAATTAAACCTTTTTAAACTGAGGGAAAATATACCAATAATTATTTGTTAAGGATCTCTTTGTATACCACATTGTGAGTTCGGCCCTCCAGTTGTAATATGACCAAGCTGTGCGCTGAGCTTACTCTTAAGCATGCAACGTACAGTTGGCCATGTGAACAGTAATCTTGTTTCGAATTTCACAGCTTGGATTGCTGCTGTCACAATTGGTTTGAGTTTCACGGTTTGTTTCAATTAAGACAGCGTTTGTAGGACTTGTGTTGAAGAGACATTCGGCATCTGTCAAGCGTTGTAAGTATACAACCGGTTTCATCGATAACTTCACACCCAGCTTTTGAGAGTTTAAACATTCATAAACATCAAAGTGTCCACTAATGAAATCATCACCTGTGAATCTAACATATTTAAGAGGCATTGGCGGTTGTCCAAAGGTATAAAATATTTGGCCATTTTGGTACACTTGAAAGTGACAAGCTAACAATTCAGCGGCAGCCATCAACTCACATGCAGAACCAAAGGTGAAGGGCTTAAGTATTTCACTCTTATAGTGCTCCTGTGTATTATAATTATCTCCTGTACTGTCATCAGTCCACACCATGAACCTGTCCCAGTCATTCAATACATAAGACACAATGTTCCTCCGGATATCAAGAGTGAGCCTGATATGGCCGTGCAATATATAACAAAGACAATGGAAAAGGCAGGTGCCATCTCCAGGCATGGAAAACACTTCATAGACATGTTAATGGGGGTACGGTTGGAATGATAAAGGAAATGGGTGCAGGGAGACGTGAATCCCGTGGCGAAGCAAGGAAGGGAATGTTGAGACTAGAAGAAAAGACAGCCTTATATAGGTAGGCAGCCAACAATGTGGGAGGCGTTGGGATGGGGGACCCAACGCCGCCTCACACAGTGACCGAGCTGCAGGCTATGGACGTATATATGTATGTAAGTAGGATTCAGTTAGCGTTGGGAACCTGAATACTAAATTTCTTGAAGATGGGCCCATAAGTAACAAAGACCGTTAAAAAGTTCAATATGGCGGCCGACAGTGGCATCATACCGCCGAAATAAGTACCAAATTTCAGCCTTCTACCTACACGGAAAGTTGGAAAATTAGTGACGTTGGAAAGTTCAATATGGCGGTCAACAGTGGCGTCATACCATTGAAATAAGTACGTACATCGGTTTCGGTTAGCGCGTGAAGATGGGGCCATAAATAAGAAAGTTCAACATGGCAGACGTTGTCGGCGGTTATGACCGTTACATGTAGAATTTCGAAATGAAACCTTCTTAACTTTTGTAAGTAAGCTGTAAGGAATACGCCTGCCAAATTTCAGCCTTCTACCTACACGGGAAGTTGGAGAATTAGTGATGAGTCAGTGAGTGAGTGAGTGAGTGAGTGAATGAGTAAGTGAGGGTTTTGCCTTTTATTAGTATAGATATATATTGGAGTGGCGGCCCCTGGGATTTGGCGGCACATGCCTAAGGCCGCCCCGCAGTACTGTCTCTTTCAAACGTACTAACCTCCAATTCCTGTCCTTACTTTTCTTTCTCCAAGTAATCAGCTCTGTAATGGACGTTAAACCATCTGTAAACTTATAACGCCGATTCTTCAAAACTTTTAAGGAACATTGGAATATCTTCGTAGTACATGTTTAATTATTCTGTCCTTCATGCCAGTCCCAGTGAAGTATACAGTGTGAGGCAGGAACAACCTTTAATTATTAACAATATAGATTATTTAAATGAAGTTAAAGTTTTATCTGTATAATATAATAAACATATTTTGCTGCATTTCATCTTAAAAATGATATCGTCATCATATGTAAATACACTCTTTATTAAGTGGCTCAGGTTGTGCAATATTATAACTGTACTGCAAGTTTACAGTGAGGTAACTGTACTAATAAGTACTAACAGTTCTACAAGGAGCAGTTGAGGGGCTGATTGAGTGCGTTTAGAGTTCTTGGGATGAAACTGTTTCTGAACCGCGAGGTCCGTACAGGAAAGGTTTGAAGCGTTTGTCATATGAAAAGCAGTTCAAAAAGGAAGCAGGGCTGAGGCAGTGGCAGACAAGGCCTCTTAAGGGAGCAGATTTAACAAACAGCTGCTCAAAAACCCCACTTATATTCCAGACTAAATGACTGAACTCCAGTTTGTACCAGGATCTGTCTGTATTTCATCTGATAACAAAGGTCTAAATCAGAATTGAAGTGACATCTTTGCAGGGCCTCCTCTACAGACTTCATGAGCCAGAAGGCACAAAATGGACTCAAGCAAGATCAAACCCTATGATCCAACAATGACAACTGGGATGGACAGAATAACTCACCTATGAGAAGGAACTGATTTTGTAACTGGAAAAGGCTTTAATCCAATCATAAAAGGTTTTACCTTCATTCATAAACCAGTTGCACTCAACACATCAGAAGTTTTCGCAGAGTCTCTCTCTGTGTATTCTCTTGGGCACTCTGCAACAAGGGAATTATGTTGGCATTCTACAAAATGACCTATCCCTGAAACCAGGAAGCTGATGAACGGCTCCCTCTTTGGGGAGCTAAAACTTATTATCTCTTCTCTTTGTGGACCAGAAAGAGGAGATCCAAAGCCAAAGTAGTCTGAATAGCCTCAGAAGCAGCCGCTACTTCAAGAAGGGAACTTTCAGCGTCTAAACTTATGCCAAAAATAGTAATGCTTTTCCCTTTGCAGTTGCAGAAGACACAGCAGAAAGTGAGAAAAAGCACAGCACAGTACCAACAAATGATCATGCAGCAAACATAAAAAGTTAACTCCAACGCAAGAAAAATATTCCTCTTCAACCTGGAGAAACTGCAAAGCAACAACTTCACAAAGCATCTGATATCATCTTTAAAGATATGGTATTTTGAAACTATTTTGTCAAGATAAATTGGAGTGCTAAATAACCAGTAAACAACCAGTGTCTTCTATGTTATGTGTTTGTCTGCCTAGTCTGCCGCAGGTGTTTTAAATATTAATATAGATATGCAGTTATCATTATTCTGTAATCCTTGTGTTTATCAATAAATTGTATTCTTCTGGTTCTTAAAATGAGTGAGTTTCTGTTACCTTAATATAGGTCTGACAGCCGGAGGCCACATCCTACAGAGAAAGGTAAGGAAAATAAAACAGGAGACTTACTGTACTATTTAATCAATTACTAGCATTGCTGAAGGCAAGACTGACAATTATTTAATCAAAGTAACATCTCTTCACATTCCTACAAAAGCTCTGTCCCCATCATATTACTATAACTTAGTATAGCACTTGTTTCCTTTACTGATATAAATGTTTTTTTATAAGCAAGAATATGGTGATTTTATGCTCTTATTAAGTTAAAATAAATTTTGAAACTGATATTGCTTCAAAAAATTCTGTTTACTATAAGCATCTGATGCAGTAAGGGTATATGTGTAGATAATATCTTTCTACAATGACATTATGGCTGTTCTAATTTATTAAGTTATTTTGCTATGCTTATAGAAACAAACACGAAATCTTTGTAACACTTTAGTTATAAAATATATTGCAAGGCCAATTTAAGATGATAAAAAATAATAGTTACAAATCACAGAATGTCACCTTCCCATCCTATGTCAAATACTCCCTGAGACGACGCTGCAAGGACATGTAGTTAGGACGCTGGGAATTATGAACAGCAGGGTCTGCCTTCCTCAGCTGAATGGATAGCTGCTGTGACAGAGCTTTATTGCATGGGTGTGTGTGCTGGTGGTTACAATCAGTGTCACTACTCCCTGAGACAGCACTTAGGAAACCAGGGATATCAAGGTATGGGTTCTACCGTGCAATTTGAAAAACCAGCTGCCACTTGATCTGCGTTTCTGTGACTAACCTTACTTATGTTACATTCAGCCACACATGCAAACAAAAGCATTAAATGATTGAAAGTGGTGACAAAATCTGTAGTGTTGTTCCTCATGGTTAATGATAGATGCTACATACTTATCTGTGTCAAAACTAGTTTGCTTATTTCAAAACAAAGAAATGGAAATCTCTAGATGAAAATTAATTGAAATTCAGTTGAAAAGAAAAACTGAGCATTTTATCTGTTCTTTCATATGTGTGGAATTGCCATAACCCAAGACCTGTCTGTGAAACATGCTGATGACTCTTTGCCCATAACCATGTAATCTTACCAACACTGTGTTAATTCTGAATAGGCACTGAATTTTGTTTCAGCTTTGAATTTTATATTGCCAAGAATGTGATCATTTGGCAGTGCTCGTAGGCTAAAACTAAGGGACATCCAAGGGAGGTTTCAGATGTATCAGAGGTAACCTGCTTGCCTGTTTCCTTCCACAGTCCCAAAAGACCCCTTCCTAACCTAAAAGCTACATACCAAAGGACCTCGACAACACTTTGGGGCCACCTCAACAACAAACAAGAACATCTGCCCTTCAATCTAAGAGCCATTATAGGAAGTACATTAGCACACTTAGCTTCTACCTTTCTTTCAAATAAGAGTCCCAGTAAGTGTTCGCCCCAACACGGACTTTCTTCATGTTCTGCTACAGTCTCTAAAAGGTCTTCAGAAGACTTCAAGCATATTAAACATGCATTTCTAGATGGCAGAATTTCAGAACATGATCATTTTGTCTTTATTCATTTATTTTCTGTTTTATTGAGGCAAGCTAATCAATCATCTTGAACAAAAACATTAGCAGTCTAATTATGTTTATGCATATGTAACAAGTTTATGCAATTAATTATGTTTATATTGTAATTTGACAGCATATTCCTTTTTATGTTGAAGTTACAGCATATAGCAGAAATGTGCTTAGCTTGTCAGCATTTCCTTTTATATCAGTTTCAAATAAATAAGTTGCGACAATGATAAGACATAACATTAACATTTTTATAACTTTTTCAATTATAACGCTTATTAAAAGCAGGCCAGATTCTAATTGAAGTTTATTAATTAATATGATAAAATTAATTAAACAAGGACTAGATCTGCATGTGAAACACAAAACAGCATAGATAAAATTAGAGATTTACTGTCCATGTAAGAGGAAATATTATCAAGATGACGTACACCTTTAGTATTCGCTGTAGCCCACCCTAACCCCTCACAGAGCAATCTGATTTAATAATCTAAAGAAGTCTTTCAGTGGTCCTGGCAGCTAGAATTGTTGTTATCTGCGGTGATGTTACACCAGGAAAATAATGTTGCATATTGTTGAAGACAGAAAGTAAAGTAATCAAAACCAAACTTAAAATTACTGCCCTTGTGGATTAGTGTAGATGTGAAATGAGTACAGGATTGAAGGAGAGTTCATTAATCTGAGGCATATTCAGATAGGTTTGTACAGGAATAGGTCATTATACAGGCACTGTTGCATCTTACTTAAATGTCTGTCAGAAAAATAGCAAGCAAGTCGAACTTTGCCCAAATATAACGATAATAAAACGCAACTTTCCAAAAAGCTGAAAAAGTTATGCATAGATGAAGACTGCGTTTATAAAGGGTAATTATAATTATGCTTATAAAAAAAAACAAAACATCGGCCAGACAGATCAATTAAGGACACTAAATGAAGCTTTACGGATAAACCTGAACAGCATTTACCCACTAATGTTTGCTTCTCTGTCTGCAGAATCCTACAAATGACTACCAACTCCAAACTGTAATCCCTATGTGATTGTCTTCCACCCTGCGCCCCCACTACCTTGCCTTTATAAACATTTTTTTAAGGCAGGCTTGAGAGGCACTCCATCATAGTTCAGGTTTCTATGTATGCCTTGCACACCCACCACTTGGCCTCTCTTTGTTACATTTGTCTGTTAAGGCTGTCACAATGTCATGTCTTCCTCTAGCCAATAAACTCTCTGGAAGATGTTACCTTGTCTGTAGTATGCCATTATGTCATTAAGGTGTTTAAAGTTCATCCACCTGACCAAGCTTCCAAACAGCTGCGCTTCTGTTTTCACCACATGGCTGGTGATGGTTGGCTTACGTGAAAAGCACCTACTACATTCACTATGTCTGTTGGTCTGTCTACACTTGTTGTTAAAGAAAATTTGTTGGGAAAGAAAAAGTCTGATTTAATTGAGGTATGAATTAGATCAGAATGTGCAAGTTTTCGAAATTTCAGAATCTCCCATTAAACAGTATTGTCAAATTTTTGAACTTGTCCATATTAAAACAGGGAAGTGTTCTCCATGAGTTCAAATGTCAGGCACAACATCTTACTTTCTCTGCCAACTTGAGGTAAAAGTAAAAAGTTAAAAGAAAGAAAGAAAGAAAGAAAAAGAAAAAGTCACTTGTCTAGAAATGAATGTTAGAAGAAAGAAATTCTGTGGTGTTGCTCTGTAAGTATAGAGTGAATAGATAGTATTTATGCTACACTAAAATCTCAAAGTAGTATTATCTGCACATTATAAAGGTTTACATTTCTTTGACATTACCATTTTTTGGCAAAGCTACAGACATGGAGCCTAATTTATTAAACTTTTCGTGGATTAGAGTGTGAAAATATGCAATAACCAAAAAAAACAAGAAACTGCATATGTAAAAAAAAAAATTAAACTTATAACCAGTCAGGAATTGTCTTGCTTAAACATGCCGATCTACCTCTCTAAATACATGTCTCTTCTGATTTCCAAAGTTTTAATGTAATACCAAGGAAGATGAAATGGAGCCAAAACGTAAACTCTAACAAAAGAGCAGAAGGTTAATGGCAGAAAATCAAAACCCAAAAGCAAATTAGTGAACAGCAAGATACAAAATTAAACACAGAAAGCAAAGGCTCAAGTAAAAAAATAAAAACAGCAGAAGTAGTCAAAAGCACTCAGTTTCTAATATCAACTGAAACTGAAAGTTCTTATTTATTTTCAAGTTATTATGTAGTGTTAGGATTAAGAGTTTTCTGGCCTTCAGGGAACAAGTTAGCTGACCAGCGGTGTCATTGTTTTTAGCATACAAACATGGCAAAAAGGCTACACGGCCTCCTAAAAATCCCAATAATGCAGGCCTGGACCTTTACTGGCCTGTCTAGTTGTAGCCTCAGCCCAGGAAGCCAGCACCCAACTACCAAAAGCAGGGTTTAGGCCTAAGGAGGCTCAAAAATGGGCAACTGGTTTTTAAAAGTTCAAAATACAATGAAATACCAAAAATGTCTTACAAGTGAAAAAAAAAACTGCAAAACTATGGCTTGTACAGGCAATTAAAAAGGGAAATCTTTACACAGAGAGAATTGAATACAGAAAAAAACAAGAAAGATCAAAAATAAGGCAAAGGGCCCAATACACAATTCAGATAATTAAATTCAGAAACAGAAGTTAGAAAATACAATAGGTCAGAAATGAAGAGGAAAAACAACACTTACAGAAACTCTCAATAAACCCCTACTGGGCCCTCTCTGACCTGAAATAAAAGCAAAAGGGGGAAGCAACACCAGTGACGTCAGAGTGGCCTCGTCCTGTGGTTTCACCCACAAAACACAAGAAATGCCGGAACATTTAAAGGTATAGAACACAAATAACAAATGATACACCGAAACAAAGAGAAATTACACAAAGACATGAAACCCAATAATTCAAAAACAGCAATAAAACAAAAAATACACAAGTAAGGGAATAAATCCTGGCTGCAACATAACACATTGATAATGAATTGTGTAAACTCCCTTTTATATGAGAGTACTATTCTGTGCTGCCACTCACTTTTAAAATCACTGATCAAGTGTGTGTATCTTAAGAGTAAGTGGTGAAGCCAGAAGCCAGAAGCCAGAGATAACCAATCTCTTCCACAAACCTTTCGCCAAGCACTAATCACTGTCTTTCCAAAACAAAATAAGGACTTATTACAATGTGCATCATACAGACCAATTTCACTTCTGAATAACGACGTTAAAATACTCTCTAAAATCATAGCTAGAAGGATGGAGAAAGTGCTCCCCTCAATAATATCACAAGACCAAACTGGATTTATTAGGGGCCGACACTTATCTTCAAATCTTCGACGCCTGTTTAATGTAATATACTCACCAACTAAATCAAACACCCCAGAAATATTATTATCATTGGATGCAGAAAAAGCATTCGACATGATTGAATGGAAATACCTTTTACTATTTTGGAGAAGTTTGGGTTTGGCCCGAACATTTGTGCATGGATTAAATTACTGTATACTAACCCAGAAGCTTCAGTTTGCATCAATAACATTTGCTCAGACTACTTTAAACTAGAACGTGGCACAAGACAAGGATGCCCTTTGTCACCACTGCTGTTTGCAATTGCCATTGAACCACTGGCAATACATTGTCGAAATACTGATCAGATAAAGGGGATTAGCAGAGAAGGACTGGAACAGAAAATCTCATTATATGCAGATGACATGGTACTGTATATATCGGACCCAGAAAATTCTGTGCCTGCAGTCTTAGCAGCACTCACAGAATTTCAAAAGCTCTCTGGTCTCAGAATTAATCTGAATAAAAGTGTACTCTTTCCGGTGAATTCGCAAGCATATAATATTAGATTAGACACCCTTCCTTTTATCATTGCAGAACAGTTTAAATACCTCGGGTAAACATCACAAGTAAACATAAAGCTCTTTATCAAAAAATTTCGTCGTCTGTATGGAAAAAATTAAACAAGACTTGCATAGATGGTCAACCCTTCATCTCACACTAGCTGGAAGAATTAACACTGTTAAGATGAATATTCTTCCTAAGCTCCTTTTTATTTCAAAACATACCAATATACATTAATAAATCGTTCTTTAAGCAATTAGATTCAACAATAACCTCATTTATTTGGAATTCTAAACATCCACGCATCAAAAGAGCGACCCTACAAAGACAAAAGGCAGAAGGTGGCATGGCTCTACCTAACTTCCAGTTTTATTACTGGGCGGCAAATATACAGTCGATAAGAACCTGGACACAAATAGAAGAACATACACAGGCATGGACCGCAATAGAAGTAAAATCCTGCAGTACTTCTTTGTATTCCTTGCTTTGTGCTCCAATAAACACACGTTATCGGCAATACACTAATAACCCAATTGTGCTCCACTCACTTAGAATCTGGAACCAATGTAGAAAGCATTTTAAGACGGAGAAGCTTCTTTCTGTGGCACCCTGCAAAAGAACCACCTCTTTCAACCCTCACAAACATATGCAGTTTTAATATCTGGAAAAATTTGGAATTAACTTGCTTAGAGACCTTTATATAGACAACGTCTTTGCATCCTATGAACAATTACGTTCCAAATTTAACATTCCAGCTACAAATTTCTTTCACTATCTTCAAATCAGGAACTTTGTTAAACAGAACCTTCCAGATTTTCCTCATCTTGCACCCTCATCCACGCTGGAAAAATTATTGCTCAATTTCAAGGAGTTAGACTCCATCTCTACAATATATAAAATCCTTTTACAATCCCTTCCTTTCAAAGATCCAAGAGGACACTGGGAAAATGACCTCTCAATTAATATATCAGAAAAGGAGTGGAAAGTAGCAATGCAGAGAATTCACTCAAGCTCCATATGCAAAGCATACAATTATACAACTCAAAATTATATATCGAGCACATCTGTCTCGACTAAAACTCTCCAAAATGTTTCCAGGGCATGATCCAACCTGCGAACGTTGCAACCAAGCCCCAGCCTCACTAGGTCACATGTTCTGGGCCTGCTCCAAATTAACATTATTCTGGACAAAAATTTTTAATTACCTCTCAGACAGTCTTGGACTCACAATCCCTCCTAACCCATTAACAGCTGTGTTTGGGGTTCTTCCAGAGGGTCTTAAAGTGGAGAAAGACAAACAAACTGTGATTGCATTCACTACACTGTTGGCACGCAGACTTATTCTGATAAACTGGAAGAACCCAAACTCTCCTCTTTAAGTCAGTGGGAAACTGATGTGTTATATTATTTAAAATTGGAAAAATCAAATACTCAGTTAGAGGATCTGTGCAGACTTTTTCAAAACATGGCAGGATCTAATCAGTAATATTTTGAAATGATTTTATAAAGCACAGAGAATTTGTTGATTTAGGTATTTTTAAAAGCCTTAAATTTTACACCGTTTGGCTTGCTCTCTCTCTCAAGGGTGGGGATCGATCTGTTCTTAGCATAATTCTTTTTTTTTTGTAAAAACTTGATTGCTATGTATTGATTGTAATAAAATTAATAAATAAATAAATAAAAAATAAAATAAATAAAAAGAAAAAAAAAGAGTAAGTGGTGAAGTTTCACATCACATCCCGTTGTATGAAATGGTTCTCCTCATTAGCAGTGTCATGATTTTTAGAAGGGAAAAACTTTGAGAACTGCTTTATACCCTTTTGGATTTTAACAAGTCTTTCACTGTTCCCTGGCATTTGTGCTTAGTGGTCAATGATTAGATGGATAGTGGGCATGACACAGCGTTAGCAGTGCTGCATCACAGACCCATTGTCCTGAGTGTGAGACCTATGTGGAGGTTAGTTTAAGATACTCAGTTAAATTTGCAGATTATAACTTCCTATATATTTACAGAAGCTGATGAACCTAAGGAATATTTTTTAAAGTGCGGCTTCAGATATGGTTCTATTTTCTATAGTATGGTGGCAGATTAGAAGTAGTTAGCCTGCATTTCAGATGTTCCCAATCCTGACCATCTTGAAAGAGAAATGAAAACAGACAAGCCTAGCTGGCTAACCAGGTAGTTTATGCACCAATTTTCTGTTCTTCTGCCACTGAGCACTTACTTCAGTTCTTTTGCTTCAACGTTGGCATTAAACGGGGTGGCCCAACAAGTCCCCCAACTTTTCTTGAGG
The DNA here is from genome assembly GCF_016835505.1 of Polypterus senegalus. Lineage (NCBI taxonomy): Eukaryota > Metazoa > Chordata > Cladistia > Polypteriformes > Polypteridae > Polypterus > Polypterus senegalus. Next base: position 148,068,500 of record NC_053160.1, on the reverse strand, counting down.
CTTCTTCTCCTCTTTTGAATTTACGGTTATATAGGATTTACTGGAATATTCTGCATCTGTTGAGTTTATGATGGTGAAGGATAAAAGATTTGTAATTGACTCACTGACAACTTAATACCATTGACTTCATTAAAAGTATTAGTATCAGTTATATTGAAATCTATCACTATCCTTCAATATCTATGGTTTCAATTACAGTTCATCTTGCTTTTCTTCCTTCAGAAACAGAATACTGATTTCTTCAAGCAGTGATTAGATGGACTCATATGTATAAAACAATAAAACATGACATACTTTTTATTTCTTGCCATTGCTCTAATTTTATATTTCAGGTAGAGAATTTTATGCTTAAGAAAGAAAGACAATTCTGGTAAGGATCCAGCTGAAGATATTTGATCGTGTGCTGCCCTGTTGTCAGAAAACTACAGATTTAAGTCACATATGACTGGAGGTAAAAAGGGGAGCTAAAAAGAAAGTTCCCATATATAGGGCACCTAGTCAATGACCTGAAACATAGCCAATGCACCATTGTAATTTCAGGCTGCAAGACTTCAAATGACTGAGTATAAAGCAGTGCTGTGCAAGTTACTGAGGTTATTCTTTCCAAGGCATAATCTGCCCTTTCTGTCCTGTCACATCAAAAAGTTTAATCATAAGGAAAGAAAGGTCAATATCTCTCTCTCTTAGTAACAGACATATAAGGAAAAGTCAAAGACATTCGGTTGCTCTCTGCAGCAAAGCATAAAAAGATAAAAAAAATAATAAATAAGTGGAAACTTTATTCCAATTAGTTTGAATATTGTAAGGAGGGAGATAGCTAATTTTTCCTAGTATGTCACCAAGTTATTTTACATTTTGGAAAATCACTGTAACTTACTGACCTAGTAGTATACTTACTAATTCATAACACATTTTATCTTTTATTACTAACAATATAATAATGTTCTCCAGTGTGGTATGCTGCATCAGCACCAAATAACTTATGTCTTGTTGTCTTTATGCCTTTGTTGTGGGGTTTACATGTTCCTATCGTGTTAATGTGGGGTTTCTTCTAAGTTTCAAAGACATGATCCATCAGTTCCATTTTTTTCAGCTCATTTTTTTCATTGTATGGTCCTCATCATCGGGTATATTCACACAATTATGCACACAATTGCACCGGGAAAGTTTCAACTTGCCAAATAGTAGAACATGCAAGTCTTTGAGATTTTGGAATAAACTAAAATGTCCAGAGAAAACTTATACAAATATGAACACAATGTGCGCACACACCACACAATCAGTGCCTGTCCTAGAAACTCAATAAAGGTCCTTGGAGCTATGAGGTTTAGAGCAAAACCTTGACCTGCTGTAACTGCATAACCCTACTATGATATTAGTTTGAATTGCTCCATTGACATGCATGACTATTTAAGGCAGTGCTTCTTAACCTTTGGGTCATGACCCACTTTTAGGTTGCTGCCTGTTGCCAGTGATCGTAAGTTGCTATTGTTCATAATAGTAGTGGGTCGCTGCTCCAATAATTATGCTCGTTCCACAATGCTGTGGTAATTATTGTGCTCAATACATCAAGGGGATACTTCTCCAACACCCCAACACACACACTTACTATCGTGTTCAGTTCAGTTTACCAAAGAAGAACAAGCCCCATCTGTACATTGCGAAGATGTGTTTTCCTCTTAGGACAAAAGCATTTAAATAACAATTATAAAAGCCAATAGATGAAAGGGCAATATGAATCCATTGTTTGTGACTGGGATGGTAAGTAAGAAAGCAAATTTCCTGAATAATTCTGTTACAGGTTATTGTTGATGACTGTCTATAAGACATAGGTATTAACCTGTCTCACAAAAGAGTCACCTGCTTTAAAGATTATTATAGTTTAGATTATAGTATTTTGATAGCAGAACTACCTGCTTCCTTAAAAAATGTCAGAAAATGAACGTGTTCTGGGGACATTGGTCTCTAATCAGCATGACCTATGCTATTGTTAGTATACTATATGTACCATTGTTTAACCAATGAAAATGTTTATACACTATTATTAAGCAATAGAAATTGGTATGTACCATTGTTTAACCAATCGTCGTCATGATCTAGGCAGAGACTGAAGCAGTTATATACCTGTGGTCGAATCAGAATTAAATGAAGTATGGTCAGAGATTCCTACCTTCTGCCTGCTTCTTTTATGCTTTTGGCACCATACTGCTATACCCTGCAGCAACACTGGTTGGTGCCTGGCCAAGGTTCTCCTAGGCCTGAGGTCAGTAACACTTACATAGGACAAAGTGTCGTGACACCAGAAAGGTTGAAAAGCACTAATTTAAGGGTGTTGCTGGATTAAGGGACATGTGCCGTGGTAGCCTCATACTGTATCTTGTAACTTTGCCCCTGAGCTTGGTATTAAGGGCTCAGATATGAGGCAGGAGTCCAATGAAGACTTACAAATATATAATGTACAAACATGAAAATTGGCAAACGATTTGGAGTGTATGTGTGAAAGGAAGCAAAGAGTGAAGTTTGAAGTGCCTTAGGGTAAATGAGTGTAAAGGCTGGATTAACCTGATCGAGTGCCCCTGGGCTATGATGTTTCAGTATCCAATCCCCCCACCCCACCTTGCATTTAGTAAAAAACACAAACATGTGGGAATAATAACATAATGGGTAGGAACAAAATCAAGCTAATAATAGTAATATCATAAGTGAAACCAAAACTCAAAAATTGTTGAGCTCAAACCTAAACATACTGTATTCTACTTTGCAAGCTACACACAGCCACAAGATTTCAAGACACTCAGAGGTGGAGAAAATGACAGTTTGTCGTAGAGAAACAATAAATACCATATAACTGATATTGTTGATTGACGAAATTCACCAAAAAGTTTTTCACATAAAATATGCTTTGTTCACCAGTGAGTTTGTTTGCTGAATACTTTCCTGGAAATTCAACTTTGCGCCAGCTTAGGCAAACATTTGTTTCCCCAGTGCCACTTAATGCTTTGTGAGACCAGTGTGACATCATAGAGATGTATCAGCAATGCGCAGAACTTTCATGCAGGTATGTTGTAGGATGTTGACATCATGACCCAATCAGTACTCCAGACAGATTTACATCACACATGTGTTAAAATAAAATAAAACAATTGAGATTTATATTAGTTCAGAGTTTCTCAGCCACTGAGTTGAGACTCATTTTTGGGTCACTGGTTGCTGCTGATGGTTCACAAGTGGATCATGGAGGTTCACATAATTATGATTGACAGTGCTGCATAATATTTCCCTCACTCTTTCGATTGCACTCGTTTCACCAAGGGGGGAGTATACATTAGATACTCTTGGGTCGTCAATGAATTTAAAAAGGCAAAACTGTGTCACTTAAGCTGAGCATAATGAGAATTTTATGATTGCTGCCACAAGATATATATCACTGATCCCTGTGAGCTGGCAGCACAGCTCTGCATGGCTAATTTGCTCTCAAAGCAAGCCTTAAAGAATCCCTCTCCATTCCTCATTCCTCCTGTCAGAATGAGACCCAGCAAATAATAATAATAATAACAAAAGATTTATTTCTGTTTACAAGACATTTGTTTCTTCTTGACAGAAGAAAAAGAGTATAAAGAATCTGCACAGATACATGGGAAGTTGAACATGGAGTCGTGACTTCACACAATACATTGAGCCAGTCCCATGCTGCTACTTTGTTGCACAGCCAAAAATGCACCCCAAGATTGAAACACTGTGAGCTCAATAATTTAATTTTATTTACTACTTGCTAGTTTGCTGCGATTTGTTGTATTTTGTATGTAGTATTCTTTCTATCAGCGTCTTGTGGTGTATGAAGAATGGTGGCACAGTGGTTAGCCAAAATCACATTTTTGCCCATAATAATTGGTTCAGCATAGTTGGCAAACACTTCCATAGCCCTCTAGTTCAGTTTCTATTTCCCCTTTGGCTTCAATACATTTTGCTAAGTTCAGTAAAAGTTCCTGAGCATTTTCATGACTTTATCAAACTCATGGTGAACTAAACTCTGTGGGTTTTGCTCACCTCTAATAGCTAATTAAGGCTTTGGCTGTGACCACACAGACCTCTCTGAATGCTTGAGAAATGTATAATACAGCATTACAAATCATATTTCTGCAGCCCATCCTATATGATCCCTTTAATGTGAAAGCTTAAAGGTGAAAAATCTACTAGGCCTGTCAGGATGTTTTGAGACAATTTAAGGTAGCATCTGTAGGAACCTGAAAGGCAATGATGAATAGTCAATAGAAGTGTGCACTCTTTTGAAGTGGTTGTTCACCTCTAATGACTTTGACTTTAGTGTGTTTTCAAGGCTGGAGTCGCAGAGCTAAGGGTGAGGTTTTTTGCAGCAAATGTAATTTTTTTTTTCTAAATCTCCATGCTGACTGTTATACCAGGGTGATTTACCAGCTGATCTTACATCACTCAGATTTTTTTATATTAAATTTTTTTGAAGGAAAGCTATGAGAGAAAGAATAATTGTGCAAAACATTAAAGCTATACACTTCTCTGATTAATGTTATCTACATTATAATACATGTTTGATACTGTAGTTTCCTGCTGATCATTCAATAGAAAATCATGGTTTTTTTTGTAAAATTAACAATAACATTACGTTATGATTTTTTTATTTTTGGTTCTATAGTTGTCCTGGATCCTTAGAGTTAGGATTGTCTTGTAGAATGAATTAATTCTGATTCTGAAACCGCTTTGTGCTGCTTTGATCCCTTTCACTCACACAATGGGCCTCAGAGTATTTCATCTTTGTTTAAAAGGACCCTAACAAAAAAATGGAAAATAGAGTAGTGTCTATGATATTAGCGACTACAACTTTATTACGGTGCTTTCTTTATGATAATAATATTTCACATTTCTTTGTATTTTTTATATACAGTAATCCCTCCTCGATCGCGGGGGTTGCGTTCCAGAACCCCCCGCGATAGGTGAAAAATCCGCGAAGTAGAAACCATATGTTTGTATGGTTATTTTTATATATTTAAGCCCTTATAAACTCTCCCACATTGTTAACATTATTAGAGGCCTTTAGACATGAAATAACACCCTTTAGTCGAAAGTTTAAACTGTGCTCCATGACAAGACAGAGATGGCAGTTCTTTCTCACAATTAAAAGAATGCAAACATATCTTCTCTTCAAAGGAGCGCCGTCAGGAGCAGAGAATGTCAGAGAGATAGAGAGAGCGTGACAGAAAAACAAACAATCAAAAAATCAATACGTGCTGTTGGGCTTTTAAGTATGAGCACTGCGATAAAGCAGCCGCAAAGAAGGGAGCAATGTGAAGGTAGTCTTTCAGCATTTTTTAGAGTATCGTCTAAACAAACAGCCCCTTTGCTCACACCCCCTCCGTCAGGCACAGAGAATGTCAGAGAAAGACCGAGAAAAGCAAACAATCCGCTCGGGAAGCAAATCGTATCTTATTGAGGAGTTTTAGTTAATATGTAATACATGCTCTGATTGGGTAGCTTCTAAGCCATCCGCCAATAGCGTCCCTTGTATGAAATCAACTGGGCAAACAAACTGAGGAAGCATGTACTTTAAATTAAAAGACCCATTGTCCGCAGAAATCCGCGAGGCAGCGAAAAATCCGTGGTATATATATAGATATGCTTACATTTAAAATCTGCGATTGAGTGAAGCCGCGAAAGTTGAAGCGCGATGTAGTGAGGGATCACTATATATTAAATATTATATTTTGATTCTGCAATCTACACTATGTAAATGTTTATCCAGTTATGTTTTTGAATATGCTTTTTGAAGGTTTTTGATAGTTTAAAGAGTATTTTAAATATTTCCATAGTCTCCACAACAAGAACACTCAGTTACTGTAAATTATAAATATATGGGTGCTGTTTGGCATTCTGATGTCAATTATACTGGTTCACCCAGGCTGGCTGGTTCCTTCTTAATTCCTGGAGGTATTGGAACAAAAGTTTTTAGGAAAAGATCCCCTTCTGACACCAAACTCTTCTAGCCACAAAACCTTACAGAAGTAAAGTCATATATCAGTACACTGTTTTCATGTGATGCCTTTTGAAAGTAGCCCTTATATTTTCTTTTTAATTAGAGTTGTCATTCAATACAGTAATTGAGGTTGTTCATATTTACAGAATATTTAGAATATTCATTTGAGTACATATAAGTATAGATTTAGATACATAGTGTGAAAGGCACTATATAGTGTCTGACCCAACACAGATTGGACACGGGAGGCACGTGTAAAATAAAAGGCCTTTTATTACTCTTCAGCTGGAGGACACGTCTTCCCCGTACTCCCCCCAGCCACAACACAGTCCCAAACACCAGTACAGCACAAGCACTCTTCTCTTCCTTGGCACCACCACTCCTCCCTCGCAACCTTGTCCTCCTCCGCCCGACTCTGGCTGATGAATGGTGGTTGCTGGCTCCCTTTTATAGGTCACCTGGAAGTGCTCCAGGTGTTTGATCACCAAGATCCGGCGGCACTTCCAGGTGTGATGAAGCTGTTGCCCACACGGGCTCAGGAGTCCCAAACACAGCACCCCCTGGCGGTACCTGCGGGACCCAACAGGGCTGCCCCCAACTCCAATTCCCAGGGAGCCCTGTGAGAAACCGAGACACTACACCAGCCCAGGGGGGCGGCCATCTAGCATTCAGGGGGAGGTATTGCACTGTCCAGGGCTGCTCCCCCTGAATACAGTGTGCAGGGGCGTCCCGGCTGGGCATGGACGCCAGGCGCCTATCACAATAGGTTCTAATATGAGTTATATCACTAAAACAGCAACACACTGTTTCCAAAACACATTATTTTTAAGCATGTTTATTTGTCATATTGTGGAACAGATGTTAAATAAGAATTTCCTAGCTGTGATGGCCTTCCGTATGACCCAGAAGTACTTCCATTGGGCAATGGCCCTGGCAACGGAACTACTCCTGGGTCCTTAATAAAAGGGACTGTACTCCCTTGGCCCGGTGATATGGAGCTGGGAGGTAGCAAGGCAACACTTGACTGGAGGAGGGCAGTGCAGTGGAGAGAGAAATTGTAGTGTTGTGAATTGTGGAGAAAGAAAACCTGTGTTTTTGTGCTTTTGTTACTGGTTGGAATAGTCTGGTCAATAAACCAACCTTTATTTGAACCAGGGACTATAATTGTGTGTTCATGTTGGGGCTCGCTGATGCCCGGTTTCCATCACACTATCTTTGTTTTGTGTGAATTGTGTATTATTTCTTTTCATTAATACTGTTGCTCACATAGTTGCCCTACCTTTAATAGCTCTACGATTCCTTTCTTTGTCTGTGTTATATTGCATCATCAGTGTGGGCCTCTCCCAGTGTTCGTTGTGTTAACTGTGAGAGGTGTAAAATTGTACCAATTGAGTTTGAGCACTCATATGTTTTCTGTTTTAACATTTTAGTCTGTTAATAATAAACATGAACAGATAAAGGAGTTAAATGGAGGAGGTTCGCATGAAGCAGCACATCGTGAGTCACAATAGGAAGCTTTAGACATTAACCAGATTCAAAGCCAGAGCAAAGCAGAAAATGCATGTGGCGAACACCGGTTATAATGGGATAACTGAAAGCCATATGCAATTGAACTCGCTTTATTTCCTCCCTCATACTGCTCAATCCCCTTCATTGTTGTCTCAATTGCATTGTTTTTCCTGTAATTGTAAGACAAATGTAGCTGAACATAGTTGAAACCGCTGCAGGTAATAAACTGTAAATAAGGTTAATGAATCACAGCATACAGAGAATATGGTGAATACTCTCATTTGCCCATGAGATGCTATAGCGGTCGTAAGTCGAATGGTTGTAAGACGAAAAAATTGTAATTCGACGACTATCTGTATATGTTCCATGTGTTTTCTTGGTTCTTCTGCAAGAGATTTCCGCCACCAGGAACTGCCATCTGCCCTATAAATCCAGAGGATCTCCCACAGTTCCTGGCAGTTTAATGTGAATGCTTACTGGGGTAGGCGAGTTCTTGTGCCTTTTGCTGTCCTCTTTTGTGAGTTTTCTGGAGTTTTACCATTGTGCTCTGTTTTTTGACTTTGCCACTAAATATCTGTATTGGGGCTTGTTTGCGTTGAATTGGCTCTGCTACTACAGGGAATTCCATTTTGCCTTTTGTACTCCACAGAGCTTTATTTTGTGACTCCAGGCAGTTTATGTACATTTATTATTGTAAATATTCTACGAGGTCTTTTTTGGGTCTAGTCGGAGCTTTTAACTAAATTTCCCCCTCTAGTGGGCATTTTTGGAAGTGCTCCTAGTTCATGACAGCTGATTGGTGCACATTGAAATACTTCTTAAACTGTGTTACATAAGTGAACCTAACAAACAAAAGACATTGTTCTGTGAAAATTGATCAGTTTGCCAGGCTGCATTGAAGAAATGCAAACGGCAGATCCAACAGCCTGGCGGAATAATGGACATCCATCTTTAGACTCAAGTGTGATGGTGATTAGGGACTATTCTTTATGACAGAGTATTTTTGTAACATTTATCAATCTCTATCTTTTGTATAACATTATAAAGGCCAAAATGACTTGATAGGCTATTTTCATTTTCATATGACAGAAGAAATATCAACAACAACAACAACAACATTTATTTATATAGCACATTTTCATACAAACAGTAGCTCAAAGTGCTTTACATATTAAAGAATAGAAAAATGAAGGACACAATTATAAAACAAAATAAATCAACATTAACATCGAATAAGAGTAAGGTTCAATGGCCAGGGGACAGAAAAAACAAAAAAACTCCAGACGGCTGGAGAAAAAAATAAAATCTGCAGGGATTCCAGACCATGAGACCGCCCAGTCCCCTCTGGGCATTCTACCTAACATAAATGAAACAGTCCTCTTTGGATTTAGGGTTCTCACGGAAGGGCTTGATGATGATGATGGTCACGTACACTTCTGCCTTTTAATCCGTCCATCATTGTTAGAGCATCATGAAGCTTTGAGTAGGTGGAGGTGGCGCATGGGGTGGTGGTATCCCCATGTGCCAACTAAGGGATTTTACAAAAAAATGCACTTTCTTATGCCAAAATGGATTATCTTATAATGCAACAAGACTAAATCTTCATGCTTGTCGACATTGTATTATACTGCATAAAAAAATACTGCAACACTATACCTGCTTTTGTGGCTTCCTCCATCCTTCTCCCAGAGTCATAAGTTAATTGAGATCTCTGAAAACAAGTCTGTTTGATAACTGATACTATTTGTACAAAAATGTACTCTGGTAACATGAGCTGAAAAATAACTATTTGACTTAAAACAAATTCTTGGTTTAGACAAGACAAACCTCACAGTCAAATATACAGTATTTATCCTGGGAGTGTGCGCTTACTTTCATGAATTCAAAATGTAGATTACTCTATTTTGTTATTTTTAAAGAGAACAATTGAGCTTGTCTTTGTGTAATTTTGGAAAAATAGGAATCCATTGTTTTTTGCCATTAAATAAAATACTATGGAATTAGAAGGAGGGCAATGGAGGAAGGATGTAAGGGTGGACTAAAGAACATGATGGCCTAGCTGGCACTGATAGTGAGTGGAGATTCATTACTGAGACATAAGCAAACAAAGGGGAAAACCAAGACCACCAAGCACACAATAAGGCTGCAGAACTTAATAACCAAGAAATAGAAGGAAGGCGTAGTGAAAGGAGAATGCAATAAACTGACTAGAAAATTTGTTACATACAGCATTGTGTAAGTTTAATTTTAGAGGACATTTCTTTGATTACATTTGAGTCTTTTAATGTATCAATCTAAAATTATTTGCACTGAGACTTTTCACATTTCCATTTGTTTTGGTTAGTAAATCTTTTAACAAAATAAGCTCATAAAGTCAGAACATTTATTCAGTGCACTGAAACTAAATGGTGCTTCCCCTACTTCAATCTACTGCATACTAGAAAAAAGGAAACATAAATGCTGCGCCTTATTAAAAAGGTGGCCAAAGGCTGCCCCAAGGCATATTATTGATGATTTTGTTCAGCAGGCTTTCTGTCAAGACAAGGAATTATGAAGCATATTGGAAATTAGTTTTGAAGAATGAGAAGAATGAAAATAAGTGCTTTTCCTTGTTGCTGATGTGACATACACTTTGTGTTCAATAATAAAAAATAGATTTTGCTACTAAGGTTCACTGCATGTTTTTATTATAAAAATATGCCTTTACTATTGATCTGAAGTCTGCTTACCTTAGGTTGATACATAAAAAAGGTAATTGATCCCAGAAGGGTGAAAAACAAGACTCAGAATCATAGATTTAAGCTGCAGCATCTGTGGAGAAATTGAAGTTTCCAGATAGTGCTTACTTTCGATAGTTTCTAAAAGAAGATATATTTAAATCCCAATGCAATCTACTCTAAATTCCGTAAAAAAATCTATGAAAACATAAAATGTTGAAATAATCAGAATTATCCATTTAAATGGATTTTTAACAGATTGACATACACTGTTAAAAATAAATGAAATCTTTTGCCTGAAGCCATTTCAAAAGCTTTAATCAGACGTTTACAAAACAAGCATTGTTATACTACAGATCCAAATTTAACTTTAATGTGCTTCTTTTCTTTAAACCAGTATGTATTACATTAGGTATGTATTTGTCTATTTAAACCCCAAAAGGCCAGCAGTTCTGGCCTGTTTCTGGATTCTTGCATATCAGCAATGACACCCACAGCGGGATTGTCTCTGTCCCTAAAATAGCTGTTTTTGGGAAGATTAATGGTACCAGTGTGTGCTATGGTGAACACTCCAGCCTTAATGTAAAAATGTGATTTTAATACCATGATCACCATCTTCACTTGTAAACACTTTTAAAAGAAAAATATTTTGTACGTTTTTCAATATAAAAAATTCAAAAACGTGGGATGCTTTATTGGACTTTAAGTATCAAGAAAAACATGCAAGGAGTTGACTGCCAATTGTAAGACATTCCAGCCAAGTTATACCGCAACCATACTATATGTCAGGATATTGCAGAAAGAGGGACACATGACACAGATTTCATCAATGCAATGAGTTATAAACTCAAGAATCCTTAATGAATTACATAAAGAAAATGTGGCATGACATAAATGGTTCTCTGTTTCAGTTTTGAAAAATATTACAGCAAGAAGTATCATTTCATTTTAACTTGTGGTGAACAAATGAAATTCCAGAGTACCAAAAATAGTTGGGGTGCTATCCAGGTCACATCTTTTAATAATTCTTTCAAAATGAATAAGTTGTAATTAAATAAATAGGAGCACAGGGGTGCTAGAACACAAAATATCTGTCTGCTTTGTCTAACAGGGACCTCCGTCCTGCTGCAAGTTCAGGTCGAAGTATGGTGCCGCTTTCCATGGATGGACTATTTTTATATGTTTCAGACCAAAAGACTGGGCAGAGGAAGTGATAGTGGGGTTGACATGAGGAAGCGATGGAGGATGTGGTCAATCGCCTTCTCCGTGCTGTGGAGGGAAGAGACAATAGGTTAGTGACAGCACCCCCTGTCACCCCTAAGTAAGCATCTACTAGTGCTTTTGAATGCAATCAAGTCCTCTGGAATGGTCAATTCTGTTTGTTGCTTGTTTAAAAGTGTCCTGTCAAATCAAATTTACATTTATTTATTTGGCTGACGCTTTTATCCAATGCAATTTACAACATTTGCAGTACAACTGGTTACATTTCTGTTTTTCCAATTGGAGCACAGGCGGGTGAAGTGACTTTCTCATGGTCACACAGTGTCGGTGATGGGAAACTCAGGGTTTGAGATCCAAAGTCTTAACTACAACATCAAACTGCCTGCCCATTTAAATAAACCACAACATGATATCAGACAGGCAAGCACAAACTGTGAATGTGAAAAATTGAATGAGCATGTGTCACATGATGATGCTAAAGACATTAAGAATCATTTGAGCTGTTGACAGCCATCAATTACTTATAGCAGTTACTTTTATTAAATTAAAGACATTAGTCACCCTAAAGACTTTGACCATCCTCTTCAGGAATTCTTCGCTTCCAAATGTAATATAATCTTTCAATTTAAAAGCCTTTAAGAAGTGTACAGTGCACTCAACAAGGTTCACGCGCATAACCTTACAAACTGTTAGAAGTAGTTATCCAAAAATAGATGTTAATATCGATTTCTTGAAAACTAATCTTAAATGGGGTTTCATAGCGGTTAGTACTGCTGTGTTAAGAAGATCCATGGTTCTGGATTACAGTCCCATGCGTGTTTGTTCTCCAGCTGGAGTGTGCATGTTCTTCCCATGTTTAGACAGACTTTTCTCCAGGTATTCCAGTTTTCATCCCACTTCTCAAAAGACGTGTGTATTGTTGATTGGTGATTCGATTGACATAACTGGTGCATGTGTGTGTGAGTGGTACCTTGCCAATGGTTGCCTCCTACCATCTGTCCAGTGCTGCTGGGATGAACTAAACTCCTCTGTGACCTTTAAATGGATTAATTGAGCTTGAGAATGTGATATGGACTTAGTTATTGTTTTCAGATTATATGAATATGTCAGGGTTTTTATTAAATGTTTTTATTTTTTAATCTGTTTTCTCTCTAAAGTGCTAATTTATAATTCCACACTTTGAGTATCTGTCTTGATGATGCAATTGCATTGACGTATATCATATGTATTTACTCTGTTTAGTGCATTTCCACTCTATACAGTGGCAGACCCTTTTTTCTTAAAGTTCATTACCATAAAAATATTTTAAATGAGAAAATACTGTAGATATGTGAGATAATATACAACCTGCTTTGCTTATATTTTTAGCAGCAAAAGTATAACATGATTAATGCAGGCAATTGCATAATGACAAGAATATTATGTAAGCTACGCATAAGGCTCTTTGATCCCATCAATGTACAAAAAGAAAAATAGACATATACTGATTCTATTTTACTCACATCCAAATGTAATTCATAAAGAAATAAATAACAAAGTGAAGGTAAATCTTCAGTCTAAATATTTATTGTGAAATGTGAAAGAATACAAAATGTCAGGCTTCATTTACTTTTTTCCCTCAGGTACAGGCTCCAGACAGTAGCTGTTTTGTTCTATCCAGGAGAGGCACGAAAAAATTTTAATGGGAGAACCAGGAGTAGGAGCCATCGTAAAAAAAAGCCTTTCAATTTCATACCAAAAACAAAGAAGTGGACTTTCTACAAACCTTAATCACATTCTTGAAATCAAAATTTAAAAATGGTAGATCAGGGGATCAAAGAAGGCAACTATTCAATCCAATATCTAATGATTTTTTATAGATAGATAGATAGATAGATAGATACAATAACGGGGCGCAAGAACAGTAGTGCATAAACATTAGTAGGAACAGTCTATATTAAATAGAAAGGGACCTTGACCTTATTCTGTTTCTTGTCTTAATTTTTTTTGTCAAAAATATTTTTGCAAGAAGCCTAAAGTAAAATAATAATAAAAATAAAATACAAATGTATATGAAAATACAGTAAGTATAATTAATATTGCCTTAGTGTAAAACTTTGTAACAATCTGTAAGACACAATATCTGAAAAAGATATTTAGGAAAAATTTTCTATTTTTTTTACCTCATGAAATTGTATAAAATTTCATTATAGACAATATTTCTTGTAAATATTCTGTCTGAGTTTAGCAAGAGTTTGCCTTGTTTAGGACCATCTACAACGTTGACAACAACATCTGTAAAACTTCTAACTCTTGATAATGCAACATATAACTGGCCGTGGCTGAATATTGGTTCTGGCAAGTAAATGGCAACTTTTTCTAAGGTTTGCTCTTCTGAGTCTTTCTCTTTTACCATTTTTCTGACGCTCATTTTCTTTTTTTACAATCGATCTATTTGCTCATATTTTTCTTTGTCTTTCAGCCTTACTTTTGATGATGTTTACTTGTTGAGCTGACTGTTCTTCCAGGAGATGTTGCTTATATAGGATTTGATTGTCTGTATCTTTGTCCTACTTGACGTGTCCTTTTTTTTGGGTGGCATGTTGTTAGTAGATACGTCTGTAATATTTTGTCTTACAGTAATACTGGCTTGTATGTGGCTGTAATATGCGTCAGTGTATCGTGTGCCTTTAATTTTCTCTCGCAGTAATACTGGTTTGTATTTCCATAAAATGCCTGTAATTTTCTCTGACAGTAATACTGGCTTTGATGTCCGTAATATGACTTTAATTTACTGTCACAACAGTGGGCAATCAGCAGAGTGTCCCCAGCAGCTGATGTAATGTGTGGCGTGCAGTTGATAATCGTGACTGTGGGGTCTCCCCAGCAAGTACTGTGCAGTTCCCCAGCAAGTCTTTTAATCTGTGCTGGTGTGCAGCTGATTATTGTATGTGTGGCGTCTCCCCAGCAACGGATTTTATGTGCGTGGCCGCAACTACCCAATCAGCACTCTCCCCAGAAATGATGTCCTTTATTTGCTTATCATGCGCGGCTGCGGCAAGGCCATTTACTGTTTGCCGAGCTTCCAGTGTGTGTGCTTTATTTGCTTATCATGCATGGCCGCAGCTAGGCTATTCACTGTGTGCCCAGCTTCCAGTATGTGTGCATCCACGATGCCGTGCACATTAGCGGGGCATGGCGCGATGTGCGGTGCGGCCCAGCGCATGCACACTTCACCAGAAGACACACACACACACAGACACCTGGAAGCACACAGGGGTTTTATTAAACAGGATGATCTTAGGTATCCTAACAAGATACAAATACACATAACAAGAATTATCTATAAGGACAATATCAAAGTGTAGGTATTTACTAAGTGTAAAGTGATTAGACTTGTACATTCTTATCAGTTACAGTTTCACAGTACACGATGTCAGTCATTGGCACAGTATATTCAACATGGCTTCATTGTCTATGAAGATCTCCGCTAGACCATCTCAGCACCCTTCAGCAGCCAAGGAACCACACCAGTTTGACCAAGGGGTCACTCATTATAGAGTTTCATAGTTGAGAGTGGATATTACCTTAAATAGCACTCCTTGGTGCAAAGCAGTTGTCTCAAGTCTATTACTAAATACGTTCTCTCTTTATACCTAAAACCTCATATTGTTGTCCTGACACCCAAAGATTGAACTAATGTTTTTAACCTGTTTAGTTTGTTGGCTTCATTTGCACTAATGCAAATTCCCCAGCACACTACCACATATGAAACCTTATTGGTCACTTCAGACTGCTACAAAACATTAAAGAGCAATCTGCATATGCCAAATAACCTCAGACTCTGCAGGAAATAGAGAAGAATCTGAACCTTCATTTATACAGCATCCATGTTGGTACTCCACTTAGGCTTGTTCAGATGCACCCCGAGGTATTTGTATGTCCTCACCACCTCCACATCATCACCATCAATGAGAACTGGGGACAGAGTGGGCTTGACCCTCCTGAATTATCTCCTTTGTTATACTGATGGTGAGTTGCAGGAAGTTCAATTTGCACCATTCAACAAGTCCTTCACTAGTGTCCCCTGCCCACCATTGATACACCCAACCATGGCTGTGTCATCATAAAATTACTGCAGATAACATGTTCCAGTGCTGTATCTAAAGTTAAGACACCCACAAATACTGTCATATTTGCACATACCCAGCGAATCATGAAAAATGTTATACAGAAATTGGCATGTTAAAATGGCAAAAATAAAACAGCATTGCATAACAACAAAAAGAATTTTCAACAGTAACAAAGAAAATAATTAACCACAGAAATTAATTTCTAGAGGTAAAAAATTCCCAGAGAAAAACTCCAAAATTAGCCAGACAGGCCAAAGAAAATAAAATAAAAATTAAATAAGAATGCCAATCATAAAATATTTTATTTTGTTTTGTTTTATTTGAAAAAGGAGGTATTGGAAGGCAGACATCCATCCATTATGTAAACTTTCTCTGGCAATTCCAGCAGCATCAAGAACATAATTAAAGATCAGACTTTTGCTCTCACCTACTAATCTTTTATGTGTGTCTTAAGTGATGTTTCTTGTACAATGGAAGCTGTCACAAAACAAAATTAGCATTAACATAAAGAAAGCTAACTAAATAATGAAATGAAAATCCCTACCTAACATAATTTACACAACTTCAGCCAATTTTGCAATAAAACATCTCAGTGGTTACATCAAAGATAGTCATTTAATAGATTGTGAAATAAAATTTACAAGCTGCAGTATTATACATAATTAAAATATGCCACAGTTATTTTATAAAATTAAATGTTGAAAACGTTTCTTCAGTAATTTAAATAAAAATATGTCACGCTCACTGGAGTGCAGTAAATTCAAAGGTGGAAAGGTTACAGCAGTCTGAACATTTCTCCCACATCGAAGAAAGCAAACCAATTAACATGAAATTTTGTAGGTGATAAATTAAACTTGTACCATACTTTAGGGCAACACCACTTAAGTCATGAAGACAATTGTGTCAGTTTATTAAGGAAACATTAGCTTTTTATTTGATATGTTTGGGTGCTGTCTTTAAGAAAGGCTAATTTCTAAACCCAGACGAAGGTATAGGATTTACATTGTTTAGATGTTGACAGACCAGCACTAAACAGACCAAACAATTAGAAAATGGGCCAAGTGGTAAGTTACTATAATCTTTTTTTTGCAATAAACAAAAACAAATACTTTAGTTGGCCAAACCTATCCCCACAGGAACCAGCCCATCATGGGGTCCACTCACACACTCATCTGCACAGGGCCAAATTAGAATCAGCAGTTAACCTAAAATGCTTATCTTTCGGATGGGGGAATTAAAGATGTGTTCCCAGTCATAATGATATAATAACTGCCATTTTCTGGTACATTTTTATGGTCATGAAACTTTTTTATGCTGCTTATTTATGTTATTTACCACACCCATTTTCAGTCACATGAGCATGATGTGTTATATCAAGATGCAGTGGTTATTTAAGAAGGGGTTCACAGTTTGATGCATCCAATCTTTGGAAAAAAAAACAAAGTTTCATAATCCTTAGTTTGATGCTGGTTTTATTAGGAACTGAACAATTAGCTGGTTGAAGGACTTTCATGGTTTCCTTTGATATTTTCAGCCTCTCACTTTTTTCTTTGATGGCCAGTTTTATTTTGATCTTTTGGTAACAAATATAACATTGTTGAACAAGTCATTCTTAGGTTTCTCCTCTTTATTTTGTCATACTCTAAAACAGTGCTGGTGCAAGGTTATTTTGTGCACTAGGCCAAGCTTATTAGTGCGCCAACCAACTCTTCGTAGCTAACTTGTGCGGCTGGGTTTTTACACCCCTTATGATCTGTGCCCTAGGCAAATGCCTAATTCACCTTAATGGTGCTGCTGGCCCTGCACTAATAGTACAGTATTCTTAATTATTATTCTTCATTACAGTCCAAGTGGTTGCTGCTACAACTTGTTTAGCAAATGGAATTTTAGCGGTAGGAGAAAACCCAAATATAGACTAAACATACAGTTTTCTCAATGTCGTAAACAACTTAAAAATCTCCTTACATTCAAGATAATGTATTTGTGTAATCTTGCATATAGTGGGTCCTGTACAGACTAGATGTATCCTCAGACTCTAACTAGGATTAAAATAAATGATGATTTTGGGGGTATGAGGAACATTTTTTTGAAATTTCAACTATTTTTGGTGGTGTTTTGTTTTAGTTACTTTTCTCTTTTTGTTTGAATTTTAGGGTTTTGTGTCATCATGCATTAGTAATCTCATTACCACACAGTTAAGCAATTTTTGTTACCATGCTGCACCAATTTTGCCAGGCATTTAAATGAATAAACCTCCCAACAATATTTTTTGTGTTTGTTACTTACCTCCCATGTAATTTATAGTGATGGCCGAGGCAAACTTTTGATCTCATGTTTTCTGGCAGAACAAAGAGAAGTTTCTACTGGAATTTGTGTTTGTGGTGACCAAAGCTGAATAAACAGGAAAACAAACATCAAAAGCATCATCAAAAACCTTTCATGTTACTCCTCATGTCAAGTCACCAAGACTGCATTCTTTGTTCTCTGTAACATTTCTCATCTTAGTCGTAATGATGCACAAACTTCGGTTCATGCTTTCATTATGTCTCACATTGACTACAATTATTTTCCTCATTGAACTTCCTACAGTCTTTACAAACGCTACAGTTTATTCAGAACTTGCAGCTAGTCCCCATCAATATAAAACATTCTGCTCACATCACCCCCCATTGTCTCTCAGCTACAATGGTTACCTGTTGTAAAGAGAGACAAACACAGAGTTCCACCCTGTATATTGTTAGATGTACTCAGGGGGTTGGAAGGCTGCATGTTGAGGGACAGGAAGAAGCAGATTATCTGGAGGGAAGGATGATGTGAGGTTGACAGGGGGCACGGTCTGAAGCCGGAAGAAGAAGAAGGAGATTAGATTTTACTGCTCGTGTAAGAATGGGAGAAAAGGCATTAGCACACTTGATTACACCTGTACCTGCATTTCAGCGTTAGCCAGACACATAGCTGTCCTATATCAAGTTCAAAATCTTGCTTCTCACTGTACCTTCTCCTCCTTTCCAAAGTGAACTCCGGATCTCTTTCTCCCCTTCTCGCTCTCTCACGTCTTCTAGACATAATCCCCTTGTTTTTCCAAACAGCAGAATTTCCACCATGGGGGGAATTTCCTCAGTGCCATGGCCCCTAAACTCTGGAATTCTCTTCTCTGAGCTCTCTATGACTGTTCTTTCCTCTCTACTACCAAATATGATTTAAAGATTTTTCTCTTTAATGAACATTTACCTTTTTCCTCCACTGCCTTGTCTGGTATTTTTATTTTTTTTAGTAAAGTAACTTTGATGACATTGTGATCTGTAGGGATAGTATGCAGCAGGTTAAGGAAACCCTGGAGAGGTGGAGATATGCTCTACAGAGGAGAGGAATGAAGGTCAGTAGGAACAAGACAGAATGTGTTTGAATGAGAAGGAGATCAGTGGAATGGTGAGGATGTAGGGAGTAGAGTTGGTGAAGGTGGATGAGTTTAAATACTTGGGATCAACAGTACAGAGTAATGGGGAGTGTGGAAGAGAGGTGAAAAAGAGAGTGCAGGCAGGGTGGATTGAATGGAGAAGAGTTTCTGGAGTGATTTGTGACCGACGGGTATCAGCAAGAGTGAAAGGGAAGGTCTACAGGATGGTAGTGAGACCAGCTATGTTATATGGACTGGAGACGGTGGCACTGACCAGAAAGCAGGAGACAGAGCTGGAGGTGGCAGAGTTAAAGATGCTAAGATGTGCACTGGGTGTGACAAGGATGGATAGAATTAGAAATGAGTACATTAGAGGGTCAGCTTTGAGATTGCGTTGGTTTAGACATGTGCAGAGGAGAGATGCTGGGTATATTGGGAGAAGGATGCTAAGGACAGAGCTGCCAAGGAAGAGGAAAAGAGGAAGGCCTAAGTGAAGGTTTATGGATGTGATGAGAGAGGACATGCAGGTGATGAGTGTAACAGAACAAGATACAGAGGACAGAAAGATATGGAAGAAGATGGTCCACTGTGGCAACCCCTAATGGGAGCAGCCGAAACAAGAAGAAGATGTAAAGCAACTTTGGGATTGTTAAAGGTGCTGTTTAAATATAACTTCTTTTTTTTTCTTTCTCTTCTTATTATATCTTTGGCAAAATTTTAAATATCATTGGCACACTCACATATACACCCACACTTATTTTAAGCATTTAAATTCCAAAATGTTTTTAGTATTCCAAAAAGATTTATTACCTTCATCATATCTTAATTATATTCACAATGATTTTACAACCACCAGATGTCAAAACCTTGAAAAGATTGGATTCTGAAGTAACTGAAAATGCAATATACCATAAACTATGCAATATGGCATTTCTGTGTACATGTTTTTTTATAACTCTGCCAAAGTTCTTAATTTTCAACAGATAGCATAGGTTTCATTAAATTCACTTTTTCAAATGAAATAAAGTTGTACTCTTCATTGTTAGCTTCTTGACATCTAAATGCATTATTATGCATATTTTTATCAAATGTTTCAGTCAAGACCAATTAATATGACATTTTTGTGCATTTTTAGCTTTGGAAAAGCTAGCCTTTCCTTAACTACAAGTTCCAATCACGTTAACTTCTGTCACTTTCCTTGTGGCACTGCTCTAATGTGGTAGCCACTGTGACTTCATCACCGGAAGCCAGAAGGCCCATATTTAGTTTAACAGTTAAACATGAAGGTGTACTTAAGGCCACATACATGAATATTAAAGGAACATGTTTGATTCTGGCTCTGTCAATGGTTTGTCAAGACATGCCAGAGGAATGCAACAACTTTAGTTGCTTGACTTATGCAAGTTAAAATATAATACTGTAAAGGATTTCTCCTATTTCTCCAAAACTGTTTCAGAACATTATATTGGGATTTTAGTGCATTGGTTAGTGCTGCCATTTCATAGATTCAGCACCCATGGTTTGAATTCCACAAAGAGCACACATATCTTCCATGAGTCTAACTGGTCTTTCCTGCCACATCTCCAAATACATTTAGGTTAGGGTGATTGGAGATTCTGAACTGGCCGTCTGGTTCCTGGCTTGTGCCAAATAACCCTGAATTGCATTAACTTGGCTGTAAAATATTAGGTTATATACAGTACATAGACATTTGTACCAAAGCCTTATTCTACAGTCTTCTTGATAACATTTTACTGGAGAATTAGGTGCCTACTTAGTTTGTTTAGCCAATTACACTTTTTGCCTTTTATTTTTTATGTATGATTCTTTAGGTAAATTTACTATAAGTAAGATAATCATTACATTCCTTTCAACAATGATTGCCACCTAAACTAATTTAAAATGCACAAATATTGCAAGATGATCATAAGAATAGTTTGCCTAATTTAAAAATACTTAAAAAACACATATAAAGTTTGTGTTTGTACTTGTATCAAAATCAGTACAATCTTATATATAAATATCTATGCATGGAAGTGTGTGTGTGTGTGTGTGTGTGTGTGTGTCTGTCTGGGCCAGAAGTGAGAGGTGGAGTCATGGTAAGGGTTCCACCTCCGAGGAAAGAGACACTTACTTACCTGCTAATAACACAAGCGAGGCCAGCACATCAGCAAAACAAATCCTCGGAAGAAACAGACACTCGCGTGGAAAAGATGGATGGATAGCATCATGAGCAATGATGTATTGCAACACAAGAACTGAAAGACATTGTTTTTGACAAAAAACCCAAGAGGGCCATTGTCATTTAGATCACCTGAGGGGTAGAACACGAATGGAAAGCAGAACAAGCATCTGTCTAAAAATATTCCAATTATACACTCTACATAGGTTTCTTCCAAGAAATATATTGGCAGTAAATTTAGATTTTCCTCATTACTTTTCCTTTTAGTAATTTCTCCCTGAAATCATTCTTTTAGTTTTGTTTCCTAAAATTGTCACCTTCATCTTATTTCTATCAAAACATCTGTGTATCATATGAAATACAAATCAGGAACAGATTTAAGTTTTTCATTTTGTAAAGTGTAGACCAAAAGTAGATTTAATTATGCATTAAAATGTACTTCTTATATATATGCAAATTAGGGATGTTTAATTTCATAAATATTTGTTTTTCTGTTTTAAATAAGTAAATAAAGATAGAGAGTTTTACATCCCGACTATAGACATCACTGTAATATGCATCAAAGTCAAAAAATGTTAGTCAAAAGTCATGGTTATAAAAACAAATCAAAGCATTCAGAAACAAAAAATTGTTACACACAAGATTTATTTTATTTTATCCCAAAAACATGTACAATAAAATTACTACATCATAACGCATGTGATAGACATAACCAAAATAAAGTGATGGAAAATCTAAAGAGAATGGAATGTTGTTGAATCATATATAGTGAAAAGAACTAGGAATGATTTGATGGTAAAGGAGATTTAAGATCAGCTGTATGTGTATAACAAATATTAATTTTGTGTTTAGTACAATTATAAAGGAGACATTAGTCACTGATCTTCTGTTTGGTCGACCATGACATTTCCAAGCAGAACAATTGGTTTTAAAGTAGCCATTTAACACTAGAATCCCTGAAGCCTAAGAAAAGATCCGTAATGCCGGGCCACCTTAAATTCCTTTAGACCTCTCCATCAATGTCTTTTGTTTTGCAAATGTGTCGATCAGCACAAGCAGCAAACAGCCGGCTATCCCATCACCCCCACCGTTATTTAGAATACATACATTTCATGTGTATTCTGTGTCTACAACGATCTGGTTAAATGTAGGATGATAGGAAATGCAAGTGAAGAAATGTTCAACACATAACTAAAACAGAAACCTTTTCCATGTTATAGTAAAAATAATAAAATGTAGATGTGAAATGTATAATGTGTTGTGAAGGATGGCCGGACGTTCATCCCGGCCAATACCACTACACTGCCAGGTGGAGCCCTCCCTGCAGCATGGAGGTGCCCTGAACGCCGGTAGGGAACTATGGGTGTTGGAGTTTTCCTTTACAGCCCTGCTGGATACCATGGGGGCCAATAGAAGGCGCTGCAGGGAGGAACAGTGACTATTTTCCCTACGCCCCGGAAGCACACATGGACAAGGGGAATGAAATGCTTCTGGGGTAAAGAAGAAGTGTTTATTGATTAAGTATTTTATAGTGTATGAGTACTGTGGTGGAGAGGGTGCTTTGTGGACTGTACTGTGACAATAAAGTCAATTATTGGACTTTTATTTGGTGTCTGACGTTTGATCGGGGGGTTCAAGGGAGCGATACTGCCCCCTATCTGTCACAGTGTGAAGACTGAAGTCCAAATATCAAATAAACTTTACTTTCACAAAAGGTATAACAAAACAAGTGCACCTTTATTCAAAAGAAAAAAAAATTATTATATGTTGCTGTCAATATGTAAAAACCAAAGTCTATTTATCAATCGTGTGGGTGGGTTTGAGTTAAGAATGGCTGCTTCTAAATCAAGAGGTTACGGGTTTGTATTTCAAATAACAATGAATTATTTACTCTATACAACTCCAGGCACCTCACACCACGATAAAGAAACTTGAGCTGGGAGAAGTTCAGCTGTGTCTGTGTGGGGGGATGGGATAGCAGGCTGCTTGCTGCTTGTGCTGCTTGACACATTCGCAAAACAAAGATGCTGAAGGAAAGGTGCAAAGGAATTTAAGGTTTTCCCGGGATTGTGACTTTTTCTGAGGCTTCAGGGATTCCAGTTGTTAAAAGTGTACATATGGAAAAAGTGGACCAATATAAACAATTAAAATGTTAAAAACTTGCAACTTTGTGTGCAGATGAATATATGATTAATACAGTAATCCCTCGCTATATTGCGCTTCGACTTTCGCGGCTTCACTCTATCGCGGATTTTAAATATAAGCACATCTAAATATATATCACGGATTTTTCTCTGGTTCGCCGCTTTCTGCGGACAATGGGTCTTTTAATTTATGGTACATGCTTCCTCAGTTTGTTTGCCCAGTCGATTTCATACAAGGGACGCTATTGGCGGATGGCTTAGAAGCTACCCAATCAGAGCATGTATTACATATTAACTAAAACTCCTCAATGATATAAGATATGCTTCCCGCGCGGTGCTTGAGATTGTTTGCTTCTCTCTATCTTTCTCACTCTCTCTGGCTGACGGAGGGGTGTGAGCAGAGGGGCTGTTTGCACAGAGGACACGGAGGCTCCTCTACAAAATGCCGCTTTATCGTGGTGCTTCTGTATACTTAAAAGCACGTATTGATTTTTTGATTGTTTGCTTTTATCTCACTCTCTCTGTCTGACATTCTCTGCTCCTGATGGCGCTCCTTTGAAGATAAGATATGTTTGCATTCTTTTAATTGTGAGAAAGAACTGTCATCTCTGTCTTGTCATGGAGGACAGTTTAAACGTTTGACTAAAGGGTGTTATTTCATGTCTAGAGGGCTCTAATAATGTTAACAGTGTGGGAGAATTTATAAGGGCTTAAAATATATAAAAATAACCATACAAACATATGGTTTCTACTTCACGGATTTTCACCTATCGTTGGGGGGTCTGGAACGCAACCACTGCGATCGAGGAGGGATTACTGTATATGAATAATCTTAAGGCATTTATGTTGCCTGTCCATAAAACTCTTAGTAACCTGTTACTAAAATTAAACTATATTTAAAAACCATGCTGAATTTATATTTCATTATTTACCTGATGTAATACACAGGATAATAATTTGAAATTCTCATAAAACACCCACATTCTAATCACAATTTAGGTCATTTAATTAACCTAGTGTAACTTTTTTTACAAATATTTTATCATTTACTGTCCTTATTATAGTATATTATTATATATAATTTTTGTATTAAAATGTAAAGCCTCTAGCTCTTGCAATCCTGAACTGGATTAAAAGGTTTGGTAATGAATGCATCAAAGTATTACTAATATTATAGCTGTTGGTATTATTAACATTATTGTTATTTTTTCCAATATAGATGAATGTGATTATGCATTAAGTACACAAACAAGTAAACTAAAACAGCAGTAATTCACAGAAATATGACACATAACTTCCATGCATCAAACAATCTGTCCATCCATCTTCACAAAGTGCTTATCCTGGGCAGGGTTGCAGGGCAGCTGGACCCTATCCCAACAGTCACTGGGGTCAAGGCAGTAACAAAACCTGGACAGGGGACCAAATCTATTACAAAGTGAACACACAGGCGAATTTAGCAATACTAATTCACCTAATGTGCACATCTTTGGACTTTAGAAAGGAACTGAAATACCTGTTGGAAACCTACATGGGCATGATGAGAACACATACATTCAACGAAGGGAACTCTCAGTACATGAACTGTTGTCTTCTAATTGCGAGCAGCACTACCATTGCACAACCATGCCACTCGACACTTAATTTATGATTATGAATGTGAACTCATAGTCTTCTAATATAAATGACAGTTTATGTAAGAATAGACTATAACACACCAGGAAGAAAAGCAGATTTCTGAATGTGTTAACCATGTTTAAATAAACATTCAACTGGTTTAGAGAAAAAATACTGTAGGTGTGGAACAATTACATTGCAAAGCAATACTTAAACCTGAAAATACCTGACAAAAATAAACAAGTGATTTGGTGACAGGCAGTATACAACTGAGCAAAATAAGCAACACAGAGCAGTGCCAAAACTGAGCAGTGTCAGTTTGCAACATTTCATAAAGGCAGTGTAGTGAAGTGATTACTTTTGCATTTCCTACTATGCCATGTAGGATTTTGCACCTTGCTTTTGTTTTATAATAGTTCATACTATAAATTTTGTTATTGTTTTGGCAAGGCCATTTTGTTTTTTGCTTTGTATTCAGCAGGGGGCGCTCTTTCTCCCTGAGATGTGTTTCTTGATACAGAATGGCTAGAATTAAATACCATACCTTTTGTTCCCATGGCGGAAAATAATTACAAGATAGAAATATGGTACAAAAAGAGATATACTGTATGCATTTTACTTGATTTAAAAGATAACATTCATTCATAATATATAATGCATAATCCTGTTTACATACATATTTATACCAGAGAGAAGTATAGGGACATCCCAGCCAAGTGGGAGAATGCTGACAAATCAGATGTCCCATCCAGCAACAAAGAATGTCGATGGCAGTGACGCTTCTGAAATGTTGTGCTAGATCCTCATCATTATAAACATACTGTAATTACATATTCATAGAATTCATGTTAAAACTTTCTAGTTTTTAATACCTTCACAAACTCTGGATTTTGTAAGCATGTTGGTTAAGCAGACAGCAGCACTTCCAAAAACAACCTCCTTGTGTCCTTCACATGTTTTCTGTATTCTCCTTAACCTGATTTACAGCTGTCATTTGTCAATCTCGCTTGGCTGATTTGCATGGATTTGTGAAATAAATTTCATAAATTACATTGGCACAAATAATCTTCTTACTACATGCTTTGGTGCAGCTACTGACACTTTGTGTCAATCCTTGCATGGCTGGAGCCATGGGACATGTTATCACTGACATGCTGAATGATACAGATTCATACATTTCCAGGCATCCTAACTTTGGATTATTAAACACAATCCTCCCTTAGTGGATATTTAACTAACAATAGACATAGGATCGATGGAATCTTCTTAGTGGTTTTTGACGCTTGTTTTATTCCATTAGTATTTGACCCTTGCTCGTTTTCTTACTTATATATTACCCTCTCCCATTATTACCATATCATCTCCTGATCTTACAAAGTCTTATTTTACTTTTGGCCATTAATTTATCTTTCCATACTCATTACAGGTAGGTGCTTATAATGAACGTTTATTCAAGTTTTTTTTTTTTTTGGAAAAGTTAACAATTTTAGTATTTAGTATAGTGTTTGGTTTTAGACTCAGTCGGTTTTCTGCATTCTATCCTCCAAATACAAGACATTAGCATCCTTTTAAAATGTTACAGATATGAATAGGCTGGAATTTTGAGCATACATTATTTCAGATGTGTTATTTATGTGAAATGCAATACAACCCTTCAAATGGCAATGCAGAAAGAGGCTCTACTTTTAATAATAAAATAAATCTAGCAAATCTGTTGCTATTACGAGAGTCATTTGTACTTTATTCAGTTTGATGCTGGGGCAGAATGTGTCATAGGCTTAGATTTCTAGTGTTGTACTTTTTATCCATCCATCCATTGTCAAAAGCCTTTTTTTTCTAGAGAAGGCTCTCATTAATTTAGAGCCTATTCTACCAGTGCTGCATTAAAGGCAAACAACAAGCTTGGATGTGAAGAAAATCAATTGCAGATTAATAAAATTATTTGGAATGGTCCTAATTTTACAAATTGAATTTTGTTTATATTAAAAAGTTATTTGACGTATGGTCTGACAAAGCATATTTAATTATTTGAATTTATCATGATTACTAAAACTTGTAGGTAAATAGATTAAGTAGCTGGATTTTGAATGTACATCATTAATGACAAAAGGACGGTTTTCCAAGAATTTCATGTATATATTCCACATGTAATCTTGTATATGCTAACTGAGGTCACTGAAGAAGGGTTGCACTTGCAAGAAATAATGTCAAAAAAAGTTTCAATTCATTTTTATATCTTGATCCACATTTACTACTACAGTGAACAGCTTGTTAATATATTCATTCACAAAGTAAATTTAAAGCATTTATTGTGCTGGCACAACAGTGCTGCTGCTGCCTCACCATTACAAATTCCACATTCTATCCATGACTTTTCTTTTTCAGTTACTTCAGGTTACTTCCCACATTTCAAGGATGTGCTTTTAAGATTAACTGGTCACCCTGCATTGGTTGGTATGAAGGAGAACTGAGGCCTCATGCATAACGCCGTGTGTAGAATTCGCACTATAACATAAGCACAAAAGCCGAAATGTGCTTACGCACAGAAAAATCCAGATGCAGGAATCTGTGCGTACTGCAACTTTCACATTCTTCACACATGTGCTGCCCCGCCCAAACTCCTCCCAGAATTACGCCTCTTTGAATATGCAAATGAATACAAAATAGCCCTTAAGCTCAGCGTTCTGTGAAAAGACAATGGGAAAAGCACGGGGGAAAATATAAGAATTTCAGCGAATACCAAGTGGAGGCAAAGGAAAAACATACTATTTGTTGATTTAAACAGTGGAATAAACAACAAAAGGAAGTTGATCGAGTGACATAGGGTGTAGGAGAAACTCGAACGCTCAAGTTCACAAAGTCACACAGTGCCAAAATAAAAAAGAAATCACATATCAATGTCACCGTGAAAAGGCGAGTTGTAGCCCACTGTCTGAGCTTATTAGAGTACAGACAAAAAAAAATAGGCACACAGTGGGAAAAAGCACGAAATGTCTACTTTAATCTCGAAATTTCCACTTTAATCATGCAGTTTATTTTGTCATTAAAGTAGAACATCATAAACTTCATCTTAAATTCATTTAATTTACTAGATTCTCAAATCCCATCGTAACTAAAGTAGCATGTTAAATGCTTTGTTTTGTATTTGATTTTCTATGTGCTCTATGTGTGTGAATCGCTACATGCTTCCGTTCTTTCTCTTTCTCCGACAGGACACAGAATCCATTACATTCGTGATATTACAGCTCTCTGAATAATTAAAATGCTGAGATGTATACATGATATTTTTATGATGATTGGAATGAAAGCATGTTATTAAACATGAGAACACGATGGCACAGTGATTGTTTATGTTTCACACAAGATGCTGTTGCGCCATGCGTGACATTCGATGAAATAATTTATTGTAGCAGTACTGTCTCTTTCAAACGTACTAACTTCCAATTCCTGTCGTTACTTTTCTTTCCCCAAATACCCAATCGCCACACAATTAGCTCTGTAATAGACGTTAAGCCATCTGTAAGCTTACAACGACCATTCTTCAAAACTTTTAAGGAACATTGAAATATCTTCATAGTACATGTTTAATTATTCTATCCATCTATCCTTACAGTGTCGCGCCAGCCTCAGCAAATATACAGCACAGAAGGCAGGAACAATACATGAACTTGCTAGCTGCAGCACCGTTTCCTCACATGTTTAATTATTAACAATATAGATTATTTAAATGAAGTTAAAGTTTTATCTGTGTAATATAATCAACATATTTTGCTGCATTTCACCTTCAAAATTATATCGTCATCATATGTAAATACGCGCTTTATAAAGTGGCGCAGGTTGTGCAATATTATAACTGTAGTGCAAGTTTACAGTGGGGTAATTGTACTTATAAGTACAAACAGTTGTGCAAGGAGCAGTTGATTAAGTGCATTTATAGTTCTTGGGATGAAACTGTTTCTGAACCGCGAGGCCCATACAGGAAAGGCTTTGAAACGTTTTGCCATGGCTTTGGCAGCATTTGCTTGATGCTATATACCGATAATTCTCTTTCCGATCAGCTGCTGCTGTGATTCCAAACTCAGATACAGTGATATAAATACTCCGTGTGGTGCAGTGAGAGTAATATGGAAAAAGATGATCCTCTGTGGCAACCCTTAACGGGAGCAACTGAGAGAAGAAAAAGAAAAAGATGGTGCAGTAAAAGTAACAACGCTAAAGCAGTTATGGTATTTGGAATACTATGGCTATTCCCTGGGCCATTATATTGTTACATTTAATCTACAATCAGATGCATTACACTAATTTAGTGTATTTATAAAGCTGCATCAGAAATGTGGTTCTAAGAAATAAAGGGTAACCACACAGGAACAGTAGCACTGCTTTGACGCTTTGTGCCGCTAGTCTGCTAAACTGAGCGGGGAACTTGCATACGTCAGGGTATGAACTACTGTGGAAATGTGCGTGGCTTTATGCCAAGTGCAGGTTTTACACATCGTGATTTGAACGTGGTAATGCTCTTACGTAACATTTCTGTGCGTACGCACCATTTATGCATGAGGCCCCAAGTATGTAACTAAATGTATCCTGCAATAGTCTGGAAATAATTCAGATTTAGTTGTTGATTTGTGCCAAAAACGTCCAGCCCCTGCCATGTATTTAAGCATTAGGTATGTGATATTTAGCAAATAAAAAGGATGAATAGGTTTGATACAATTGCTTTAAAGCAAGAGCAAAGTTTTTTATAATGATGTCCTTGATCACTTTATTACTTCTGCAAATAAATTAATCTCTTCTGTTGATGTTTTGCATTCCATTTTAAACACTCATATTTGAGTGAGAATTTCATTTTTATTTTGCTCATTTTGCTAGTAGTTTTTCTGTTTCAAATGTGATGGCAGAGTCTTGGAAGAAAACCCTTTTCTCCAAACTTTCTGCCAATTGTAAATGAGTAAATGTGCCTGCAGTTAAGTGACATGCAGCTTTCTACCTGGAATTTGACGTCAAATCCATATGTTCTCAGCATCAAAACTCACATCAGTATATTCTTGGACGTGCCCTCTACATTGCTGATGTAATTTAATTAAATAGCATCAGCCACGTTTTGTGATTTGTCACAATTATTCTTGTACTTGTTGAAATTTTGTACAGAAATTACTTTAAACTAACAGAAAACATTTTAAGTGTCAAACATAAAAATATGGCTATTTCAATGACATCAGACTTTATGCATAAAAGAATGTGAATTGACCCCCCACATGACTAGATAAGGATTTTAATTAATCTGACTAGATCTTTGCCTCACTGACATTTTGAGTCTTTGCATAACAGTTTGCCTGCTGAAACATTTGATCAACACTATTAGCAGGAGGTATAGCCAAAAATCCATATTATAGTATAATTAAAAATTGAGATGGTTTCAGTAGATAAAATGCTGATAGAATATTTTTCTAAATATTTTTCAGACTGAAACTTTTTTTGGAAATATCACATTGTAACAAAAACACAGACAAGCATAAACATTTGGGGCACCCTCAGGAAAAACCCTTATAATTGAAAAAAAGTTATAAATGTGTTGAAAATGGAAACACATATTTTTATAAACACAAGTCTCAAAGTGACTGCTTCAAGATGGCAAAACTTCTGGTTAAGTAAAGGCCAGGCAGGAAGAGGCAGGTCCAGGCGGACAGACACCAGAAGTGATTTCAAAGGTGGTATGGCTGTCAGTCAACCGATCTATAGAGGGAAGAAATGGCATTAGTAAACAGTGCAATCTTGATGATCGAGAAGAAATTACCACCACCAGAGCTTTTAAGCTGTCCCCAAGACACAAGTGTGTGACAACATATACTACTGATTAATTGTGCACACAGGCACAACTTTATCCTTCAAAACACTTGTTAACACTCTGCTACTGAAATACATTTGATAGCAGATACTCACCCTTTTCAAACAATAAATGTACAGCTTCTTTCTCTTTTTTTTACTTCTTCACTCATGTAGCCACCACTGCCCAGCAAACACAGCTTAAGACATGGATACTTTCATTCCTGCCTTGCTCTGAGTGGAAAATGAAATCTGCCCACTTCATGGTCACAGGGAGCCAGCGGCCATCACAGCAGTACTGGTGTTAGCCAAAAAGTAAATGTGTTGGACAGCTGGCTCTTTGCAGAACTTAGCTGGACATCCAAGCAGAAAAGTGTGTGCTGCATGCAATCCAGTAACAGAAACTTATTACAAAAGTATCAGTTTA
Organism: Polypterus senegalus; assembly: GCF_016835505.1. Taxonomy (NCBI): domain Eukaryota; kingdom Metazoa; phylum Chordata; class Cladistia; order Polypteriformes; family Polypteridae; genus Polypterus; species Polypterus senegalus. The sequence goes on along the minus strand of NC_053160.1, from coordinate 148,037,347 downwards.
GTTTTAACCCAGCTGTTTGCTCTAGATATTTTGAAACAGTGTTATTGGGTTGTGCAGCCAGTGTTCATACTGCAGATATTTAGGGCCTTGTGTTGTGGATGAAAAAAGTGTATGCCTATTATTTACTTTACAGCACATGAAGGACTAAACATATCTCTCTATTATAAAAAAAATCCTGGGAGGGAAAGACTAGGGAGACGAGACGTGATCTTAATGTAAAGATCACGGAAGACACTTAAAAGACTCGCGAGAGGAAAGAGATTGGCCACAGAGTGTCTTGCGGGGACCTTAAACATGAAACTTTGTGCCAAGAGATTGAACCAGGACTGTCTCGCAGCGACGTAGAAAATGAGATTCTTGCAAGGCACACACTACTTAGTACCAATATCAAATAAGACCATGGGCAGCAAAACACTCAGTCATGTAAAGGCTTTGAGCACACACAAATCCAGGGCTTTCAGCGCATATAAAGTGTATATAAAGCATATAAAGGACAATACGTTATAGATGAAACGTCGACGACTAAATGAAGAAGAAAGAGCAGGGCAGAGAAAAGAGACCCAAAAGTGTTGGAGAGAAAAAAATACAAAATAGAAAAAGAATAATCTAGGTACAAATTCAGAAAATAAGGAAAGTAATAATCAGCCCAGAACAAGTGAAATTGAAAAAAAGCACGTCCAATAAGGCTCAGAATTAAAAGTCAAAGAGTAAAAGACAAAGTACAACTTCATAAAGACGTTCAAAAACGTTGGCTATACACATTCAGAGCAGGTTAGAGATTATGAAAGTAGTGGAATTCGAAAGGCTAAAAAAACGTTAGCATGATACAAATGCCTAACTTGCTCCCAGCTCTTAAAACAACGACAAGCAAAACATGCAGCAGCAGAAACCCAGCGGATGATTCGACTGCTTCTCCTTGTGTGCGTTCAGTCACCTTAACCCTCCCTTCACAACACGAGCGGCAGAGACATGAAGTGGCAAAAGGACAGCTGCTGTACAGGCTTTTAAATGATTGATGGGCAGCGCAACAGCTGCAGAAAGACAGCAGATGATCCGACAGCTTCTCCTTAGCTTGCATTCAGCTTCATCCCCGCAATGACAATGCGAGCAAAGTTCAAGAAATCATTAAAATATAACAAATTTTGATAAACATAATCTTTGAGTCTTGAAAATAGAAAAAATGACTACAAATGGGCAACCCTTTTAGTTCCCAATTGAACTAATAATATAAAAAATAATACTCTTAATATTCAAACAAATTGAATTTATGAAAGTTATAGTTTTAAGTCATTAATATATAAATAAAATATTACCGAATATAATTTAAAATTCTAAGCAGAGATAAAATTCTGCAAATAACTTAAAAGAAACCTGATTTAACTCCAGCAGAGATGTAAGATTCCATGTTCAAGCTACTGTCAGGCTTGATCTGAGATCCTGAAAGAACTTCATAGTAGCTGGCGATATTTATATTCATAGTCAATGGTAAATAGTTTGCTGACATCAAAGCCTTCACAAATAGCAAGCAGCAAGCCTGTCTGGAGATGCAGAGAGAATTATAATTACTGTAAGGTTCATTGAGGACATGTTGGCAAAAAATCTATATTGTAGAGAGTAAAGAAAAGGAAGGCTAAGAATAATGAGCCAAGTATTTAGGGGCACCTAATGTGACAGAACACAAGGAATTACTTTCTACCTTTTTAGAACTGACTGTATGGATCCAGAAAGGACACATGTAGGAGTAGCAGATTCCAGTCAATTCAGAATAATTCCCATTTCAAGTACTTCAGGAGGAACATTTTCTCTTAAATATCAAGTGCAATGATATCATTACAAATTTTGCAAATGATAATTTAGTATTAGTCCACACATTATGCAATAGATGGCCTTTAATTACAGTGAGCTGAATGCTTACTATTATGTAGATACTGAGCTGAGAGGGAAAAAATGTGTTCAAAGATTTTAAACAGAAAAGTTACGAAATAGGAGCGTTCTACAGAAGCAATACTGTATATACAAAAGACAAGAAAAGGGGGTTTAGGCAAAATACATAGAGGGCAGACATTGGGTATACGTAGAATGAGAAAGAAAGTCAGTAAAGTCAGACTAAGGGCAGAAGGTACTGCGGAAGGAGGTCAAGTGAAAGATACTCCATCATGAAAAGATATTAATGCATGAGTGAGGATAGCAGGCTGCATTCATCATGCTGTAGTACTAGAACCAAGCTGCCCAGATTTAGATTGTAAGCACTGACATATTATGTAACTTCACTCCAATAAATCCAATAAGTAGATTTAGGAAAAAAATCAAAGCTCCACTGGTAAAAGAAGAAAACATGAACTGTTTAATGAAAATCACATAAATCATTCAGTTAGCCTGAACTATAATTCAGTTTAACCGTGCAATCAAAGAAGGTAAAAATGTCAGATCAAAAAAAGATATGTTGCTATTAAATTTTAAACAGAATTACACTACACCACAGTGTTCTGCAGACTTTAATAAGTCACGTATGAGAGTGAGGTGAGGAGAGATTGTCCAATCATTAAAGTAAAAATAGTTCTTAAAAATACTGCCAGAAATTATAATAATTGACTTGCTGTCATGTTGATTCACAGATTTATAATAAAATAGACATTTCCAATGGCTACAACATTAAACAATAAAAAAATTACAAGCATAAAATGTGTCATCCTGCCAAAGTCAATTTTTATGCCCTCAAAAATTGAGGAATGTAAAAGTACTTGTGTTGTATTTCTATTTATTATAATAAGACAACTAGCTCCAAAGAGGAACTGTAATATTCATATTGTTATCAACAACAGCAACATTTATTTATATAGCATATTTTCACACATGAACATAGCTCAAAGCGCTTTATAATAATAGCTAAACACAGTTATAAAAGAAAGTAAAAACTAAAGAACAGTTATTTAGAACAGTTGAGAATCATAATACCCACATCAATAACAAATTATGGGCAGATGGCCAGTGAGGACAGAAAATAAAAACTTTGTTTGGCAGGATGGTGGAGAAAATAAGCCACTGAGATTCCAAGGCTACCACTGAGTACTGGAAAACACACACACACACAATTAGTGATTAGTGATCAGTCTAAAAAACAGCAGATAGAATTGCATTTTATGAAAAGAAACAATTTTCTCTACCCATTGATACGTCAGAATGCTAGTGATGTTAGTAATTTCTTAAGTGACCATGAAAACCAGATTAGAGAGGTGTGTTAATAGTTTTTTTTCAGCTGTTCTGGTCCAGCAAATCTCTTAACAGATTTTAGTACATGGAAACAGAAAGCCACCTCACCAGTTCTTTTATGCCTCTCTCTCAGAATACTGAGCAAGCCGATGTTAGAGGTTATAAGATTACAATTAGGAATGTAAGGGGACAAGTAGTCCAAAATGTGAGAAGGTGCTAGAATGTTTACAGCCATACGTACAATTAGAAGTACTTTAAAGTCAATCCTAAGCAGGCCGAAACAATGCTAAGACTGGTGAAGTTATTAGATTGTGCTATACAATGCCCTATACATGCACAAAACAAAATAGGCATTTGGTTAGATTATTTTGCAATTCTGCATGTCTGTAGGTTTGTTCTGACTAGCTGCAGTTGTTGGAGGGAAGAAGTCCAATGTTTTGTCAAGCCAATGGACATGGAAGCTATCCATGCTTAGAAGAAAACTCACACAGATGTAGAGAGAATGCACAAACTCCACACGGATAGCTAGTGGTCACTGGAACTGAACACAATGCTAAAGCTGTAAGACTGTAAGCACTGTACCCCAATACCATCCCAAGTTAAAATCATTTAGGAACTTTAGGAACATCATTTAGGAAATCACTTTAGGAACTTTAGTGTTAATAAAGACAAAGAGAATACAAAATAAATAGAATTCCAAACCTCTGAAAGACTAAGTGAGAGCCACTGAAGTATTTGTAAATTATCAATATCACTGCTCTGTTGAAAGTCAAGTACAGAATGGTGTGAAACCGATGCCCTGAAGAAAATGTGCTGAGCTTAGTAATTGCACACTGCAGCTAATATTGTACAATATGAACAGAGTTTATGAACATAAAACACATTACAGATACCTGTGAAAACATGAAAACTCAATTTCAGGCTCACTCTATGTTTACAGTATATGCCCTGTAATAAGAGAACAATGTCCAGGCACCTACATACACCCAAAGGAATCGTAAGAACATAGATATATCAAGTGCATTTATTTTACAAAGATACAAGCAAACAGGTTTTTTAAATGAGTGGAATTTCAATTAACCTAAACAAATGACAAAACAGTGACTAAAACGACAGTTGCGTCCATGTGTTTTGCTATCACAGTTTGTCTGTCAGATGGTGTGACTCACCCATTCTCACACTTTCTAGTTATTCTACACAAAATCTCACCCTTTTCTTTTTTTTAAATTTTTTTATTTATTAATTTTATTACAATCAATACATAGCAATCAAGTTTTTACAAAAAAAAAGAATTATGCTAAGAACAGATCGATCCCCACCCTTGAGAGAGAGAGCAAGCCAAACGGTGTAAAATTTAAGGCTTGTAAAAATACCTAAATCAACAAATTCTCTGTGCTTTATAAAATCATTTCAAAATATTACTGATTAGATCCTGCCATGTTTTGAAAAAAGTCTGCACAGATCCTCTAACTGAGTATTTGATTTTTTCCAATTTTAAATAATATAACACATCAGTTTCCCACTGACTTAAAAGAGGAGAGTTTGGGTTCTTCCAGTTTATCAGAATAAGTCTGCGTACAACAGTGTAGTGAATGCAATCACAATTTGTTTGTCTTTCTCCACTTTAAGACCCTCTGGAAGAACCCCAAACACAGCTGTTAATGGGTTAGGAGGGATTGTGAGTCCAAGACTGTCTGAGAGGTAATTAAAAATTTTTGTCCAGAATAATGTTAATTTGGTGCAGGCCCAGAACATGTGACCTAGTGAGGCTGGGGCTTGGTTGCAACGTTCGCAGGTTGGATCATGCCCTGGAAACATTTTGGAGAGTTTTAGTCGAGACAGATGTGCTCGATATATAATTTTGAGTTGTATAATTGTATGCTTTGCGCATATGGAGCTTGAGTGAATTCTCTGCATTGCTACTTTCCACTCCTTTTCTGATATATTAATTGAGAGGTCATTTTCCCAGTGTCCTCTTGGATCTTTGAAAGGAAGGGATTGTAAAAGGATTTTATATATTGTAGAGATGGAGTCTAACTCCTTGAAATTGAGCAATAATTTTTCCAGCGTGGATGAGGGTGCAAGATGAGGAAAATCTGGAAGGTTCTGTTTAACAAAGTTCCTGATTTGAAGATAGTGAAAGAAATTTGTAGCTGGAATGTTAAATTTGGAATGTAATTGTTCATAGGATGCAAAGACGTTGTCTATATAAAGATCTCTAAGCAAGTTAATTCCAAATTTTTCCAGATATTAAAACTGCATATGTTTGTGAGGGTTGAAAGAGGTGGTTCTTTTGCAGGGTGCCACAGAAAGAAGCTTCTCCGTCTTAAAATGCTTTCTACATTGGTTCCAGATTCTAAGTGAGTGGAGCACAATTGGGTTATTAGTGTATTGCCGATAACGTGTGTTTATTGGAGCACAAAGCAAGGAATACAAAGAAGTACTGCAGGATTTTACTTCTATTGCGGTCCATGCCTGTGTATGTTCTTCTATTTGTGTCCAGGTTCTTATCGACTGTATATTTGCCCAGTAATAAAACTGGAAGTTAGGTAGAGCCATGCCACCTTCTGCCTTTTGTCTTTGTAGGGTCGCTCTTTTGATGCGTGGATGTTTAGAATTCCAAATAAATGAGGTTATTGTTGAATCTAATTGCTTAAAGAACGATTTATTAATGTATATTGGTATGTTTTGAAATAAAAAAAGGAGCTTAGGAAGAATATTCATCTTAACAGTGTTAATTCTTCCAGCTAGTGTGAGATGAAGGGTTGACCATCTATGCAAGTCTTGTTTAATTTTTTCCATGCAGACACGAAATTTTGTTGATAAAGAGCTTTATGTTTACTTGTGATGTTTACCCCGAGGTATTTAAACTGTTCTGCAATGATAAAAGGAAGGGTGTCTAATCTAATATTATATGCTTGCGAATTCACCGGAAAGAGTACACTTTTATTCAGATTAATTCTGAGACCAGAGAGCTTTTGAAATTCTGTGAGTGCTGCTAAGACTGCAGGCACAGAATTTTCTGGGTCCGATATATACAGTACCATGTCATCTGCATATAATGAGATTTTCTGTTCCAGTCCTTCTCTGCTAATCCCCTTTATCTGATCAGTATTTCGACAATGTATTGCCAGTGGTTCAATGGCAATTGCAAACAGCAGTGGTGACAAAGGGCATCCTTGTCTTGTGCCACGCTCTAGTTTAAAGTAGTCTGAGCAAATGTTATTGATGCAAACTGAAGCTTCTGGGTTAGTATACAGTAATTTAATCCATGCACAAATGTTCGGGCCAAACCCAAACTTCTCCAAAATAGTAAAAAGGTATTTCCATTCAATCATGTCGAATGCTTTTTCTGCATCCAATGATAATAATATTTCTGGGGTGTTTGATTTAGTTGGTGAGTATATTACATTAAACAGGCGTCGAAGATTTGAAGATAAGTGTCGGCCCCTAATAAATCCAGTTTGGTCTTGTGATATTACTGAGGGAGCACTTTCTCCATCCTTCTAGCTATGATTTTAGAGAGTATTTTAACGTCGTTATTCAGAAGTGAAATTGGTCTGTATGATGCACATTGTAATAAGTCCTTATTTTGTTTTGGAAAGACAGTGATTAGTGCTTGGCGAAAGGTTTGTGGAAGAGATTGGTTATCTCTGGCTTCTGTAAATGTTGCTAATAGGAGGGGAGCTAGCTGAGCGGAGAATTTCTTGTAAAACTCTGCAGGGTAGCCGTCAGGGCCTGCTGCTTTTCCACCTTGGAGTGACTTTATAGCATCCAGTAATTCTGATAATGACAGAGGTTTATCGAGCTCCTCCACACTAATAGCGTCAATTTGTGGTATCTGTAATTTATCCAGAAATGCATTAGATTGTATATTGTCTTCTTTAAACTCAGTAGTATATAGGGATTTATAGTAGTCTCTAAAAGTGTACATTATATTTTTGTGTTCGATGATTTTATCTCCGTTAGTGTTAGTAATTACCGAGATTGCGTTGCGTACATCTTGCTTGTGAATTTGTTGCGCTAAATTGCGCTAATTTGTTGTTCGCTTCAGATTTATTTCTGTGGGAAAGATATGAGATAATCTGTCCTCTTAAGAAGGCCTTAAGAGTTTCCCAGAGTATTCCTGCAGAGATCTCAGGGGATGTATTTGTCTCTAGAAAGAATTCAATTTGTTTGGATATAAATTCAGTACAATTCTCGTCAGCTAATAGAAGCGGATTGAGACGCCATCTGCGGGTGAGTGTATGGGGCTTAGTAATTTCAGCTCCAAGATCATCGGAGCATGGTCTGAAATAACAATAGCATCGTATTTACAAGATTTAATCTTAGGCAAGAAGTTATTATCTATAAAGAAGTAATCAATCCTTGAGTAGCAATGATGTACTGGTGAGTAGAAAGAATATGTTCTTGAATTTGGGTTTAAAAACCTCCAGGGATCTGATAAGTTGTGATCAGTTATAAACTTTGTAATTATCTTTGCGGTGTTAGTTGCCGTTCCCCCTGTGGAGGAAGTCTTATCTAAAAGTGGATTTAGAACACAATTAAAGTCCCCAGCCATTATAAGTTTATGAGTGTTCAGATTGGGAATGGATGCAAATAAATTTTGTATAAATTCCTTATCATCAACATTAGGTGCATAAACATTTATCAAAATCATTTTACAGTTAGATAAGTCTCCCATGACCATCACATATCTCCCTTCAGGATCCAATACTACATCTGATGCTACAAATGGTACTGTTCTATGTATGAGAATTCCCACCCCTCTAGTTTTCTTTGTAAAACTAGAATGGAACATTTGGCCAGTCCAGTCTTTTGCAGCCGAACTGATCCTTACTTAGTAAGTGGGTTTCCTGTAAAAATACTATTTTAGCATTTAGACCTGTTAGGTGAGAAAGTACTTTCTTTCTCTTTAATTCGTGATTCAGGCCTTTAACATTCCAGCTTACGAAGTTAACTGTCCCATCATGGAGACACTGATTCTGAGTTTTTGGTGTCATATTATAGTCTTAACTGGAAGTGAAATAGTTTAGGTCTTAATTTCCTATTCCCCCAAGAGTTGTTGCCATGCAGCTTATTATTACGTTGATAGTTATAATTATAAAGATTGAGATGATAGATTAGATATAGATCAAGCCTGCTCTCTTTCTCTTCCCCTCTTAACCCCCCCCCTCCCTTTTTGCCTCCCCAGGTGAGGCTAAAACCCACTTCATGCAGTCCCAGTCCTCTGACATACCCAGAGACAGAGCACGCCCAAAGCACATCAAGCCCCCATGCAGTGGCGCTTTAAGGTTAAAAGATAGAGATATCTGTTACCAATATAGTCTTTAAAAGAGGAAAAGAAAAAAAAAAAGAAAAGAATTTTGCACTTAATATATATATATATATATATATATATATATATATATATATATATATATATATATATACAGTATATATAATCTTCATCAATTTTAGTGCATTAAGATGATATCCCCAGATAATAAACCCAGGTGATGGTGTTAAAGATGTGTCCAAAACAAGCATAACAAGTCTTAATGCAGTAATAGCAATAACAGCAAACCAAGGGTATGATATTGAACAGTCTCATTTAGGGTACACATGAAATAATTAGAAAAGAAAAAAGAGGAGGAAAACGTAATTAAGCACAATAAAACATAAACATTTAGCCCCTAGTAATACTAAGTAATGATAAGTAATAAGTAAGTAATAATAATATAAGAATATGAGAATATATGCTGATAAAAACCCGTATTTTAAAACAAATAGATCAGACAGTAGATTATTAATCCTAGCTTTATCATTTACCGCCATGACTCACAATTATGTATCAGAATAGTCCCGGGATCAGCTTTCTTAACTCATTTTCTGCCTCCTCCTTGCTAGCGAAAACATAGAAATGACCCTGCCATTCCACTTTCAGTTTTGCCGGATACAGGAGGCCGTATTTGACATTGGCTTGCCGTGCAGCTGTTTAATATTATAGAAGGGGCGTTTGATAGCTGTTGCTGGAGAGAAGTCAGGGAAGACGCGAATGTGGCAATCTTCATATATAATATCTTCCTTTTTTTCCTGAGGAGTTCCATCACCTCTAACTTAAATGATAATCGTTCAAAACGACTATAAAAGATCTTGGTCGGGTCTGACGGTGTTTGATCCAGACGCGTAAGCCGCTGCTATCTCAGATTCTGCTTTAAAGTCGCCCCCGATTATTTTAGAAAAAAGTTCAGTTGCGAATTTCACCGGATTTAAACTTTCTCGATTCTCCGCAGCCTTCAATTCTGACATTATACCTTCTATTCCCATCTTCTAAAGCAGCCAGTCTGTCTCCAAGTTTTTCTCCGAGTTTTTTACATTCCAAACTGACATTTACTGCTCTTTCCTCGGCACTGGCAGGTAGATGTTCGGCTATTTCGATCCGATTCGTGAATGTCTCACTAAGATGCTCCAATCGATCAGCAAGCGTGCTCAGTTTAGCGAGTTTTTCTCAATGCGCTCTTCAATTTTACCCAGCACCTGTCGAAGTTCAAGTTGTACTTCTTGACGCAGCCTTTCATTTGCCTGTTGGATTTCCTGTTTTAATTCCTGTTTCAGTCTCTCAAGTGCCTTTGCCGTTGCTTTCTCATTAGCCTTCTCGCTTTTCTTTATATCTTGCCTGAGCTCAGCGAGCAACACTTTCAGTTCAGATAGCTCAAATGTGCCTTCTTGTGCCGTAGATGAAGCAGCAGACTCTGCTGAAGCGGTGTCCCGCTGCTCCAGTCCCGCGTATTGCGTAACTGAAGCCGCGGACCTCCCGGCCTTTTCCAGTTTCAGGTAATCCTCTCCAATCGGCGAGCTATCCACATCTGCACTCACGATCGCACCTTCGCTCCCCTTTTCGCTCTCAGCCGGCGACGATGTAGCGGACCGTGGTCCCGAGGAGTCTGTACTTTCGCCCATCTGATCCAGGTCTGTCTCTGAGAGGCCATATCTCGAACTAGGGCTTGCTGATCGCAGCTTGGATGTAGCTTTAGTCTTCGATTCTTTCGGACCCCCCTTCTTGTTGGCCATGTTTATATGTGTTTACATATACTGTAGCGGTCCCTCTCGGGTTGAATAAATACAGGATATCTCAGAATAATAAGCAAATAATATGAAAAATAGCACCACTGCTAGCGGAGCTCCACTTCAGACGTCCATCTCTCGCATCGGACGAGACCAACTTCTCACCCTTTTCACCACTTAGTTATTTAACTGCCTTTCTTATGACCTTGACTTTTTTTTCTCCTACCAGGAAACCTTGCTCTCATCTACTGTATATGCCCAATTCTAGACAAAAACCCCTTTACCCACAACTCCAGAATTTACTTTGAGGGCTTCTTTGGCAACAGGAACATCTGGTCTCTGCAATTGCCACCTACTCCCCAGTGCCACAAGTGGTTCATAACATGTATCCTAAAGGGGAATGCAAACCCAGTCATTTCAGTCAGTACAGTATGCTGGCTTCAGGATGGATGGAAAAGTTCTTTCCTATTATCATTCTAATATTCTATGCCCTTAAATTGGCAACATGGTGCCATTTCATTTGATGAGTGACTACATGCTGGATTTTAGTCAATACTCGGAGGCCTCTGTTTTTTTAAATTTCATATATGTTTTAAATAAGAGGTTCAGGCACAGCCACCATCCAATTGTCTGTTCCATATCATTCTGAGACAATCTCTTCTGCTGCATCCAAAGATATTACTCCCTTTTGGTTGCTCTGTTTTTCTTAGAGATTATTCTTCTTTAATATAGGGTCTCCCAAAATACTTTCTACATTTGTATGCAATGAGAGGCTTTCACCTTGCCTGTGTGATACTTCTTCTACCTCTCGTAGATGTTTTGACAATGACAATTTGGGTGGAGTGGTGGCTCTGAAGGCTAAGGATCTGCGCTGGTATCCTGAAGGTTGCTGGTTTGAATCCTCATCACTGCCAAAAGAGATCCTACTCTGCTGAACAAGGCCCTTAACCTTCAATTGCTCCAGGGGTGCTGTACAATCTCTGACCCCAAGAGGTATGCGAAAACTAACAAATTCCTAATACAAGAAATTGTATAAGGGGAAATAAAGAACAAATGAACAATGTCATTGCCTGTTGGGCACCACTTAAGAATAATTTAATTCAAGTAGAACACAATTACTATTGCTTACGTACAATAATCAGTACTCTGGGTCAATATGAATTGAGTCAATGTTCTCTTGTCACTATACAACTTTGTAGTAGCTACAAAAATGGTGCACTCCAATACTTTAAAGCTGATTAGATTTTATTGTTAAACTAGAGTGGATTCAGAAAGTATCCAGACCTCTATACTTTTTGCACACTTTATTGTGTTGTAAATTTCATTTTAAATGGATACATTTACCATTTTTGCCCTTCAATCTACACTCAATATCCCATAATAATAATAATAATAATAATAATAATAAAGTTTGCAGATTTAAAAAAAAAATTGAAATTTCTTATTTATATAATTATTCAGACCCTTTGAAGTGCCATTCCAAATTGTGGCCAGATTAATCCTGTTTGCTTTACTTATGCTTGAGATGTGTCTGTTGATTGATTGGTGTCCCACGTATGACAAACTGAATTCAATGGACATCATTTAGAAAGACACTCGCATGTAAGGGCACACAATTCACATTGCATGTCAAGACAAAAACCAAGTTAATAAGTCCAAAGACTGTCTATGGGCCACCATGATGAAACTGTGGTGAGGAATAGATGAGGACAAAGGTATGAAACCATTCTAAAGCTTTGAGTGCCCCCAGTAGCATACTGGCCTCCATAATTGTAAAGCACAAGAAGTTTGGAGCCAGTAGGATTGGCTGTCTGGCTAAACTGAGTAAACAGGCAGGAAGTGCTTTTGTTAGGGAGGTGACTAATAATTCAATGGTCACCCTAACAGAGTTTCAGAAGTCCTTTACTGAGATGGGAGAAATCTGAAGGATGACCATCTCAGCAGGACACTATCAATCAGGCATTTATTGTAGAGTGGGTATTGAGTAACACGCATATGACAGTTTAGAGGCCTCTCAGGGCATGAAGAAAAAGAATCTCTGGCCAAACAAGACTAAAATTGAACACTGCTGGTAGAACACTAAGAAATATGTCTGATGAAGACCAGGCATTGCTCATAGATAGATAGATAGATAGATAGATAGATAGATAGATAGATAGATAGATAGATAGATACTTTATTAATCCCAAGGGAAAATTCACATAATCCAGCAGCAGTATACAGACACAAAATCACTTGCCTAACACCGTTCCTACAATGAAGTAGGTTGGTTGAATCACCATGGTAAATTTATCTATTTTGAATTAAATCTAGAAAGTTTATATGAGATCCTAGTGTATTAAATCTGGAGTTTCTTTCATTGATCAACCCAAACAAAATATTTTATTGAATGTAGTAAGGCAAGAATCATTACTTATTTATTGGTTATCTACAATAAAATGACACGTTATATTTTTGCTTATTATGCAAGAATTAAAGTTACTGCATAGTATATTTTGTGGTTACTTTTAGAGTAAAATACAGTAAATTTAAACTATGTTGATCCTTACTATAGAATCCAGTGAATAAATTGTTTTCAACTGTTTAAATGGACAGATGTTAACCTGCGTATTTGCCAAAGCAGTTCCAAAGACAACATATCTTTTCAAATGCTACTAATGTTATATTTCAGTGTACAGAGATTAGTCTTATGAATCCAAAGCAATGACTATAATCACACGATTAATTTAAACTTTTTATAGAATGGATTTTGGAGGAGTGAGGCTGACTGACTTCAAGAGATAAGAGCTACACATTTAAGCGAAATAAATGAAAACTATCAAAAATATAGAAAGTAGCAAACTCATAAGGAATGTTATTTTAGAGAGAATAATGCACATTCTTGAAGTAGGTGTTTAAATGTAAAATACTGAATTCAGACATTATCAGATACCAAACTCAGACACTATTGAAAAGTGCAACCTGGATTTTTTTTGAAATTATACCTCTAAACATGAATCCTTTTATGACTCACTGACAAACGCTGAAGTTATAGGATTTTTTTTTACATGGTATAAGGTATTCTGAAAGTGATTTCCAAAATAATTAATAAAATAAATAAATAAATAAATAATCCCCACAATTTTATAGTTATTTAATTTGTTCACTTTCCTAAATGTAACATAATATAAAATAGCACTTTCAGTTCTGATCTATCCAATTCAGAGTCACAGGGGTCAGAGCTTGTCCTGGCAGCTCAACTCACAGAGGTCCAACTTAGAGTCAGCAATTCATCTAACATGCTTGAGATTGGGCACATAGAAAGAAAACCAGACCACCCAGAAAAGGACCCACCCACATATAGGAGGAACATGCACAGTTAACTCCACACAGACAACATACAACCACAGCAATTGAACTAAGGATGTTGGATCCATGAGGTAGCAGTGCCACCACCAATATTTCCATACCTTTCTCTAATTGTTTAAAACAAAATAAAAGTAATATCCTGTAATATCAAAAAACTGTTAATACTACATATATTAATAATGACTGCTAGATTGGCATCGTGTCCTGACCTAGTTTCACCCTGAGCTGCTGAAAGAGGCTCAGGCCTTCTGTAATCCTGAATTGTATTAAATGGATTTGAAAATGTTTATATGTGTGCACATGATACTAAAATAAATTACTAGTGCTTGACAAACTTGAAAGTATCAAAGCTGTTTGAGTGGACACATATTGTCCATAAATGATGAAAGAACTGGATATGGCAGTGGCATCAGTTTAGTGTTGTGTGGAAGGTGGCAAAAGTACTGCTAGATTTGCAGACAGGTGATATGGTACTGTTTTTATTTTTTTGAATTTTTTAATATGTCACCATAGGGAAGCCTCTATTAACAGATAGATCATACTTATCAGCCACCTCTAAGTAGTCAAAGCCAGACTCCTGGTAGGAGGCTCCACACCTTGAATTCTGTACGACTATTGAAGATTCATTTGTAGCTTTGCAATCCAGAACCATCTGTTTATTTCTAAGGGGAGAAAAAGTAGGGGGAAGTAAGGTTTGAATGAAAAGTAATGCCTTTAAATTCTAATCTCGTCAACAGACGACAGCACTGTTATGCAACAAATACTAACATTTTGTAGGTTCTCCTTCATTACCTCAGTTTGGCAGTAGGTCTTTACAGTGAATGACTGTTTTGATACCCTCTTTGAAATGGTTCCCTGTGCCGGACCCTCATCAGTGTTATTTAAGCAACATGCCGTGATTAAGTTCATTACAGTAGAAGGTGTTGCTCAAATTAACTGATAAAAGTTTTTACACTTTCAGGACATGTCTGAACTCTATTGTTGAATGTGACAAGCAATTATGGATGAGGTTCACTTAGTATTATAGCAGTGCTAAAGCTAGTGATGAACCATCTATGAGAAAGTAAAAGCAACATATTTTATTATGGAAATAAACAAAAATACATTATTTCCTCATTACATTCACAAAAATGGGACTAAAAAGCAATAAAAAACAACAAAACCTGCTACTTTTACTCAATGTGTAGTTAATGTATTGTTATAAAAAAATATTGTTAATACTGTATGGAATAGATTTTTTTCTTACATCTTTAATGAATGCTTCCCTAGAAACAGTACTGGGCACGGCTCACTGTGAGGAGATTGAGTGGGGAGCCCAGGACACACTGAATGAGGTAGAGTACTTCTCCATTTGGTCTGGAGGCCATTTTCCTAGGAATAGGAATGTGTGAACTGGTCTGTTTGGTGTGATCCACTCTTATAAGAGAAGTAAATTAAAAGTGTGGGTGAATGAATATCTGATTTATCTGTTCAGAAATACTTCTGTTTCTCAGTACAGAATTTCTTTGATTAACCCCAACAGAAACTCATAGTCTTAAAGCTGATGTCACATTTCTCAGCCTCTTTTTGTAAGATATGTCAGATTAAACAACTGAAAAACACTGCCCATTTCACATTTTGTGGTTGTGTGCCAACCTTCCAGCACAGTCGTGCTTGCCTCTTTTTCTATAGTGTGCTGCCTAATGAAGTCATGCTGTACAAGCACTTAACAGCTGAAGCGAGTTCAGTCATAGATAATCAGACAGATCAGCTTCTGTTGTTTGTGAGGTCCAAAACACCTGCATTCCTTATACCTAACCACTGCATCCCGTGCTTTGTTCTCATTGTTTGTCCACTGTCATCCACTCAGAGCCCAAGCCTACGACAAAAGGCAAAATCAAATCTGTTTGATTTGATCTGAGTAAGTCTCAGACTAGTTGGAGTGAGTTGTCAGACATGTCACATTACATGACTGCCTCCACGAATTTCTCTGGATGAGTTTCATAATATGACATAGCCTTTAGATAACATGAACTTTTCCAGTCTGCATAACCACAGCATGGTTTTACAAGAAACAAGTTCCATAACTATCTTTAAATGTAATAACATTTGTAAAAATAAAGATCTGGTAATAAAATGTTAAACAGCCAATAAAATTTGTTTTACTTTCCTAAGACTATAAATACATACTGCATTAAATAAATTATACCATATTTTTCACAAATATATATTTAACATGGTATAATACTTTGTATTAAGCTGCTGTTGTACTTGCCATTGAGTACTTACTGTAGGTGTCTCAATCTGTCATTAATTACAGTTAGTCCTATTTTTAACAGTTTCTTCTGTATTTCAGTTCAATGTACTCTTATATAAGAATATAGGATTTACCACTGGAGAAAGACACTTATACAAACATGCAAATTAAAAGAGTAACAAAAAATAGAAATCAGTATTTAAACAATGACAGGGAGATCCATAAATTAGAAAAAAAAATCAAGAATATGCAAAATACTCCAACAGGAGATTTGTTCATTTGGCAACATGGAGAGCTTCAGTACTTACATTCAGACTAGTTCTTGAAGCCCAAAAAGCAGCAGTGAATATTTGAATTGCCCACTAAAACTGGTTAATGAAACAGTTTCTATTTTAGCTAATGCTACAATAAAGAATAAATAAATAATAACACATGGTGCAAATTTGTTCTTTAGTGATCAAGTCAAGTATTGACCACTTTTATATCTACAAAAACTTGCTTTTGAGAAAAGTCCTAGAATTTAGTTGAACTCTAACATTTACGTTTTGGAAACAAACAAGTTTTGAATCTTGCTGTGTAAGTTTCCCAATGAGATGCTTCAGACAGTCTTATTCGTTTGGGTAGCCAATAGCACATTAGACGCCTATATCACCCTAGTCTTGCGGGGCCAGGCATGATTCTAAAACGAGAACAAATATCTGGGGACAACTTGCTAAAATGTTTGTAGTGAAAATGGCGAAATCCAATGCTACAAACCCACAAGAACCTACCCGATATTTCCTCCAGTCTGTGCACTTTAAAGTTTTGGTTCCAACATTCCATTTCAGTTCATGTTTTAGAAATATACGTAAAATAATTATGGAAAAAAGAAAAAGAAACAGAGCAAAAGAGAGAAAACAGAAAGCTAAAATTGCTGTTAAATTGCTGATACTATCAATTCAGGAGCATAGTACCATGGAGTAACTGAAGCCGAAAGATTCATTTATATATTGTACTTAGTATGGCAACAGAAAAGACTGACCACACACACACCAGCAGGTCACAATGGGTACTTGGCCCCATGAATTTAAGAAGCACTTCTGTCTGCTATGGTGTCTTCCGTCATTTTGGTCTATTATATCACTATATGGCACAACAAAAAACTGCAAGTAGAGCTTAGATAAACACTGTAGTCTATATACTGTATATACTATGTGTGAAAAAACTGCGGCTATATTCTGGCAAATTTGCATTTCCAATTAGACAGTAATATTAACTTACTTTAGTCATACGTTTAGACGTGCTTCAGAAGGTGGATGTTGCAC
This sequence comes from Polypterus senegalus, assembly GCF_016835505.1. Classification (NCBI taxonomy): domain Eukaryota; kingdom Metazoa; phylum Chordata; class Cladistia; order Polypteriformes; family Polypteridae; genus Polypterus; species Polypterus senegalus. Next base: position 148,020,202 of record NC_053160.1, on the reverse strand, counting down.
CTGGTTGTGCTGGAGTGCTGTCAGTGTTGTTAGGTACATTTACTCTTTCGGGTGTTTTGAATACCAAAATCTTCATCTCCTGTGACTCTTTATTATCACGTCTTTTAAGTCCTTTTCACCTCCTTTTAAGTATGCACAGTATTTGATCCTTGTATAAACAATACGTAGTAGAATAAGCAAAGAAAATGCAACTTTTTGCATAAATTACAGTGAGGCATGTAGTTCTTTATTCCCCTCTGACATCCATCCATCCATTATCTAACCTGCTATATCCTAACTACAGGAGCCAATCCCAGTCAACACAGGGCACAAGGCAGGAAATAAACCCCGGACAGGGCACCAGCCTACCACACACTAGAGACAATTTAGAATCGCCAATGCACCTAACCTGCATGTCTTTGGACTGTCAGAGGAAACCCACGCAGGCATGGGGAGAACATGCAAGCTCCACGCAGAGAGGACTTGGGAAGTGAACCCGGGTCTCCTAACTGTGAGGCAGCAGTGCTACCACTGCGCCACCGTGCCGTCCACCCCTCTGACAGTAGTATGTAAATATTTTTGTACAATGGCCGGTTTTCTTTTTCGCCTTGGCAAAAAACTTGTAAATAATAGAAGATTGAAGGAGCAATAGGCACGCTTTGTTTGAGACTGGGATAATAAGTAAAAAGGCACATTTCCTTAATAATTCTGTTGCAGGTTAATGTTGATGGCTGTCTACAGGACGCAGATATTTACCTGTACTGCAAAAGAGTCACCTGCTTTGAATATCAAACTGCTTTGATTGGAATCTCATCAACATACAATCTAGTGATACAGATGGCCTTCTTCCTTAGAAAATGCTGTATCTGTGTGGAAGCATGAAAAGCAAAATATCAATCTAATAAAAACAGTCTTCTTTTACATCCTGATCTATGACTAGTTCCATCTTCAGCAGTTAAGAATACGAACACATGGTGTTTCCATCATTAAACATGCCATCTCTCTGTCCAGTTTCAATTTTTTACCTTCAAGAACATATTGTAGAAATGTAATGTGTCGCACTGCAGCAGCACAGATTGATCTGTTGGAAGAAAGCTCATTTTTATGGGTTTTCAGTTTGTTGTCCTTAAAAGTGCCTACTCAGTCACTGTGGGTGACTAACTGTGACTGTGGGTTGAAAGCCTAGTGTTTATAAGCTCTCCTCTGGCAGCAATGGAAACAGGAAGCCAATTTGCATAACTGTTTGCCTGATTGAAACAATCTGCTGCTCTAGATCCTGCCTCTATTGTCACTAAAAGCACCGTTAAACACAGTTCTCCCTTGAGTAGTCAGTCATCCTGGCAATCATTTCCTGCTCTTTGCAATGGCACACAATTTGTACAAAGTGATGATGTGTCCTTCTTTCTACAATACTGATGGGGTGGGCATAGCTGCAGCTGCTGGGAAGAGTTGGCCCAAGCCTTTATGGGGCCCTAAGCAGAAAAAGATTTGGGGGCCCCCCACTGCCTTGGCGCTGCCAAAACTACTATTGTCAATGCTTGATCATTCACACACTTACTATAAATTTAACACACCCATTATTATTTTTATTAGTTGTCGGTGTTGCTTACATTGTACCAATGTCACCCTGGCATGTTTTCACCTTTCTGTGGTTTTTAATATTAAAAGGTATTAAACTCGCCAAAGTGGTCTCGTGTTAATATAATATTCAAAGTGCAGGTTTCCTAACCCAGTCCTCAGGCTCCCCTAGACAGGTCAAGTTTTTTTTTATCCCTAACTTTTAGCACACCTGAACCAGCTGTTCAGTATTACTGTTTGCTTGGCTCTGTTGTAGAGGGAAGTTAGAACAGAGCAAAAAGGTGGATTGTCTGTTGAGGACTGAGATGAAAATCCCTATTCAAGGAGATCCAGTACTTTGATAAGTTGTATACTGAATGTGGTGTGTTTAAACGTAACCAAATAAACCTATAGGCCATGCATTTACTGTACACATGTTAACACTTTTAATTTTCTACATGTAAACGTGCAGGACAACTATCAACTTCAAATGAAATGAAATAAAATAACTTATTTTGCAACCCAAAACAAAGACAAGATCAAATAAATTAAATAAATACTTAAATAATGACATAAAATGAAAAGATAAACCTGTAAAAACATTACAATAACTGTTCAAGAATAAAACATAAAGCTGAATAATTATGAAAACTATGTACAGATGTGCAAAGAGATTTTTTTTCAGATATTCTTATTTCTTCCTATTACAATCTACTTCAATATTACACTTTCACCTTAGAATCTCTCGTTCCTGGCTTTTCTGAAGGCAAAGTCACTTATGACATCATTATAAGAGATCTAATGGCCAACTTTGTTGTTGATGCCATAGTACAGGGGTGCCCAATGCGTCGATCGTGATCGACCGATAGATCGCAATGGTAGATCGCGCTGCATTCAAAACATTAGTCTATCATATATCCTCCCAATGGCATTTGCCACTTGATTGAAATATCTAGGGCTGCCAGTCTGAGATCTCCTTTCTTCCAATACACTGGTCATCCCTGCAAAACTTCAGCTGTGATCTAGTTAGCCTTCCAATTTATAGAGACTAAAGAAGGGATTTAAAAAAAATTGTTTGGGGAGGGTATGGGCTGGAGGTGGAATTGGAAGAGGATTTTTTTTTTCACAATTTCACAGTCGAAGTGCATTTGTCTGATCTGTAAATCTATCATTGCTATTCAAAAGAAGGAAAAGGTGGAAAGGCACTTTCAAACTGTTCATAAAAACTACGAAACTGACTTCCTTCCAAAAAGCGATCTGAGAAAGAGAAAGGAGAGGGAACTAAAATCGCAGGGAACTGGACAGCCGTCATTTTTCAGCGCCTTGATTTGGGGAACATCCAAAACCTCGCATCAGAGCTGGAGACGCAATGGAAGATGTGTGCACAGCTTGACAGCACACGCTACACAGAGCAGATTGAAAATTGTCTGTCAGACTTTGACAGACTCAAGACTCAGCTTTACTTGAGCCAATCGCTACATTTAAGTGCTATCCATTTAGGGAAAATGTTGAGGGTGATTCACTTGCATCAGAAATTGCAACACTTAAAACTCGTCTACAGTGGAGGATGAGATTTTGACAATACAGGATGACATTCAGCTGAAGTATGGGGATCATGGACAGTTTTGGAACTTACTCACTGAGGAAAAGTACCCAAACATGAGGAAATGTGCTTCCTTCTTGACTGTATTATTCGGCTCTACTTATTTATGCGAGTCAGCCTTTTCCCACATGAAGATTATTAAATCCAAATACTGTAGTGACCATAAATGTATTGAATTGTTATTGTGTCATAAGGGTTATTCAGTTATGCAAGGTATGAGAACATGTATTTTATGTATAAAGTATACTCAGTATATATATATATATAATATAGTATTTTTAATGTAGGTAGATCATTTTGACCTGGTCATTTTAAAAGTAGCTCACAAGCCGAAAAAGTGTGGGCACCCCTGCCATAGTATAAAATATATAGAATATTAAATATACCTGTATATATAAATAACTTTTACATTCATATAATTTAAAGAAGTTAATATTTTAACCAGTTAATGTATTAATAGGTGAACATTTTACATACTCGATGATTTTTCTAATGTTTTACACTCCAGTGGCTTTTCATATTTACTCCTGTGGCTTTCCACACTACACCGCAACAACACATTAAGCAAGTTTTTTGTTGTTGTTGTTACTGTTTTTTGACATGTGATTCCACTTTTCTTAGACTATGGATGGAAAAGTATTAAGAAACACTGATTCTGTGTTATTTTTACTGTATAAAAATCAAATATATCTTGATTTTATGTTGAATAGTTTCTCTCTGAATATATTATTTTGAAGTTGGAATACTTAAAAATGTTGCCCTTGGTTAAAGCTTATTTATATTTACTCGATCACAATGTGACCCTAACCAAGTGTCTTGTTTTGTATCATTACACCCCGAGTAGTAGGGCTGCCACAGATATTTGACATAGTTGATGCCGTTCTAAACTGATCTTTTATAAAATAACTAGCAAAATACTCACGCTTCGCAGTGGGGAAGTACTGCCTTAAAATTTTTATTACGAAGAAAATGAAACCTTTTTAAACTGAGGGAAAATATACCAATAATTATTTGTTAAGGATCTCTTTGTATACCACATTGTGAGTTCGGCCCTCCGGTTGAAATATGACCAAGCTGTGCGCTGAGCTTACTCTTGAGCATGCAACGTACAGTTGGCCATGTGAACAGTAATCTTGTTTCAAATCTCACAGCTTGGATTGCTGCTGTCACAATCGGTTTGAGTTTCTTGGTTTGTTTCAATTACGACAGTATTTGTAGGACTTGTGTTGAAGAGACATTCGACATCTGTCAAGCGTTGTAAGTATACAATCGGTTTCATCGATAACTTCACATCCAGCTTTTGAGAGTTTAAACATTCATAAACATCAAAGTGTCCACTACTGAAATCGTCACCTGTCAATCTAAGATGTTTAAGAGGCATTGGTGGTTGTCGAAAGGTGTAAAATATTTGGCCATTTCGGTACACTTGAAAGCGACAACCGAGCAATTCAGCAGCAGCCATCCACTCACATGCAGATGCATAGGTGAAGGGCTTAAGCATTTCACTCTTCTAGTGCTCCTGTGTAGTATAATTATCTCCTGTACTGTCATCAGTCCACACCTTGAACCTGTCCCAGTCATTCAATACATAAGACACAATGTTCCTCCGGATATCATGAGTGAGCCTGATATGGCCGTACAATATGTAACAAAGAGAATGGAAAAGGCAGGTGCCATCTCTGGGCATGGAAACCACTCGGTAAGTGACAGTTCTTTGATCAATGATGATCACCTCGATAGACATGTTAATGGGGGTACGGTTGGAATGATAAAGGAAATGGGTACCTAAACAATGTAAAGTAAGTCTAAAATACCTAAACAATAACTATAATCGTAATAAATGAGCAATAAAACAGCGGAGAAGCTGTGGATTAAATAAAAAGGCTGTAGTTATCAGCAGGGAGACGTGAATCCCGCGGCGAAGCAAGGAAGGGAATGTAGAGACTGGAACGACGGGCAGCCAACAACGTGAGAGGCGTTGGGATGGGGGACCCAACGGCGCCTCACACGGTGACTGAGCTGCAAGCTATGGACGCATATATGTACGTAAGTAGGATTCAGTTAGTGTTGGGAACCCACGTACCAAATTTCTTGAAGATGGGCCCATAAGTAACAAAGACCGTTGAAAAGTTCAATTTGACGGCCGACAGTGGCATCATACCACCGAAATAAGTACCAAATTTCAGCCTTATACCTACACGGGAAGTTGGAGAATTAGTGACATTGGAAACTTCAATGTGGCGGCCGACAGTGGCATCATACCACTGAAATAAGTACGTACATCGGTTTTGGTTAGCGCGGTGAAGCCACCTACCAAATTTCGTGAAGATGGGGCCATAAATAAGAAAGTTCAACATGGCGAACGCTGTCAACCGTTATGACCGTTACGTGTAGAATTACGAAATGAAACCTGCTTAACTTTTGTAAGTAAGCTGTAAGGAATGAGGCTGCCAAATTTCAGCCTTCTACCTACACGGGAAGTCGGAGAATTAGTGACGTTGGAAAGTTCAATATGGCGGGCAACACCGAAATAAGTATGTACATTGGTTTCGGTTAGCACAGGGAAGCCGCCTACCAAATTTCGTGACGATGGGGCCATAAATAAGAAAGTTCAACATGGCGAAAGTTGTCAACTGTTATGTGTAGAATTTTGAAATGAAACATGCTTAACTTTTGTAAGTAAGCTATAAGGAATGAGCCTGCCAAATTTCAGCCTTCTACCTACACGGGAAGTTGGAGAATTAGTGACATTGGAAAGTTCAATATGGCGGCCGACAGTGGCATCATACCACCGAAATAAGTATGTACATTGGTTTCGGTTAGCGGAGGGAAGCCGCCTACCAAATTTCTTGAAGATGGGGCCATGAATAAGTAAGTTCAACATGGCGGACGTTGTTGACCATTATGACCGTTATGCATAGAATTTCGAAATGAAACCTGCTTAACTTTTGTAAGTAAGCTGTAAGGAATGAGCCTGCCAAATTTCAGCCTTCTACCTACACGGGAAGTTGGAGAATTAGTGACGTTGGAAAGTTCAATATGGCGGCCGACAGTAGCGTCATACCACCGAAATAAGTACGTACATTGGTTTTGGTTAGCGCAGGGAAGCCACCTACCAAATTTCGTGAAGATGGAGCCATAAATAAGAAAGTTCAACATGGCAGACGTTGTCGACCGTTATGACCGTTACGTGTAGAATTTCGAAATGAAACCTGCTTAACTTTTGTAAGTAAGCTGTAAGGAATAAGCCTGCCAAATTTCAGCCTTCTACCTACACGGGAAGTTGGAGAATTAGTAATGAGTGAGTGAGTGAGTGAGTGAGTCGGTGAGTGAGTGAGTCAGTGAGTGAGTGAGTGAGTCAGTGAGGGCTTTGCCTTTTATTAGTATACATACATATAAACTTACCTTTTTGTTTTTAGAAAATGGGTCCACGGCTTACATTGATTTTACAACACACACACGCGTTGACATCCTTTCACAAATTCCACACACCCCAACTAGCTAACATTAGCCGAACATACCTTAACTGAACTGAATAACGTTATTTAGCAAGTGGTTATGGTGAAATGCTGAAATTTGTCATGTAACTTACCTTTATCTTTGCCCACCCAAACAATGGTCCACATTCTCCATGAATGTTCCCAAGGCCCTACATGTACCGATGAAGCTCTTAAGGATGCTAATGATGCCGCTCTTACCTGGATATGGCAGTGGCATGATAAGATATCATGATGATCTTGCTGTTTTTTCTCATCTTCTATTTTCTTCTTTCTTTTCTCTGTTCCAGAAGGATATGTCAATTTCTTTGCAGTTTTTTCATGCAGAGAAGACTGTAGCCTAATGTCAGTGACACCAACTCACACCAGCTTAACATAACATTGTGTTTTTGTGTGATTACTGTAGACATAATAGATCACAACATATTACTATGTTCCCTTAAGATTATAAAGTTCTGTCATTTTTCCCAATTGTTTGTCATGTGGCCATGCTGCTTCACTGCAGGGCTGTAACATGTAGTATAATTAATGAGATTTTGGATAAATCACGTACGTTAAATCCGAGCAACACAGATACATGCCAGAATACAGCATATCAAAATGTATACATCACATGCATCATGCAGATTTACTTATATTTTAAAGTTTAAATGCAGTGATTTTCCAGTACATTCCTAGTAATTTACATCATACAGAAATAGGGGAATAGCTTTCATCTGAGCCCAACAAACTATTTCCTTGTTTTAATAACATAGTGGGTGCCTTGTGATCCTAACAAAGCGGGAGACCCGAGAGGTAGCCTACATGTGTTGTGGTTAAATCGCTGATTGAAGTTGTATTTCGCCATGAAAGATGACATGCCACATTGGAATATTTTTTCAGGCTCAAAGAAGAAAATGAAGGAGGTTGTTCTTATTTGGACTTGGAAAGATACTGTCATGAGAATAGTAAAAGAAGTATTCATTTTCTTCAGGCTGGTGACAACATATAGGTCTGTCTTACCAGATAACCAGACCAGTTCAACTATAGAAAGCATCTAATACATACATTCAGACAGTGCTAAAACACCAGTTTGTGTCTAGTAACAATTTAATAAACTGTTTGTGTTCATTGAAATTTACTGCTGCTTCTTTTCATGTTTTGTAAGTTAGAAACTTGTAATTTGAAAAATAATAATAATAAAAACGTTCTTGTTTGGGACATTTCAAGCACTCTTGGGGGCCCTCTGGTGGCCTCCGGGGCCCTAAGCAGTCGCTTAGTTCGCTTATGCCTTGGGCTTCTAGGATGCAGGATGTTGTAGTGTTGTTGAATGATGCAGCTGTGGCTTTAGGCACTGTGTTCACTGTTGAAACTGTTTTGGCCTTGTAGAGCTAAGGGGTGAGTCAATTGAAATGCTCCACCACCACATGATGCTATACCTTTACCCTGTATACTTCCTCCAACACTGGAGCTATGATGATTCAGAGCCCTCCCCAGCTATTGGCCAGTTTAGGGTATACTTCCTTTTTGAGCTACAGGCTATACAACCACAGTTTGTCAGCAGGCTGTAGAGGGTTCCCTGGGAGCAATTATTATATGCTATATTCTGTCCATCACTGACATCCATTTGGTGATCCCAAGCAAGGGCATGGAAGAATTCAAGGCTCTGCTGCAGATCCTACATATACTGGCCAGGTTATCATAATGTGTATACCCAGCCTGGCGGGGTAAATCTGGTTGACTTGTAAACCATACAGCAATAAGCCCATGGCATAGCAGGGAGATGCTGATCCAAAATAAGACTGCATGCTAAATGGTTAAGCCATACCCTTCAGGTGTTTCTAACTACAGTATTTTACCACCTGCCCCTCCAGGTCTTTGAATAATTAGTAGCCGAGTTAGGTAGGCTTGGGGTTTTTGTAGGGTAAAATAGTGTTTGTAGAAATATTGTCAGAAGTTTTGTAGACTTGAAAACCACAGCACATTTCCCGTGTGTCACACAGTAGTTCCACTTTGGACTGCTCAAGAAGTGAAAATTACATTGTTCACAAAACACCAACAGTAGCATGACAAGCCCAGGCAACTGATAAGCACTTGGGAGGTCATGAGTCATGGCCAATCGTGCACAGTGGCAACCTGCTTGGAGTAGTTGGCTACCCCTAGATGTGCTGACCATGTGTTCCTAGAACCTGGCTTTTTGGTGCCGCCTGTGACACTTTGCTGGATTCAGTCTCAGCCCTGCAGTCTGAATGGCTGCAAATATTTTCCCTCAAAGACAAGAGCTCTTTCAAAGTCCCAGGTGTCTACCATCTGGTCACCCAGATGAACTAAGCATCTCCTAGATGGAATTCAATCCAAGACAAACCCCACGAAATGCACACAAATGGCAGGAGCACTGCACAATCCAAAGGGTATTACTGTGAAATGCCACAAATGGAGGTTACCATTGCTATTGTGCAGACACCTCTTCCCCCACACGCTGATCTTCACCCCATGACTGCCTTCAGACTATTCCATGTTACTCTGCAGCTCTCCGGTGCTCCATGTGCTGCCCCTGGAAGTAGCTCTGTTCCCACCAAGGAGATCATAGACCTGGTATCCAGTAGAGATTGTGCCCACTTTACTGTGCCATCCTATTAGATTTTTATAGCAACTCTGGAAGTGGTTTTCAGGTTTTTAAGCTTTTCTTTGGCAGCGCTGAAAGCAGACAGCTGATCTGTATAACGTTTTACCCAGTCCAAATCATTATGTGCATCTGCACATAATACTCATTGATGTCACTGTTGTTATTGACAATTTCTTAATGAATCACAGATTTTCTTTAAAGTTGGCCACTCTGTTGCTAGCTTCGAGTCATCCCGATTATGTTTTCAGTTGTATTTATTTTTTTTGAATTTAGTTCCAATTATTTTCTGAACAAAGATTCAAGAACTCAGGATGACCTTTGTGTTCCCTCATGAAAACTGATGCAGTATGCAGGATTGATTGAAAAGCTGTCAATCTCATACCCAGATGGAAATTCTGCTTAAATTGAATCAGCATTTATATAAGAAAGCAAAAAAAAATGTATGTATGTTTTTACTATGCATTAGTGGTATTCAAAATAAAATATGTTTGGAGAAGGAGCAAAATTTCAATGTGACCTCCTATTCACTTTCATTTTTTTATACATTAACCTCTCAATAATACACACTTTTCTCTTAAGTAGTAATGTATTCAAAATGCAGAAAATTACATGTTAAATTCTTGATTTCAAAGATAAAATGTCATTTACCCCTTCCAAGTTTAATTAGAGGGATGTTACAGTATCGGTAATAGATAAAAGTGTGCACTTAAACCAAGCTGTGAATTAATGTAAAAGCTCTTAGGACAAAGGAGTCCACATAATGTCAACCTGAACACTGACAGTAATCAAAGTCAACAATTAACCTCTTATTCAAAAATTGGTTGTAATGAAACAAGCAAACATAATTTAATCCCAGACTAAGTTGGAAACCCCTGCTGTTTATGTAGTTTGTATGATTAAAACACAATGATGTGGCTGAAAGGACTACATTACTTCTATTAGTGTAGATCTGCTATTTAGAAATATAACTACTAAACACTCTTCCAACCTCTTTGTTTCATCTGACCACTGAATAAAGTATAAGTCAACTCAAGCACAAACTTGGAAGTTGAGGAATGTCCTCACACTAAAACAGTGATGCCAGATGGTGAATGAATTATTTTGGTGGAATCAATTCTGAGCTTTGGTGGACATGAACGTGACTTAGAATTAATATACTGTGAATGTATATTTTAGATGTTATGCTAAAAGATGAAAACACTAAAGTAATATTAAAATGATGACAAAATGAATGTGTTGTGAATCAGCAATATACAAGACCAGGATATCACTAGTATTCTCCAAAATAGGCCTCACCCCTGGAAGTCATACCCCAAACTCAAAAGGCAGTTTTCCAGGACTGTTCAGGCCCAAAATGGGGCTTGGGCTATATTATTAGTTCATAAATACACATTAACTGTACCATATTTACAAAAATGCCCCTCAAGGAAAAGGGACACTTTAAAACCTCTGCCTTAAAAGGCAAGGGCAACAAGGTATTTTTTAAAAATAAACAATGTATTTTATATTCATCAAAAACAGAACAAAAATGGAAAAAGGTATAATAAGGGCAAAATGGTTTGCCTAAAAAAGCAATTCAAACAATCAAGTCTAAATATGTAAACCAACAGCAAAATTAAATAAACAATAACAACAATTCGTGAAAAATGAAAAATTCCATACAGTACTCACAATAATCTCTACCAACATCAGAATCTCTGAGAGACCAACACCTCAAACTGAAACATAAAGACAGGAATGTAATGGTGGTGGGGTGGGGTTGGTTCCACAGACAGAACATAAGACACATAGGATTTTGGAAAATAGGGTTCCATAATTAAAAAAAGGTCTGCCCACTGCACTAGAAACATCTCTAAACAAAAGTATGAAGTTTGCAAGTTGGCATATGCAAAGTCTAATTAGTCTTAGCGAAGAGTCAGTCACCATATATAGAGCAATCTCACATTTTAAGGTATTTGAGTGTCACTAATTACTGAAACAGTAAAAAGAATGCATAATAGCACTACTGAGTCTATGGTATGTCTGAAAGTGTAACTGAAAGTGAATAGAGGAATTGCTTATTTAAGGTTGATTTAAATTAAATTAAAAAAAAAAGGAAAAAAGCGAAAAATGAGTCAACTGCTTGATGTTTAGATTCACACATACTGTACTTTCTGGAGTCCTATTTCTGTATGAGATGACAACTAATCCAGCAACTCTAGATCAGGGTTGTTGAATCTGAGATAGATGCCTCTATTATAGTCAGCAGTTACAAAACTTGCCTATCCATTAATGAAAGCTAAGAAGTATACACTCTCCTGAGGCAACATAACCAGATTTAGAGGTGTCCAACTATTTTGAGAACATTGCACAGCAGGATAGTGTCTCTAAATGTGAAAGAATAAGCCCAACAGCAGTGGTTATCAACATTATACCTCCAATGCCAACCAGTGTTCCATGAGAATATATAATGTCCCCCTTACACAGGCCATGAAATTTACCCTCTTGCACTTCAGCTGTAGTCTTGACTAAGGTGCTTGTATTTGACTCTATATCTATTAACAGTGCTGTTACACTGCCTGTGTTGGTTAAAGTGTAATACAAAATTAATAGTACAAACACAATTACAAAAAAGGTTGGGAAAGTATGGAATATGAAAATTAAAACAAAGAGGGGTGATTTGTAAATTCTATTCACCCTGAACTATATTTAAAGCACTACAACACATTATTTAATGTGAATTATTTATTTGTGAATTTACTGTAACCGTTTTTTTCAACATATATACACATATCAAATCCGAGGACATAAAACTGTCAAGTGTTTATCACAGTGTAACGTCACCATTTCTTTTAATAATACTTATTAAGCATTGAACAAGTTGGTTATGTTTAGCAAGTAGAACTTTCCTCCATTATGCAGCTGCGTAATTATACATGTCCTTTGTTGCTGTATTTAATATGATGACAGAATCTTTCCATCCAATGATTCCAAGGCTCCCAGGATCTCAGCTGAGTTTTCTATGGGCAGCAAAACAGCTTTGGTAGTAGACAGCAGATTGCTTGACAGTAGTGCAGTGCCACAACAGGATACTAAGTAGACAAATTGAATAGAAGAGGGTTATTACTGGATTATAATGAATGTAATTTACATATATTTTTGCGTTAATGACATAGAAACAGAGATGCTAGACTAAAGCAGTGGGTCTTCGGCCTATATTTAAAAACTGAGATTGAATAGGCACCTCTTATATAAGCAGGAAGATTGTTCCATAGGGTTGTGGTCCTCTAGCTTAAACCTCGACCTTCCACTGTTGCTTTATTAATTCTTGTAATATTATGTAGGCAGGCATCTTGAGATTTTAATGCACACTCTGATTTGTAAATAATGATAATTTCAAAGTGGTTAACAGGTCCATGGCCCTTTATGACTTTATATGTAAAAGGAAGAACTTTCAAATAAGCACAAAGCTTCAATGGGAGGTTGCTGTAAGTGCTTGAGAACTGGAGTTATTTGATCATACTTTCTACAGTATTTCTTGTAATGATTCTTGCAGCAGTATGTTAAATTAAATGAAGGCTGTAATAAAACTATTTGAACAGTCAGTGAACAAGACATTGCAGAAGTCAGTCCTACTAGAAATAAATGCAAAAATTGTTTTTCCAGTATTCCATCCATCCATCCATTTTCTAACCCGCTGAATCCGAATACAGGGTCATGGTGGTCTGCTGGAGCCAATCCCAGCCAACACAGGGCACAAGGCAGGAATCAATCCTGGGCAGGGTGCCAACCCACCGCAGTTTTTCCAGTATTCTACATATTTAAAAAATCTCTATAAATTCTCCAGCATGTCTACGATGGAATAACATATTTTATACAGTTTTGCAATGTTCATTTTAAAAGGCATACTTGGGCCAAACTTAACTCCTAAATTGTATTCTGATTCATTAAAAATAATAGTGATTCCAACTGAGTTAAAAATTGACAGAATAGCTACGGTTAGCATCATTCCCTAAATAAGCAACCATTTCTACTTTTTCTGTATTCAGGGACAAATAGTTCTCCTTAATCCTCTCCTTAAAATAATTAATTAAAGAGAACATTAGAGAAACATCATTTAATCTAAAATAAAGAAATTAATGAAAATAAATGTTATGTTGTGTAATGATATTTCTCAAACATGTAAATTATAAACAGTAAAGGTCCGAGTAATGAGATCTGCGGGACACCATATTTAACTTCTCAGTATAATGATGGGAGTATTATATTATATTATGATTCAGACTAACAACTTAAACGCAAATTTCTCAAGCTACTAACTATTTGCATAGTAAATCAAAGACTCAAGCAGTTTTAAAATAAGGGCTTTAACAGAAAGAGTTCTTTATGACCTAGATTAATAACTTCCCATTGTGATAAATGCAGTGGCTGAATCTCATAAAGTGCAAGGCTTTAAGATTAACTTGGGCAAGAGTACAATATATTATTTCCATGTCTTCAAAATTTAAATAATATAAATTGTTTCAGTTGTGAATAGTTGTTTTTTATTTGCATTCATGAATACAATAAAAATGTATTTAGAATGTCACCATTGTGTCAGATTTAACTACAATTATTAAATGAAATTTAACAAATTACGCAATATATACTTGTATACAATATTGTTAAATATTTAGTCAATCTAATACTTTTAAACATATACTGTATGTAAAAAAACCAACAATACATATTTATTGACTTACAATACATTTAACTTTAATAATGTTTGTCACTTTTTATTTTTTTGATCTAAAACCACATTTGGTGTACCTTGGTTTGTACGCTTTTTCTGGTGTGTCACCAGCAGTAGTCTGCCATCATAAGGTCATCCCAATGTCCCTGGTACCTTCTTTCCAGTTCCTTGATGTCCTGATGGAATCTTTTGTCTTGCACTTCACTTACCAGTCCAAAATTTTCATGGGAAAATTTCTCATGTTGCAACTAAATTCATTAAACTGAACTAATACAATTTTTATGATTTCTTTATAATTCGGATCTTTATTGTTAATTAAACAACTTGAAATCACTTCTTTAAATGATACCTAAAGCCTATAATTCCAGATCATTCATCGCAACATAAAATTATCCATCAGAAATCAGTTTTGAACTGGTCTGGCAAATATGCCCTCTTTCAATGTAGCCTCGGACAAACCCGGAAACTTTGGGCACCAATACATAAAACAGGCTTCATCTTTTGATAAGGCTTTTACAACATGCTTTATTTAACCAAACTTAGTATGAACTGTAGGTAGCAGCACTTTATCTGGATCCAACAAGCTATATCTGATGATGATTTTGACACCAAGGTGTAGTATTTTTTTAGCTGGCCATTCCTTCTGAATCCATTGTCAATTCGTGGCTCTTCTGACAGAGAAAACATGGGAATTGTGTTTGCTCTTACTGGTCACTGCTCATCATTGTATTCAATGCCAGCTATGTATATTTTGACCTTGTTATCGAATACGATAAGTTTTTTGCTTTAATCATAGGCTTTAATATTCGAAAATATTAAAATACAGTAAATTACCATTAAAATAACATTTTGATATTTATTAAATATATAGTTCAAAAGCAGTGAAAAAGATATTTGACAGCAAAAACATATATTTTGTGAAAAACTGTTACGTGATAGAGAAAAAATATTTTCATTTCTGATTTTTGCGACCTGCGGTGGGTTGGCACCCTGCCTGGGATTGGTTCCTGCCTTGTGCCCTGTGTTGGCTGGGATTGGCTCCAGCAGACCCCCGTGACCCTGTGTTCAGATTCAGCGGGTTGGAAAATGGATGGACGGATGGATTTTTGCAACCAAAAATATATAAAAATCACATGAAACAATCATAAAAAATATTTTTATGTCTGCAAGGTATACACACTATAAGTACAGCTATAAAAACTCCCATTTGATTGTTTCACTTTAGAACAAATAAAAGACAAATATAACATAACAGGATCATTGTTAATTGATCATTTTAAGAAAACCTGTAATAATAGGATATATGAGACCACAGGCTAAACTCTTGGTGACAGGCATTAATAACAGAGTTTCAAAAAAAACAAAAATTAGAAAGGAGCAGCAAGACTGATTATAAAGATCATTCTAATCAACAGACCCATAACTCCTTGTGTAATAATAATTGAAAGGGAATAAAAATGATCGAGGCAGAGAATAACAATTGATGATTACTTGGTATCTTCTAGCAGAAGGCCCCCAAACAGTACCTCTCTTTATTTCCCCTCAAATGAATTAAAAGAATGTGTTACAGGCCTCAGGCCTAGGGGAACCTGGGCCAGGTACAAGCCACTGTTGCTACAGGGTGTAGCTACAGCGATATGGTGAAAAAGCTTTAAAGAAGCAGGCAGCAGTCACAAGTTTCAGACCATACTTCTGTTTTTTTATTCTTCTTTACATAAAAATATATAAATGCTTCAATCTCTGGATAGATCAACATGACAATCAGTGAAACAATGGTGCAAGCCAATTTCCTCTGCATAACAAATAGTGTAAAAACATTTACTTTGGTTCAACAATAGTATTGTGGCCAGTTATCAAAAAATACTTGATTAGAAACCAATGTCCCAGAACTTGTTAATTTTCAGATGAAGCAGACAGTTCTATAGCCCCACATTGTGTGTAGATGAGATACTTAATCAAAGCAGTCTGCCTATTCAAAGCAGATGACTCTTTAGCAAGACAGGTAAATATTTATGTCCTGTAGATAGCCATCAACAATAACCTGTACCGGAAATTCTGCCTTTTCTTTAAAACACTGGTTTATAGCCCATTACACTAAGCAACACACAGAAATGTCATTTTCTTTAGAATACTAATTTCTAGCCCATTACAAATGCAACAAAATTTGGTAAAAGAGAACCGACGGTAATCCTCCAATTAGAGGTAATAATTAATAGGCTTCTTAGATGGCGTCCTTATAGTAGAAACCATAAAGAAATGGATATATAAAAAAAGGTAAAATGCACCTCTCCATAACCACAAAATATTTCAAAATGACTGAAAAATACACCAGGCCCTAAAAAGCAATCTAGAAAATGTATTAAAAGAATGAGCAAGCTGCAAGATATACAATTCACTTCATCCAAAGGCGCCAGAAATATAACTGGATATTCAAATGACAATAAACAAGAACCTGAGTCTGGAAGGACAATGTAAGAATATATTAAAGTTAATATTAAAATAACATGGAGGAGATAAGGTAAGTGTTTAACTAAATGGATATTGTAGGTGAAAGACATTTAGGAAGTAAATATTTAAAGTAAAGTACATGCCTACATACAGAAACAGAGCCAAAATGTGAGGCAATGCAAAATGGGAAAAGATATCAGAAGCATGTCATACATATGGAACTGCGTATCACTGGGCATCAGGAGAATTTAAAGATCTCAATCGTCCACTAAATTGGACAAATTGAGTGCAGAAATGCAGGAAGAAAACTGATGGAAATGGTTGATGACTCTGGGATACCTGTGCTCTTCAGTGCCATGCTAATCATGAAGTTGATTTTCTAGGGGATGCAGAGGCTGAGTTCATCTGCATGCTGACTGAGATAGCATAAGTTAAACCAAACTCTCTTAAATAGAATATACATAATTATTAAGAAGGGAAAATGTGCAGAAAATTAATTGTACTTAAATAAGCCATTTCTAAGTCAATCTGAACCAGTACACTATACACTGTATCCATGGTTTAGGCTTCCCCATTCATTTTATGTTTAGCATGTTTAAAATAATTTGAGACTTTAGAAAAAGTTTTAGTGGGAATAAAGGCTAATAGAATAAACACCTGTGAACGATAAACTAAACTATTGTTGTTCAGCTTTTACTGTAGATGATAATAGTTGTTATAACACTTTCATTAATGAGTAATTTTAGTTTCACATTTTGTAATTTTCAGTCATATTTTGAAGATGGTAAACAGTTTTTGAAATATTAATGCACTATTCAGGGAGCATCTACTTTTAACTATGATAAAAAAGACTGTGGGAACTTAACAAATGGAAAAAAATAAGAATTACTTCATTACTGGCAAAGTTTTAAAAGCAATTAAGCAAGCAGTAGAAAAGAATTGTATTCTCATCAGAACTCATTGTCCATATAATAGTCCTACATGGACATTGACATAAAGAAAGTTAATGGTGTATCAAGGATAACATATGTTATCTTTAATATAGTTGATTTACAAAATATTCAGACCCCTTCACTTAAATGGATACATTTGCCCCTTTCTCCAGCAATCTACACTCAATAATCCATATTGACAAAGTGAAAACAAATTTTTAGAAAGGTTTGCCAATTCATTAAACATCAAAAAAACCCTGAAATGTCTCATTCATCCAGGTATTCAGACCCTTAATTGAGTACTTTGTAGAAGCCCCTTTTGGAGCAATTACAACTTTGGTCCTCTTGTGTATGTATGTCTCTGCAACCTATGCCCACTAGATTTGTACAGTTTATTGTATTTTTCCTGGCAGATCTTCTCAAGCATCGTTTATAAACTGCCATCTTTAGGCCTATCCACAACTATTCTATGGCATTTAGGTTTTGGTCTCTGAGTCAGTTACTAAAGTCTCAAAGCCACTCCAGTGTTACCTTGGCTGCATGCTTCAGGACATTGTCAAGCTGAAGAATGAACCATCTCCCCAGTTTGAGATTATGCACACTCTAAAGCAGGTTTTCTTTGAGAACCTTTCTGTATTTGGCTGCAGTCATGCTTCTCTCTTTTCTGATCTATCTCCCTATCCCTGAAACTAAGAAGCATCACCATAGCTTGATGATTCCATCACCATGCTTCGCCATGGGGATAGTACTAGGCAGGGAATGAATACAATACAATACAATACAATACAGTTTATTTTTGTATAGCCCAAAATCACACAGGAAGTGCCGCAATGGGCTTTAACAGGCCCTACCTCTTGATAGCCCCCCAGCCTTGACTCTCTGAGAAGACAAGGAAAAACTCCCAAAAAACCTTGTAGGGAGAAATGGAAGAAACCTTGGGAAAGGCAGTTAAAAGAGAGACCCCTTTCCAAGTAGGTTGGGCGTGCAGTGGGTGTCAAAAGAAGGGTGTCAATACAATACAATACACAGAACAGAACAAATCCTTAATACAGCATAATAATAAAAATTTTAGAAGTACGCAGTTTAACAGTAGATGATATCACATAATAGATTTGGATATTTTTAGAGTCCTGGAGACCTCAACCATCAAGCTGCCTCCCCCATTTGGCCATTCCACGGCTGAAACAGTGCTGCTCCAATCCGATGAAAGGACCCCTTTTCCCATGATTCCTGTGATCCTCCATCAGGGATGACTTTACCATAGGCAGGCAAACAACTTGGCAGGTGGGCGTGGCACCAATGCCACATTTGAGTACCGAGAAAGAAACAGAATAGGTGAGGGTTAGTATTCAAATATAATTATCATGTTACTTATGTTTTAGTGCTAATGACTAACAACAGAGATGCAGTATGTACAGTTAATCAGCAGCTCTAGTCAGGATATGCTAAACTGAAGTAGTGAGTCTTCAGCCGGGATTTAAAGGCTGAGACCGAAGGGGCATCTCTTATGGAAGCAGGAAGACCATTCCACGGTTTAGGGGCCCTGTAACTAAAAGCTCGACCTCCCACTGTTATTTTATTAATCCTTGGAATCCTAAGCAGACCGGCATCTTGAGATCTTAATGTGCTCAGGTTTGTAAGTCATGATAAGTTCAGACAAGTAAGCGGACCTTGGCCATTTAATGCTTTATATGTTAAAAGGAGGATTTTGAAATCTGCCCTAAACTTAACTGGGAGCCAGTGTAAGATTTAAGAACTGGAGTTATGTGTTCATATTTTCTTGTTCTTGTAATAATTCTTGCAGCGCATTTTGGATTAACTGGAGGCTGTATAGAGAACAGTTTGAACAGCCAGTGAACACCGCATTGCAGTAGTCAATCCTACTAGAGATAAATGCATGAATTAATTTCTCACAATCCTGTTTATTTAGAAAGCCCTTAATTTCCTAACATTTTTAAGATGGAAAAACATGTTTTGGACAACTTTGTAATATGTGCTTTAAATGACATGCTAGAGTCAAAGATAACTCCTAGATTGCGGGCTGATTCAGTAAAATTAAATTTAAATGATGACAAAATATTGCTGTGATCAGCGTCATTCCCTCCAACAATTAACATCTCTGTTTTATCTGTATTTAAAGACAAGTAGTTCTCATTCATCCATTCCTTTAATTCACTAACACAACTAATTAAAGACAACATCGGAGAAACTTCATTTGATTTAAATGAAAGGTATAACTGGGTGTCATCTGCATAGGTGTTTCTGCAGTGAAAATTAACATTATGTTTCCTAATGAGAGATCCCAGTGGAAGCATGTAAAGTGAAAACAGTAAAGGTCCCAGTACTGAGCCCTGCGGGACACCATATTGAACTTCTGTGTATAATGATGGAGTACTGTCAGCACATTTCTGTACATATTGGAATCGATTTGATAAATAAGAACTAAACCAAGCGAGCACGGGCCTGTAAGCCCAACATCGTTTTCTAGCCTGTGCAGTAAAATAGAATGGTCAATGGTGTCAAATGCTGCACTTAAGTCCAACAACATAATTACAGTGGAGTTTCCTTCATCAGAGGATATCAGAATGTCATTTACAACCCGTGTTAGTGCGTTTCTGTACTATGACCAGTGCGAAAAGCCAGACTGGAATTTCTCAAATAAATTGTAATGCGTAAGGTGTGACTGAAGCTGACTGGCGACTACTTTTCTAGTATTTTAGAGAGAAATGGTAAATTTGAAATAGGCCTATAGTTATTTAGTATGTGTGGGTCTAGGTCTGACTTTTTAAGTAAAGGTTTAATGACTGACACTTTTAGTGCATCAGGTACGTGCCATGCAGTAATGAACTATTGATAATGGTTAGAATAGGCTGCAAGAACATCCATTGCACTTTTACTAGTTTTGTTGGCACTGGATCTAGGGAACAAGTAGTGGGCTTCATTTTAGTAATTAAAGTTAAGACTTCCTGCTCAGTTACAGGATTAAAATTACTAAAGTGCTGAATGCAATGTGGCAGGGTCTGCTAAGCTAGTATTTGGTTTGTACTGTGATGCTGAGATCTGGGATCTTATATTTTTAATTTTCTCATTGAAGAAGTTCATAAAGTCTGTACTGCTAATATCTGTTGGTATTTTGCACTGTTGATCTGAATTCCCATTTGTTAATTTAGCCACTGTCTAAAAGTACCCTAGGATTTTTATTATTGCTATCTATTAATGTAGAATAGTATTCTGAGCGAGCTTTAAAGAGTGCTTTTTTTATATTTATTAACACTCTCTGTCCATGCAATTTGAAAGACATGTAGCTTTGTTGTTCTCCATCTGCTCCAGTTTTGACACTCTAATTTAAGAGCTCGAGTATTTTCATTAAACCAGGGAGAGTTTCTATGTGCTTTGATCACTTTTGTTTTTAGGGGAGCCACTGTGTCCAGAGCATCTCTCAAGGTCACATTATAATGTGATATTAGCTGATCTAAATTGTTTTCCACGTTTACATTTGATGTTAACTGATCTAAATGGTTTTCCACAATTACACTCGACTTACTCAAGGTATCTATAAATTTTGAAGCAGAATTACAATCTAGATGTCACACTGTCTTTGTTTTAATCTGTGAGTGCTTGGCATGGGCAGAACTAAATCAAATGTAATTAAGAAGTGATCGGAAATAACTACATTTAATGGAGTAATATTTAAATTTTGAATTTCAACTTTGTAAGTTATAATTAAATCTAATGTATGGTTATGATTATGAGTTGGACCTTTGACAATCTGACAAAATCCTACTGAATTTAACAAATAAGTAAAACATTTGCTAAAAGTGTCAGTTTCCACATCAATGTGTACATTAAAATCCCCATCAGAACTACGTGATCATAATTTATAGCCAAATCAGACAGAAGGTTGCTAAATTCAGTCATGAACAATGAATATGGCCCTGGTGGTCTGTAGACTAGCACTATAATTGTGTTGGAATCTGTTTTAATATTTAAAATGAATGCCTCAAAGGATGTAAAGTTGCCTAAATTTTTAGGAGTGATTTGCATTTTGTTACAATGAATTATTCCAAGGCCTCCTCCTCGACCAGAATCTCTAGACTTATGAAGGAACGAGTATCCATCTGGTGACCCTCAGCTAGGGAACAGTGTCACATTTACTAAGCCAGGTTTCAGTAAGAAGACACAGATCAGATTTTGTACTTAATATATATCATTTACCAAAACAGCTTTAGTGCCAAGAGAGCAATGTTCAATAAACAGCATTTAAAACTGCATGGTTCTTTCTGAACTGCTGATATATTTTTGTTTTAATTTGAATTAAATTTCTATTACAGATGCCCCTGGTGGAGGTCTGGTTTTATCCCTTGGTCTAATTATACACCTTATTTTTGGTTATCAATTAATTTATGGTTTGTATCAAGACTAAATTTACTGGATGCCCCACAACAGGGATTATGGGTAACAGCTTCAGGAAAATAACAGGTGGGATAAACAACAGCCTGTGATTTAAGATCACATGACTGCGGCCTGGATGGTGCTCTAATCAGTCAACCAGGCAGTTTTGCTGCCATATTTTGGGATAATACATAAGATCCCCTCCAGTTAGGATGAAGACCATCTCTTCTGAAAAATCCAGGCCTTTCCCAAAAATCATCCCAATTGTTCACAAACGCTATGCTTTTATTTGCACACCAGGTTTCTAGCCAGCAGTGAAAGGAATGCAATCTGCTATAAATCACATCCCCTCTATATAATCTTGGTAAAGGGACCAGATACAATTAAATTCCGACATTTTGTTTTAGCTTTGGTGCATAGAGAGATGAAGTTCCGCTTTAATACCTCAGATTGCTGTAAATAAATATCATTAGTGCCGACATGCAGCAATAAGGTAGATACTTCATCGTCTGTGACACGGTCCAATGCGGCTTCCATGCCAGAAATCTTGGCCCCTGCGAGGCACTTAACATTAACTGCTGGTTTAACATAGTTTGGAATTCTAACATTCCGCACTATGGAATCGCCAATTATGAGCACTTTATTATTCTCAGTTTCCACAGGCACGCTGGGAGAGCTGAGAATCTGTTCTGGGTCTGAATTGGTGACCTGGGTGCCGGGGGACTACATTTTGGATTCTTAGACCCCCGTCTTACTGTTAATGAATAATGTCTAGTCTTCACCAGATATGTAATGCTTGGAGTTCTTCCCGAAGTTTTCAGTTTTTGCCTCATCAGACAACAGAATCTTACTCCTCATGCTTCAGAGTCCTTTAAACTGTAATATGCCTTTTACTCAAGAGTGGCTTCCATTGTCTGATCGTCCTTCAAAAAAGTTCTCCCACCTCAGCAGAGGACTCCTGAAGGTCTTGTTTAAATCAGGCATTTCAAACTCACTACCATTGGTGGGCCGCTTCGACTGCCATACGTGCGTCAGTGGGCCGCACTGTAACAAATACTATTATACTATTATACAAAGTTACTGTAGTTTTCTTTCCAATACTGAAAACTTTAAAAAATCTAACACTTAAAGTTTAAAGAAAAGCAATTTATTTCCATACAATCTCCATACAACAGCATACAATTAGAGTCAGCCTCTTAGCTAAGTCCTTTTATTATTATATTATATTCATTATATTATATTCATTGCTTATATAGGAGTCTTACAGTGTGAGATTTATTTCTTTTGTCCCGACACTTGGCATCTCTTGTTAGTAACCAGTTTGTCAATATCAGGCTTGAAATCTTGTGCAGCTGCAACTTTTATAAGGGATGAAAGGTGCTCAGCAGTAAGTCTTGAGCGATGTGGGGTTTTGGTAGCTTTCATTAACGAAAACAATTGCTCACAAAGGTAAGTGCTTCCAAACATAGACAGTACTCTCGATGCCAACTTATGGATCTGCACATACGAGGGTGGCAGGTAAGCATACAAGCCTGGCACACCAACTTCGTTGTATTTTGCTATCAGAATAGAATCTGTCTGCAGTTCAAACAATTCCATTTGGATATTCTCAGGCGCATTCTCAACGTTGTAAGAGTATGGTGATGTAAACAGCACAAAGTCCTGTGCGTGTGAACTGAAATCGCCAAAACGCTCACTGAATTCATTGCTCAGTAATACATGTTGGAAACAAATCCTCCAAAAATCTAATTTTACTTTACTAAGTTTACTTCAAAGTTAATATTGTAAAGTAAGCCAATATGCAAAAAGCCCTCTGACCTACACTAATTATACAAACTCAAAATCACAAAAATCTGTTAATAAACAACTCCCCAACTTCTCGCGTTCACTTCAGATCTTTAGCTGTAGTATGCATTAACTGTTCATTACAATACTGGCACAAAATTTCATAAAACTATAGCAAAAAAAATGTGAAAATATGCGAGCTATTACTACTCGCGATGGTCAGTTCTGCCCAGTGGCCAGTCTCAGCAGCCCAGCCAGTAGTGTAGCCCAGTGGTCCGCAACCTTTTTGACACCAAGGACGGCTTTACTAGAAGCAAATTTTTCCAGGGATGGGTGGGTTGTTGGAGGTTGGAGTTTGTGGGGTGGTTATGGGAGGGTTCGTAGGGCAGTTTTATACACAATTTACATAACATTTCTATTATTATTAAGTTATAATTTAGTTATAGAAATTATACAGCTTACCATAATGCAGAATCAGTGAGAGCCCTGAGCTTGTTTTCCTGCAACCAGACGATCCCATCTGAGGAAGATGGAAGACATTGACACACGAAGTGTGTTGCTTATGTTCAGTCTACTCCGTAATCTCGTTTTGGTTGCTGTCACTGCAGAAAACGTGCATCACAAACATAGGATGTTGGAAATTGAAGCAGCGTCAATAGCTTCTTTCACGTTAGAAGATTAAACTATCTACAAGTTATGCTGCCGAGAATTTTTCTCTGCATTTCCTTGTGATAATACACTTTCAGGGTGTGAATGATGCCCAAATCCAATGGCTGAAGCACTGCCGTGCAATTGGGTGGGAGGAATTCAACGTGAACATTTTCTGAATGCGAAAGTATTTTGTGGTCAGCACAGTTATACTTTTCTTCTTCTTCATATTGTGAGGTTTCTGAACTCATTTTGGGATCTGGGATCCACCCCACCCAACGGGAATGACGCTGAAGTGCGTCCCGAAGCGCTAATGCCACGTGTGAGATTCTTTGTCCGGGTCCCAAGAGTGTTTAAAAACCTCATATTTTCTTGAAAGAGTGCCGCATTAATTGGTATGTTTCTTGAACAAGCATCAGTGCAACCACATAAAAACGGCTTTTTCGGCGTCTTCAAATGCAGCAGTTCGCATACGTTTGCAACCCGAGATTTTTCTTCTTTTTTTGCATATAGCAAGTATGGCGTTTCTATAGAAGGATGACAATGAGTTAAATTCCAATGGATGTTTTTCAAATGTTGAAGAGCAATAAGGAAAAGGTATCACTTAAAAGCACACAACAAAAACAGCAATAAAACAGTACGAGGAATGTTCGAAGAAAGAACATTTTTTTCATTGTTTCTGTTTGGGGATCGTTGTGCAAATGTCCACAACTGAGCTGTGACCACAGAACTAACTGCTCTGTGGATGATTCATTCAAGCATTTCACGGTCACTTTGTTGTAATGAAAGTATCTGCTGCTGAATGTATTTCGTAGTAACAACATTTCTGTGGACTTGTGTGTCATATTGGGGAAACTGTCAGAAACATAAAAATACTTTGTTGTAATAGTCACTCACCAAGGTCTCTCCTCTCTCTGCGCCGCTGCAAAGCCCCGCCCGCCTAGCGTTCTGAAAAGTGTCCTCAGTGAAGGGGGCAGCCTTTTTGCTGTAGCCCTTCACTGAGTGGGTCTCCGTTGCTGGCACTGGGCCGCGGACCTCAGCCTAGTACTTCAGTTGCGACTTCGCGGATGCAACTATACTAGCAGATGATGTTTCCGGTACCGTATTGCCATTGGAAACGTGCTTTTGTCAGAAGGCAGAAGTAAGAAAAGTCAATACGTAACGCCGAAGATGCAGAATGATTCAATCACAAATGATAGTAATCATTTTGTACAAGTTTAGTGCTAACTAGGATCTGTCATGTGGGCCACACAGATTTCTGTTGCGGGCCGGCCCGGGGGCCGCGTGTTTGACATGCCTGGTTTAAATGACCATTGGGTTTTTGACACCTCTCTGACAAAGGCACTTCTCAGTTTGGCAGGATGGGAAGAGTTGTAGTGGCTCCACATTTTTTTTTATTTCAAAATTTTTGAGGTCGCTGAACCCTGCAAACACTTAAACCTTTAGATATATAAAGCCTATAGACAATGATCTAGGAGTCATAATGGACTCCTCACTATTTATATCAACACATTGTACAGAACAACAAGCCTAATAACATGGTAGATTGTATAGCATGGTGTGTGAAGAACGTTATGCTTAAACTTGCAGCGCACTAATGAGGCCTCACCTGGAGTACTGTGTAAAAGTTTGGTCTCCATACTACAAAATAGGCACTAGGAGAGCTACTAGGGTGATTCTGGAACTGAAAGGTATAACTTATGGGGAAAGACTGAGGTAGTTGAATCTTTTCACTTTAAGCAAACAGAGATGAAGAAGTGACATGATCAAAGTATTTGAAATTATGAAAAGATTTAGTACTGTTGTTAATTTAAAATAAGAAAATGATTTGACAGCATCAGAAACTTGATAGGGGCAAATTTTGCACAAATGGTAGAAAGAATATGTTCACAGAAAGAACCACAAACATGGAATAGATTAGCATGTTGGTGTAATAGAGATTAAGACTTTGGGGACCATCAAATCTCGAGCTGATGTTGTTTTGGAGAATTTACATGAACAAGATTGGCAAACTTGTTGAACCAAATTGCCTGTTCTCATCACAATTGTTCTAATGTACTATGTAATTTATATTTAAATATTTGTTAGCATGAATATTTTATGCCCCACTGTTGATTTAAAGTTACATATTTACACTCTTAAAAGCAAAAGTGCCAGAATGGTTCTTCAGAGCGATGCCATAGGAGGAATCATTTTTGGTTCCCAAAAGACCTATCCTCATGAAGGATCCAGAAAGAACCATTATTTATTTAGATCTGTAACTGGCTGAATACAGTAAGAAACCATAAATAGATGGTAAAAGATTTGTAAAATACTAACGGCTCATGCTTTAAACAGGCCCCATGCTACATATAACAACACAAGCAGGTTTTCTTAATCTGTTAGTGTCCTGCTAGGTAAACTACCGTACATTGAATATTTTTTGAATATTTTTTCTATGTATTAAGAAGTTCTTCAAAGCAGAAAGAACCAACTTCATATGAAAATAGTCCTTTCCAGAATAAAATGGTGCTTGGTCAAGTCATAGTTCTACAAGGAACTGAGTAAACCAGTAAAGAACTATACAATTCCTTTAAAAAAGTCATTATTTTTAAGAGTGCATATGCATTATTCAGATCCAATAGCTACAGTTTTATATGATGCAGTCACCAGATTCTTAGAAATTCCATCCATCCATTATCCAACCTGCTATATCCTAACTACGGGGTCACTGGGGTCTGCTGGAGCCAATCCCAGCCAACACAGGGCACAAGGCAGGAAACAAACCCCAGGCAGGGCGCCAGCCCACCGCAATGGAAATTTCATGTTTTATGAAAAATAGATCACTTGGTCTGGCATGTATTTATTAGTTTTCATGGCAGCCTTCACCATGTATTAGTTTCACTTCCTGGGAACAAACATTGTGTTTAAGAGAAGCAGAACGATAAGAAAAGATAGCACTGCCTACTGAAACAGCTATAAACATACAATTTCTTTCTCTTCTCTATTTGGCGAACAAACAAAAGTTGCACATACTTTATTGTATGCTTTATTCACATTTTTCTAGGTCTATGGTTACTTGTTTACCAATGACTACTGCCTCAGTGTTGTAATCAGAGGGCAGTGATTAATACAACTATAAATTATATAGCACATAAAGTTTAAAAATGTAGTTATAATAATGATCTTCCATTATATATATTTAAACTGATCAAGACTAACAAATTAAGTTTTTTTATCTTAATATGTTACGTCAGCAAGACGGGAAACCTGTCTAAACTTAATACTATAATATCTAAAAATATACATACAGTATTATTGAATCCTTAGTAATAAGAGATTGCAATGTTTTGATCAAAACTGAGCAAACCAGAAAGATTAATACCAGTTTATTTAATTTAATTTCAGAAAGGCAAACATTTCACAAATTCAAGGAAGCCTTAGTGAAATAAACTGGTATAACCTTTTAAAGACAGAAATGATTGAGGAGCAGTAGGGTAAACTTAAAATCTAGTTAAATACAAAGCAGGATAATTTATAATAAAAATGCATAATTATTACGAAATGTAACATCTACTGAGGGGATTAGTAAGGATATTAAGGAATAATTACTAAAGGAAAGGTACAGTAACTCTGTAACACTTATAAGATAAATGACAATAGCGCAAACCATAAGGCTTATGAACATTTGAGAACAACATTTAAAGTGGAAATCAGAAACATCAAAAAGGCAGCAGGAAAAGAATATTGGTGCTAATGTAAAAGATAGCCCAAAGTGTTTCTTTTAATTTTACAGAAATATGAATTGTCAAGGAACTAGTGAAGTGTGTTAAGAGGAAATAAATACATAGAAAAAGAAAACAAAGATGCTGCTAATGTTTCTGAGGTTTTCAATTGTTGGAAGATGACGAATACTGTATGTTGATAATCATTCTTAACATTTAGATTGTAAACAGTGAAATATTAGTCAAATCAGAAAGCCAAAATCATTAACACTGACCACTGACTTGTATGTTGTAATACCTAGACGATGGGGAAATTTCTAAAGACTTATCAAAGGTTGTGTCATAACAAATGTGAACTGAAGTAATCATTTTAGAAAACACATAGAGCTGGATGTCTAGAACAGGTGAGTTAGCAGGATGAGTTTAGACGAAAGGCGATGATCACACAATGATTTATTATCGTACAACACGACACACATGATGATGACTTAAAGCAGTTTAAAGTGGTTCTTTGACCCGATTTTACAATTCTGTTTTCTGGCACCAAATTGTTTGCCATTTGGGTATATCTAGAACAATGTGAAAGACATGAATCTGACCCATATGCATATGCATCTCCCTGACTTAACACAAGCAATCCAAAGTCAGAGCTATGGAACAACGGTGCATCCTGTGGTTCCACTGCTCCAAACTACTATTTGTTGTACCAATATTGTGAGATTTTTGAGACCCCAACAATCCCCCAGCTGCACTATATGCCAAAACTATGTTAACGTAAGCAGGGATTGCTTGTCGCTGAGGCAACTGCAGGTTTGCAGCCTCACTGTGTAAAGCACTTGTTACCCAATGGTTGATGTGGGGACCAGTCTAACCAGGCCGCTGACTTGGCCCTGTCACTGACTGTTTACTGCGTCTGTGTGTATTAAAGTTGTAGCTCCCATTTGAACAAAGACCCAAACTGTTCCTGTTTTAATTGGAATAAAGCTGATTTTTTTTTTATCCTATCAGGGTCAAGACAGTGACTCACCCGACAAAATATATAATCCAAAAAGAAAAGAAAAACCCTGCAATTAAATTTTGGGCTACACTGTCCTTTGCCAGTTTTAATCTTCTCTCATTTCAAATGATTGGGATCATAACATAAGACAAGGTTTGATGAGAACAGATCATTCTGCACTACTGAGCTTGACAGCACTGATTCAACTAATATTTCCAGAATTCATCATGTTGAAACTTTTTAAAACCTTTAGTAACTGACATATTTATGTCTTAAACGTAAGGACACAGTATGTCCCTGAGTTACCTGGCCACTTTTTCCTTTTTGTCTTTCCATGTGGCTTTATTTTCTCATATTTTATCTTGCTCCTCAGTGCTTATGTATTTCCATTAATCGGTATGACATCTCTTTTATAAAGCATGTTTTTATCAGCATTTAATATTTGCATTTTGCTCTACAGCTACAAAAGTACATTAGCACCAGATGGGAATACTATGACCTTGTTAATATTAAAATACATATTTCAGCCTTTTAAATTAATTTTACACTGCCTTTTTGGAATGTAACAATTTACAGTATGCTTTCATCTATTATATTTGCACTTATGCTTTAATGGTTATAAAACATAACACAAAGGGTCAAAAAAAGCATTTTTTCCCATAAATTCAAGATAGCCATTAGATTCATTTTAATATTTGTCACTATTCATATTTTAATGGTATTCGCTGGTTTTCCTTTATATTAGATAGATAGAACTTCTTTTGTCCACAGAGGGAAATATGGATTTTTATATAGGCTCTTTAAATAAATAAATGCCTAAATGGTAGATAATAAATCAATAAACATATACTATGGTCTGAATTCTAACCAGAATGAATAAAAAGCAAGAAAATTAAAAAGATAAAAAAAGATTTGACTTGTCACAGTCCCAGTGAGGCATTATGCAGACGTGTTGCTGTTGGTATAAAGGCGCCCAAGTTGTGTTTCTTGACACACTTCTGCTGAATAATTCATTGGCTGAAAGTCCTCAGTGTTAGTGTGTCAGAGAGGGGAAGTGCAGCATTGTTCAAAATGGCATTTAGTTTTGTTTTAATTCTGTTCTTTGCTATGACTTCCAGGAGGTCCAGAGTGTGCCCTATAAATAAGCCTCCCATTTTAATTGGCTTGTTGATTCTGTGGGCGTCTCATAAAGTGATGTTACCTGCTCAGCACTCCACAAAGAAGAAAACTGCTATGGCCATCACAGAGTTGTACAAGATGTGAAGGATGTCACTTCCAACATTAAATGAGCACAATCCCCCAAGATAAAAGAGCCTGCTCTCTCCCTTCTCATATAGTTCCTCTGTGTTCCAAGCCATTGATGTGGACCTCTAAGTACTCAAATGAGTGGACTACCTCTACATCCAATCCCTGAATAGTGACTCCTTGGTGTGGCAAAAGTCAATAACCAGTTCCTTGGTTTTGCTGGTGTTAAGAAGCAGACAATTCTCTTTGCACCAAGAAAAAAAGTTCTCCATCTGGCTCCCATACTCTATGTCACCCCCTCGTCGATACACTGTGTAAGTGCAGAATCATTTAGAATTTCTGTAAATGACATGAAAAGCAGCCTCAGAATTTTTCAGTGGTACTATTAAAACAAATAGAAAATACTGAACTAGTTAATCAAGAAAGTCATCTAGTAGCAGCTGCACATGTTATCTTTTTTTTTAATTGGATCACAGTGAACACTACATGACTGCAGAGAGCCAGGGGGAGGCGCACTTTCCTGCTATATAGATGATCTAATTCAAGGGTCCCCAACCCTGATCCTGGAGGGCCCCAGTGGCTACAGGTTTTCAATCTAACCCTTTTCTTAATTAGTGACCTGTTTGTGCTGCTAATTAACTTCTTTTGAATTAATTTTAATTGACTTGCTGTTGAAGACTTGGACCACTTAATTGTTTCCTTTTCCTTAATTAGCTACCAAACAATAGAGAGATATAAAATGAGCCTAAATGTGCCCATCATACAATATCTGAAAATAAAGAAAGGTGAAGGTCTCAGGAATGTTTATCTGCTCAGGTCCACAAACCATTTTGACAGTGCTCTTAGAAAAGAGAAAATCATCAATTTCAGAAATGTATTCTATTGCACAATGAGAGCAGCAACAAGCAATGGAAATTAAAGAATGGGTTTAGTTAAAGCCAAGAATCAGCGCCTAATTAAGCAACTGGTTGGAGGGAAACTGGTTGGAGTTTCAGGCCCTGACTTAGTTGGTTTTCTGTTGGCTCACTTACTTCACATTTCATTTCTGTTTGGGTGCCATTTAAGGAAACAAATGAAGCATTTCAGAGGAAAGGTGAAGAAATTTAGGGGAACAAATCTTAAACAACAATTCAATTAAAACGAATTCAAAAGAAGTTAATTAGCAGCAAAAACAGGTCACTAAAGCCGCTTTTCCACTGCATAGTACGGCACAACACGGTTCAGTACAGCTCACTTTTGCGGGGCTTTCCACTGGGAACAGTACCTGGTACCTGGTCCTTTTTTTAGTACCACCTCAGCCGAGGTTCCAAGCGTGCCGAACCGTTACCAAAATGTGACGTGTAAACTCTGCTGGTCACTGATTGGCCGGAGAAAATCGTCTTTACTGCGTCACTGGCTATTCTTTTCTTTAAAGGTACAGACACGCGGAAGTTTCGAAAGTTCTCCAGCCACTGAGTGTTTGTAAAACCGGGAACAATCACATCCCACCACTCTGAAGCACGGTTAAATGTCCAAATAGATGGTCTGTTGCGGTGACTTTTTTGCAAAATGTAGAAGATCTGTAATATACAGAATCAGCATTTTAATGTTACACTGGCAGTTAAGTTCATTTTATGCTTTGCAACAGTGATAAAAGTTAGCTAGTGATGTGCTTTTTTTAGATGCTTAACCTTGCGCGTCATCGAGCTAAAGTGTTGTCGTTGTCTGCGTGTTGTTGTAAAAGTTCCACGGTGTCACGGCAGTAGAGGCGGCGCAACTATAACGACACGTGAATAATCCCGCCCACTCTAAAGCGGTACTAAACTGCAGTCGAAACGCAAACCGAGCTGAAATGAGCCGAACCAAGGTGAGCTGTACTGAACCGTGTCGTGCCGTACTATGCAGTGGAAAAGCGGCTTAATTAAGAAAAGGGTTAGAGTGAAAACCAATAGCCACTGGGGCCCTCCAGGACTGGAGTTGGGGACCCCCGTTCTAATTGTATAAAATGCAAGTAATCATGATGACAGTGAATCAGTCCTATTTTGTGAAACCCAAAACTTCTTGCTGTGCAATCAAGGAAAGTGCATGGGTATAGACAAGGTCAGAGCAGAACCATCTTTGAATAAAAAATCATTTTAATGTAGGAGAGGTTAGTACAATTACAAAAATTAGTAGGTAAAAAGTGAAATAAACACTGTTAGATGCTTTTTGTTCAGCTCAGTACTCCGTGAAGCAATGTGCTTATATAATGTGATAATTTTATTTGTCTATCATGTTTAGAATTAAAGTGAAAATCTTTCTCAGACAATCTATCGTTACTAAAATTGACAGACACTCTCACAAAAATTGCACTGCTTATTATTGATTTCCTTCTTCAGATTAATAACATTAAGTTTTTATGCCCTGGGTTTGCCCACACACTTGGCCAAACCTGTTGGTTTCTAATCATTAGTCGTCATGCCTTGTGGTTGCCACTGCATAGTATTGGCAATTACTCTGCAGTCAACTGAAGTCCATTCAGCTATAATTGGAATTGTAAGGTCAGTGATATCTGTGACATACAATGAAGTGACATAATAAAGAAGTGCAAATGCACAGATCCCTGTAGGTCAGAATTTTCATTCATATGAGAATTCAACACACACAAAAAGGGGAGGAAAGTATCATACATCATGTAGTAACATCAGAATAAGCCTTCAAAGCTGAGAGCAATTCATTCCCAATTATTCTTGCATTAAATCAGTCTGGTTATTAAAAGGAAACATGTTGTGATTCAGTCAATTATTTGTGTCTGAATTCTTGAGACTCGCTTTACTTTAATTGTTTTAATAATCTTACGTTATTGGGATGCTCTGAAAAAGATAAAACCTTTGGAAGGATATTCACTTTAACAAAGTTAATCTCCCTAGCTAATGTAAAATGAAGACCTGACCAACTATTAGCAACATGCTCAACACTTTTCATCAGGTTACTAAAATTAAATTTGAATAGGTCTTTAAATTAAGTGTAATTATAATTCGTAAGTATGTGAACAAGACAATTAAAGAGAACTGTTTACATTTAATCTGATGAGCCAAGGCTGTTTGCCAGAAATAATATGTTCTTATTCAGATCTATGCTAAACCTTGAGATTTTGTAGAACTCCTGTGATTTAGTACATCTGGAAGTGATGAGTATAAATGTGTAATGTATACATGTTTGTCATAAATGCAATTAAGAATTTCACTGTAGTTTTGTACATGTGACAAAACTATTATTACTAATGCTACAACCAAAATGTGAGCTTCCTAGAGAGGCACTTTGTGTTGAAGTTGAAGATTTGAATTGATATTTCAACAATTTATATTCTTTACATGAACAGAGCTGTGTTGGAGTATAATGATTTAATCCATTCACATATATATTTTAATCAAAATCCAAATTGTGTAATGTAGTGAATAAATAACCTCTTTAACTCTATTAAAAAGATTTTCTGTGTCCAGAAACTGATAGTCCCCAGAGAGCTATGTTGCTGCTGGGGTATAAATTATTCTAAATATGTGTCACAAATTTGATAATAATTGCTTCCCTTTTAAAGGATAAGTTTGGCATTGTTCAAGACAAAAGATGACATTGATTCTATTTATTAAATGTAATTCTATTTGCTATTTTATAGACTGTTCACTAATCACTACTTTTGTGTGTCCATTTCCCCTGGATTATGTAGGCTGCAGTCACCTGAAATGCTGTGAAGAAGAAGACAGCTCCAACAAGAGCTCCACAAGAGCATCATTTTAATGTATAGACTACAGAATGCCGAAGGGGTTCAAAGGCAGTGGTTTGGGTTTGTGAGCCCACAAGTTTATTTTCTCCAACATCTAGCCAAAATAAGTTTTAATTTTACTGTATTGACTCTATGCTGTTATAATTGACTGTTCTGTAGGTTTTACTTTCTTTTCATAACATAGATATTAGTTTTGTAAAGCACTTTGAGCTACTTTCATGTACGAAAATGTCCTATGTAAATAAAGGCTGTTGTTACTGTTGTTGTAGATACTTCCATTTTTCTGTTCAGGTGGGGTATGTGAAACTAGGGGATTCATTGAATTGTTAATCAGGTTTAAAGACATAAAGACATGGGACTACAGGATCTTCAAGCATAAAGTAGGTAAACCAAACCTGTCAAAGCCCCACCACCAGGTGCGAGGACCAGAGGTCTGGAACTGCTGGGCAAACCTTAAGGTCAGCACTGTCTCAACATTGTCCAGGTGATATGAAAATTTGTAGGAAACTGTTTCAATTATAAAGATCATAAGGGAAGTTTTACTGAGTAAAAACTAGTAACTTTTCAACCTCCATACAAAAAACCTTTCCAATTTTAAGGTCTGTGCATTGGTGTTTAAAAGATAAATAAAAATGCCAGTTTTGTAAAACTATAGCATAATTATTTGTTTACAAAAATAGTAATGAAAAGTAATTTCCTTAACTAC
Organism: Polypterus senegalus; assembly: GCF_016835505.1. Taxonomy (NCBI): domain Eukaryota; kingdom Metazoa; phylum Chordata; class Cladistia; order Polypteriformes; family Polypteridae; genus Polypterus; species Polypterus senegalus. The sequence goes on along the minus strand of NC_053160.1, from coordinate 147,985,651 downwards.
TTTAAACAAATAATGGAACCAATTACTAGACAAGTAAAAACAAAATGCATTCTACTATAACAAAAATAATGAATTACTATAATTACAATTACTGATAATACTATACATCTGTTTAGCACAAGAGATATATAGATATAGTCAAAAGAGGTCCATTTAGTATGTTTGTTCAAAAAGCTTTTCAATAATAAGTTTATTAGCAATACTTTGCTGTAGTCTGAAAAACGGTTTAATGAATGCATAAATAAATTAAAGATAATTTACGGTTCTGGATTCTTTTCTTGAAATGTATCATTTTCGGTTTACTTCAAAGTAAAAACTATTTATTTAATGTTTTGTTAAGAGGTGTTGATAAATTATTTAAGATGATTAAATGCCTTTAGGAATGTACAAATTGTACACAATAAACCTGGGATACAGTTATGCAGAAAAAAAGTGTCATTCTGCCATTATTCATTTTATTCTGTTTTAATTGTGAAGCAATATTGTTGATGTAGAAATAAATCTTATAAAACAAGTAAAATTGTTTAAAATATTGTGTACAATGTTTAGGCAAGTTAACAGTGGCTCATTATTGCATTCAAATCAAAAATGAAGTTGTACTTGCATAGAACATTTATTTTTCTTACAAGGAAAAGATGACTTGTCACCTTTAGAGTTATAGTTTAAAAATCTTTACATATTGTGGAATTCTAATAAAAATATACTTGCATGTGTAATAACCTGGATCAAAGCAGCCACATGGCTTTAATGTGATTTTGGCAATTTTTGGTTCTAGTTTTACCATTATCTATATATATAATTCACTAAGGCAAGACACCCATGGAAAGCACGCCGGAAGGGGCGTGGATTCACTAAGCCCGACAAGTAAGACACCTATGGTGCACGCAGGAAGGAGCCACGCCCACCAGCTCCAAGACCATTGGATACGACGACAACTCGCAGAGCCACGCCCACCAACTCGGTTTATATTCGTCTGTCGTAGAGGCCACATTGCACCTCCGAGCCACATTGACTGTTCATAGAGGCATGTTTCTCGCGGAGGTGAATCGCCATATGCAGCGTGTAAAACGGTTTGCGAGGGGTATCCCATGGGATCCTTAAAACAATCCTTTACAACTGAGGTTAAAACACAATGAAGTAAGCAGTCTTTAAAACCGAGTTTTCGGTTATGACGCACGACCGCGTGCATCATAGCAAACTGTTTTACACGCTACATACAGCAATTCGCGCTACTACCGTGGTCGGGTGTCTTGGTGGATTGCATATAGAAAAGCAGCCAAAACCGCACAGAGCAATGAAAAGTCTACGTGAGTCACAGGTGGATGTGGACTGTGCAAAGATGACAACGACTCAAGTGTTTTCAGTCACGAACGATTGTGTGCTGGTTCGTTCCGTGCATTGTTACAATGTTGCTTTTCTTGCTGATTTATTACATTACCGATTTTTCAAATGTTAATTTTCTCCCTGTGCTTAAAAATCATTAAAAAACCGACCTGATTATGCGGTGTATGGTACGCCGCGGGTTGGCTAGTTGTGAATAAACCATCAACCTCCTCTTGCTATAAAGTTTGCATACAGAATGGCTCTTATTTAAGGAACATTTAACTTTCAAGGATGGTTTTTCCAAGAATGTATTCATTTTTATGGTGATTTAATTAGTAATAATCTGTGTTATTATATGTTATGCTGAGGATATAACTTTATAAGGTACACCACAAAACTTACTTCAATGTAATATTTAAACAATATATTTGATGCATTGCAGAAATATGTATTAGAGGATATAAACTTACAATTGTTGGATGTATACTGTATGTTGCAATCATTTTCTGCATCATATTTGCATTTTGAAAGCTCACAGAACTGAAAGTGTCTGCACAGTGTTATAATATGGAAAGAATGTGAATATCAAAGGGAACACCACCAGTTATATATTGTTATGATTCTGCCTGGCTTGCAAAACTCAAGGTCAGGTCAAGCTGGGGAACATGCACTAGTACAGTGCGTTGCCACATCCAACACATGATGAATTAGCATGGGATCCTGGTTGGCAACCCCCCCAGGCAGACACGCAGTCCAGTCCCACCCTATGGAAGTGACCATCTACAGGTATCTGCTGCAGCCAGGTGTTACGTAGGCGTCCCCTTGGCCTTGTCCAGTCGAACATAGTAATATCAAGATCACACCCCTGGCACACCTCAGAATCAACTGGGGAAAAAAATGCAGACATTCTGCCTCCACTCTGCATAGCACTCACAGTACCAGTGTACAGGCTGGCCATGATATCCTAACCGTAATCCCGCAAAATCTCTACTGTGAAAGCATTATTAAAGAATAAGTCTACTATGACCAAGAAACAAATGGCTGTCACTCATCCAAAACATTTAACTTGTGGCTCAAATGTAAATAATTTTATCAATAAATTAGTCCATGCCACTAAAATGAAATGTATAATCAATTTCATTCAAATTATGAAAATGAAAATGCTAATGTAGGTCCTGTTAAAGCCAATGCCTTGTGTGTTTTTCGACTATACTAGAAATAAATTGTTGTTGTTTGCCACATGTTCCAAGTCAGTGTGGTCATGTTATTCCTATCCATAATTCTAAATAACAGTTATTTCCCACTTTCTCAGATACAGACTGGCTTTCAGTAGCAAAAGATTTTGTCATGTCAAAGACACCAGTGTAACAATGTTACCACTGTAACATTCCAAGATTCTACATTACCTTTACTTTGCAATATACTGTAATATGTAGTACAATAAAGTTCACTAGAAGGAAAATAACACACATACACATGCCATATGTAATTTAAGATCTTTACTGACTCAAAACAGTGCAGTGAAAAACAAAAAAGAAAATCCACACAGCATTGTATATGCAACAAAAACAAAATATGCAACTCAACAAAATGGAAATATTGCAATCTGGCAATAAAGCCTTTGAATTTACTGTACTGTAAAAGTACACAGGCAGCTATATCTAATGGTTCCTCCTCACTGGACCTCCTTCATGTTTGGATGGCCACATTTTCTTTAGGCAATATGAGCCACCCAGCTTCTGCCAGTGTAAGGCCATGGTTAATCATATACAGTATTCCACAAGTGTTGCCCTTATTATATTGGAAACAAATTCATATTATTGAGTTCCTCTGCCTCTTTCTCTGTTCTGTTGTCTTGCCCTCACCTTTAATCCCACCACACATTCTAACTTACTTAACTCTTCTCTGTTCTCTTGCTAGAGAAGGCTGTAAATTCTCTCCATTTTCAGCAATTGTGAAGTTACTGCTCTGTTGCAGTCCTGATGAATACTATGAATATGGTGTTAAATTTATATTGTGATTCATGAATTAGATCTTGGAAGCTGATTCATTACCCAACAGAAGTAGTTGATCCTCATTTGTAGACAGCAACTGACATTACAGGATCAAACATTCTACAAACAATACCCACACCACTGCAATGTATGCAATAAATTCTTCTCTTGCAATATTTGTTGAATTGTTTTGAAAGGGATGGCTTATACAATAATTGCTTGCATATAAAGATTTGGCAGTAGATTGATTCACTGACAACAAACATAATCCATTTTGGTCACCAAGACAATTAAGCCAGAGGAAGACACAGTGATAGTGCTGCTGTCTTGCTGTAAGGTGAAACATGGGTTCACGTCCTCGATCCTCACTGCATGGAGTTTGCAAAGTGCTTTGAGTAGTGTAGAATGTTCTGTAGTGCTCACATGGCTGAGTGGTTTGGAGTTTACATGCATTTTTGTTCAATTATTAATTGTCAATTTCAGACATGAGCTAAAGCATTGAAAACAAGTTAGAAAATGTATGCATGGCATAAAATTCACATGCATTTGGCAACTATGCTAATTGGTATGAAAGCTGGAGTACTTCACAGATTTTAGTTACCTCATCAAAGAGTCAGTTATTATTATTATTATTATTATTATTATTATATTTGTAGCAATGAAAATATTCAAAAATAACATTAATAATAGATGCATTTACATGTGCTAGTACACTACTTTAAATATGTGGTTTTTGACAGCACCTTATAATGTCATGTAGTTTAAATAAGTAGCCTAGATAAGCTTGTGGTGCCTCAGTAGCATACACAGCAGATTCAAATTCAAGTGATATGAAAATGGTATTAATTGATGTGCACTAAGGTTAGAGGGTTTGTGACTAACTTTTGCTTAACTTTCTTACAACAACAACATTTATTTATATAGCACATTTTCATACAAAAAGTAGCTCAAAGTGCTTTACATAATGAAGAATAGAAAAATAAAAGACACAGTAAGAAAAATAAAATAAGTCAACATTAATTAACATAGAATAAGAGTAAAGTCCAATGGCCAGGGTGGACAGAAACAACAAAAAAAAACTCCAGACGGCTGGAGAAAAAAATAAAATCTGTAGGGATTCCAGACCATTAGACTGCCCAGTCCCCTCTGGGCATTCTACCTAACATAAATGAAACAGTCCTCTTTGTATTTAGGATTCTCACGGAAGGACTTAATGATGATGGTCACGTAGACTTCTGGCTTTTGATCCATCCATCAATGTTGGAGCATCATGATGCTTTGAGTAGGTGGTGGTGGCGCAGGCCGCCATCACAAAGAAACCAGAAGAAAGAATAGGGGTCAGTATGAATTTTAGAGCCACCATGAATAGTTATTATGATGAATCGAACATACAGAGTATCACGGATTAAGTTAAAGTGAAGTTATGAAAAGGCCATGTTAAAGTAATGTGTTTTCAGCAGTGTTTTAAAGTGCTCTACTGTATTAGCCTGGCGAATTCCCATTGGCAGGCTATTCCAGATTTTAAGTGCATAGCAGCAGAAGGCCGCCTCACCACTTCTTTTAAGTTTTGTTCTTGGAATTCTAAGCAGACACTCATTTGAGGATCTGAGGTTACGATTTGGAATATAAGGTGTCAGACATTCCGATATATAAGATGGGGCGAGATTATTTAAGGCTTTATAAACCATAAGCAGAATTTTAAAGTCAATTCTGAAAGACACAGGTAACCAGTGTAGTGACATCAAAACTGGAGAGATGTGCTCAGATTTTATTTTCCTAGTTAGGATTCTAGCAGCTGCATTCTGCACTCGTTGCAAGTGATTTATGTCTTTTTTGGGTAGTCCTGAGAGGAGTGCATTACAGTAATCTAGTCGACTGAAAACAAAAGTGAGAACTAATTTCTCAGCATCTTTCAGTGATATAAGAGGTCTAACTTTAGCTATGTTTCTTAAGTGAAAAAATGCTGTCCTAGTGATCTGATTAATATGTGATTTAAAATTTAGATTACAGTCAACAGTTACCCCTAAGCTTTTTACCTCCGTCTTGACTTTTAATCCTAATGTACCCAGTTTATTTCTAAAAGCCTCATTGTATCCATTACTGCCAATCACTAAGATTTCAGTTTTCTCTTTATTTAACTTGAGAAAGTTACTATTTATCAATTCAGAGATACAAGTCAGACATTGTGTTAGTGAATCCAGAGAACTGGGGTCATCAGGTGCTATGGATAAGTACAGCTGTGTGTCATGTGCATAACTGTGGTAGCTCACGTTGTGCCCTGAGATAATCAGACCTAACGGAAGCATGTAGATTGAGAAGAGCAGCGGACCCAGGATAGAGCCTTGTGGAACACCATATCGGATATCATGTGTCTTTGAGTTGTAATTACCACAACTAACAAAGAATTTTCTCCCTGTCAGGTAGGATTCAAACCAATTTAAGACGCTGCCAGAGAGGCCCACCCATTGACTAAGGCGATTTCTAAGAATGTTGTGATCAATGGTGTCAAATGTGGCATATAGATCTAGGAGGAAGAGAACAGATAAATGACCTCTGTCTGCGTTCACTCGCAAATCATTTACTACTTTAACGAGTGCAGTTTCTGTGCTGTGATTTGTTCTAAAACCCGACTGAAATTTATCAAGAATAGCATGTTTATTGAGGTGGTCATTTAACTGCATAATGACTGCCTTCTCTAGAACTTTACTTAAGAAAGGCAGGTTAGAGATGGGTCTAAAATTTTCAAGAGCCAAGGGGTCAAGATTATGTTTCTTAAGTAGGGGTTTAACTACAGCAGTCTTAAGTGTAAACTAATTCATTGTTGAAATTGCACCAAATGTTTCTTTGTTTTTAAAATGGATGAGTTTGCAGATTCATCTATGATTTTCAACCGGAGATTCTGAAATTTCAGAACTTTGTACAGCATGATCTGTTTGAGATATCTCAACAAAAATCAAACTGTCTCAACAAATTGTTTCTTGCAGACAGGCAAACAGACAGACACATCTATGGCATTATATGTGAACACTCCTCAAATTCAACTGATGTGCAACTAGCATCAGTTGATGTGCATTAGTGTTAGAGAGTCTATAACTAACTGTTGCTCAAGTTTCTTTGAAATAATATTTTTAAAGTACACCCCACCTAAAAACCGTAAGTTCAAAAAATCTGAAAAAGGGAGAGGGGAACTAAAATACATCTGGTACAAATGATAAAGACAAAGTTTCTTTATGTTTTAAAGTTGTATTCATAAAGAATTAAAAGAAAAGAAGAATACGACAAAAATGTATTCAAATTGTATTCAAAAAGGGATGTCGAGGCAGCCTTAAAGCAAGCTTAACCCAAGCCCGAGATCCAATATTGAAATTTTATTAATAAATGCGAAAGGAAATTGGGGAGCAACTTGATTTTAATTAAACAACAAATATGTAAAGGAAGGACTGAAGTCTCAATTCCTTGTTGCATCACTGATTTCAGTCTAGGTGCAATGCTTCAAAAGATTATTTGTAATATGTTTAAAATTTAGCTGCTCTTTGTTTATTACACTAAAATTTACTATAAGTAAAACAGATGTAGAGTATGTTGTTAATTTTGTGACGTTTTATGCTAGAATATTCAGAAGTGCATTTAGGATTACCATATACATTTAATCCAATATTTATTTAGTTTATAACTCCTTTAAGTACATTATTTAAATTGTTTTGAGGACAGAATTATTTTTTCTTTAGCTAAAGGTGACACGAGGTCTACTGTTAGTGTCACAGTCTAGTTGAGCAGATAAAAAAAAAAGAATTTTATTGTCATTGGATCATTGAAACTATTATTTCGAATGGAAAAGGTTAAGTATCAAGTCATTACACAGAACCTGTTTCAGGAAATAAAGCCAGGGTCATGACTGGGAAATATTTCATGCACATTACAATGATATAGACAGAATTCGCTGTCTAGACAAGCACAGGTCAAACCAGGAATACATGTAGAGCGTGTTAAAATGGAGCTTGGACTCAAAAGGATTTTCTAATTAATAGCTTTACTTTATTGATGTACAGAGTGCATGCTAAGTACTGGTATCATCCTCTTTTGATCACTCAAGGCTGTGTTTTCATTTTGTACACAACTTTAATTTGATCTGCAGTTCAATCTAAAACCTTGTTTTTGGATCCCAGCAAGACGCCATGCAGTAATGTTAGCAATTTGTTGTAGCCTTAAAAATTTTTTTTTCCTTTTTTTTGTTTTTTCATCTTCATGCCAGCAAGGTTGATCAAATAAATGAGAACGGCTGAAGGTGCCTGTGTTTACCGTACAGCATATGCAAGAGGCAGTGGGGCAGGCAATAGTAGCTCAGAAGGGACATTAATTTAAAAACTTCATCTGTGTCATAGCCTCTAAAAGTAAATAACTAAGCCTTTACCTCTAGGAAAAAAAGCGTTAGTATAAAAATATACTAGTAACTCAGAGAAATAGACTTGTAGCGGGTGCCACATGTGCTATTGTCCTGTTGTCAGTTTGCAGCTCCTTAGGGTGCACTTCAAGAAATGGGTTACTGATAATACTCCTTTAAGGGGGAGGTCACAACACGGACAGGACAATTGGTGCTGAAGACTTTTAACCGGAAAAGAAATGGGAGAGAGAGAGAGACATTGTGTGTTGGAGCAAGGAGAAGCAACAAGGTAGCACCAAAAATACACATGCTGGAAGAAGTTTTTTTTCTCACTCCACGATACAAGGAAGATGCACCTCTTTTTTGATTTCTCTGGGGCAATCGACTCTTTGGGACCAGTAGGACAGAACATTTTTGTTATCAGCTCTGTGAGGCTTCCACTTTACATCTTGTTCAGGAACTGTAAGGACAGTAAACTAGTTTGGGGAAACCAGTTTATCTTAGGCGAGAATATCTCGCCCCCTAATCTGTGGAAGGTTGTTTTTGATTCTTGTTAGGCACTTGTTTGTTTTTTCTGTCTATATGTAAATATATATGTGTATATTTTTTCTCTTCTTCGATCGTGGTAATGCTTATTGTCTGATGCTGAACTGGTATATGTGGTGAGGGGTCAAATATAGAGCATTGGTCACGTTAACCCAAAAGATTTTTAATAACAAACTGTTTTTTCCTTAGGGGTTTTCTGATCGTGCATCAATCAGTTGTTCTCCCAGGGTGGCAGTACAGACTATTGAGCATTTAGACTATGAACAGTTAGGCCAAATTGTTCATTCAAGAAAATGAAGGACATTTAATCATATATAATCTAGGCAGATGAATTTGTGCTAGAAAGTATCAGAAAACAAAGGTGCAGCTGAGCCTCAAGAGAGACAGTCAAATAACGGAAGTGAACAAAATAATTTAAAGAAGTGGGTGAAACCTAATCCAGCATCAGGGTCACTAATTTGGATGAGATGGTAACCAGCTACTGGTATAACAGAGAATGTATGTCTCGTTGAAACCTTATTTGGTATTTTATACATTTTTTTGGATCTCCCTTTACATTTTTGGGGGTTTTGAATAACATGGAACCATTCTTTTTCTTTTTTTGGTTCCTTTCAAGTCTCCAGGGTTATGTAGATTTTATAATTTTTTCTATATTCATCGCAGCTCCTTTTTGTTTTCTTGGGAATGCCACCTTTTTTTTGGTTCTCTGTGTCAAGATACAATTCCCAATTAGAGGGATGCGGCCCTAGAAGTCACACCGCAACACTTTATAGATTGAAACCACGTATCTGTCTTCATGTGAGATTGTGGATATCAAAAAAGAGTTTTTAAAAATTAATTAGTGTTTATGATTCTTCTATAAACTTTGAAGTTGGTCGATGATTTTTTTCCACAATTGCCCTTTTATTCTTTTTATTTGACACAAATGGTATTTCATATTAATAAAAAGCTAAGGAAGAAACTGCACAAAATAAAAAGCAGTATAAAAAATACAGTATTGCCTGGATTAATGCTGTCTATAATTTTCATGCTGGTGTTAATATCTCCATCAAAATGTACATAAGTTCTTCTGTTGGCAGCCAACAGAATCTTATCATAATTTGTACCTCTAATTTACCCTTCTTTATTCAACCAACTTGTCCTTTTTTTTACTATTTCCAGATTTTAATATACCACGCACTGTCTGCTGAGTGCAAAGTAACCATTCTAAAGTGATTCCATGTGTCCTTTAGGTTATTAGTTCCACAATTCACCTCAGCTTGTAGCAGTGCTACCATTAAGTAGAACTGCATCTCCCAGCAGGCCTAGCAGGAGCTGTTGGGGTCATAGGTGGCCAGAGGGGTTTAAAAGGAGGACAGGGGTCGAAGAGAGAGAAAAAAAAACGTTTTGTTCTTGTTTGTTTGGTGCTTGTTATAACTGTTAAGACTGCCTGTCGTTGTCTGCTTTACATCTTCGTGTCTTGGATTGTGTTGTTTGTTGGGGTCTGGAATCATTCGTCTACCTGTTTACTGTTACTGAGGACGTTGTCTGGATTATTTGGCTTTCACTGAAGAAGGAGCGCTCCTGAACCATTCATCTGTCAACTTGCTTCAGCAACTACCGGTAGGACTGTGTTTTTCCATTTCCCTCGCTTCATTCAAATCACTGGACATAACTTCACCGCTATTATTTCATACATGGACTTTACTGCGTGTTTGTCGTGTTTATCTGTTAATTGTAATATCGCCAAAGGGATCAGGGGTGGTATTATTGTTTTCATTTAGTTAATTTGATTTCATTATACTTTTTTATCGTTTAAGTTCCCAGTGCGTTTTCTTTGTCTCTGTAGTGTGTTTGTGTGTGGGTCGTGCCAAGGCTGGGGTTATCCCTGGTAATCCTCATATAAAATAAATAAATCACCGTCTTCCACGACGGTGTGAATCTTAGCGGCTTCTGACCGCTACAAGCTCTAATCTTAAAATTTAGTGTATTTCTGTTTCTCAATTTTGACAGATCATAGTTTACCAAATGAAATCTACCTGTTGACTGTTTCTAATTTTATCTTTCAGGTTTCCTCTATCCACCAGTCCACTGACAGAAGACAATGATCACAACTTCTTTCAAGGCCTCTCTTTACTCTAACATGGACTACCTTCACAAATGTTGTTTTCCCACTAGGACACAGTCAGTCATAGATTTTTTTGTCTTGATGGCTCACACCTGGGGCCTTATGTATAAACCGTATGAGGGTTTGTAGCTGGGAATTCCAGCCTCAGTGTGGTATAGCGGGTCCACAGCGCAGATCAAAAAGGCCAGTTTTTAAATAAATAATCGCTGCACTCTCGGCTTAAAGAGGGGGCGTGGTGGTGTGGCCAGAGTGGTTCCTGGATGCTGTGTGAGGTGGGCATTTTCTTACTTATGTGCAAAGGTGAGGAATCGTCCACATTCATTATTGAAACCAGGAGCTGCTAATTGCCACACCTGAGTGACATCCCCACGATAAATAGGAGAAGCGCAAGGCAGAAGGGAGAGAAGAGACCGGTAAAAGATGGAAGAATGAAAGACTTGGAGAGCAAGAGAGCAGAATCGGGGTAGTGCAAGAGATTGGATGAGTCAGCCAGCTGAGGTAAAGGAAGGTCAGCGCGGTTGGGGGTCCCGGATAGAGCGAGTGATTGGTGCTCAAGGGATGGAATGTGCCCACTGAATGGGAGAGTGGGTACAATCTAGTCCAAACTAGGGATCTGAGGGAAGACTACTTGTGTGAATACGGAATACGGGAGGACAATCGACCCCGAGCGGTCTAGCAGACGCCGGCAGAGGCAGCTAAGACGAGGGTCGGTAGAGAGAGGACTGCAGCGGCTGAAGTCTTGTTGGCGGAGCAAATCATGGGTGAGCTGAAGAGACTGGGAAGGAGCTGTGTTTGGCTGGTGTGACCCCAATGTCTGCTGCTGTTTTAGTCTTGTTTTAGCCTTGTTCTAACTGTTTGGGATTTTAGCTTTTTATGGATTATTTTTTGTGGACATTTGAGCACTGCATTTTATTTTGAACACTTTTTGGTTATGATTGTGCAATTTCATTCATTCTTAAAATTAAATGAGATCCCATACACTAATGTTGAGGCCAAATATCTGCATTTTTCAGGTTTGAACAGAGTAACTACATCTTCTACTGCAGATTTATATATGGAAGCAATTGACTTTTGGTTTCTTCTGGCATCTAATTGCAAGATAATACAGCTTTCAATGCAGGCATGATAACATCTCCTACAATAATCACTAGAACAACTTCATGTATGCCCAACACTGTCATGAATCATATTCTTGTTTGCTGTCATTGATATAGCAAAAAAAACAAATACAGTGCCTACTTGAGGGAATGCAACTTTTCCATTAGAATAATATTGTCTGAAGCTTATTTTACAATTTCTCACAGAAATTCACTGATTAACTGTGTTACACATTCATTCTTTTAGAATTAATTCCTCCACATTATCTCTCTTTCTTTGGCAGCAGCTGTTGCTTATTACTCCTCCTTTGTTGGATATGCCGATAATCTTCATACACTGCCACCAGCACCTCTTGCTCTGCTGGCATGAAGGGTGCTTCTCCTGTTTCTCAGACTTCTAGTCCAGGGTTGATGGGCTATTGAATGCTTGACCTTTAAGGGCTTGTAAATTTTGCTGTGAACGTGTGTTAATCCGGATCAAACCCAGCTGGGATTGCATGAGCCAATTGAAATCTGGTGTTCTGGAACTGGCTAAGCTGCTGGTGTAAAATTGCTCTATAGCAAGTGAGAATTATCGAATCTCTCTTTCTGGAACAGAACTCTGGTTGTTTTTAACCTATAGAAGCTGTCCGAGGCCAACATGTGGGCTCACTTCCAGCTAGGTCAATTGGGTTCAAATGCAATGCCATCTGGATGCAAGTTATGGGTAAAACAGATCCAGATGTACAGGAATTTAATGGAAATCAATTTAAGTTACTTTAAGATATACTATGGATGTAATGAAACAAACTAGTTATTAAACTTAATAGTACATATTTCCAACTGACAAATAGTTAAACTTGAATGAATAACAAAAATATTAAAACAATTTTTAATAATAAGCATTGTATTTACATTTTATGTTAACATTTGAAATAAATGTTTCACAAAATCCTCACTTACTAAATGGTAAATTTTGTTAGTCATACCTCAGAAAATCTAAAGTATTTTTAGTCAGTAGTTAATATTTTTTGTTAAGTGGTTCCATATATTTCATATATTTACTAATGTATCTCTTCTTATGGCATTCTGACAAAAGACAGCACAAGAGCAAAAATATTCTTTTCAAATTTATTGTCCAATAGTGATGTGTTTAACCTAAAGCTAAAACCATTTACCAACTGTTCCTTTTCTTATTTGTTCTGGATTGAGCCATCCATTTTATTTTACATTTTCTCAGTCAATTGTTGAAGCAATTGAGGAGGACCGCGGGGCTGTCTGCTGTCAGAAATTAAACTTCAATTTACAGCTGAACCACAATACCAAACCTTTTTGCTCTGCCTACAATGTTCAGCAATCAGTTTCTAAAATTGAATAATCTCATTCATAGGCTTGCTCTCAGAAAGTTACACAAGTAATATTTGAGCCGACCATGACAAAAATGTAAAAGTAATGCCTACAAACTGTAATCACACACCATAGCACAGAAATCCCAGCTATGACAGCTTTTTGTTCAGCATTGATTTGTTCTTAGATATTGAAGGTTAGCCAAAATAGAATACTGGATTAACTATTTAAGAATATAGTAAGGGACAATGTAAAATATATCAGTGATGTCCTATGATGTTCTACCATACCAAGCAGCAATGACGCTGATTTAATATGTATTACTGTATATTATTTGTTTTCTCTATTAAACTATCAAACTGTGATGTCATTGCTGTGTGTCAGGAGATGACTTCTTTGGCCACCTTGCCTCAGCTACGTGCATTCGCCTACGCCCACAAGTAAAATCCAGTGAATTAAATAGATTAATTTAAGACATCTGTGTTTGTTCTTGTTCTTCTATGCTTGGTTGTTCATTCTTTCTTTTGTTTTTTGTTCTTATGCTTTCCTTAGTTGTTATATTTATGTACCTTTATACAAGCCTTTGTTTTTTTCTTTTTGTTTTATTGCTCATTTTAACATTGGGTGGATATATCTAGTTTTATACCCTACCATAATTGTAGATTACAGGCTTTCACTCTAATATGTCAAGAAAACAGATCTGTGTCTAATAACAAGCTAAAACCCCAATGATTTTGAAAGAAGAAATAAATATTTATTTTTTGGTTAAATATGTTGCCACACAAAAACAAACAGATTATATTGACTCAAATATAAATTCTTACTTATAACAAAAACTTATAATTTATTTGTGTCTCTCCTAATTTTAGTTCTATTTATTTATTTTTAATCAGTAAGTGAACTTTTTTCCTACTTTAATTATGTATGTATAACTTCTGTCATCATGCAGTCTTTTGCAAGTAAACAGCAATTAATGATCACAAACTGTATTGTAGCAAACCTCAAGGCACATCATTTAGGGACAATTATAATTAACTAAAAGTAGTGTAATAATTGGACTTCAACCCATGGTTACTACACAGCTGTACTCTAAACTTGTGTGCCACCTTAAGCCCAACTACAGCAAACTTTACCACTGTGCTCAGCCCACAGCACCATACTAAACCAGTATTTAACTGTAATGACCCAATGCTGAAAGCACAGAATATTAGGGTTTTTTATTTTTTCTGAAGTTGTTTCAGAACTTTAATTTCCACTTCTGGTAAAAATAAAACTAATCTGATCATTAATTGGTGTCTTTGTAATAATTTATTAATAATGATGTGTTTCTTTACTTGTCAGGGGAAACTCATTAAACATAGGAAAATAAATGTCTCTCAAACCCCCAGCTGCGTTTCCCATTTGTTTTGTGACTAATGACAGTCGCGTAGTGTTATTTTTCTTGGGTTGTTGTCCTGTCTTCAGTTTATTTATTGTTTAGTCTTTTTGTTGTTTTTAAATATAATTCTGTATGTTATAGTTTTGTTGTCATTGTCTGTGTTATGTTTTGTTCATTTTGTGGTATTCATACGTTTTCAATTTTGTATTAACTTTGTATGTTTTAGTTAGGTTTATCTGCCCTGTTTCCTGAATACTGAGCCAAAGGAGATTGATTAGGCAGCTAGGGTACTGTCCCAGCTAGTGTTTCAGTTGATGCTCCAGTTGCTGTGGAGCTCCTTCATTACTTTTGATTTTCAATTCTTGTTTTTGCTTCATTTTTGTGATCATTGGATTTCCTGGCTTTCTGAGACCTGCTTTGTTAAAGGTATTGTCTCTGATTCTTGCATTTGCTTGTTTTCCTTCATTGATATTTGTGGTATTTTCTTTGCAAACTAAAGTCTACTATCAAGATACTTTGTTTTTGAATTTGGTCTAGAGGTTTTAATGTTTTTGTTTTGTCCTTTTGGTGAACTTCATGTTATTTTTCTGAAACATTTCAAATAAATAAGCCTTTGCCCCAGACCCCCGTGACCCTATTCGGATTCAGCGGGTTAGAAAATGGATGGATGGATGGAAGCCTTTGCCCCCCATTCTAGGCATGTGGAAAATTAGGCAATGAAAGGTGTTGGTAATTCAAGGGACTCAGACCTGTATTAAGGACAGGTCTAACTTTTTTTGTGGGTCTTTGGAACATTGCTCCCTTTTTTGTGTTTTGTTGTGTCATGATAACACAAGAAGTACCTCATTAGTTACTACCAACTTCGTATGGTGTAGTATGGCTTAAATGCAATTCCTAATTTAAAAACTTGAATTTCTTCGGACAATTGGCATAACACAATTATATTGAAATGGCCTCTGCTCTATTTTAGTAATCAGATTAAATGGAAACTTCTTGTGCAAGGTCCCCACCAGTTTATGCTAATAAATGTAACAGTAATGAGAGTATGGTACTAAACTAGGCACAAGTTCTGTACAACTCCAGCTTTGCTCCATACGTGTCTTCACTTCAGATAAGCTCCAAAGATGACGTCTAGAAAGTAAGATACTAACTATTCTGTATCTTAGTACACTGCTACAGATTTATCTCAAAAAAAGTTTCTTTCAACTGACCCTTCAGTGTGCAGTACCTTCTACACTTAACCTAGACCAATTGCAAAGCCAGCAGTAAGGTAAGATGTGACTGTGAGCACCAGCTCCAATTTCTGATTCTGACAACTGGCAATAAGCATACTCACATTTAACCTCACCAAAGTTGTTTTTGTTTGATTCTCTCTTCAAAACCAATGTATTTCAAGTGAGTGTAATCCTTCGGATTACTCTGGATGGGTCTGGATAAACATCCTTCCAATCACACATATACACTTTTTTATTAATTTCAGTCAAACAAGAATTATGCTTCAAACATTGTTATTTTATAAACTATATCACTGGTTACCACTTGAGTGTATATCAGCTGTATAAATACGAGTTTACTATACAATATAAACTCTATCATCATAGGAAATTAAACATAATCAACACTTAGTAGAAAATCAAAATAAAACAGAAAAGTGGCAACAGCCAAGACCTAGCTGAGTATTGTAAAACAGTATTTAGGAATTCTATCCATATCCTGTAGAGGTTTGGGGCATTTCTCATAACGATTTTGTTTTCTGCTTTTAATAGATTGAACACAATGTTTTATACTAAGTAATGGAGTGTGGGTTAGGACTGTTCCAGTTTAGCAAGATAAGATGACACACAATCAATGAAGTTTAGAAGATTACAATAGATTTATTGTTAAATATTGCTATATATTAGCCCAGGAGGACACATTCTAAATAATGCTTTTAGAAAATCAGGATTTTTTAGTTCAACACAAACTGACAGTAAGCAAATATGTGCTCCCCAATTGTGTTAGTAAGGAACATTCCCAAAAGATATGACCTAAAGAAGTCGGTATATGAAGACAATTTGCAGTTTGATTCTGTCCCTGATAGTTTTTAATCTTGAAAGGAGTGCATGATGCAGAATAGTAACATGAATTACACTATGCTTTCCTTAGATTGAAGATACATTTATGTGATGGAAAATAAGTTTCACTCATTGTCTGAAATATTAAATGATCCCTTTCCTATTATTGTCTAAGGTTTCTGGATAGGTACACCTTGAAATGAGTTGATAAAGTCTGGAAATATTACCAATATCCTCCCTGTTACTTGATAAAATGTACTCAAGTGCCCATATTGATGGAAGATTAGGACGTTGAGTAATTATTTTCGGCTAAGCCCTGAATTGGTCTTTTCACATGGACACCCAAAGATACAGTATGTTCTTGGATTATATCTACAAAATACATAGCCAAAGGAAAACAGAGTGGGGTTGAGTTGAAAATGATATGTTTCGTGACTGGCAGCAGGGTACAAACTGAAACAGATCCTTTAAAGCAGGTGCAAGCCTTAAACAGCCAGAAGACACAATATGAGAAAAGGCAAAGCTGCAACCATTTTTTGGAAGGTAGAGATCCAGTTAGAGGCAATTAACATCATTTTTAGCATAACCATCTGTATAAAACACATCTTTGCTTTTTGCCTTTTGGACTTTTATAAGTATAAGAAGAAATACTCAAATAAATAGCTAAATGGAGAGCACAATGGTTTATCAAATGACCTGGTTAAGTCAAAAAAGTAGCTATAAAAACACTAGAAGTACAACTCATAAAGATCAACTGAAAAGAAGGAAAAAAGAACTGGATGTGTTGAAAGTCATTATTAATCAAACTAATAAAGACTTGCAGTTATCAGTGTCAGAAATATCAAACACTGGTGCTCGTATTACAAAGTAGCTCAACAAAATAAAATTGCTGGATAAAATTACTCTCCTGGAAAAATTCTATAGAAAAGATTATACAAATTATTGTCAGGATTCCAGAGTGTGTGAAGTAAAACTACCCTACAGCAGTCAAGAGTTCTGTTTTACTAAAGCACTTGAAGGAAGATTCATTTAATATGCCAAGAACAATGGGGCTTATTGGTTAACAGGCCAACTTGTAACTGATGACTAGTTCACCTTAATGATATTTCACATAGCCATGACATCTACCAGTGAACCCAAAACCAACAAAAGGTACAGCAACAAAGAATTTGGCCTTGCTTTTCAAAAGATATTTTTTCTAACTATTTTAAGCAGTTTGTTTTGCACATTTACATATTTATTCAACCCATCCTTCCTTCCATCTAGTTTCTAAATAGCTTTCCCACTTCCAAGTAACTGGGAAACAATCCCTATGGTGGAAGCTTTAATCATAAGGGGAATCAACCGTGGATGATGAGAAAGAATATTTAGAATTAGGGTGATTCAGTCTTTCCAAATAATAAAAGTATGATGCTAATAGAACGATAAGAAGCGTGACACTTAGGTATTAAATAAGAATGTGCTAAGCTAACTGAACAAATGTAATCTAATGCAGATACTAAAGCTATATGAATGTAATTTCTTTATAACTAATGTAATGTACTGAACTAACCTTTATTTAACCCTTGATATTTTATGAGCAATGTGCGTGCAAAAAAGTATAAGGAAGTGAGCATTGTCTAAAACCGCTGAGTTGCATACACCCTATAACCGTTAGGACAAAACTTGCTGTAACTGGACTTATGTACGTGCAAGCTAGCAGAAGTGTATTTCCTAAAACTGTGAAAATACTGACAACTCTTTATCTGTAAAAAAACACTGTTTTTCTGCACGTACAAATTCAGGATGTAGATAGGGGCTACAGCAATCCATGTAATAACCTCAAGATGGACTGCTATGTTTCCACTTTTTCCTTTTTTATTCTTGACAACGAACTTGAGTACTAAAGGGAAGTCTCTCCTTCCTGCTAGCAGGCTGTCTGATCTGACCAGTCAGTGGCACTGAGCTTGATTGGGTGGCAGTCTCTTTGACTCACCAAGAGTAAAGAAATTGCTTTTTACTTTAACTTGGTTTTTGTCTCCCGTTGTTTCCGACTTCAGCGTCCACAATGGGGACACTGCAGGGCACAGCCATGTGCCTACCCCTGCTTACTCATTCTTCAATCAATTTATAGTTGTTAATTGAAGACATGCATGTCTTTGCAATGTGGACAGGAAATTAAAGCACTCGGTGTAAAATCCACACAGACACAGAAAGAACATGCAAACTTCTAACAGACAGTATGGGATCTGAAGGCAGGATTCAGGAGCTGTAAGGTAGCAGTACTAATGCTTGTGCCTCCATGCACAATGAGATCATCCTTTCTTTGTTGTATTTCATAACATGGAAGAGGCATTTTTATGTGTTAAACTTGCAAAGGATTGCATAGTGAATTTAATTAAACAGTGTGAATGCTGCTGTTTAAGAATAATAGACTTTATTAAAATTTTTACAAAGTTTACCTTGGCAGTATGTTAGAAAAAGCCTTAAAGTCTCAACCTACAGTATATATTGAAAGAAAACACTAAAATCTCCCTATAATTGCTAAATAATGGCCTTTATTGTTTATAAATGTAGAATTGGTGCAGCAAAAACTAAATTAGAACCATAAACAATGCCAACCTAATGAATATTTCCATGCAGTCTTATTGAAATGTGATTCTGAAAGCGTACAGTTTGTTGATTAGCAGCCAGACTGTGATTTTTATTCTTAAAAAATAAGAATAATAACCCTACTTGATGGAATGCGGCATCAGAAATTTGTCTAGAGATATATTGTTATTCTCATTACAAAACACCAGAGCTAGTTTTCCCCCCTAAATGAGATATGATGGTAAAAGTCCAAATAAGCAATTTTGTGTTAAGCTTGAGCTTATAAATTATAAACGCTCATTTATAATGATGTCTGTTTTTCTTTGTTCTTTTTATTGTAGAAATTCTTAACTTGTTATATATTATTCTACTTGATGCATAGGTTGCTTATATCATTTTTAGAAATAATTCATGTAACCAAGTAGATTTTGTACGCATTTGGTATGGAAAACAAGTGAGTCTTTTCATACTTTTGCTTAACAAACAATGTAACAAAAGTTTAATAAGTCACTAAATGTTTAAATGAAATGCAAAGTCTAACACGGTCTATTAAATGTATGAAATATAGGGTATTTTTTTCCAGCAACAGTTCTGACTCCTGCTTGTTTAAATCTCTTTGCTTGAGCCTGTAGCAAAAATAGACTTATTTGTCCCCAGGCGTCTGACTTGGGTGAGTGAGGTATGCAAGAAAAATAATAATAATACATTTTATTTATTTGTAGGCGCCTTTCTAAACACTCAAGGACAAGAAGATTATTTAGGGCAATAAATAAAATAACTTTAGCGAGGCTGGAACCAGAGACCATCTCCTACATTGAGGAAGGAATCTACTCAAAATGAAATGCCAGTCACTTACAAGTCACATTTTACATTCACTCGACTCACAGTGGTGACGTCTTTGAACTGAAAATAGAAATTGAGGTGTCTGGAAAAACTCCATAATATCAAGAGACCAACATGCAAGATACATACAGTGGGAAAACAAGCTGGAATCTGAGTTGGTATCCAAGAGCTCTAAGTCAGTAATAAAACAAATGAAATATAATTTCTATCAATTCAATAACAGAAGGAAGAGGCATAGTGTGAATTTGGTGCAGTTGTAGAAAGCATTTTGGACAACAAATACAAGTAAGCTAAGCAGACATATAAAAACTACATAGCGCCATTGACAGTTATACTGTCTGCTGCTATCATGTTTTTATAAACCTCAGAGTTTCATAGAGGCTAAGTGCTGGAGTCAATTTGACATCCAAAAATGCAAAGATAAGTAGCTGATATGTCCCTACTGTCAAGCCCTGAAGTATGTTTTTAATTAAATATTGGCTTTTATTTTTGGGGAGGACAGTAATTAATAAGAGCCAATGCTTGGAGTGACAGTGTGTTTTGGATATACAGTACATACTTTGATGCAAATGGGCAAAGAATGCAAAATGTAAAAGTTGGCTTGAGCACTGATTTCATGATTAACTGATTAAATTTGAACATTGATGTGGCTGTTAGAGTGAATATTAAAATTTATATAACCCTTTTCAGATTGAAATTTTCCTTCCATTAATTTCAATCTGATTTCTTTGAGAGGAGACATTTGCCGTGTGTATCTGAAGGTGTAGTTTATTTTAAAGGAATGCTCCTCCCAAAAATTATATTTTTTTATACATTACTAATCCTATGCATTTTGTAGTGGTGGCCAAGAAAAAAAAATAATCTCATATTTCCATGCAGAATAGAAAGAAAAAGGTTTATGAATAAAATTAAAGACAATAGTTACCAAATCTGTACAATGCCTAACAGTATGAAAATCATCCATGGGAAAAAGAAAAAAAAAATCATGTTACATATCAGTTACATTTCCACATGTTAGTTATCCAGGCCTATTCTCAAAACACGTAACACAAGTGCCTTTTTGCTAAAAATATAGTTAAATATATACTTCCAAAAAAATCAGTACACATTGTGACAAGGATGAGACTTCACACGTTAAGAGTTTGGGGCAGCTACCTATATATTATATCCCGGCTGCAAAAGTTTGCAAAATTTTAAAGAGAGATGTTCACTAGACTGAGTCCAAAATAGAACTGATGAGGTGGAGGTAAGATGGCGGCATTAAAGGCCCAGAGAGGAAGTGACATCATCAGAAGGCATGTAACCGGAAGTGAGGTCATCAGGATCAGAGCCGGAAGTGGTGTCACTAATGGCACCGGAACCTGGTGGGATTTCCTGGGAACGGTCTGCAAGGAACGGAGAAACACAGTCAGCACACTCTCTAATATGGTATTACCAATACTTAAGCCCTTTAGCTGTCTCCTACTCACATGTGTATGACAAGGCCCCCCCCCGACCCCCCAGCCCAGACCCATCGGGTTTGGCGTCCTGCACCAAGAGGTCATGTACCTGAGAGAGAGCATCGACGTTGGAGTGGAAAGAGCCCTTATGATGAACCAGTGAAAACTGGTATTGTTGAAGATCAAGAAACCACCTAGTGACCCACGGATTCGACTCCTTGTGGAGGGCCATCCACTTTAGAGGCGTATGGTCTGTCACCAGAGAGAATTCACGACCCAGGAGGTAGTACCTCAACTGCGTAATCGCCCACTTAATCGCCACAGCCTCTCTCCCCACCGCTGCATACCTGGTCTCCCGATCCAGCAGTAACACAACAGGGTGTTCAACACCATTGACGCTCTGGCTCAACACAGCACCCAGGCCTGAGTCCGAAGCGTCTGTGTGGAGGATGAAACGGAGAGAAAAATTAGGTGCTTTCAAAATAGGAGTTGAAGTAAAGGCCTGCTTCATGTCACAGAATGCAACATCACCTTATCTGTCCATACCACATGGTTGGGAGCTCTCTTCTTTGTCAAATCAGTCAAGGGCTCTTTTTGAAAACCGAGGTACAAACTGACAGTAGTACCCAGCTAATACGAGAAATGCTTGGACCTGCCTCTTGGTTCTCGGACGGGGCCATTTCAGAATGGCTTCTACCTTTGAACATTGTGGTTTGACAGTACCCCAACCCACTAGGTAGCCTAAATATTCATCCTCTTTCAATCAAAAGAAACACTTCTTAGTATTGATTCGAAGCCCGGCTTTGGATAGCGTCCGCAATACCATTTTCACCTGCTGCAAGTTATCCTTCCATGTGCTGGAATAGATGACAACGTTATCTAGATATGCAACACTATATGCATTAATAGGTCGGAGCACTTTGCCCACCAGACGTTGAATAGTTGCAGGAGTCCCGTGTAACCTAAATGGAAGGACACAATACTGCCAATGTCCGCTCTTAACCTTAGCGGAGGTTGTTAAAGGAATTTTCCAGTACCCCTTAGTCGTGTCAAGTGTAGTCAAAAACTTTGCTTGGCCAAGCCTTTCAAGGAGTAACTATTTGAAATGACGTCAGCTCAAATAGCCTTAGCCTTGCTGTGTCTCCCTGCACAGTCTCAAGGGCATGGAGGAGATTCTAGGAGACAAGCAGTTACTCTAGGAGAGCTGGAGAGGGCCATAGAAGGTCCATAACCCATCAGCAGGACCAGTATCTGCTCCTTTGGGCAAGGAGGAACAGGATGAGCACTGCCAGAGCCCTACAAAATGACCTCCAGCAGGCCACTGGTGTGAATGTCTCTGACCAAACAACCAGAAAGACTTCATGAGGGTGACCCAAGGGCCCCATGTCCTCTAATGGGCCCTGAGCTCACTGCCCAGCAGCATGCAGCTCGATTGGCATTCGCCATAGAATACCAGAATTGGCAGATGCACCACTGGTGCCCTGTGCTTTTTACAGATGAGAGCAGGTTCACCCTGAGCATGTGACAGAAGTGAAAGGGTCTGGAGAAGCCATGGAGAACATTATGCTGCCTGTAACATCATTCAGCATGAGCAGTTTGGTGGTGGGTTAATGATTGTCTGGGGAGGCATATCCATGGAGGGCCACACAGACCGCTACAAGCTTGACAAAGGCACCTTGGTTGCCATTAGATATCAGGATGAAATCCTTGGACCCATTGTCAGACCCTATGCTGGTACAGTGGCTCCTGGTGCATGACAATTCCTGGCCTCATGTGGTGAGAGTATGCAGGCAGTTCCTGGAGGATGAAGGAATTGATACCATTGACTGGCCACCACACTTTCCTGACCTAAATCCAATAGAACACCTCTGGGACATTATGTTTTGGTCCATCCAATGCCACCAGGTTGCACCTCAGACTGTCCAGGAGCTCAGTGATGCCCTGGTCCAGATCTGGGAGGAGATCCCCCACAACACCATCTGTCATCTCATTAGAAGCATGCACAGATGTTGTCAGGCATGTACACAAGAAGACAGGGGCCATACAAAGTGCTGCGCACAATTTTGAGTTGCTGCAGTTAAATTTTGGCAAAATGGACTAGCCTGCCACATAATTTTTTCACTCTGATTTTTGGGGCGTCTTTGAATTCAGGGCTCTGTAGGTTGATCATTTTCATTTCCATCAAACGATGTGGCATCCTTTCGTTCCTAACACATTACTCAGTCTATATCAGTATAGATATCCAGGAGGATTTCTTTTTCCCATTGAGATCTGATGTGTTTTCAAAGTGTTCCTTTAATTTTTTTGAGCAGTTTATATTATATATATATATATGTAAACCAAGCTATAATGTCTACTGACCAGTAAATGCATGTTGTTCTTAATAAATTAGAAATGGTTTCTGCAATCAAACAATCTACTTTATATTGCAAGATGGTTGATTCTAAACCTTTGTGGGTAATCGGGTCTGGTTGAAATGTGCAAAAGTTAAGGTATCTCCAAAGTAGTCTTATTCCTTCATTTCTTTTTCATTCTTTAATTCTCTTTGACTAGTCATTGTAGAATTGGAATTGTGTCCTCAGTAACATTTATTTGCGTATAATGTGTGCAAAATATTAAGAGATAGTTTAGACACCAGTCCATGCTATAAATCACGTCATCTGAAAAATTGCTTTCACCTTTGTCAGTATGACAACTTTAAAAAAATATATCTTTTTTTTTTTTTCTGGGACTCTCTTTTGTTGTTTTCGGAGTTTTGATTGACAGTAATTATTTCTTAATTTTATTTCTGTTTTTTTATTTTGTTCCTCTGTTGTTTCTGGAATTATTTATATAGAGTATTTTATTAAGATTATGTTTTCCTGTTACTCTGTGGCATTTAGTTTATGGGGGCAGCCATTTAAGGTTCTTTCAGTATCAAGAGGTAACTTTCTAGTTGTTAGGGAGCATGGTCCCAAAAGATATGTCACTGATGTGCAGCAGATTTTTTACCATCGAAGATTGTGGAATAAAAGCACTTTCTGTATGTGATTATAGGAAATTCTGTTTGTGTTGTGTGTCCTTGGTTAGATTACTTTAAGGCTTTCAGATTAAAGTAATTATAGATCTGAACAATCCATTATTTTCTTACTATGTAAAAGCTGATGGCAATGCACAAAAATCCTCTTGGTATCTAATGGTAAGTGCACTTTTTTAATCATGTGTGCTTCTTTTTGGACATTGTCTTGTTCGATTCCTAAATTACATGGATTAATGTAATGTTTTAATGATTTTATAGAAAAAATAGATACATTGATTTGATATTTTTTCAATTTGAACATTGAAATTCCTACCATATTGTAATATAGGATAGTACAGTAAGGTTCATTCATGAACATTGCATCAGTTCTTGACATCACAAGTTAAAGATTGTGTTAACTTCCCATAAAAAAAAAAGATGCCTGTGTCAAAAAGAAATTCGGTTTTTATTTCATACAAGGGACGCTATTGGCAGATGGCTGAGAAGCTACCCAATCAGAGCACGTATTACGTATTAAATAAAACTCCTCAATGATATACGATATGCTTCTCGTGTGGTGCTTCGCATACTTGAAAGCCCAAACAGCACGTATTGATTTTTGATTGTTTGCTTTTCTCTGTCTCTCTTACTCTCTCTGACATTCTCTGCTCCTGACAGAGGGGGTGTGAGCAGAGGGGGTGTGAGCAGAGGGGCTGTTCACACACTGGACTAGAGGATACAGACGCTCCTCTAAAAAATGCTGAAAGACTGCCTTCACATTGCTCCCTTCCTTGCAGCTGCTTTGTCCGGCGGTGCTTCTCATACTTAAAAGATGAACAGCACCTATTGATTTTTGATTGTTTTCTTTTCTCTCTCTGTCTCTCTCTCTCTCTCTCTCTCTCTGACATTCTCTGCTCCTGATACGCACTCCTTTGAAGAGGAAGATATGTTTGCATTCTTTTAATTGTGAGACGGAACTGTCATCTCTGTCTTGTCATGGAGCACAGTTTAAACTTTTGACTAACGGGTGTTATTTCATGTCTAGAGGGCTCTAATAATGTTAAAAATCATATTTAGAAGGTCGTAAACAGGTTTTCTATGCTCTAACTGCGAAAATATTCAATTTATAAATAAAGAATCCTACTTCGCGAAAATGAATTTATCGCGGTAGAGTCTGGAACAGATTAACCACGATAAACGAGGGTTTACTGTATATATATATATATATACATATATATATATAGTAAAGCATAGCCTTTTTATAGGTACACTTTTATTGTAACATGTAGCTTACTTTCAAATTAATGTGTTTTCTTTCTCTCTGGAGCGCATATTTTTGGAGTGCTACAAGGTAGGAAATATAAAGCCCAGAACTGAGCTACATTTCCAAGGTGAGAGCCCCTATTTCATTGGAAAAGGTGAGGTGTTATTGTAATAAAGTCAAAGCTAATGCCAATTAATTTGCAGGCCCCACTCATTCATACAATAAAATTTACTCTCACCCAGCAGCCAACGTGGAGTCATAAATTAACCTAACTCAACTCTTTGGGGATGTGGAACGAAAACTCGAGTACTCAGGCGTAAACTCCACATAGACTTGGGAAAATGTGCAAACTCTGCTTAGACGATGACCAGACACAAGATTCATTCCCAGGGTACTGGAGCCCTAAACCATCAGTAGTATTAATGACTGAGCTACTGACCCACCTGCATATAGCACCTGAGAAATGTGATTATATATTTATTACATCCAGGTTTGATTTGAAAAAAAAATGAAGTAAAACTGACCTCTGCACTATAATGTAGTAAGTTGCTATTAGTTCCAGATTATCTTTCATCTGCTGTGATTGATAGCTTTTCTCAAACATTAATCTTGTTTTCCTGGATTTCATTTAACCTCATCTGACCATGTCATTTATTTCCGGCAACATATGTAATATAAAAGACACATCAGAATTACTGCAACAATTTATCAGGAAGTAAATGTGTAGTCGAAAATATTATGAACTAGCCAGGCCGCGGCGTAGCATACGCCGCATAATTATCAACGTCTCAAATCTATCTCTGTGTGTGTGTGTCTCTCTCGCACGCCTGTTTGTGTGTCTTGATTAATGGAAACATTCTTGGCAAATGCTTTCGCTCTCGCTCGAATTGTTGGTGGACAGGGCTCTGTCGTGCATATCCCATGGTCTGTCTTGTGTGCCATGGTCGGCCACTTAGTGATTTGTTAGTGGGCGGGTCTCTGTGAGTTGGCGGGCGTAGCTCTGTCTTGCGTGCATCTTGCTTATCCATGACTTGTGTGCGTCTTGCTTGCCATGGACTTAGTGAATTATACAGCATATATAGATGATTCAGAAGTAGTCCTAACTGGTAATTGTGAATAATACTTTATAATTAAAAATGCTAAGAAACTTGATTTACTTAAAGATTTTAGTGATTTTTTTAATCTTTTTACATGAAAGTGATTTTACAGTATTAAATTATGGATAAACATGATAAAGTGTTATTTTAGAGTCTGACTTAAAACATATGAATGGATACTGTTTCAAAATTCAACTCTTGGACTTTTAAGAAATGAGAAAATTAACTAACATGGAAAAATAAATGATGTACCTGTATTTTATAAAGCAAAATGTAAGCTCTGTTTGGATAGTATTCATCATGTGGAAAAGATGCCCATATGAATAATCCCATCTTAGATAATTTTTGCAGTGTCTTGTTAGTGTGCTGGTTAGTTTTAGTCTGAACAAACCAAAAAAATAACCAGCACACTAACAAGACATTGCAAAAATTATTTCAAAGAGAGTTCAAGCTGTAGTGGTAAGTAATTGTGTGACCGAGGAACTAAATATCTGCAAAGCAAACAAATGTGAAATTAAAAACAAAGGAAGCATGAAAATAATTCACTAAATGCATACTAAAATCATAGTAACCTGAATTAGCATTTAAAATGTTTTAAAAGAATTTGTAACAGAGAATACAATATAATACCATGGTAATAGTAATTAATGAAATAAAGTAAATGCAAGAGGCAGTAATTTATAAAATATAATTTAAGTGGTTTCTTTTATAATTATAATTATTAAATATTTATGCTTTAACATTTCATTTTGCATTTAGCTATACTGCAGGTAGTAGTAGCATATTTGGCAGGACACTTATTTACAGATCATATTAATATATTTCTGATTGACCTCCAATGCAAATTAAGCATGATTATTTTGGAAAGATGCATTAAAATGACGAGTTTGATATGTAAAGCATTGTTTTTTTGTAAGTTCACAAAATCTGTATTTGAATGAAAGAGGTTAGTTCAGTAAATGAGGCAGAAATATGTAAATGAAAGCAGAATCTCTTTGTAAAAAATGCTTTTTAATATTTGACGAACAGTTATATCCCATTCTGTCCTAAATGGTCTTGTTAAAGAGAGCAGTTTCAGCCAATAACATCTGTGCTGTTTACTTTCTTTGTGATTTAAACCTGTCATATCAACTTTCTTCAGCTAAAAAGATCCAATCACTTCAGTCTTCTGTCCATGCATAAATCTCCCTCATCCACTTATGCAGAGTAAGGTTATGGCGTAGCTGAAGCCTAGCCTAGGAGTCATTGGGCACATAGTAGAAACAATCCAAGGACAGGGCGCTTGGTGAAAACACACATAATAGAGACATTTTAGCAACACCAGTCCACCTAACCTGCATACCTTTGGACTGTGGGAGGAAACTACTTTGGCTTTTCCTTTTCATTCTTATAATTCAGAAACTGAAATTATGCAAATTATCTTAGATTTGGTCTTACAAATTCAGCTTAAGTGTTAACCTCAGTTTACTTGCACTCTACACAGTGTACTATATAACCCAACCTCTTTCATGACTTTGGCTAAATTTCTGGTTGAGTACAGTAAAGAGTTCAGCAGGATCCAAAGTCTTTCTCATACATATTTCCAGTGTCATTGTTTTATAATTATACTGAATATTTGAATTCTTATGTGTAGGATTGTGGAAGATTTGGTGGTGCAGTGTTTGGTATATTGTGGAAGATTTGGTGGTGCAGTGTTTGGTATCTTGGGCTGTCACTGTCTGTGTTCAAGCTCTTTGTGGAGTTTAAGGAATGACAGGCCATCAGGACTATTGGTACAATTCCCAGGGGGCAATTCTCTTTGTTGTTTGTGCTTCTGGGCCACGAACTATGTGAGCAAAAAATGAGGTAGAGAGAAAGCGATAGAGAGGTGACCTGATTGGCGCACACTGCATCATCAGTACACCTGTTCGATCACATGATGCTTCTAACTCCTAGGCCATCACCCACTGCCGTAACTGCCATAACTTTTAGACACAGAGAAATACCTTAATGAGAACAGAGGAGCACCCGTCACACAGCACCTGATTTAAAAACATCTTGTGATTTGGGCTGCCATGGGTCATTTTATCAAAAGTGTTTTAATTGCAATCTTCCAAGATTCCAAAAAATAAGTCTTTAATGGCAGTACAGTAGTCTGATTTTTATACCTGTGGATGAAAATTTATCTTTTTTTAAGAATCTAACTATTAATTTAAACCAGTTCATATAGTTATTTACTGTTGATTACACTTTTTCATGCACATTACCCTGCTGCTATCCGAGTACATTATGGCCCACTACAAAATTGCCTCTATCTGCAATTATGTAATTCTTAGATGTTTCCCTTCACATCACAAAGATGTGGGTTAGGTTAAATTGCTACTTTTTTTCGATCTAGCATGAGTGTGTTGTAGCAATGTTACTTAAGTAGCCTACAAGTCTCTGCATCCCTGGTAATATTACACCCCTGGGCAGCTTTAGAGTGGCATGGGGTTAACTGGAAGAATGATTAGGTGCCATCTTTAAAATGGAGCTGAAGGACCCCGAGTGGGAATCTCAACCACCTATGATCTTTTTCAAGCCCTATACTCTATGGGATTACAAATACCATCACTGTGCATTAGTTTCTTTCTGAATTTATGTGCCTGTCCTCTGCCTGTTTTTTCATGTAATTTCACCTGGATCGGTAAATGTTTTTGTCCAGGCAGTGTTCCCAAATTCTACAAATGATCATCATGCAACAACTGGAACATGGTAGGACAAAACTTTCATAACATTCAGGAAACTGTTCCTTGGCATCTCAATTCATTGTCACAATCATTGCATCTGTGAAATTGAACTCTTTGTGAACTATATTGTGAGTGCTCATTGTAAGCCATTTTGTGCTCAGTACTTCATCAAATGTTATTCGTTTAGTGTCCGTTATGTAATTATTGCTGTTGGGGGAATTCGGGTAGGCTTTTGTCTTACATACTTGTTGTTTGTGTAATAAACAAATAAAGAAGACAAAAAACAATTAATATAGTCTTCATCCTTTATTAATTCTAAGCCTCTTTATTACTTTTGTGTGTGTGTGTGAGTGTGTGTGCTGGGTCAAGCCTGGGTGTGTTCTTGGCATCCCTAAATAAAGAACAAAAGACAGTGAGAATATGAGTGTCATTGTCACCTCTAGAGTATAACCAAATATCCCCTGTGATGAATGAGTATCCCTCATACTTTTTATTTATATGTTTCATCCCAAAACTTGTGTCATTTCCTCCCATCCAAATATGTTAAAAACAAATTCAGAAAGTGATTAGACTGATTTGTAAGTGGTAAGTAAAAAACAAGCAGAAGGAATCAGCCAAAGTGCCATTCAGGAAATATATAGCAAAGATCATTACTAAGATGACATCTACAAGGCTGGATTAAGGCCCCCCATGCCCCTAGCTTAATGAATAGAGCTCCTTAGCAGAGATGTATTCATAATTTAAACAATGTAGCATGTAGACACTTTACTGTTTAATATGCATGGAGACTCTACTTGAGTGGTAATGAGGAGTGAGAAAGTTATCCCTTGCTGATTTAGGCATCCCGCTTGTAACTTTATCCATGCAGTGGGAGGATTGTGAGTGGTGAAAAGTATGAGCTCCTGGGCAAACACCTAGAAAGCCCTTTATAGAGATCTGCCCATTGGCATCTAGAAGTTCAACCAAAAGCAATGTAACATGCAGCTGTAGATCGCCTTTTTTAATTATCATCCTCTGCTAAGTCAGAATACACGCCAGTGACAACATTCAGCTGGCAAGGACCACATTGCATCTGCATGTGCAAGCACACACAGTGTATACACAAGCAGGAGCAATTCCAGCAACTATTGGATTGATACTAAGCAAATACTGGAGGCAACCAGCAAATGCAGGCAACTGTAAAACATAGCAAAATGAAATGTTTTACGTCTGAATTTAAAGCAGAAAATTTAGTGGTACCAGTTTATATACTAGAAAAGAGTCAGGCTTTATATTTCATTTTGAAAATGTGAATGATGGAGTGTTTGCAACTATACTTATAATAACATCCACATGTGTAAGCACTTTAATTCTTCCACATAGAGGATCCAATAAACCTTCAAAATGTAAAAAAGGATGCACTCTATCTGAACATGTAATAAAGTGGAGTACCGTAAATTTATTTCTTTTTAAAAATACCAAGGCAACCAGGATTGGACAGATGACTTCATGCATTAACTGTCCTGGCAGTGAGGCAGCTGGAGTATTCAGTACAAGAGAATTACAGGGTAGATATTTAGTTGTTTTATTAAGTCATGCTTGCAGTTTGTGTCCATATTGAAAATGGTGCAATATATTGAATTTATGCAGACATTGCAGGAAGCATGTAAACAAAAGATATTTAGTGGATGAATACATTTTACACTTTAGAGAAATAAAATGTTTTACTACCCTCTTTGAGTGTTAATGAAATTTCTTTCATTTTTAACACACCATTGAACAGATATTGGAACCATTTATTTTTATAATAGGGTATAGGTCTACAGAGTATTGCCTTTGAATATAACATGTTGACATTTCATAATGTATTATAAATTTACATTTGTGGCTGACAACTGTTCAGACTTACAGATCTCATTGAAAACTGTTACACATTACAATTCTTTAATTCATGTCAGTAAATATTTTAAAAGTGGCTGATTATTACTAATGTTTTTTTTCTTTCAAAAAAGATTCAGGAGTGAAAAATAATCTTTACTACATTTATTAATAACATTGTTTTATAATTCTTGATTAAACTTAGAGTACAATATTGTAGTCTATTTTAAGACATTTAACTAATTGTAAGCTTTTCAAATTAACTTTATGAAAAGACAGACTCAATATATTACACTTAAGCACTAAGAATATGTTGTATACAGGGCATTTTATACTATTAGAGGTTATTGATGAAGTAGACTAAACTTATTTCATTTTATTCTTGTTAAGGGCAGTTCTACTTTAAGTATAGTACACAATAATTACAAATATCCATCCATCCATTATCCAACCCGCTATATCCTAACTACAGGGTGATGGGGTTCTGCTGGATCCCCAGGCAACACAGGGCGCAAGACAGGAAACAAACCCCGGGCACGGCGCCAGCCCATTGCAGAATTACAAATATAGCATGGCTTAAAAAGGTGCAACATCAGTGCAGACATAATGATGTAATATAAACAAAGAAACAGGAACCTTTTCTAGCAATCAGTGGGACTACTACATGGCATATTCACTGAAACGTTGATGGAAAGTCAAGCCACTCTTGTTGCATATTCAAGAGCATATAGAAAGCACATTTAACCTGATGTGGTATATTTTGTTTTTTTACTTTGTGTACAAGCTGGAGCCCCAATTAAATGTTGTTTTCTGTATTTTGCTGTTACTCCCTACAACACTAAATTGTATTTAGTGCGTTCAGAAATGTTGTGGATCCTCAAACTTCATCCATCATTTGTTAAATGACCTATTCAGTTCAGTTTGCAGCATTACAGTAAGATCATGAACCATGCTGTGTTATGCAAAATAAAAAAAATATCACAATATCATTATATTTCCATCCATCCATCCATCCTCTTCAGCTTATCCGAGGTCAGGTCGCGGGGGCAGCAGCTTAAGCAGAGAAGCCCAGACTTCCCTCTCCCTGGCCACTTCTTCTAGCTCTTCCGGGAGAATCCTGAGACGTTCCCAGGCCAGCCGGGAGACAAAGTCCCTCCAGTGTGTCCTGGGTCTTCCCCGGGGCCTCCTCCCAGTTGGACGTGCCCAGAACACCTCGCCAGGGAGGCGTCCAGGAGGCATCCCGATCAGATGCCCGAGCCACCTCATCTGACTCCTCTCAATGCGGAGGAGCGGCGGCTGTACTCTGAGCTCCTCCCGGATGACTGAGCTTCTCACCCTATCTTTAAGGGAAAGCCCAGATACCCTGCGGACGAAACTCATTTCAGCCGCTTGTATTCGTGATCTCGTTGTTTTGGTCACTACCCCTAGCTCATGACCATAGGTGAGGGTAGGAGCGTAGATCGACTGGTAAATTGAGAGCTTTGCCTTACGGCTCTGCTCCTGTTTCACCATGACAGACCGATGCAGAGCTCGCATCACTGCTGACACCACACCAATCCGCTTGTCGATTTCACGCTCCATTATTTCAACTTCATTTTTTTAATTTAACAGTTTCTGAAAATCCTTTATGGCCAAATACCATGCAATATTCATAATATCATATATAGTGATTTTTACACTGTGTAATCTGTGACAAGTGAGCCCAGAATGGGGACTGAAAGGAAAAGGCAAGTGGTTGGCTTTACAGGTGGTACGAAGGAAAAGGAGGGTCCAACAGAATCAGGCAGAAATTAGGTCAATAGGGTGTGGTCTGAAGGTGGAAGTGGAACCTGATTGGGTTTCAGGTGGTTTCCCCAACAGATGATCTGCAGAGGGGGGGGAGAAGACATTAGTGCACTTTGTCAACCCCTGACCTGGCATTTCACCTTTAGTTAAGCCCATTGTCTACCTCTTATGCGTATGCGCATGTACTGCGCATATACTGTATATAATAAATATATATTGAAGCGAAGGTCTGTGATACAGTTTGAATATTTATAGCTGGGAATCCACAAAAAGAGAAAATGAATCACATATCTTAAAATAGTCTTTTATTCCTGAGCTTTCAACACCTATCGGGTGTCACCATTGGAGGAAAATGATTAGGCATATAGGAATCAAAGGCAATATGTTACAAATGAGGAAGGTGGGTAGGTGGGTGTAAGAGTGGTGGATTAGAAAGGTGATGTTCTTCTTTTTAAGCCTGCATATGCTGGGTTCAAGTCCAAGTGTCTGTTAAAAGCATTTTCATTTGATAGCCATGATTCAGCCAGCTCTCTGCCACTCTTAGTATTTGCACTGAATCTTACTTGCTACGTGTCCCAGTTAATCGTATGTCCAGTTGAATTGGTATGTACATATATTAGAGACCACGGGTCCTTCCTTGTATATGTTGTCATGCGTGATTCACTGTCTTGCCCCCCAGGTGAACACGGTGAGATCAAAGTCTTCATGAAAACCAACTTTATTCAAATCAAGACAGGAAAAGTCAGGGTATTTATTCAAATGGGAGCTATCACTTCAATACTCACTGACACAGCAAACAAGCAGTGATGGAGCCATGCATGTGGCCAGGTTAATATGTTCCCAACATTAACCACCGAACGACAGACATGTTTCGCGGCTAGGTGGTTTCTTTGTGCTACGGGGAGAGAAGGATAAGAGAATGTTAGTGACAGTGCCCTCTCACTTCCTGACATGTTATTACATACCCCGATCGAGCCTGTGAGGATGTTCCGAATCGCATGCATGACAGTATTTTACAAATATAACTGAATGTAAATGATGTTACATATCTAAAATAACCCACAAGTTAAATGTTAAACATATTTAAGATTGCTCATAAGACAAAACTCAGTTTATAATTTTTCTTAGATTATTTCCCTATGAAATGATGGATTTGTTCAAGCAAGCATTTGTTTCACACTGATACTAACCTAAGATGTCATAAAATGGACTAAATATCAACAGTATAAGGCCAACAGAGTTATGTATCTTGAAATTATAAACCCAAGAACTCAACCACATGCATACTGAGAAAATATGTCTCCATATGATAGCTAAAAAATGAAATTCTGGCACTCTTCTAGAACTGCTGACACTGAAGACCTATATATTCATTCATGTTTTGTGAACCACAATGAAAGGGAGGAAGCAATAATTCCGCAAACTGAACAGAGATGGATTTATATTGATTAACTTCCATGGCCTTGGCTTTTGGGTATCAAAGTTCAAATCACTGCAAGCTAACCTTGAAAATGGAAGCAAGTGGCAAATGCAATATTCTTGTTTTTTTCTCTTTATCAACGTGTGCTTGGATAGAAAGATAGCCTTTAAGTTTACTTTCTTCTGTGCATTGAATAATATTTTTCCGTTCAAAAATAATTATTTTTGTTATGAACCTGTCCAAGTCCTGATTCTGATTCTAGTCTTAGAACACTGATATTCTGTTCCAATATACTTACTCAGTGCTCAGTAGGATTAAGGTGTCATTGGGATATGTAATGCTAAGGTACTTGAACTCAGTATTAAGCAGATTTTTGTATCTTATTTTGTGGCATTGGCATACTACATCTATAAAAAGTATTCTCCACCTTGGAAGTTTTCGCATTTTGAATCACATCTAATTGACACTGACCAACAGCAAAATACTCTTTAATGCCCAAGTAAAAGCAAACCTCTGTAAAGTGATCTAAATTAATTACAAATATAAGGCACAAAGTAATTGATCAAATGTTTTCACTCCCTTTAATATGACACATCTAAATTCTCACTGGTGCAGTCGGATGCTTTTAGAAGTCACATCATTTTTTCAATGGGGATTACCTGCCTGTAGTCAAGGGGGTTCAGTTGATTGTAGTGTAAATATCCTTTATCTGGAAGGTCAACTTGCGGTGAGTCAGTGTGGTGGACTAACCTACACAATGAAGACAAAATGACACTCCAAGTAACTGAGCAATTGTGCCAGTAGAGAGGGAGGCCAGCAAGAGACCTATGATAACTTTGAAAAAGTTGGAAGCTATAGTGTCTGAGATTGGAGAGACCATGTATGCAATAACTCTTTCCCTGGAGTTCCAGCACTTACTGCTTTATGGGAGAGTGGCACATAAAAAGCCATTGCTAAAAAAAACACATATGACATCTCAGTAAGAGCTTGCCAGTAAACACATTGAAGACTCTGAAGACAGCTGGATGATGTTTCTATGATCTGATTACACCAAAGCTGAGCTTTTTGACCATTGGCGTAAACACTATGTCTGGTGTAAACCAGACTCTGCACATTGTCAATAAAACACCTTCCCCAACATGAAACATGGTGATTGCAGCATCATGCTGTGAGTTTCTTCGCTGCAGGAGGCCCTGGAAGGCTTGTGAAAGTAGAGGGTAAAGTGACTTAAGCAAGCTACGTAGAAATCCTAGAGGAACACCTAAAGCAGTCTGCACACCAGTACCTTGAGTTAGGATTTGTTTTCTAGCAGGTCAACCCCAAGCATCACGCCAAAGCAAAAAACAACAATGTTAATGTTAATGTCTTGTAGTGGCTAAATCAGACTCCAGATCTTCAATCCATTTGGCAATTTGTGTCAGGATTTGGAAAAGGCTGCTCACTCACAATCGCCATGCAACTTGACAGAGCTTGAGCAGTTCTAAAAAAGGAAATTAATAGTGAAAAAATGCAGTGCCCAGATATGCAAACCTGATAGAGACCTATGCACACAGATTCAAGGTGGTCATGGATGGCAAAGGTATGTCTACTAAACACTGACTTGAGGGGGTGAATATTTATACAATCATTTTGTGTTTTACATTCATAATTAATTTAGACTGCTTTGCAGATGTCTGTTTTGAATTTGATTAGTGACTCAATGTTGCACAATAGTAAAATGTGAAAATTTCAAAAGGGAAGAATTCACCAGAACAGAAAATTTGGGAAAGGGTTATAGAGAGAAGGCTTAGAAAAGAGACCACCATACAAGAGGAGTTTGGTTTTATGGCAAGGAGAGGAGCAACTGATGCAGTGGCATATCATCAATAAAAACAGGAAGGTTTGTGTATGGTGTCTATTGATTTGTTGAAGGCTTATGATAGACTGCCATGTCAAGATGTTTGGAGGTGCATAAGAGTGAAAAAGTGAGAAGTATGTGAGGATTGTCCAAGATATGTATAAGGAAGTGAGGACTTGAGTATCTGTATACGCAGTGTTAGGGTAATAGACAAGATCCCAGTTAGAGTAGGCCTGAACCAGGGATGTTCTTTAAGTCCTTACTTCTTTGATCTGGTTATGGATGTGTTGAGTTATTGGGTAACAGACATGCCTGAACAGAGGAAGTTGGAAGAATGGAGAAGGGCTTTGGAGGACTGAAGATAAATAGGAAGAAGATAAAATATATGAGAAATATCTGGGCTCAGTTGTAGCCCAAGATGGAAAATTAGATGCAGAGATAACACATGGACTGCAGTGTGGATGCAACAATTGAAAGAAGGTCAAAGGTAAGGTTTTTAAGACAAGTGGTAAGACGAGCAATGATGTAAGGAGCTGAGACATTGGCAGTAAAGGAGACAACTGAGAAGAACTTAGATGTGGTAGAAATGAGAATGTTGAAATTGATGTGCGGAGTTACAAAAAAAGGACAGAATAAGAATTGAGAGAATCAGAGGTACAACAAAAGTGGGAGAGATAACTAAGAAAGTACATAAATGTATCTTGAAGTGGTACGGACATGTAATGAGGAGAGACAATGAATATATGTGGGCAGAAGAGGGAAGGGAATTGAAGTTCAGGGAGGCTAAAGTAGAGATGGATGGATAAAATAAAAGAAGATTTAAAGGAGAGGGACTTGACTTGTGAGGAGGTGCTGTTTGGAGAAGGTTCATAAAGCACCACAACCCCACATAGTAGTGGGAAAAGATGAAGAGGAAGAAGAAGATCAGCATTAAGTATAAATATTTAACTTGTTTGTGACACAGCAAACACCATAGTCTTTTAGCAGCAATTGCTCCATAGTTTTAGTCAGTCCTGACTCAATATCCTCTCCTCCTGGATTTGCAGAAATATATCAAAGGCTGGCCATTTCATCCTACAGTATGAACATACTGTCATGTAAGTATCTCTTTCAAGACTGTATTTACACTTATTGGGCCATAATTAAACATCAGCAAGTTCTAAATTTACGTAACTCCATCCATAGGTGACAAATCTCACAGATTTAACTTGATGACTGTATGTTGTCACACACATGCGACCAGGAGGGAGCTGAGTTGACCAAGTGAAAGTAATTACCCGCCAGGCCAGGGGGTGACAGGGTGCACTAAACCTTACCTCTGTTATATCTCTGCAGGCCACATACGGGAAAGCCTGCCTGATTCAACATTACTTCCGGTTTGGCTGCTTTTTGGCTTATAAAGCCACCATCTTTTCTTAACCTCATCAGTTCAGTTTGGAACTCAATGAGAACACATCTCATCCTGTTTCTACTGTATATCCGTTTGCAGCCAGGGACAATATACGGGTGGCTGAGACTGATTCTTTCACAACGTCGATTTGCATTGTATGGACTTATAACACATCCAGGGTTGTTAAGGTTTTCTTGCTCAAGAGACCATCAAGACAGATAACAATTTCCTTCTGACCCTGTAATGGAGAAAGCAGGTTCAGAAAATGGATGGTTTACAGGTGATTTTATTGTTACGAATATTTGGTTTTATATGATGCTTCCACACTAATTCTCAACGAGTTAATGTTGCTGCTTACTTTACAGGAATATATATATAATAGAAATGTTTTTGTTTCATGGCATGAAATTGGCATACAACCAGAAAAAAACAAATAGAGGAATATATTGAGCTATGATATGGTAATGCTTTTTCATTCATTTTTGCCACTAAGACAATAACAGAGTTAAACAACCCTTTGAAAAGAAGTGTCCAAAAATGGCTTACAATACAATGCTCAGATTCTCTACAGAGACTCAGTAGCAGTGAGATATTTAATCTGGCAGAAAAAGTGGGAAACGTATATAAAAAAAGGACAACACAATGAATAGAGCAGACAGTTCTATGTCTAATCTACACTCAGAACAGATATGACAAAATATGAATTTTAAGAAAGGAAGACTTGAAAGGGAACTGGATACATTTCTTTGGTTTAGAATGGTTACTAAAAAAGGAACATTGCTTGGTTTCTTAGCTTTTTATAGTGTGTGTTTTTCAGGCTCATTTATTTTTTATCTATTCTGAATCTGTTTAAGCCATTCACTGGAATCAGGCCAACTAATGACTGCAGTTGTACTTTAATTTAATGTTCTGTACTTAAATCACTTGTGTAAGTCTTATAGTGCCTTTTAAAGTATGCAGACATTGTACAGGCTTTGCTTTTTGGTGCTTTAAATCTGGTAGTCATGAAACTTTATAAAGACACTACTCAAAATCCAGAATAATTAGTATTGTCCCTATTAAAGATTTAATACAAATCAAGAAGTTGGGCAAAGAGTAAAAGGGAATAACTTCCATAACAACAGTAACTATGAAAATGCTACAAAACCGCACACTTGATATGGGAAAAAGACCATCAGTTTACAACATCTCAGTAACATTTGGCAAGAAAACCTTCAAAACTGTGTGATGTATAAGACAAAGCACTTACATGTGTGATAAATATATGGTATAAGATACTGCGGCCAGACTAGACAAACTTGAAACCTTCTGGTCTAGACACAAAGTGATAGACCTGCTGGAACTTAAACTTCCTCAGTCAACACTGACCTTGAGATCCATCAAGTGGATGTATTACATTTACAATAATAAAATTAGTAGCCAAATAATACTTCTTAATGCATGCATTTGTTGTGAAGAGATCATGGTACCAAATATTTTCAAAAATCTAATAAGGACGATTTCTAAGCAAAGCTTCATTTTAATGCAGAATGCACCACAATAAATACTGGACAAAGAATTCAACTAGACTGACCTGTGCAGGCTGCTTTAGTGTTTGCTCCAGCAATGCTATAATTAATTCTAACCTACTCAAACCGAATGTCATTTTTGAGATGTGGATAACACTTTGGTTTAAGAATTACTCAATGAGCATCTATTAATCATTTACTGCTGTGTACCAAGATTTTACGAAGAGCTGTATTTGATCTTAATGGGACTTATGTTTAAACTAATTTCAATAAATGACCTATTATATTTTTGTCAATAATCTATTTTGCAACCCCTATTTTGAAGTGTAGGCTTATTTATCCTCATTTAAAATCAGCTAAAAGTGTATATATAGAACTACAGTGAATAACTGCACTTAGATTTTAATTAATTAGGATCTGTTAAAATCAGCTGGAAGAAGTAAATTTGAAGAAAAGACAACTGTTTTCTCTAATAAATCTCTTTTTATCTTGAAATGGATTATGTGCTAGCAGCAGGACCGGCTCGACCATTCAGGCAAACAAGGCGATCGCCTAGGGTGGCAAAAATCAGGGGGCAGTTTTTTGAACAATGCAAACACTCATACTTAATATGACTGTCAGTTTCCCATTAACCACATTAAACTGTTTTATAATATGATGTTTGGGCTTAATGTCCTATCAACCTACACAGTCCTATTATGGCTGGTCTTTATGTATGTTTTATGCTTGCCGTTTACCTGAAAACTTGCCATAGTACAGTGACTACACTCAGTAAAGTGTGCTATACAAAAATAAACTGCATTGAATTGAATTGATTTTGATTTGTTACTTTGGCTTTGGTCTTTCTTTTTTTATTTGTCTTCTCTTTTTGTGTTATGTTTTGATATTTTTGGCTCATTTTAATTCTGTTATAGTTTACACTTAGCTTATCTACTGATCCATTTTTTTCAACTGTTCTGTTCATGTCTTATGAGGTGTAATAGTTGTTACCATTTTCTTAGTAATGTATTAAGCTTTTATGTTTCTTTGAATAAAATGATCAGCCGACACAGAAGGAGCAGGTTATGCTGTAGATAATATGACTTTTTTGCCTTAACCTTTGAAAACGTATTTGCATTTGTATGAGAGTATCTTTTCAGGTGACTGATTAAACTATTGTTATTAATAGTAATATTACTATTATTAATTTTGCTCTATTTATGCATGACATTGGCAGAACCTATGTTACATACTAAGAGTTTGTTGTTGTTGGCATTCATTGTGACAAATACGAACACAGCCTGTCATTTTCACCAAGAGAATTACACCTTCTAAACTGTGTAATAAATCAATTAGGTGTCTTGTTTCTGTGGCACATAATTAATGTTTCACCGCATCAGCACACTATATCAGAAATGATTCCAGTAAGTTTATTTGA
Organism: Polypterus senegalus; assembly: GCF_016835505.1. NCBI lineage: Eukaryota > Metazoa > Chordata > Cladistia > Polypteriformes > Polypteridae > Polypterus > Polypterus senegalus. Next base: position 147,945,311 of record NC_053160.1, on the reverse strand, counting down.
AGCCATTATTAGATGATACCACTGTGATTGGTGATTTATTGTTCATCTTTAAAATATACTGCTACTTTGTTTATTCTGAATTTTAGCATACATTTTGAATTCTTTTGGTTATATTTTCACTCCCGACCCCAGTTTCAGTCCTATTGTGCAGCTGACACAGTTCACAGAAAATTAGTCCTATATAGAAATGTTATTGTGCATCAAACAGTTTTACAGCTTTTTCTTCTTGGTTGAATCTTCCTTTCCATATTCACATATATGACTAACTAGATATCAAAATTAACAGATTATTAACATCTTACATCCTGAGCAGACTTGTAGCTGTAATCTTAAATTAATTATTTAGCTTATTTTTTCAAAATATTAATATACCAATTAATACCCATTTACAAAAGAACATACTTTCATAAAATGTTATCATTAACAATATACCAAAAGCTATCTAATGTATAAGTATACAACAACTAAAGAATGGTACTTCTTATGTAGGAAGTCAGACGCTGAGTACAAAGGGATATGGGAAAAAGAAGAAAAATCTTATGTCAGAGAAGTAGATGACAATAACGTACCAAATGACTATTATTTAATCAAAATTCTGCCAAAGCTTTAGTTTTCTTACAGTAATTCAATCTCCCACCTAAGCAGACAGTCAATCCACTCCTGACCCTGAATGCTGTAGACTAAAATTTCTTTTTCTCCAGGGCTTTTCATTTGTAACATTACACTTATCTTTTTATTTTTAATTTAAACGCATTATGTTTTAGTGTAATTTGACTTTATTCTTTATTCTACTTAAAGTAATAGGCACAAAAAGGTATTTGAATCAATATGCTGTTTCCATTACAGCTTCTGGCTTCATATTTTTAAGTTATGTGCTTTGTTTCATTAATCATGGATGAACTTTAAGTAATTACACATATATAATATGACATACTTTATGATTTATTTGTGAAAGTCTTTCCTTTCCCAGTATGGCTGTTATGTTAAAAGAGACAATTACTGAGCATTCTTTCATGTCTACTTATAATCATTTACCTGGTCTTATTAAATAGCGTCTTACATACAAGCAGCTGCCATCAATTCATTTAACAAATGTATTTTATTTTAAATCAACTAGATGACTGACAGTGTAATGTAAAATTTTGATTATCAATTGATTTCTACATTAGACAAATAAAAAAAGAACAAAAAATATATTTTTAATGTCTCCGGTGGGCTGGCGCCCTGCCCGGGGTTTGTTTCCTGCCTTGCACCCTGTGTTGGCTGGGATTGGCTCCAGCAGACCCCCGTGACCCTGTAGGTAGGATATAGCGGGTTGGATAGTGGATGGATGGATGGATATTTTTAATGTTAGGAACCCGACACTTTCAGGTGTAGCCCTCTTATCTCGAATCACTTTTAAGAATCCTAGTATGTCCTTCCTGTGATAATCCTAATTACAGGGTCTGTACTGCAATAGACCTGTTCATAAAGTGTCTATAAAAAGTATTCACCCCTCATTGAAGTTTTCAAATTTTTGTTATACAGCATAAATTCATAGTTGTTTTATTTAGGCATTTTTGAATAATAAAAAAATATGTCAAAGTGAAAACCGATCTCTGCACTTAGTTATAAATATGTAAAACAAAATAATAAGTATTCACCCTCTTTAATATGACACACCTAAATCCTCACTGGTACACCCAACTGGTTTTAGAAGTCACAAAATTAGTTAACTGGAGATCACCTGCCTGTAGTCGAGTGGTTTCAGTTCACTGTAGTATAAATGCACTTCTATGTGGAAGGTCCATCTTGTGGTGAGTCACTATGGTGGCCTACCTACACAATAAAAACAAAAGAGCACTCCATGCCATTCTGTGAAATGGTGATTGAAAAACACATATCAGGGGATGGATATGAGGAAATGTCCAAGAATATCCCTTGCAGTCCAAAATAAATCAGTCATTAAAATATGAAGGCACAGGTGTAAGTCTGCCAAGATCAGGCCATCCACAAAAACTGAGTGATTGTGCTACAACAAGACTAGTAAGTGAGGCCTCCAAAAGACCTATGATAACTCTGACGGAGTGACAAGCTAGGCACTAGAGAGATTTTTTATGCAACAAGTGTTGCCTGTGCGCTTCATACAGTTGTAGCTTTATGGGAGAATAGCAAAGAGAAAGAAACACACATGATATCTCAGCTAGAGTTTGCAAAATGGCACTTATGAGACTGAAGTCAACTGGAAAAAGATACAATGGTCTGATGAGACCAAAATTGAAATCACGTCATCCGCACTGTGATGCAAGTTGGTGATAGCATCATGCTGTTGGGCTGTTTCTCTGCAGCTGGCAAGCTTGTCAGGGTAAAGGGTTAAAGGAATGCAGCAGAATACAGGAAAATCCTGGAAGAAAACCCAGTGCAACCTGCAAGAAACCTGCGCCTTGATAGAAGATTTGTTTTCCAGCCAGACAAAGACCCCAAGCATAATGTTGCAATGGATTGTCTAAAAAAACAATGTGTGGCCATCCAAACCTGACACAGACAGACGCCGGACACAAGTTCAACACATACGCTTTGTGAAATAGGGCGACCCAGACACACACAGGCGGACACCGTTTCAGCCATCACCACACGTTTGTTCACTGTTCCGCTATTTACAAAGTCCTACGTGCACCGTCACCAAGCCCCACAGTCTCCCAAAGTCCAGGCTCTCAATAGCCACTTTCTTCTTCCACAAATCACACTTGGGCCTCTCCTCGCCTCCTCTGCACCGACCTCATCTTCCTCCTCACCCGACTCCGGCCTTGAGTGCAGGGCGGCAGCTTCTTAAATAGGCAGCTGATTGATGACCGCACCCAGCCACCTATGACAGCTTTTATTTTTCCTCGTGGGAAACGCTTTCCCTCATTTCCCACATTCAAAGCACAGTTCACAGCACAAAATATCCTTCTTTTCTCTTTCCTTCTCTGTCTACCTCCACTTCACCTGGTAAGCTTCATCCTCTTCCACCCAACTCTGGCTCTCTGAAGGGAGTGAGGCAGCTTCTTTTATTCAGCTCCTGGGAGTGCTCCAGGTGGCTCATCAGCGTTACTTGGAATCATTCCCAGGTGTGGTGGATGTCCAATGTGGGGCTCTGCAGCTCCCCCTGGCGGCCCCCACAGAACGCAACAAGTCTGTACCAAACTCCAGCTCCCAGAATGCCCTGCTGGATCCATGGTGCCACAGCCCCCGAGGAGGGCTGCCCTCTAGCGCCCCAGGAAAGGTAGTGCCTTTTGGATGCTCTCTCTCCCCCAGGTCCTTCCATCCAGCATGTGTCCTGGCCAGGAAATGACCTTGAGCGCCCATCAAAAATGTTAATGTCCTTGAAAAAGGCTGTTCACTCATGATCTCCTTATAACCTAAAAGAGCTTGAACAGCTTTGCAAAATGGAATGGGGACAATATCCAGATGTGTAAAGCTGATAGAGACCTGTGCACACACACTCCAGGCTATAATGGCTGCCAAAGGTGCACCTACTATATACATACTTGAAGGAGTTGAATGCTTATGTGCTCAATTACTTTGTGGTTTATATTTGTAATTCATTTTGGCCACTGTGCAGAGACCTGTATTCACTTTGACATTAGGGTCTTTTTACTGTTGATCAGGGTAAAAAAAATCAAATTGAGTCCACTGTGATTGAATATTCTATAACAATAAAATATTACAATTTCAAACAGGGTAAATAGTTTTTCTGGGCAATGTATGCTGTGGCCACCAGGATACAACTGAAACACCAGTAGTGATATTCCTGAATAATATTATATAACACTGTCATAATTTTAATAGTGTAATTTATAAAGAGGGGGCTGGGCAGTCTCATGGTCTGGAACCCCTGCAGATTTTATTTTTTCTCTCCATCCGTCTGGTGTTTTTTCTGTCCTCCCTGGCCATCGGACCTTACTCTTATTCTATGTTAATTAGTGTTGACTTATTTTAATTCTTACTTTGTCTTTTATTTATCTTTTCTTCATCATGTAAAGCACTTTGAGCTACATTATTTGTATGAAAATGTGCTTTATAAATAAATGTTGTTGTTGTAAAGAATTTGTGCCATCTGCTAAAATCCATCCATCCATTATCCAACCTGCTATATTCTAGCTACAGGGTCACAGGGGTCTGCTGGAGCCAATCTCAGCCAACACAGGGTGCAAGGCAGGAAACAAACCGCGGGCAGAGTGCCAGCCCACTACAGGGCACCTACACACACCAAGCACACACTAGGGACAATTTAGGATCAGCAATGCACCTAACCTGCATGTCTTTGGACTGTGGGAGGAAACCAGAGCACCCGGAGGAAACCCACGCAGGCACGGGGAGAACATGCAAACTCCACTGCGAGGCAGCAGCACAACCCACTGCGCCACCATGCCAACCACTGCTAAAATCTGCTTATGAAATATTTCATATATCACTTTCTTCCTGAAGCATGTTGAAAGTTTTTTTTTTAATTATTTGTCAGTTATTTTACTTGTTGCTTATGATGCATGACCTTTGTGAACTACATTGCCAGTGCTTTTATTTTGCCCAATGTGAAAAATGCCCACTTTCATGAGGCCTCTCACTATTTTCTTCTAAATGACTTTGGATATTATTTGTGTCAAGTGAGGTAAATTGTTGATTGGTTAAATTCTGTACATACTGATATATCTTGGCCATTCTTCTTGCCATGAGTACACCAGGCAAAGCTTGACTGTATCATTTACGACTATTTATCTTTTGTTTTAAGTCAGCAGTATGAATATGCACAAAACTATTACTGATTCACAACTCCTATAATACACCTGAACTAGTAAACTTCACTAAAATACTATACTACTGAAACTTACCCAGTCATGAATATGGCCTTAAAAATACAGCAGCAAAGCTTTATTGTTAATATCTGAACAAAAAGTAAAAAACATTCCAACAAACCTAATTCTGTAGTTCAATATCTCCTTATTTTGCCAGACTCCACCATGATAAATCAATTTAGACAATACTACCTGTGCTACATGTCTAAGATGAGTTAAAGTCTAAGTAACTAAAGTAGACCTCATTGTTAAATTTGCAGTACACCATGCAATGCATATGCCTGTTATTTGGCTTGGGATTCGTAAAAGTAGAGTAAATGTTTGTGATGTGCCATCCCCTGCTGTTTTAATCTCAAGGTATAAACAAGAATGACAACAATGGGAGTTATAAAGGGTTGGTAACCAGTCAAGACTCTGTTTAATGTCAGGTAAATAGACAAATGTCCAAACAAATATGATAATAAACGTCATCACCCATCTCTCTCCCTGTCTCAGGCAACTGGAGTTATCTGCAGCAGAGCTCCATTCTCTTGCATAACAGTTCCCGAATTGAGTTTGAATTCTGGCACAGCTATTCTTTAAAATAGTCCATGGATTTGGGGGAAGATGGGACCTCTGGGGCAAAACTGGAAGTGACATTAGTAATCATCATGTGGCTCGTCTTGTGGTCTGCAAGTGAATAAAGAGAGGCTGTTAGTAAACTACGCTTCACCAGGGGGTAGTGCTGATTGATATGCAAATCTCAGTAGAGTCGCATACATGTTTCCTATGCGCACACGTGTGACAAAGAGAGGGAATTGAAGGCATCCAGGATGTACTAGCTTAACTTTGTTTGGAAATTAGGATGGAGGGATTTGGGAGTTCATGTGCAAGTTCAAACTTTCTAGGTAATGTTAAAAAAAAGCCTTAAAATCAGAATGGCATACAGTATGTCAGTTTTGAACAGAGATCTTATGGTCTCATTATCTTATAGTCATGTTTGAAAAACAAATTTCATCTGGAATGAAAAGAACAATTTTGAGTTTTTTAATGGTAATATGCTGTAGAAAAGGCCATGCTATTCTGGGGTTTCTTCCATTTTACACAAATGCAGATTTTACCTTTATCCAATAATTTGGAGGCATAAGGGAAAATGAATAAAATTATTAGCAGCGCCACATATATAGCAATACCTCGTCTGTAATCTGTGTGTAATGCATTTCCAAACTGTTCGGCCATCTCTAAATACTGAAAGTTTTATATTAGATTAGATTAAATTTATTAATCTCATGAGGTAAAGAAAAAAAAATCCAAATTTAACAAAGATTCACTATATGATAGTTATATAGCTTTTGTGGAGGAGTTCCTACATCCCCGGAGTGTTTTTCATGTTTATCTATTTATATAGACTGTGACCTGTAGCTCCAGCCACCCTAACCTGATACAAGCAGAAGACACAAGACACAAGTATAAGCACACAAAATACATTTGTTGTTACGGGGAAGCTTTTTTATTTCACTCCCCATAGCAACACAGTACATAGGCACCAATAATGAATACACAGCACTTTGTCTTCTTTTCTTCTCACTCTCTTTTGCCTCCATTTTATATATATATATATATATATATATATATATATATATATATATATATATATATATATATATATATATATATATATATATATATATATATATATATATATATATATATATTTTTTTCATATATATATAAACTGGGCGCACGGTGGCGCAGTGGTAGCGCTGCTGCCTCGCAGTTAGGAGACCGGTTCGCTTCCGGGTCCTCCCTGCGTGGAGTTTGCATGTTCTCCCGTGTCTGCGTGGGTTTCCTCCGGGTGCTCGGTTTCCTCCCACAATCCAAAGACATGCTGGTTAGGTGGATTGGCGATTCTAAATTGGCCCTAGTGTGTGCTTGGTGTGTGGGTGTGTTTGTGTGTGTCCTGCGGTGGGTTGACACCTGTGTTGGCTGGGATTGGCTCCAGCAGACCCCATGACCCTGTATTCGGTTTCAGCGGGTTAGAAAATGGATGGATGGATGGATATTAAAACTGTACTGTCTGGGTGTGTCTGGCCTCTTCAAGCAACCTGATTGTTCAGTTTTGCTTTGCTCTGATTGGTCAGTTTCATTTTTCTTGCTCAGTCAAAACTGATGGAGACAGCGAACGCTGGGCAAGAAAAGTTGAAACACAGGAGGATATCACGGAAAGGTATAGGAGGAAGGCTGAAGTATTCTTAAGAATATGAATGATTTTTTTCGCAGTGGGAAATCTGAGCCAGAGAGAAGACAAGCAAGGTGCCTTGAAATGACAAATGAGTCTGAGAAGCAGGCTTTACTAGAACATAATTGAGAGAAGAAGTGCTGGGCAAGAGAGGTTCAGACACATGAAGATAATGAAGAAAGACATAGGAGGGTGCATATAAGTCAAGAGACATCAAATATCAAATATTTTTAAATGTATTCAATTACTTGTCCTTGGTAATTGGTAATGTAGCTAGTTGATTATATAACTTGTAATTTGATGTTGTCAGGAAGCTTATAGGCATTTATAGGAGTTATGAGATTTTGTTTGAGTTCTGAACATGATGTTCACCAGGCAACAGAACGCAACTATTGAATATCACAGGGGTTATACCACGCAACAGTGGTTAAAATTGGAACCAATGATCGATCGAAGATCTATGACTGGTCAAGCTGTGGACTGAATTATTCAGCAGAAACTTAAAAGACAGTTCTGCTTACTCTTTTTTAGGAACTTTACTCACAAATTTTCAAAGGGATAGTTTAGGCTGATTTTAACTTATTTCATCTTGAGTGATAATCTACTAGACTCATTTACTTTTGTATATACAGCAGCTTTACGTATCTTATTTGTTACCCTTTTGCAGAATGAAATTGCCTTTGAGCTATTTAATTTCTTGTTTATTGTGCACTGTTTGCCTCTTCTTACAATGTAAACCATTCATATATTGAAGCAGTTGTCTGTTTATTGTGTATTATGTTGTGAGCTAATTCTGTTCTTTTTTTTTTGGTATAGCCACTCTGGGGAAATCTGCACCAATCAGTAGTGGTGAGCAGGGTTTTGCTTGCTAAATATTAGATTTTGGTACGACGCCTATCTTGACAGCTGCAATTTAGGAAAAAGAGATTACAGTAAGAAATGATTTAATGTCATTTATGATGTGAAGTTAATTGAAGAACTTCTCAAATTTAACGGTGAAAATGAAAATCTGCCTGTTTGAACAAGGTAACAATTGGGTATGTTTGGTGAAAAGCTAGGCAATTTAACAAGAAAATTCAATGGAAATTTAGCAGATTTAGGCCAATTTTTTCCATATGTGTATTAAAGCTATCAAATAAACGTGGCACCCATAGGATGTTATGAAAGATAAGCACAACAGATCAGAACAGATACTATCATCATTACAATTAGGTACTGCGATAGGAATTATAGACAAACTGTTTTAGCTAGTGGTTTTAATGAGAGACCAAATACAACAATCATCCATTGTGGAATCATGTTTTAGCTGGAGAACAGACTGCTATATTAGAATTAGTTAAAATGACAGTAAAAAGAGAGGAATTAAGGGGATTTTACAATATTAATAGACATTTCCCCAAACCCATGTGCTTAAGTGCACTGCAGATAGGACTAATTTAGCCTTTTTCAGGATCTAGAGAAAAGTGATGTGAATGAAACTGATTGTCAAGGTGGACTAATTTATGAATGACCTTGGACAATCTCGGTGCCAGTAATGAAGCTAATAAATTGACATCTGTTTTAATCAATTGAAAGTGATAAAAATTCTAAAACAACAGGGGTTCTTTATTCATTTTAGTTATTTCTGCATTAAATGTCAAGCACTTTCTAAGGGAGGTGCTGAGTGTGATTAAAACTTACAAAATTTCTGGATAGATAACATCAAGCCCCAGTGTTAAGTCCTTCTTCATACAGGTCAACCACTAAGAAAATCACTAAGCATACCGACATCCTTCTCTGATAGATAGATTTTTTTTATTTTTGGCCAATAAAATGTTGATTTCTTTAGGTTATAAGTTTTGCTGAAAATTAGTTTTCTTACGATTTTTTTCATTAACTCACAAACAGCAGATATTGCACAAAGTATCTTTGTCATTCATTTCTTTAGAATGGTACGAGAGTCTAAGTCTAGCTCTGAGACCTGAACTACAATTTTCAACACCATGCTTTACAACATACCCCCACCTCAGCCAAAGTAAAATTATCAAACTAAAACATGTCTTGTCCGTGGAGTGTGCCTCTGGCAGAGTATATAACATCTGAGTCTCTCCAAGGCCCGAATCAAAATTGAATGACTGGCCCATCTGCTATACTGAGTTGCCTGCTTCTTAACTGTTATATTCTGTTTGCTTCACCTTTGCCAAAATTGATGGACAAACCTATGGACCAGTTATCAATCAAAAGGTTGGACTTATATAGACTGTTCTCTTTTCCCTTGTAATCCAGTTCCAGCACTAGTCCTCTGCTCTGTCCCTACATCAGATAGGCCTGGGTTGTGCTGTTATTGTCTGTAGCAGACTCCAATTGTATAGGATGTGACCCACAACAATGGCTTGAGCATCCATCTACGTCAATGGGAATCCTAATGCTTAACATTGGCAGCAGAAGACAGATTGTGTAACAGAAATGGGAATGGGTACTGCCAATATTATAGAATATGCCATAACAAAACAATCTGAATTTTATTGTAACACAAGTTCACATTCTCACAAGATGCTAAAATGATTGTAAGTGAAAGAAGTTAAATTACTTATACTACACATATTATGTAGAGCTCAGTGATGGAGGCTTAATTTATGTTTGAAGTAGAAGGAATAGGACGTTGCCATGTGGTATTTTAAATTTTATTAATTTACTTCTATGTGTGCATAAATGTTCTTGTCTTCATATTACAACAACAACAACATTTATGTATATAGCACATTTTCATACAAATGATATAGCTCAAAGTGCTTTACATGATGAAGAAAGAGTAAATAGAATTAGGGAACTGTAATTAACACAGAAGAAAAGTAAGGTCCGATGGCCAGGGAGGGCAGAAAAAACAAAAAAAACTCCAGATGGCTGGAGAGAAAAAAAAATCTGCAGGGGTTCCGAGGGCACGAGACCACCCAGCTACCTCTAGGCATTCTATCTAACATAAATGACCTCACAATCAGTCCTCATTGCATTCAGGGTTCATATGGAAAAACTTGATGATGACGGTCATGTGGATTTCTGGCCTTCAATCCATCAATGTGAGGACATCGCGGTGCTTTGATCAGGTGGTGGTGGCGGCGCAGATCGTCACCACAGAAAACCAGAAAAAGAACAGCAGAGAAAGTAGGGGTTAGTACGGATTACAGAGCCACCAGGAATGATATTGATAATTAAATGCATATATAGAATATCAGGATTAAACTAAAATGAAGCTATGAGAAAGTAATGTTAAAATAATGAGATTTTGTCAATTTTTTAAAGTGCTCCACTGTATTAGCCTGGCAAACTTTTATTGTTAAGCTATTCCAGATTTTAGGTGCATAACAGCAGAAGGACGCCTCACCAAAAAGTTTCGCTCTCGGAATAATAAGCAGACACTTATTTGAAGATCTAAGGTTACGATTTGGAGTGTAAGGTGAAAGACATTCTGAAATATTGGATGGAGTGAGATTATTTAAGGCTTTGTAAACTATAAGCAGTATTTTAAAGCCAATTCTAAATGGCAGAGGTAACCAATGTAGTAACATCAAAACTGGGGTGATGTGCTTGGATTTTCTTTTCCTAGTTAAGATTCTAGCAGCTGCATTCTGTACTCGTTGCAATCAAGTGATGTATTTTTTTGGTAGTCCTGAGAGGGAGTGCATTACAGTAATCTAGCCGAATGAAAACAAAAGCGTGAACTAATTTCTCATCTTCTTGCAATGTTATAAGTGGTCTAACTTTTTGCTATATTTCTTAAGTGAAAAAATGCTGTCCTAGTAATCTGATTAATATGTGATTTAAAATTCAGGTCACAGTCAACAGTTACCCCTAAATTCTTTACCTCTGTCTTGACTTTTAATCCTAATGCATCAAGTTTATTTCTAATAACTTCATTATATCCATTTTGCCAATCACTAAAATTTCTGTTTTCTCCTTATTTAGTTTGAGAAAATTACTACTCATCCATTCAGAAACACAAGTAAGACATTGTGTTAGTGAAACAACAGAGTCGGGGTCATCAGGTGCTATTGATAAATACAGTTTAGACACATTATTAGACACAGCTAATCATCTATCATAAAAAGCATGTGTATTTCTCTTCATGTTTACATATTTCTAGAAGAAGCAAAGGAGATAACTTTTATTATTAATTTACTTGAAAGTAGTTATTGCCAGAGTTTTCAAATTAGCATTTTTGTAACACAAGGTTTGGGATGACATAAATTAAAAATAAAACATAATACACTAAACATTATAGTAAATCAATGTGGATATAAATGTTATAGAAGCTAACTAAATTGTAAAAAATGACTTCTGATGTTCAACATACAGCAAAAGGGGCCAGTATGTGTACATTTCAGTTCCACTAAGGCTGACTTTTTTGCTCGGAAAATACAGTATATGCCAGGCAGAGCCATGCAGAACTACTGTACAGTATATGGATATTTGTTAGTTTATTACTTGCTATGTGGATTTGAAATCTGCCTCATCTCAGTGTTGCTATAATGAAAGAGAACAGACGTGCCTTTATTTTTATGGATGCTCTTTCTAAAATGTAACAAATGAAAACAGCCTTTCAGACCCAGCAAAACAATATCCTCATTATAAAATTAAAACAATGTTTAGAAAGAAACAAAGAAAAAGAAATAATAAATATTCATGAGAAAATGATGTGTTGGCTGAACTGATTTTCAACTCTGAAAATATGGATTTCTTCTAAATATGAAAGTAAATGTAAGTCATACTAATTTAGAGACGCTATATATTTAAAACAAAGCTCTGCTATATTTGATATTTCACAGCTCATTACACTATGATCCCTGGACAATAATATGGTTTGTTAGATTCTTTATTAGTCACCGAGAAGCGCAATAAAGGAATTGGGAGACCATGCTTGCCAATTGAAGTCAAAAGAATTTAGTTACAGATGGAAAGTCTTTCAAGACCTATGATTTACTGACTTAGAAAGCAAGGAAGTTTGTAAACAGTATTACTTTTTCTCACTGCTAAATATGTTGATAATAATCCTCTTTCGGTTTGGTAGAGAGTAACCGTCTGCTTCTGAAAGATAGTAGAACGTATTTCTTTAAAGATGAGCAAGCGGGAAGTATATCAGCATCAGGTGAAATGATAATGAGAGCCACACACTATACTACCTTTGGAAGATACGCTGTCAGCTTATCTTGGAGGAGGCGCTGTTCAAACCTGTTTTTTAACACATGCACAACTGACAAACAGTTAAGACCAAGTCCCCAGTGATGCATTCACTGACTGATCCTCCCTTTCTTGTAATGTCAGTTCATGCTGCACTTTCAGATTAGTCAGGTTCTGTTACACTTTGAGGGAAGGAATGCAGGAGTACTGCCGGGATTTCTGTATATGAGGGAAGACAAGGTTGCAGTTCTTTTCCTTGCAGCCTGTACACCTCAGTTAATGAGTTATAAGAAACATGATAGGGAACACAGTGACTATATTTTATAAGTTGTGAAGGACAGCCGGGTCCCATGGCTGGCAGGGACGCCCCTGCTGCTTATGTTCTAGGGGGAGCCACCATGGGCACTCCAGTAAACCCCGGGACACTTGGTGGCAGCCTCCATGGCTGATGATGATTCCCCAACCACCCGCAGGGCTCCATGGGAGATGGAGTCCTCCACAGTCTGGTTGGGGGCTCGGATGGCCGCTAGGGGGAGCTGCATGTACTCAGCAGCCTGGCTGGACGAATTTTCAGCCAACCCGTAGGTGCAATTAGGACCAGGTGGTCAAGCACCTGGAACACTTCCGGGTGGGTTATAAAAAGGGCCAGCCACCACCACTTGAGGAGCCAGGGTCGGGAGGAGGAGGACTATGCTTCTGGAGGGGTGGTGGTAGAGGAAGAAGAGTGTGTTGTGATTTAGTGTTGGTGCTTTGGGACTGTGTTTGAGCTGTGTGGCATGGGGAAGACGTGTCCCACAGCTGAAGAAAAATAAAAGTATTTGTATGTGCCTTCGTGTCTTTCTGTGTCGGGTCAGGCGCCTATATAGCGCCTTTGTTACAAAGTATAAATATATTGAAATTAGGAGGCATCTCACATTATGCTTGGGAATTTGTGGAGATTTCATGCTGTCCCCATGTAGTTCTTACTTCATGTACTGTCAGGTTGATTGGGATTTCTAATGAGCCTTATGAGATGCCATGTCCCATCTAGGACTGGTAATGCATTTGTGCCAGGTAACTTTAATTTATTTTTTATATGCTACGCTTCCCAAAGAAAAGCTCAAATCTTCTAGACATTTAAAAAAAATGTAATTAACTGATTTTCCTAACCAGCATATTCTTATTAAGTATTGCTGAAATAAGGTTAAAATGAAACCCAGAATGACATTAATAGAAACATAAAATACTATGTAATATGTACATTGAAGTATATATAAATCTATATATTTTTTTGTTCCTACAACTGACCTGGGGGAACAGTCAATACATTTATTCAAGCAGCAGAGGGAAAATATTCATGTCTAGGCCTGAAGATATTGTAAAACAAATGTAATATACTTATGTTATTAGTGAATCTGTCTTTAACATGTGTTTTTTTTCCCAATAGAATCATGTTACATCTATAGCTTATTGTGTAAAACATCACACAGTTACATCTCACAACTTGGCACTGATTGTAAGAGAAAAGAGCTGCAAAGCTTATGTATGCTGAATATTTTTTCATTTCTCTGTCTTTACAGCAGTTGCCTATAGTGTAGGTCAGTTAAAGCAGTGACTAAAACAATATGCCACCAGTCAATAAATGTCTTTAAGTGTGATTCACAAAAGAGAAAACCTGTATGTGACTAAGGGCAAATCCAGTTACACATGCGGAAGAAGTTGGCATAATGAACTTCATTAAATAAGTGAGAAAAATGCAATCCTTCTAAAAACCTTATGAAGAGCAGTTCAGATATGTCACAAATGGTTCAGGAGCAAGCTGACAGCTATACTGTTAACATTTTCAAAGATGCAATAAAAAAGGAAGTTCAAAACTCTGATGAATATTGTCCTTCCGTTTTAAAGAATCGTGCAAAAATATAGCCTGATAGCAGACATTTTTTTCTTTGCATGTTTTACTGCTGGATAGTAATATGACACTTAATTCATATTCTAATAGCACTCAGTTTTACTTATTGATAACATCTTATGCTATTTTTTTATTATTGTCTTTTTTTAATTCCTCCAACAATAAAGAAACAATTGATGGTGGAAATCTACTAGTAGTTTTAAATTTTGACAAGTGATTGGTGATTAAGTGGGAGGAAATGCAATAGTACTGCAAATCAACATTAAAATCAAAAACTTTAAACTTCAGTTTAGATAACTCTGCTAGCAATGTAGGCGTGAGCTTTAAATAGCTCTTTGTTTTAATAATCATATTAACAGACTGTATGAACAAGATAACACTGATTGACTTCCTGCATTTTAAATAGAAGTCATATAATCTTGGCTCGGTACAAGCTCTATGTGCGGAACAACTTTGTGGACATCATCAATAATGAGTTTTAAAAGGCCAAAATTCTGGCATCAGCATCATGAATCAAGATTGTGACATAACTTTTGTTTCATACAATGAAGTGTCACACATGTGTGAACAGGAGGCAGCTGAAGGGCTTGGAGAAGAATGGTAGTGCACCCCGCCACCCCCTGGGCAGATGTATTAACCCTGTTTTTTTAAGTTCCCTGCAGACCTTTCCCAGGAAATCCCACCAGAAGCCACTGCCTCGACTCGGGACATGCCACTTCCGGTCCCGGCTCCGAGGATGACATCACTTCTGGCCCCGAGGACGACATCACTTCCCCCAGACTTCCTATAAAGCCTCTCTCCTTTCCCCTGAAATTCAGTTCTGTTTTGGACTCTGTCTTGTAAACTTGAATCAAACTTAAACATTTACTTTTTGCAGCCAGGTTACAGAATTATATGGGTGGCTGCCCCAAACCTTTGCCATGTCTCATGTCTCTTCTTATCACAGTAGGATAGGATGATCATCTGAATAGAATGCTGTTCTTCCCAGGGTAAGAGACAAACATATGAACTACCTAAATTTAGACAGATGATTTCTCTGGAGGGTGTGCAGTTAAAAGACTCATAAAAGGATCTGCTCTTTTACTTTTTCAGCTGAATTGGTACAGTTGTGTAACTGCCGTTTGAAATGATGTCAAGACCCATGATCCTTAGTCTTGAAAAGATCTCAGCAAAACACCCAGCTTATGAAGTAGATAGGACCATGAAGCCAGTGCAACAGTGAGGGAGGCAGACTTTAACCAATTTGTGAATAGACATTCTTTAAAATCTTAAAAACAGTCATTTCCAAAGTAAATTCCTTTTTTTCCGTTAAAAATAAATAACATAAAATTTGGTGGTAAAATTATCTCAGGTTTAAGAATGAATGAAACAAAAATATTACATATACCCCATCATTCTATGAACATCCATTCCCCAAAAGTCAGTCAGTCAGTCATTGTCCAAACCGCTACATCCTAACACAGGGTCACGGAGATCTGCTGGAGCCAATCCCAGCCAACACAGGGCGCAAGGCAGGAACAAACCCCAGGCAGGGTGACAGCCCACCGCACACACACCAAGCACACATTAGGGACAATTTAGGATCGCACCCAGAGGAAATCCACACAGACACGGGGAGAACATGCAAATTCCACACAGGGAGGACCTGGGAAGCAAACCCAGGTCTCCTAACTGCGAGGCAGCTGTGCTACCACTGCACCACCATGCTGCCCATTCCCCAAACGTTCTTAGAATCCTACACCTTAAAACTTTGGCCACTAGGGGGTGTCCCAAACACCAGACACAACTCAGCCAAACACAGATTCAAAATTAAATAAAGAGTTATTTATTTTACCAAATCACCTTCAGAGGGTTAAAGCACCGTATAATAAACAGCACCTTCATCTCCTTCTAAACCTCCTCTTCGGCTGTTTTCCACTGCCTACTGACCCTGACTTCATGATGCAGAGGAGGTGGCTTCTTTTATGCTGGACCCAGGAGTACTTCCAGGGCCACAGAACTGCACGTCTAAAACACTTCTGGACCAAGAATAAGCCCCCCAAATTAGCAGTAGTGCTCTCCTGCAGATCCTCCAGCGGCACCCAATTAGCCCAACAGGGCTGCCCATGAGGACCACAACTCCCAATATGTCCTGTGGGTGTGCAAATGGGAGTTCCAACAGAGGGACACTCCCACCTTGTGCATAGGGGGAATATATGGCCCTGGAAATCCGAACAGGATGTGTGTCCATCTACATTGTTCTATTATAAAATCCTGTCCAGGTAAGGAATCACCATACATCTCCATTAGAATGCCAGTATCTCTATTATGGCATTCTATTTTAAAATGCACTTTTCCTGCAACATAATGAAAAATTCAGACTTAACAAAACCAATAATATAAGAATAAGACACCCCTTTACTAGTTCTTTTCACTCAGAAAGAAGGGGATTTTTAAGTTTGTTTTTTTTCAAACTGTTCCTCATCCCTACATATATTCGGCTTATACAGCTTTTTCAATTAACAGGTAACATGACCTGAAGCCTGCTTGTACCTCTCTCATGTGCATGTGCAAACCATTAAAACAATGCATGTTTTTCCATACACTCTCATGCCTGCATTAAGCAATACAAGAACGAGGCATATGTCAAAGTATTACTGCTACACTTTCTCCCAAAGAGAGTCCAACTTGTGGAAACCACTTCTTCCCAGTTTACATTTCCACTTGTTATAAAAGCAGGACAGCCTACAAAAGATTAGCGACATCCACGCCAATTTTTCCAGTCTGTAGGTTTCCCAAACTGAATAATGATGCTACCACACATTTTATGTGAAGACTGGCAGACCAGTCCATTCACCCTCCCAGAAACCAACTGCACACAGTCAGGATTAATTAAGTGGAATGAAACTGTTTACATGGTACTCCTTAATATTGACCTCTTCATAATGGAGCACTTAGGGTATGCAAAGTTACATATGATGAGGTGCCTTGTCACAAATAAGCAAGTCCAAATTACCTAATTTGAAAAATATCACTTGAAGTGAGGTGGAACTGAATAAACCTTTAGTGCAGTTCCAGTAATGGGCTTCTTTACAAAAAAATCACCAAAACAAGAAGCAAAAATTGAAAATGAAGCAAGTACCCTACAATGACTTACTTTTAACACTACAATTACCAGAGCCTACAAAAAAACTTGTAGATCTGTCCGACCTTAAATCGCTTCTCACCTCTCTGTCAGCGTCTTTTGTCCTTTAAATGTGTTGATAAGCAACAAACAGCAAGCAGTCTGCTGCCACATCCCCCACCGGCGCACAGTTTTCTCAGCTCAAGTCTGTTTACCTTCATGTCAGTTGCTTGGAGTTGTATAGAGTGAGAAGTCAAGCAAAATCACACCTTTTATAAATACTATATCGTTAGTTGGAACACATGCATTTCATGTGTGTTCCGTGTCTACAACATGTCTATGTCTATGTACAGTAAACACATCGTTAAAACAGAAACGTTTTTCATGTTTTAGTAATAATTGACAAAATGTAAACATGAAGTGTATAATGTGTGAAGCCTGAAGTCTAAATATCAAAGAAACATTTTCACAAAAGGTACAAATATAACAGAACAAATATAGTTCATGTGTACATTTTGTGAGCGGCACGGTGGCGCAGTGGTAGCGCTGCTGCCTCGCAGTTGGAGACCCGGGTCCTCCTTGTGTGGAGTTTGCATGTTCTCCCCGTGTGTGTGTGGGTTTCCTCCCACAGTCCAAACACATGCAGGTTAGGTGGATTGGCAATTCTAAATTGGCCCTAGTGTGTGCTTGGTGTGTGGGTATGTTTGTGTGTGTCCTGTGGTGGGTTGGAACCCTGCTCAGGATTGGTTCCTGCCTTGTGCCCTGTGTTGGCTGGGATTGGCTCCAGCAGACCCCTGTGACCCTGTGTTCAGATTCAGCAGGTTGGAAAATGGATGGATGGATGTGTACATTTTGTCATTTATTACTAAAACATGAAAAACGTTTCTGTTTTAACGATTTGTTTACATAGATTGTTTAGACACAAAACGTACATCAAGTTATTTCCCCTTACAATTCTGAGTAGCTCACTCCCAGATAATCAATCAAGGCAGGAACTGGGAGAATTTCTTGGCTGTTCTGAGGCGATGGGGGGGATGCTATAAGGCTGCTTGCTGCTTGGGCTTATCGACACATTTAGAAGGTGACAGAGAGGTATGAAGGGATTTAAGGTGGGCCGGAATTACGAGTTTTTTCATTGGCTCTGCTAATTCTAGTGTTAATGAAACCAAAAATTTTCTTCCTTAGCAAAGTGCAGATGTGAGTAAATGCAACTAATGTTGAGGTGGTGTACTGTGCCTTGGGTCTTGACATTATGCTAGACTGACCTTGTAAAACAGACAAATTATACAAGAAAAGGCAGGGCCAGCTCTTTGTTAGGAGTCTATATGCCTTTAATGTGGGTGGTGACATGCTTTACAAGTTCATAGCCAATGCAATATTTTACACTGTGCTGTGCTAGGCAAGTAACATCACTTTAAGAGAGGCTCACCGAATCAAGATGCTAATAAACAAGACAGGCTCAGTAATTATACACACTCTTGACCTGCTGGAGGTATTAGGAAAGCAGGCCATTAAGAACAATGCTGCATATTCTCTCTCTGAAACACTAACAATGAGTAATTTCATTTAATGAATTATTCTGCAGAAGTGTGTCATGAAATGCAACTGGGGCATCTTTATACCCACAGCAATGCATCTTTATATGAGGGGTATTGCAAAAATCCTTAGTATTCAATTCCTGGTAAGCTGTCACTGGGTTCACATTGATTAGAAATCAAGTTTGTTCTTTACTTAGTGTATAAAAAAATTCTTATGGTAAGTGGTACAAGAGAGAAGACTGAAAAAAGGGGAGATCAACCCCGTCTTATTCTTAAGAAGTCATTTCTCCACCATAAAGCCGCATTAAAAATTGCAACCCACTAAATACCAAGCTGCAAAGTTGGTTACATATGTCTGGACTGCATGTCTGGGACATTTCCGGGTTGGTGGCACACATAGGAGAAAAAAACAGCAAGCAGGCTGGAAAGCTAGCAAAAGTGTTCTAAAGCAGAAAAAAAGAGAAAGACAAGAAAAAGAAATCGGTGTTAAATACTCACTAAAGGCAGCAACTCATTTCAATAAGCTATTCAAAGTGATCTGTGATTGACTGACTCCATTTTAACGTGTTATATGATTGGTCAGCGCTGGGAGTCATCTAAAGTCATATGTCACTGGCATTGATTTCCCTATCTGACTCCCTTGCTACATAACTTTTCCTTACTTAACGGAGAGTGGGGGTATCTTTATTTAGAACTACTCCTGGAAGTTCTGCAATACCAGGAGAAAGCCTTGGCACAGTAGAGCGAACCCCACCTAGCAGGACCAGCATTCCCAAACAACTGCTCAGACGAGGAAGTCCATCACATATCAAACTGACAGGATTAAGGCCAGATATAAAATTGCAAACCAGTAAATACCAACATGCAACGTCTGTTGGCCAGCATTGGCATTGATTTCCCTATCTGACTACCTCACCAAGGGGTCTTCCACTGTAGGTAGCTATTTACAATTTATTGATGTATTTAATTAGGTTTTATGGAATGTTATGAAAATATTAAGTCACCAAACTTAACAAGGCAGATTTTAAATTGTAATATAGTATATGTATTAAATTGTGATATTGTATTTTTATATATTAGGTGGTTTAAGGCACATGTAATGTAAATAGTATTTAGCAACACAATTTTCAAAAATATAAAAATCTCCTGCAGAAATCCTAATTATTAACACATCCAATACAAACTTTTTCACAGGGTTTATCACTATCCTAAAAAGTGTTCCTGACAGATTTAGACCCTGACCTAACCTGTCACCATTGTTCCCTTAATGCACCGGGCACTTTTCTCCACACGTTCCAGGACTGTCCCACTATTTCAGCTCTCCGGGCCTCAATTACTCTCCCACTCTCCCCTTTTTTATTTGTCTGTATTCCTTTCTCTCCTATTATTCTACACCTGTAATATTTATATTTTCTTTCTTTTCATTAACAGCACATTATTTCAATTGGTTATTTTAGCAGTCTCCTCGATGGAAGAACCCTGATATTGTTGCTTTCGCTGTCTGAAGGTCCTCTTTTTATAACCTTGCTGTTTTAAAACAGTCAACAGCACGGATCTGTGGTGTATCAGCTCCAACCACCTGCAAGAAGGAAGACGCTATTTCCGTGATTAAGTCATGGATGACAGTAAACCTACTGTATGATCCAACTTATTTTGTACATTTTAGTTTCTCTAATTGAGCCAGTCATGTGGGCCTCTGGACTTTGTCAGTGACCTACTTGTTTTATTCTTGCTCTGTTTAAGTCTCTATTTAAATTCACACAGGCACAGGGAGAAGGCACAAACTTCATATGGACCCACCATGTTTAATCCAAGGGGTTTTAGTGCACAAAATTTCTAAATTTAATACTCTCTCTGTATTAATGCTGGTTGTAGAAAATAAGTCCTGAACACGCCATTATTATTTAGGCTGATTTTATAGCTTAAAGTGTTAGAGTCATACTGTATAAACAACAGCCCACCAATTTTTACATCAACCTTCACTTTCTCTCTTCATTACTTTTAATGAACATTTTAAGCATGGCTGATAACTGCAAAGTGCTTTTTTCAGATGCTAAGATTTTAAAATAAAACCATTTTCTGTGATGTTTATGTGAGCAGGGTTTTCTTTATTTATGTGTATACAGTTTTATTGATTCTGTCATGTTGAAGTTGCAAAGGTTAATGTGCACTGTATTGATTTAAATGAAGGGTTTTATTTAACTTCTAACAGACTCAGAGTTCAATAAACCCCCTAGGGTGCTATTAACACCTTGGATTAAATATGGCAAGCAATCTTTTGTCTTCTTTTAGCTTAGATATCAGCCGGTTGGTTCAAAGTCTTTTACAAAATGATAACATTTAAAAATGTATTACTTGCTGCTTTTAATCAAGTTATTTTATTTATTTATTTTTGCAAAACATGATTAATCGGTATGACCTAATGGCCTATTACCACAATAATCCATGTAAGGATTTGTAGGCCAAGGTCAATGTAGTATGCAGAGAGGTAAAATTCAACACATAAGCTATAAACAATTGATATTTTATTTGTATTTACTTGCAACTGCAGATGTACAAAATGTCAATGATATATTTTAGTAATTAATTGCAATACTACTGTTTTCTCTTTTATCTAACACTTCTATATAAGACTATAAAATTGATATTGACGTGTAATTTAATCTGTGTAGTTTTATCCCATTAATTTTTAGACCTTGGGGATTCCAAAGGTAAATATTACAATGCTAAATCTGTGTCACGTCCAAGTTTTCAAGAAGCAACATCATTCATAAAAGGAGGTGTAAAACTGTAAAAAACCTAGAAATTCATATGCCCTTGATGTCGGCTATATTGCCTAGATCAGAGTTTTGAAATCATAAAGAAAGGACAACATTCTTACCCATCTTTTCACTTTTCTGGATGCACTGGAACTTAATAATGAGTTGATCATTTGTGATGATCAACGTTTGTAACCTATCCTGCTGCTCTTGTTCAAAACAGTCCCTAGACTGATGTTATGTCGTCCTCCTTTGTAATTAACTTTGGAGAAACAAGTTTGCTAAGTAAATCACTGTAAATGAATAAAATCAGTCCTGCCTATCTAGATGTCCGTATCCTCAATAACTCTCCAAACAGACAGAGTAGCTCAAAATGATTTTGTTACGCTCATACACAGAGCTCTTTCGATTTAGAGCACCAGTTACTTCCTTCCAGTAGCTGTCACATAAACTGACAGGAAAATGGAGCAAATATGTTTTTTTTAAGTAACGGACATGAGCCAAATATATAATGACAGCTATTAACATCAGTCTGGTACATAAAAGATGATAAAATAATCACTTTTGTACAAATAATGGACCATTTCTCCTTTGTCCACCATCTAACAGTGGTGCTTATTTCAGATGAGGACAAAGTCATTGATAAGATCCCACAGTTTGGATCCTATATGCTATACTTGTTTTGGTTTTTCATATATTCCTAATAACAATAAAATGACTTCTGTCCTTCTCCTTCATGACAATGTTTTTCATATCTGTCACTATCAGTTTGTTTACAACTTTGCTTTACTAAAATACACAAATTGTGTCAGGTTGTTGCACATTTTAATTAATTTCCCAAAATAATTTTTTGCAGTAAATTAGAAATACATATATTGTTTTTTTTTCATGAAAACAAACTGCACTTTCATCCTCACAGGATACTTCATTATTATTCAAGTCAAAGTTATTTCTTTATACAGTAAACATGGTATGTATACCAAGCGAAATTGTGTTCTAAAGTTAAGAATTTTATATAAATTTTAAAAAATACATAGCCTGTCCTGGTATTTTATAATGGAATTATATAATAATGTATTATATATAATAATATAAACTGCTCAAAAAAATTAAAGGAACACTTTGAAAACACATTAGATCTCAATGGGAAAAAGAAATCCTCCTGGATATCTATACTGATATAGACTGGGTAATGTGTTAGGAACGAAAGGATGCCACATCGTTTGATGGAAATGAAAATGATCAACCTACAGAGCCCTGAATTCAAAGGCGCCCCAAAAATCAGAGTGAAAAAATTATGTGGCAGGCTAGTCCATTTTGCCAAAATTTAATTGCGGCAACTCAAAATTGTATGCAGCACTTTGTATGGCCCCTGTGTTCTTGTATACATGCCTGACAACATCGGTGCATGCTTCTAATGAGATGACAGATGGTGTTGTGGGGGATCTCCTCCCAGATCT
Organism: Polypterus senegalus; assembly: GCF_016835505.1. Lineage (NCBI taxonomy): Eukaryota > Metazoa > Chordata > Cladistia > Polypteriformes > Polypteridae > Polypterus > Polypterus senegalus. The sequence continues at coordinate 147,922,377 of NC_053160.1, read as the reverse complement.
GGACCAGGGCATCACTGAGCTCCTGGACGACCAGGGTATCACTGAGCTCCTGGACAGTCTAAAGGTGCACCCTGGTGGCATTGGATGGACCAAAACATAATGTCCCAGAGGTGTTCTATTGGATTTAGGTCAGGAAAGTGTGGTGGCCAGTCAATGGTATCAATTCCTTCATCCTCCAGGAACTGCCTGCATACTCTCACCACATGAGGCCAGGAATTGTCGTGCACCAGGAGCCACTGTACCAGCATAGGGTCTGACAATGGGTCCAAGGATTTCATCCTGATACCTAATGGCAGCCAAGGTGCCTTTGTCAAGCCTGTAGCGGTCTGTGTGACCCTCCATGGATATGCCTCCCCAGACAATCATTAACCCACCACCAAACTGCTCATGCTGAATGATGTTACAGGCAGCATAATGTTCTCCATGGCTTCTCCAGACCCTTTCACTTCTGTCACGTGCTCAGGGTGAACCTGCTCTCATCTGTAAAAGCACAGGGCACCAGTGGTGCATCTGCCAATTCTGGTATTCTATGGCGAATGCCAATCGAGCTGCATGCTGCTGGGCAGTGAGCTCAGGGCCCATTAGAGGACATGGGGCCCTTGGGTCACCTTCATGAAGTCTTTCTGGTTGTTTGGTCAGAGACATTCACACCAGTGGCCTGCTGGAGGTAATTTTGTAGGGCTCTGGCAGTGCTCGTTCTGTTCCTCCTTGCCCAAAGGAGCAGATACTGGTCCTGCTGATGGGTTATGGACCTTCTATGGCCCTCTCCAGCTCTCCTAGAGTAACTGCTTGTCTCCTAGAATCTCCTCCATGCCCTTGAGACTGTGCAGGGAGACACAGCAAACCTTCTGGCAATGGCACGTATTGATGTGCCATCCTGGAGAAGTTGGACTACCTTTGCAACCTCTGTAGGGTCCAGGTATCGCCTCATGCTACCAGTAGTGACACTGACTGTAGCCAAATGCAAAACTAGTGAAGAAACAGTCAGAAAAGATGAGGAGGGAAAAATGTCAGTGGCCTCCACCTGTTAAACCATTCCTGTTTTGGGGGTCATCTCATTGTTGCCCCTCTAGTGCATCTGTTGTTAATTTCAGTAACACCACAGCAGCTGAAACTGATTAACAACCCCCTCTGCTACTTAACTGACCAGATTAATATCCCATAAGTTTCATTGACTTTATGCTATACTCTGATTAAAAAGTGTTCCTTTAATTCTTTTGAGCAGTATATTATAATGGCGCACGGGATATCACCAGAAAATTAAGAAATAATGTCAACTTGTAAAACTTTTCCTTTATATTCACACATAAAGTGTTTTATCAAACCAATCTTCAATTATGATTCTACAACTACAGTTCCACTATACAATATGCAGTGCCTGAAGTAGAAATAAATAAGTGCCAGGACTGTTTTTGTTTACTTCTTCATCTACCTGCCACTGTGCTTTTTACAAGATTTCTTAATTGAGTTTGTCCCCTTTAGAGATTTTAGTGTTTTGTATTGAAGTGTTCATCCTTGATGTTTAGGAATGCCCTGAAACACATAAGTTGCACGTCGATCGTGATGATATACGTACATTTTAACAAAGAGCACAGTCTTTAAATTCTCAACCAAGCTGCATCTGCTTGTATCCAGGATGACTTTAATCCACAAACTTTATTACACACTGCAAAATTGTAAAGCAAATTTAATATACTTTTGATAGTTTTAGATAAAGAGCATGTCATCTTCAGTTTTCTTTAAAATAATTACATCCCAGCATTGTCTACTTCTTATAATAGATTTGTAGCAGTGCTTGACACTTCAACTCCCGGCAGTCCCTGCAGTGGCTCTGATTGGTCATCTGCTGAGGGCGCAGGGGCTGTTGGGTACAAGAAGGCTGGCACACAATTTAAAAGGGGGCTAGTGTTACCAAAAAGAAAAAAGAAGTCATTTGTGTTTTGCGTCTGGAGTTGCCTGTATGTCTGCCTTCCATGTTGATACCTGTGGATTCTTGTTTTGTCCTGGATCGTCTCCTGTATATGTATTGTCTGGTGTCTTCCTACTGCATGAAGACTGTCTGAGGATTGGTTGTCATTTTGCAAAGAAAGAAGTGCTCCTGATCCCATTCATACACCATCATCTCATCAGGAAATACTGGTAGGACTGACCGTTATATTCATATACAGCGTGCTAATCACTGGATTATTTACCATCATTTCATTTCATCAGTTGCCGTTTTCATGGACTTCAGAGTGTGTGATTTTTGTTAGTGTTTGTTATTGTCGAATTTGTGTTTATTGCACATCGCTGCAAAAATGAACTGGGGTGGGATCCTTGTTTTCATTTATTATTGTTTAATATATTCTTTAATTGCTGTTTTATTACCAGTCGCTTTTTTGTCTCTGCTTGTGAGTGTGTGCGGGTCGGGGCAGGGCTGGGTGCATCCCTGGAATCTCTACCAAAAAAATAAATAAATCCCAGTCTCTTTGATGGTGTGAATCTTAGTGGCACCGGACTGCTACAGATTTACAGTATATTTCAATGGCTGACAACATATAAGCCAACCAAACCCAAATCATTTTCATAAAGTTTCTATGGAACATAAATTTTGAGTATTATATGACTGAAACAATTAAAGGTTTAGAATAACTTTTTCAATTATTTTTAATTGTGTTTTGTATACAAAATAGCATGCTTGCGTTACATTGCTGTGTGACATTGTTACCTAAGTGAGTTTCTGGAAAAATGTCGACATAACATTGTGAGAAACTCACCAAACTCATCAAAGAAAGAAAAGGAGAAGGACTTGCACCACATCAGTGTTCAATAAATGCTAGTCTATTTATTTTAACCTAGCAATTCTTTTAAGGCTCTATACTTAAATTTGCAGATGAGTAAACAGTAATGTTAGTGAAATAGTTAACTTGATCCATTGACACATGAAATAGGTGACCTGGCTTGCAAGAGGGTTTCAGGGAAGAAATATCTTAAAGTTAACAGGTGACAAGTTTCATCATTTTAAAGGGGAGTCTAGGGGACTATGAGCGACATGTAAGTTTAAGGAGTGCCCTGAAAACATGGGCGCTGAACTGTCATAAGCAATGGGCGGAAAAAAATCATAATCTGCAACATTAAGAATATTTGCCCAATAACAACAATAATACAAGTAATTATAATTCTTAAAGTCTAGCATAGGAAACAAATGTGACAAAATAAAATGAAACCATCAACATTGTAACAACTTTGCAACTTTAAGCTTTGAATAAAATGTTATGGGCTGACTTAATTCAAAGCAAAAGCATCTCTCAAATGGGCTTATATTAACTCTTTCAGGGCAGATGTTGACTTTTGTCAAAATTCAGGGGTAGACAACAGTAATCACTGCGGTGGGTTGGCACCCTGCCCAGGATTGGTTCATGCCTTGTGCCCTGTGTTGGCTGGGATTGGCTCCAGCAGACCCCCGTGACCCTGTATTCGGATTCAGCGGGTTAGAAAATGGATGGATGGACAACAGTAATCAGTTGTCCACTGTGACAAAACTCGCCATTACGTTTTAGTTTGATGTCTCTTTGCTTGAAGGAAAGTTAGCTTTGTTGATTTGACTTTGCGATTCGATATGTGTGCAGGCTTCCTGCAGTTGTGAAGAGCAAACCAACTTCTAAATTGGCATCTGGCAAAAGTAAAATACTGCATGCATGCCCTTTTTGTATATTCTCGTTGAATTGAACTCTGACTTGTCAGACTCTGATTGTGATGCAAGTGATCTGGAAATGGAGATCAAAAACCAAAGCGAGGTCCCAGCATCAGCTGATCATGGCACTGAACAGTTAATGTAGCTGATGTGCCTGTGGCATTGTTCAGCTGGGAGGACTGTCACTTACAATGGCAAGAGGTACAAACCTGAGTGCACTGCCACCACCGCATGAGGACAGCCAGCCAGCCACACATTCCTGCTGCCCACTGAGCCGGCAAACAGGTGCCAACAGCACACACAGCAACAGATGTTTTATTATGTTGCTTACTGTGTGAAACCATCGCTTTGTGTGCTCTTTAGAAAACCTTGTTTTTTTTTGGAAAAAATATTCAGCACTCAAAGAGTTAAAACATACATTAAAACTCCACAGCTATTGTCCTCAGTTATTCCTCATCACCTGACTGATTACATTCTTTACATTTGCTTCTAACATAAAAAAAATTTCTACATAGTTGGCCTCTCACAGGAAAGACTCTGAAGCTGTGAGTTTAGTGGACAGCGATATTGCATTCTGCATATAGTAAACCGAAATCATGGGTAAAAGTTTAAAGATCATTTTTATAATTTGATTTCATTTAATTTTGTTTTTAAATTTGGTGAGTCATTGTATTTCAAGTGCCTACATGTAATTTATATTTTTATGGGGTTACATGGTAAAATTGTAATTATGTTGTCACCATAACCATAATCAGCCTTGTAAACAGAAACTTACCTGTTCAAATACTTGTTTATATTGTGGTTAAATGGTCATTTCTTTTCCACTCTTTCGACAAAGATTCCATCTTTCTAGGGAAACGGGCAATGTAAAAATGATAGAAAGCCTGCCAATAGAACCTAATTGCTGCATGTTTTCTGAAATCTATATATATAATTCACTAAGGCAAGACACCCATGGAAAACACGCCGGAAGGGGCATGGATTCACTAAACCGCCAACAAGTAAGACACCTATGGCGCACACAGGAAGGAGTCACGCCCTCAACTCCAAGAAGTAAGCAGTCTTTAAAAACCAAGTTTTCGGTTACAACGCACGACCGCATGTACCATAGCAAACTGTTTTACACAACACGCTACTTACATACACGCTACATACAGCAATTCGCATTCGCGACAAACATGCGTCTTCTTAGATGCTCCTGCAGGAACATGGAAAATCTACGTGAGTCACAGGTGCATCTGGACTGTGCAAAGACGACGACTCAAGTGACGAGTTGAAGGTGGGTACATAAGCGATTGACGGTCCGCCAGTTTTCAGTCACGGACGATTGTGTGTTGGTTCATTCCGTGCATTGTTACAATGCTGCTTTTCTTGCTGATTTATTACATTACCGATTTTTTAAATGTTAATTTTCTCCCTCTGCTTAAAAATCATTAATACACCGGCCTGATTATGCGGCATATGGTAGGCCGTGGGTTGGCTAGTACAGGTATATTTGTAACCCAGTCTTGCTGGGTGACTCCTCTCTCGTGTCCGAAGGTTTCTACAGTATGTGTAGATCCATCAGTGATGACTCCATTCAAAGAATCTTTGAGCCCCTGCAATCATGAGCTAACAAATTTTCAGATATCTTGCTCTGTAAATAATTTGCAATCTATATATAGCTGATTATCATGATTGCCTATAAAGTTATATCTAAAAAAATAAATTTTTATTAATTGTGCCAATACAGATAGATTTTGGTACTCAGTCATTATAGCACTGAATCGCTCGCAAAACAAAAATAGGATATGAGATAAAAATTAGAATGGAGTCACTTGTACCTATAGCATGAAATTAGCTTTAGTAGTCTGTAGAAACGTATGGAGTCAATTGCAGCTTATATTCACTTTTCATTTAATTTTTTCCATTGAGACTTTTCTCTAGCATTGGCCTAAAATGGGTTCGTTAGGAGTGGGATGGAGCCTTTACCTTGGAGAAAGTATTCTATTAGCACTGAAGAGAGAGAGAGAGAGAGTCGATGGAGCAGAGGCGGAAGGCCAGGACTTTCAAACTTTCAGGTGGCAGCTGAAGGTTCCCATATGGGACAGATGGAGCACTTTGTGTGAAAGTAAGCCCTGTAATTATAGGTTCAGGATGATCACGATTGTAGGGTATCTGGAGACACTAAATGCAACATAAATGATGCATTTTCTCATTTTTCTGGGATTGTTTCATTTATGGTAACCTGGCCACCTTACTAGACTGTTATTGCTCTTAAATATTATTCTTACTTTATGACACACCTTGAAGTGATATTTCACTATTTCAGTAGTGTACTATATTAATATAACTTCATCTTCTTATAATTATGAATTATTTTATTCATCGAAGCTGCCACTTCCTAATCAGATTAAAGGGGTGCATAAGCTATCTCTCTATTATGAAAAAAATCTTGGTGGAAGGGAGACCAGGGAGACGAGACATGATCTTCTCAGAAGACACTTTAAAGACCTGCAAGATGAAAGAGATTGGCCACGCAGCGTCTCGTGAGGACCTTAAACATGAGATTGCAATTTGATGTCTTGCAAGAGACACTTTAATGTCATGCGAGACAAAGCTGTGAGACAACATTTAAAACAAGTTCATGGACATCTAACCAAGCAGTTGTTGGAATGCTTTTGGCAGACAGACATCATGCGCTCTCAGCTCTTAAAACAACGACAAGTGACAAGCAGAATACACAGCTCGCCAGCAGCAGCAGCAGAAAGCCAGCAGATGATCTGACCGCTTCTTCTTAGCATGCGTTCAGGTACTCCTCCCCCCCTCCTTTCACAATACAAGCAGCAGAGATGCAAAGTGGCAAAAGGACAGCTGCTGTACAGGCTTTGAAATGATTGACGCAAAGCGAGACAAACAGAAAATGCAGCTCGCCAGCAGATGATCCGACTCCTTAGCGTGCATTCAGCCCCCCTTCACAAAGCCACACCCGGGGCTGGAAATAAAGGACAAGTATTGTTTTTACAAAAGTTTTAAAGTAAAAGTGAAAATAATGCATATGTAAAAATTCCCATGAAAATAACATCTCTTTAAATTGTATATCCGGTAAACCAAACCCAGGGGTGGGTGAGCAAGTCCAGTCCATCTTTGAATCTGATTGGTCAGTTTGGCTTTGGTGATGTGACGAAAGAGGAAGTATGAGTGTGAGATGCACAATCAGGAGTAAAGGCGTATGAGGCAGACTGAGAGTGTCATCTTCAAAGATGTCAAGAATAAAACCAGACAGGAGGTGAGAGAGGTACCTCGAAAATAATGACTGAGTCTGAGAAGAAGGTTTTATGGGAATGCGCTTTAGAGAGGGAATGCTGGTTAAGAGATGTTCACACATGCAAATGCAGACGAAAGGTGCTGAAGGTACACGTAGGGCAAGAGATAGCAGATATTTTTTATTCTATTACCTGTCTTCGACAGGTACCATGGCTAGTATTATTATAATTCAGATATAAAAATGAACAATCCATAAAGATTCACAAAGGGTCAGTTGCTTCCAGTGGCACCAGATAGAGAAAACTTGGCTCAAAATAAGAATTGATGGACATTTAACCAACAGCATTTTTTAAAATGTAGAAGAAAGTTCAAATACTTGGATGGCACACATACTTCACACAGATGTCAAAGCAACTGACAATCAACCTGAGGATCCTGCTGCAGTGTGGCAGCAATGCTACCTACAACACCATCATACAAAAAAGAATCATACAATACAAGCCTATTCAGTATTATGTATAAACAGAAACTGTTTGACAGAAATTCTTCCCTTGTAGTTGCTTGTGTCCCACTTCATATGCCATTCACATTTTGCAAAATCATATTATCATTATAAACACACATCAAACTTTTTTAAAGGTCTTTTTCATTCAAAAGCTTTGTTTGTCATAAACCACTCAATAGGTGTTTTCAAATTTACTATGAAGCTGCAAACAGTATACATTCTTTGGCAGATTCCCAGCCTTCAGCTAAAGCGTAATAATTCTTTATCATATAAAACACAACCTTAAAAAATGAAAACAAACAACCTTTAGTAACAGCTGTGATAGTCTCATAGTTTTTTTTTGCCAGCACCTTGGCTAGAACTCCTTTTTTCTCTTTCCTTTTTAATTTCTTTTTATGCAAGATTTTTTTTACTGCATTCTGATTATGCAGCAGGCTTGTTGCCTTGGGAACTGGAGGATCATGTTTGAGACACATGATGCAATTTATGTGATTTTGAGAAAATGTGTTGTTTTTTCTTACCTGCATGAACAAAATAAACAAATGAGCCAACATCATAAATACACTGCGATAAGCTACAAGTAAAGGAAGCTAAAGCAAGAAGTCACTAATAACCACATGAAGAATGATTTAAGGCAAGGCAGAAATGCTTTTAGCTACCATGGCAACTCTTACATCACCAATCGAGCAAATTGACGAAAGTGTTTAGAGATCTGTCATTATCGTGGTCCTCAATGCAGCAGAACTCTAGGATAAGGAAAAAAGCTAATATGAAATGAAGTGCAACACTCTTTCAATGAACAAAACAAACATAATTAAGATATTCTTCATAAAGAAATCTAAATTTAATAAGAAGGTCCTATCACATATCTCAAGTATAAGGTACTAGAAAAGAGTGAACCTCTTTTCATCGACTGTAGGAACATCACAAACTTGATGTGAATCTCCAAAAAAGGGAGTTCCTCTGTTATCTGATCTGTCACTCAACCAAAGTTGGTAAAATGTCTAGTTACCACAATTTTCCTAAAATCATGCAGCTTTTTCTCGTACTGGTATATGAAGTATACTTGGCTGGCATACAACATGACAAGAAATGTAGTTTTTTTGTCATTATCACTGAGCCTCAAGGCAATGAGCAAAAGATGCATTAGTTAAAAATGGAGTTGAAAATCTGAACCATATCATTTTACCCTATTGTAAGTAACAGGTTAGTAAACAGTAAACAGTAAACAAAAACAAATAATTAAATCTTGATAAATTGTCACAAAAATGCAAAACTGTTGAGGTATGGTATACAAAATGATATGCCTGAGTCTGCTGTTTCCCTTCTCCTACAAAAAATAATTTGCATACATGTCCTAATGCTTATTATGCTATTATTGCTGACAAATGTAAAGATGTTAAAAAAAACAGCTAGTGTCCATGACCATTTACTACATTCAAGGAGGGATTATTAAAGAAAGAGCTATTGGGTGTATGGATACACAATACATAACAGCTAACAGCATTACAGAGTAAATCCTTGAAGCCCTGGGGCCGCCATGTTTGGATACTTCACTGTGTACAGTCTGTTAGTTTTAATGGAGCTACAGTAATATAGGGAACAAAGGTGAGCTGAAGGGGATCCTGAAGCATATATTTCCCTGTCCATTGTATATACATTACAGCTGCCCACCACTTAAATTTGGATCTATGTTCCAAAGCAAAAGTATGCAGTCAGGTAAACACAATTTTGAAATGCTGAACTCTTTATATAAAACTGGGAGTAATTGAGATGCACAGTTTCTAGAAATCCAGAAGAAACTACAACCAGACCGCAGATGCTTGAAACTGGAATAGTTGACAGACACTCATTGGTGCTCAAAGTCAGACTCTGAGCATGCTTTTAATGCTTCTTAATTCTCTGACAGGAGTGGACATGCTAAAGTAGATGAGCTCAATCTGCATCAGATTGAGATAAAGAAGCTTATGTTTCAGCTGGTATCATCTAGGATTTTTTTTCAAGGTAAGTGATTCTGCAACAAAATGACTATTGTCATTAATTGAGGAGCTGAAAAAGAATTTCTGACAGTCTAGGGGTAACACACAAAATGATTTTGATAAAGTTCTAATGGCAACTAAAAAGCTAATGCAGAAAAAAAAGATCAGCAAATGAGACATTTAATGCATACTATATTTAAATAGGTTGTCATTACAGACTACTGAAAAGAGGGAGAAATTAATCTTCAAGTCATGGCATTCTTACTACAAGCACAAAGAAAAAGAGATTTTAGCTCAACAAATAGATGAAAAGGAATTATGAAACAGAATAGCAGAAATCCAAAAATGTAAAAGAGAATAAACTATTAAATTTAAGAAATAGACATTTTTATTCACATCAAGGTGTAACAATTAAGAAGCTTGTGTTACCAAATTTTTGGATAAATTAGAAATGCCACAACTGGACAAATCACTGAGACTTTTTGAATTTCAAAACACTATAAATCAATTGGTAAGTGGGAAAACTACAGGACCAGGTGGTTAGCCAACAGAATTTTACAAAGGGTGTCTGTTAAACTTACTCTCTTAATATTAGCTATGTTTGAGGAAACAAAATATGCAAATATACTAGCCCACACCTTAAGACACTCTCTTTCCAAAGAAAACTTAAGATCCTTTGTAATGTGCATCTTATTGCCCAAATATTGAATAATGATTTCTAGGTTTTGTCCAACATTCTAGCAAAATTAATTGAGAAAGCGCTCCCTATTATAATAGACCAAACTATATACTGTACATTAAAGGCGGGCATGTACCTTTAAAATTTAGATGGACTGTGCAGTCCTCAGCAACTCAGCTCCCCGACCTTTTAGTGACTCTTAATGAGGAAAAATCTTTCTCTTGTCTACCCTGTCACACACAAGGCACAAAAATGCCTTGAACTACAGTCTTTACTGATATGGACCACTGAAAAGGCCTCACTCTAGGCAGGCTCCCAGTTTACATAGGCCCGAAAATGGAGTTAAGGAGTTTTGTAAATCGAAAAATGCCCTTTAAGTGAGAGAGAGGAAAAAAATGTTTAAATACCTCTTGTCCCATGATAACAAAACCAAAGTAAAAGAAGTTTACAAAATCCAGGGCAAGAAATAGGATCAAACTGAAACAGAATCTGAACACAGGAAAAATTTACTCAAACAATGCCGGGACTGCTGTAAGAACTTCCCTTCAAAGACTAAGTAAACTACACATATCTTTGGGCCAGGAAAGAGGCCTTGGTTGAATCATACAATTTTTCAATAGAATGAGGATATCTCTTTACTGTTTTGCACACATTATGGTGTTGTCCAGATATAGTCCCAAATATCAAGTAACTTTGCTCAAGCCTAGAAGACCTCTGTGTAGGTAAACAATACACACTTGGTTTATTTCAGGTTAGGACACAGAACCTGACAAAGCTGTTCACTTTCCAGAATGCTATTTGCAGTTGCTATTGAAGTTTTGGACATTTGTCTCTGTCCAAACTCAAGAGTAAAAGGAATAAGGGAAGGAATGTTAAAAAAATATTGGACAATGTGGTTTTGTTCATCACTGACATAAAAACATTACTACATATCTTTATAAATGTATGAAATGTCTTTAGATTCAAAATTAAATAGAAAAAAGCAGGCTTTTTGCAGTCACCTAGCCCGACAATGGTGGTCACTGCTACTGGAACAGCCCAGTTCCTTGTGTTCAAGACTGGCAGTGTGTGTAGTCTATATGTTTTTCTGTGTTGTTGTGGATTGTCCTTTTCCATATTATAGGCATTTAATTCTAAATTTGAGACAGGGTACCACAATGTTCTGAAGCTGACACAGACATGGCACCAATATCCCATTATTTGATTGATTTTTCTGATGCAAACAGTGCATGAACTTGTATGTCACACTAGAAATAGGGAAAAATATTATTACTGAAGTAAGTTAATGTTAACATTTAAGAACACTTTATAAAGGAAAATACTGTTATGGAGGCATCATAATTTTCTTGCCAAAAACACCATTAACTTCACAATCAGATGCAAGATAAATATTATTGCAGAATGAGGCATAGCTAAACTAACAAACAACTGGTGGAAAAAAGGCAAGCAACTTAATATAATGGGTGCAAGAAAAAAAGTGACATACTGTATGTGGAGTTTATATGTTCTCCCTGTACTGAGAATGTTGATTTCCAAATACATACCAAATGTATTAAATTTGCGCAAATGTAATATCCAATGTGTTTAATCCCTGCCATGTACTTAATTTCTGGGCATCTGTAGTCATAACCAACTGGTGTGGATGACAGCATAAAGACACAGACAAAAATGTGTAAAAACAGTGAACCTTTTATTTCCAAGTGGCAAAAATAAAAATGAATACAAAAATAATAATCCCAAACATTTTCATCTTCCCTTCATAGAAGATGATCAAGGGAAAAAATACTGTGCAATCGCAATGTGACAGTTTCAAAAAGAAAGAAACACAGAAGGACAAAGAAGGGACTGCAGAACAATTTACTCATACAGTCAAAAAAAAGTACACAAATGTAAAAGCAAAATAAATGACTTTGAACTTGAACTATTTACAATTGTCTATTAATCTCTCATTGTTATGGCCCTGAGAGACGCCATCAATGGACCAAAAAAAAAACCTCTGGTTCCATATCTGTAACCCATCTCACATGCTTTGCTCAATTCTCCCCGCTCTCTCTCTTTCTCTCTCCAGACCTTCTTAGGTGTTTATCGTACCATCCAGAAATCCCTGCCCTTGTTCTTTGCCCCTACATTCAGGGTGCCACCCCTTTTCTTCCCTTTACTGTCAATCATATCCTTGACATCAGTTCTCCGTGCCGTTCTCCACCCTCACCACTTGACCCAACAGTCACTTTCCCTCCAGGCTTTACCCTGGCAGGGATGTTACACTATACAGGGGGTCCTCTGGTTACGTTTTGACATACAACGTTTTGAGTTTACAACGCTCACTCCCATTAAAAACCTAAAAAAATTGAGATGTGAGTGTTTCAGTTTACGCCATTAGCATGTTTAGCTAGTTTGGTTGCACACAGCAGAAGAATACACAGTTACGCGGTACTAGTTTAGTTGTGCGCGGCACAAGTGTTCCGTTTGTGTTGCTTTGTTTGGTGACTTTTTGGCCCTTATCATGGCTCCTAAACAAAAATCAGAGTCTTCAGATGGTAGTTCTTCAAAGAAGAGGAAAGCCAACACAATGGATGTAAAATTAGACATTGTAAAGAGATCAGAAAGAATAAACGTAAGGAATTTTTTTTACACTAATTTTTTGTCATTTTTTCTGTTACCACAGTACAGTATATGTATGTCCTTTTCCTTTTTCTGTGGCTTACTTGTGTTTTTATGTTCTAGATTATGATTTTGCAAATGGGTTAGGATAGGTAAGTGACTTAGGGTAGGGTGTGTTTCGACTTACACCAAAATTCAGGTTACATCACTGTTGTAGGAACGGAACTGTGTCGTAACCCGAGGACCCCCTATATATGAAAAAAGAACTACACACAAAAAAAATAAACTGCTAGCTCACTACAGTTCCACACTCTACATTAGGACTTTTATTTTCCAACTATCCGCACTCCCTTTTCTCTTACAGTTGTTCAATATGTGTACGGCACAAGCTCATCGAATGCTAGTCAAAAGATGACCTTTAGCGTTGTACGCTTGTTTTGTAAAGACCATGGGGTTTTTTTGTGCCCAATCCCCAGTGTTGCCAATTTTGTTCCACCAGTCAGGAACTACGTCACAACATTTGCTACACAGCCAATCAAGCGTCAACATCCTGCTCTAGGAAATGCTCCTATACTGTATTCACTGACCCACTCTCAAATGCTAACATCTTTACAAAACTGCTTCTTCTACTTTACAGTGACGGGCTAATGTCTAGTTATTTTCAGAAGGATGCATGAGCCCTGGGAGGCCTAATCTTTGAACAAGTACCACTCCACCCATAGCACATGGTGGGGTACCTGCCTCCACCATTTCTTACTGGAGCCTTTCTGCACGTACTTATATAACATTGTTAAGTGCCATGTAACTATTTCTAAAAAGAAAGTAAAGCTAGCAATCGTTATATATTTTCATGAACAATCTAAACAGTGTGATGCAGCCCATCACAAAAATAGTAGCTGTAAATTGATATGACAGCACAATTGAGCCCTTTGGTAGTCTGGTATCCCATTCAGGACTACTTCTTGCATTGCATCCAATGCTCCTGCTCTGCATGATCTTGCAATAGATAAAGCAGATGTAGAATACAGACTGAAGTTGTTTTTTGTTTTGTTTTTTTTTTTAACTTTAAGGACTTCACTTAGATTCTCATCCTGGTTACTGTCTTTACAAAGCTTATATTTCTCTCACAATTAGTAATGTGGACTTACTACTATTCTGTAAATACATGCAGGTTAACTGGTGTTGTGTGTGGGTGTGTTGTCCTGTTCAATGCTGTCAAGGTAATTGGACCTTCCCTTTTTAATACAGAAGATAAAATGGGAAACTGAGAGGATAAAAGATTTTCAACTAGTACTCATACATACTGTATGCTTTGTCACACATTCCCTTCTGAACTGATATGTGTTATTTAATATTTTATATGCAGTGTCTTTAGAGTTTATCATTTAAATTAGTTAGGGGGCTTTGCCCCCTGCTCACTTTGTTTGCCAACCCCCTACCTGCGCTACGCAACAGCAACTTCGTGTCTCTGCCGCCCGCGTATGTGGGTTTCACTTTTCCCTAATGGCAACACGCATTAGATGATCTACAAGTCACCAACTTAAAGTTTAAAGCCAAACAATATCTACATACTTCTGTCATATCACCTATGTCCATATATCCGATCTCTTTTCGCTTTCCGTCAATATCGCATTGAATTTTGATTCCGTGTTTGGAATTACATCATGACAACGCAATGTATAACTGCCCGTGAGTGAATATACAGTAGTTTCTTTCTCTCTACACGAACTGTGTCTGACAATAGCAGTCACACAAATGAGAAATGATTGAACTGTGTGCGTGGTTGTAAATATTTTAGATGTGGGCAGGACTTTTCCAAATCTCTTTGCATAAAGGCTTGAAATTTTCTCTCACGGGATTTCACTTTCACCAAAGAACAAATCTTGTAATTCTCGCGGATACGCCTTTTCATTGAGAAGAAACACTACTTTTCCCTGATGGCAACACGAATTAGATGATCTACAAGTGTCCGACTTACAGTTTAAATCTGGACAATATATTCAATCACTTTTCGCTGTTCCGTTATTTCACCGAGTAATAATTTCCATTTCTTTGCGCTAATGCGATCTTTACTATCATTTTTTTGAGACTTTCGAATTTTCATACTTCCGTTATCTCTAACCTGCTCTGCATGTGTATCGCGCCAAAGTTTTTTTTAATTATTTATGACGTTCTATTTTGTCATCTACTCTGTCTTTTATTTCAGCCCCCAAGCGTGGTTAAATCTCTTGGCACAAAGACGTGAAAGTGTCTCTCTGAGAAAATCACATCTCGTCTCTCTTCCCAAGATTTTTTCTATTATAATAGAAAGATATTCCAAAAGGTTCTTAATACTAATAAAGCTAAAATATGCTAAACTGTTTTCCTCTTGTCAGTTTAACTGTCTTCCCTGCTGGGACTAAAAATAATCTTAAAAAATTTTGATGAATGTGATACTTTTGATTTTTAAAATACATATAGGTGAAAATAAACAGATTATATTATATCATGCAGAAGACTTATTTTTAATTAATTTCTTTAAAGGCTACATATGCTGTTTATAGTACAGTAACTTTATCAGAATGAAATAAAAACCTTACCTTATCTTGTATGGTGGAGACAGAATTATGGGGGATGGATGCTAGCACATTTTCTCTAGCCTGTAAACTAAAAATAAGTCCTCACAAAATTGTTTAGAGAGGCAGACTGAAAAAAATGCTATGGGAATTAGCTCCACAAGATAATAACCCAGTATGGGAAAATGTTTTGATAGCCCTCTGTCCTGGTCTTCATCTTTCACAGTTTAATTTTATTGCTTCTCGGAAAACTGTCTTTTAAAGAAAGTAATTTCCTTCTTAAGTGTTTGGATAGTGAAAAATATTTAGCAACTTTTGATAATATTCTTTGAATTCTATTTTCATTATTTGACACCAAGTACTGTATATTTTAAAGTACATTTTTGAAATGGAAACCTTCCATTTCTTGCTACTGTTTTTTTATTACAAGCAATTTATGCAAACTTCATTTTTTTCCTTTAGGAGTTTAACTTGGCTATATGCTTCTGGAAATATACTCTACTTGGATCCATATCACAATTTGCTCCTTTTCAAATACAATAAAATCATATGCCTATCCAAAGCTTTAATGTTAATTTTAAGTATGTGTATGAATGCAAAAAACGAAAATTAAATGGAAATTTGAAGACAGAACAG
This sequence comes from Polypterus senegalus, assembly GCF_016835505.1. NCBI lineage: Eukaryota > Metazoa > Chordata > Cladistia > Polypteriformes > Polypteridae > Polypterus > Polypterus senegalus. The sequence continues at coordinate 147,906,503 of NC_053160.1, read as the reverse complement.
TATTCCTGAAAACCTAAAATCTTTGTAATACTTCATGCTTGTTAGAGCTCTAATAGATGTGAAAGGTGTGCCTAAAGTCCATTATTAAAACTTTCTTACAATTCATTGATAAAATGAACAATTTTTTCTTTTAATGTTCTCCATGTATCTTGTAGTTGCAACAATTACTTTTTTGATCTGCTCTTTACTCTATGGCATGTATATTATATACCAATTAACAAATCATATTTGGAAAAAAATACAATAACAAGTAACCCATTTTAATTCAAGTTTTTGGGCCCACTGCTGCTACTTTATAGAAATAATGACAGAGCTACAAATGTGAAAATGATGGATTACAATTTTAACATCTATATCAAAACCTCTAAGTGTAAATACAAATTTACAAAATGTGATCCTTTTCTAAAATGTACAAATACATACCCCCCATTGTGGCAAAAACATATTATGTATTGGTTAAGGGAAACATTAAGAAAGATTAAGGATGTAACACATTCACTAACCATGCTTCCATTCCCTTGTTTAGAATCTAGGAGGAGGCACAAGAAAAAGCCTGTTGTCACTTCTGCCAAGTCTGAGAAGTCCATCCCTTTTCAGTCCAGAGAGTATTTAAAACAATACCTTACCTGAACGATACTTTGCCTGACGTCAGCATTTAGTTCAGAACCAGCTTACAAGAAGGACAGAGCTCCCTGTTTCTAAGATGTCATACCCAACCTAAGAGGGACGCATTGCAATGCATTATTTTGTCTATATTCTCGTTCCAATTCCACCCCAGACATTAGACAGGGATTTCATCAGGATCCCAACTCTTCATTTGTTTGCTATGATTTACACTATAAATATATAAAATAGGAAATCATTCATAAATACAGTAAGTGGTTTAAGCTGTACATTTGTATATAGGTTTACATGTCTTCAGTTGAAATAATGGGAAATTATGCAATGACTTTCTCAATACTTACATTTGTTAGGGAGCTAAATATTGTTCTGCGATTGCACTTTCCCATTCCAAGCTATGACTATTCATGTTGAGAGGTGACTTCTTGTTTTGTGACTTTATCATCATTTGTTGCTTTACAGACCTTTACAAATAAGCAAATGGGGCAAAGAGCATCACTTTAGCCTTGTCAGAAGTGAAGGCTAACACACCATACAACTTGTTGACAACAAAAGAGAGCGAGTACAGCAAAAACAAACACACCATTTAACAGTGTCTAGCAAACCGAACCCACCCAATCCATGTTTTTAACAGTGACTTTCCTGGAAGCATTAAATGCAAGGTGAAAATATATGTTTCAGATGGATTTAACTTGAGGCCAAGGAATCAAATAGCACTCCAGCTGCACAAATACTGGGACCACAGGGGGTGGCAATCTAAGGGAACTTGAATTTCTGGTCATTATTGTTACTGTGTATAAAATAAGCCAATTATCTGTTCACACAGGCACTTACACAGTGTTCTGTGTATATAACGTTAATGTTTACAATGTGACATCTATTGAAATGTATTTTGTAAAGCATGTAATGATAAACTGCATTAGATTTTTCATTTCAACCGATGGTGCATCACAACTATTATCACTTCTGTTGAGAATCTTATGCCAAATGCTGTATAATGAAAGCAAGATACAAACTGGGAATATAACTTAATTAAAGGAAATTTAAATTGAACAAACTATCTACTGTATTTATTCCATACAGTATAATACCTTGCTGTCTGGCAACAGAATTCTGTTGAGTGGATTCAGTGTTAAAGTTTGTGATGCACTACCTATTAGAATGCATTTTGTAATGCATCTTTATAAAATAACTAGACGTTAAGCCCGTTACAATAACGGGCGCTAGAACAGTAGTGCATAAACATTAGTAGGAACAGTCTATATTAAATGGCAAGGGACCTTGACTTCATTTGTTTCTTGTCTTAATTTTTTTTTGTCAAAAATATTTTTGCAAGAAGCCTAAAGTAAAATAATAATAAAAACAAAATAGAAATGTATATGACAATACAGTAAGTATAATTAATATTGCCTTAGTGTAAAACTTTGTAACAATCTGTAAGACACAATATCTGAAGAAGATATTTAGGCAAAATTTTCTATTTTTTTACCTCATGAAATTTTTCTATACAATTTCATTATAGACAACATTTCTTGTAAATATTCTGTCTGAGTTTGGCAACAGTTTGCCTTGTTCAGGAATCTCTACAACCTTGACAACAACATCTGAAAAACTTCTAACTCTTGATAATGCAACATATAACTGACCGTGGCTGAATACTGGGTTCTGGCAAGTAAATACCAACTATTTGTAAGGTTTGCTCTTCCGAGTATTTCTCTTTTAGCGTTTTTCTGATGGTCATTTTCTTTTTCTTCAATCGATCTATTTGCTCGTATTTTTCTTTGTCTTTCCGCCTTTCTTTTGTTGATGTTTACTTGTTGAGCTGACCGTTCTTCCAGGAGATGTTGCTTATATAGAATTTGATTGTCTGTGTCTTTTGTCCTTTTTTTTGGGTGGCATGTTGTTAGTAGATACGTCCGTAATATTTTCTCCGACAGTAATCCTAACTTGTATGTGACTGTAATATGCGTCACTGTATTGTGTGTCTTTAATTTTCTCTCGCAGTGATACTGGTTTGTATTTCCGTAAAATGCCTGTAATTTTCTCTGACAGTAATACTGGCTTTGATGTCCATAATATGACTTTAATTTTCTGACACAACAGTGGGCAATCAGCAGAGTGTCCCCAGCAACTGATGTACTGGGTGGCGTGCTGCTTATAATCGTGCCTGTGGCGTCTCCCCAGCAAGTACTGTGCAGTTCCCCAGTTAGTATTTTAATCTGTAGGGGCGTGCAGCTGATTATTTAATGTGTGGTGTCTCCCTAGCAACGAATTTTATGTGCGCGGCGGCGACTACCCAATCAGCACTCTCCCCAGCAATGGTGTCCTTTATTTTTTATTATGCGCAGCCGTGGCAAGGCCATTCACTGTGTGCCCAGCTTCCAGTATGTGTGCGTCCACGGTGCCGAGCGCATGGGCGGGGCACGGTGCAATGTGCGGCATGGCCCGCACACGCGCATGCACACTTCACCAGAAGACACACACACACGGACACCTGGACGCACACAGGGGTTTTATTAAAGAGGATGATTTAATTTCTTTTCATTTAGCAGCTACGATTAGATGAAGATTACTTCCAAATAAAACCAGGTTTGTTGAAATTCAAGAAAAAGAGCTTTCAAATTAGCACTCTAACAAACCGTCAATCATATAAAAATAATCTATGCTGTCAAATATAAATAATGCACAAAAATGTACTGCAGAGCGGGTCAAGCTCAACAAAGTGGATCACCTGAACAATGAATGTCAAGCTTAGAAGGAGAAGCTGCTGCAAAGCATACAAGGAGAACAAATGTCATGAATGAAGAAGCGCATGGTAGACAAGGAAGTGAAACAGCCACACATAAATTATGATGTTCAAATGAATCTGAAGAAGGAATATTTGCAGACGTGAGGCTGATGCCACAAGAAAAATAACAAAAGGCCAGTGAAATTCTACATCAGTGTTCAAAATGATTACAATAAGGTACAAATTATAATCAACTCCAAACACAAGTCTCATGCACCAATGATCAGAGCTCTTGAAAACTATAACAGAATTCAAATTAGTATTAACTCATTCAATTTCTGATCATTATTGTGGTGCCATGGATCTCTGTTGTGAATACTGCATGAACTTTGCAAATAAGAAACCAATGTGTGCTTCTACTAGACCCATAGCCCACGAGAATTGGGCCAGCTAGTTACTAAATATAAAACATTTATCTGAGGTCATATTTAGAATAGGGCACTATCCTAAACTGTGGCCTCATTTGCTCAATATAGTCACTCTTCAAAGGAGGTTGCATCTTTCATAGTACAATTGGATATTATTATATTTGGGAGGGTATAGTACTGTATCTCAAATAGAAGAATTGGTTGATGATTGCAGATTTGGAAGTGGAATTGAGTAGGCAGCTGTTCTCCGTGGACAGGTGGATGCTGTGCAGAACATAACTGTAATTATAAACAGGCAAAAGGCAGGTTAGATTTAGTATTGGAAAAGGAATACAGGGTTCTTATCCAATAAACAGGGGAATATGAACAGTTAATTATGGTCTCCTGGACATTTGCTCTTCTTCTCCTTGTGGTAATGGCAGTGCAACATTTTTGAAACACACCCTACACAGTTGTCTTTATGTGGACTTGAACCTATGACCCACATGAGAACAGGAGGCTTAGACTGAACATAAGAAATTTCAGTCCATCAAGGCTGTTTGCTCAGCTAATAGCTAAGCTGTCCCAATATCTCATCCAGATTTGTCTTAAAAGTTCTTAAGATTTCTGCTTAAGTTACACGTCTCAGTAGTTTGTTCCAGAGTCCCACAACTCTTTGCGTGAAGAAGTGGTTTCTGGCTTCAGTTTTAAATGCACTTCACCTCAATTTCTACTGATGTCTTCGAGTACGTGATTCACCCTTAAGCCGAAACAATGTTGCTGGATCAACTTTATCAACTTTGAGGATTTTAAATACCTGGATTAGGTCCCCACACAGTCCCCTCTTCTCAATACTAAACAGGTTTAATTCTCTGAGTCTGTCAGAATAGGACATTTCCTTAAGTCCTGGGATGCACTTAGTTGCCCTCCTCTGCACAGCTTCAAGTGTCCTCATGTCTTTCTTGCACCGTGGTGGCCACAACCGCACACTAGTCTGAAAATAACATTCCTGGATTTAAATGCAACAGTTTTTATAATATAACATAACATTTTATTTGCCCTTTTAATTGCTTCTGTGTTTGCTTAGTCGATGAAAATGTTGTGTCAACATATACCCCTAAATCCTTTTAAGAAGTTGCTTCCTGTATGACAGTGTGTCCCATCTTGTTTTTATAACTGAAATTCATTTTGCCCACATGTTGAATCTTGCACTTTTCTAAATTAAACTGCACTTTCCAGATGTTTGCCCAGTTCTTAAGGTTGTCCAGGTCATTTTGAATTCTTTTCACTGCCTCCTCAGTGTCTCAATTTTGGTTTCATTTGCAAATTTAACTATTCCAGACTCAAAGTCATTAATATAAATCAGAAAAACTAATGGTCCAAGGATAGACACCTTGGGGACTCCACTGATGATCTTGCTCCATGTGAACCATTCTCATCTTATCTGTACTCTTTGTCTCCCACCAGTTATCCAAGTTGAGATCCAGTTTTGTAGGTTACCTCTGATACCTACAGTTTCTAGCTTCAGAATCAATCTTTGGTCTGAGACTGTATCAAATGATTTTTGAAAGTCTAGGTAAATGTATGATTTTGCTTTTGTCAACTATTCGGATTGCTTCTTCAAAAAAATCTAAACAAATGTATGGCGGGACCATCCTTTCATAAACAACAACAACATTTATTTATATAGCACATTTTCATACAAAAAGTTGCTCAAACTGCTTTACATAATGAAGAATAGAAAAATAAAAGACACAGCAAGAAAATAGAATAAGTCACCATTAACTAACATAGAATAAGAGTAAGGTTCAATGGCCAGGGTGGACAGAAAAAACAAAAAAAAAAACTCCAGGCGGCTGGAGAAAAAAAATAAAATCTGTAGGGATTCCAAACCATTGGACTGCCCAGTCCCCTCTGCATAAACCCATGCTGGCTGTTATTTGGAATATTATTTTCATTTAGGTAATTTTCAGATTTATTTTTTATTATATAAATATTTACATAATTTTGCATCAAAGTAAGACTGATTGATCTGTAATTACTAGGAGCCATTTTGTCTCCCTTCTTGAAGATTGGGGTCACATTTGCAACTTTCCAGTCCTCAGGTATTTCTCCTTTCTGAAGTGACTGATGAAATATGCCTAATGGTTTATAGACAACATCTTTCATTTCTTTCAATACAATTGTTAAGATCCCATCACATCCAGGGGTTTTATTAGACTTGTCTTTTCTATTTCAAAATCTATGTATCAGAGTTTGTTTTTACTTCTGCGTTACGCATTCCACTTGTTTCTTCCTTTATAAATGCTTAGATGAAATATTTGTTTAGTTCATTTGCTATTTCCTTCTCATTTTCAATTTCTCCAATCATGTCTCTAAGGTTTCTTCAGTTCTCTTTTATCATCTTTTTACTGGAGTAGTACTGAAAAAATTACTTTGGCTTCTCTAGCAATTGTTATTTTGGTTTCTCATTTGATGTTTTCGAAAGCTTTTTTTCATCTCTTGCTGTAGTTTCTGGTATTCCTCCATGTCAGAATTATTTCACTTTGTTTTAATTTTCTTGTACAGTGATGGTTTCAGTTTTATTTTTGTTATTAATTCTCCTATTTATCCATTTTGGTCAATCTTTAGTCTTTTTGTTTAATTGCTTTTCGGAATAAACTTGCTGAGCTAAATAATATTAAAGTAGCCTGGCAAAGTACCATCCCTCTGCTTCAGTGAGAATTGATGGTGTCATTGATCAGTGCCTTAGGTTTCACTCTTGAACTTCGTTACACTATTTTTTACCAAATAAATAAGTTGATTGCCTCTTCCTCTCTCTGTTTCAGCTGAACAAGCTTGCATACTGCATCTCTGTTGCCAGGTACAACAACTTAGAAAGATGGAGGAGGTGTTAGTTTTAAATATTTTTCCCAACCAAATATACTGTAACTAGAACAAGCATTCATGAACTTCCCCAATTTGTCTTCTGTATGTTTTTCAGTGTAGTCTTGTGCCAGTTTCTTATCATACTCACTTCCTATTGTACACATGATATCCAATATGGTGTTCCACAAGGCTCTATCCTGGGTCCGCTGCTCTTCTCAATCTACATGCTTCTGTTAGGTCAGATTATCTCAGGGCACAACGTGAGCTACCACAGCTATGCTGATGACACACAGCTGTACTTATCAATAGCACCTGATGACCCCAATTCTCTTGATTCACTAACACAATGTCTGACTTGTATCTCAGAATGGATGAATAGTAACTTTCTCAAGTTAAATAAAGAAAAAACTGAAATCTTAGTGATTAGCAATAATGGATACAATGAGGCTATTAGAAATAAACTGGATACATTAGGATTAAAAGTCAAGATGGAGGTAAAAAGCTTAGGGGTAATTGTTGACTGTAATCTGAATTTTAAATCGCATATTAATCAGATCATTAGGACAGCATTTTTTCACTTAAGAAAAATAAGTAAAGTTAGACCTCTTATATCACTGAAAGATGCTGAGAAATTAGTTCACGTGTTTGTTTTCAGTCGACTAGATTACTGTAACGCACTCCTCTCAGGACTACCCAAAAAAGACATAAATCGTTTGCAACGAGTGCAGAATGCAGCTGCTAGAATCCTAACTAGGAAAAGAAAATCTGAACCCATTACTCCAGTTTTGATGTCACTACACTGGTTACCTGTGTCATTCAGGATTGACTTTAAAATTCTGCTTATGGTTTATAAAGCCTTAAATAATCTCGCCCCATCATATATATCGGAATTTTTGACACCTTATATTCCAAATCGTAACCTTAGATCCTCAAATGAGTGTCTCCTTAGAATTCCAAGAACAAAACTTAAAAGAAGTGGTGAGGCGGCCTTCTGCTGCTATGCACCTAAAATCTGGAATAGCCTGCCAATAGGAATTCGCCAGGCTGATACAGTAGAGCAGTTTAAAACACTGCTGAAAACATATTTCTTTAACATGGCCTTTCTATAACTTCAATTTAACTTAATTTAATTTAATCCTGATACTCTATATTTTCAATTCATCATAATAACTATTCATGGTGGCTCTAAAATCCGTACTGACCCCTACTTTCTTTTCTGTTTCTTTTTCCGGTTTCTTTGTGGTGGTGGCGCTCCACCACCTACTCAAAGCATCAGGATGCTCCAACAATGATGGATGGATTAAAAGCCAGAACTCTACGTGACCATCATCATCAAGTCATTCCGTGAGAACCCTAAATCCAAAGAGGACTGTTTCATTTATGTTAGGTAGAATGCCCAGAGTGGACTGGGCGGTCTCATGGTCTGGAATCCCTACAGATTTTATTTTTTCTCCAGCCGTCTGGAGTTTTTTGTTTTTTCTGTCCCCCCTGGCCATTGAACCTTACTCTTATTCGATGTTAATTAATGTTGATTTATTTTGTTTTCTTATTGTGTCTTTTATTTTTCTATTCTTTATTATGTAAAGCACTTTGATCTACTGTTTGTATGAAAATGTGCTATATAAATAAATGTTGTTGTTGTTGTTGTTGTCTTGTTATTTATTCTGTTTCTTAATTCAACCAAACCTCCTCTTGCTACATTTGGTCTAAATTTCGAACATCAACAAGATCTCAGCAAATAACAAACTGGAATTTAACGGGCTAATACTGAGCAAGCTCTCATTGCCCTAGTTGTTTTCATTAACTTTGATATATTCTTATGTCTGCAATGGTGCCTATTCTGTGTAAGCAGACCTCAGATGCACTTTCACTTTGTCTGCCACTTAGTAGGCTGCCCATAGCCATAGTCATTTTCACTCAACTTGTGTGCTTTGGACAATATGCATCTTTATAAAGTAGAAGTCTGACTTAAATTTCATTACCATCTATAAAGTTTGATCACCTTATGTGAAGTGCATCTGTGTGTATCATCCACCTAATTCAATGGTGAAGCACAACCTTTAAAGACTCAAACACCACTGGGTTACTGCATTGCCACTGCGCTCTCCATGCCTTTACATATGTAATGAAATAATGCAGTAAACAATGCAGTAGTACTGAATAAAAGAGTAATATCTCTAATATAATAATCATATGTGCTATATAAATACACATACATTAAGAATAATTAGTGGGGCTTACACCTCCTCCAGACAACAAGGGGGGTGACTGCCCTGGTGGCTTTGGGGACCATGGGAACAGAGCTTAGAAGCTCAACCCTATAGAGGCCCGTGGTCAATGCCAGGGAGCAGCCGGATGCCTGAGGAGCCCAGGCCCTCAGCACTTCCGCCACACCTGGAAGTGCTGGGGGAAGAAGACCAAGGACACCCGGAGTGCTTCTGGGTGGACAGCTGGCCCTTCCGCCACACCTGTGAGGGCCGGCGGAAGGTTATCGGGTGGCACCTGGAGCTCGTCCAGGTGAGGATAAAAGGGGCCGTCTACCTTCATTCGATGGCTGGAGTCAGGTGGAAGTGGACAGAGTCTTGGAGGAGAGGAGAGGAGGCAGACCTGAAGAGTCATAGGCATTTGGAAGAGGTCTGGATTTTGGGGTTATTGGTGCTGCGGCACTGGGTTGTGTGTGCATCATTTTTGTAAATAGTTGTAAATAAACGTGTGTAGTGCTTTAAAATCACATCTTTCTGTCTGTGTCCGGGCTGTTTCCCACAATATCAAACAAAAGTTCTAGTCTTTCCAGAACTGCACATTTAAATATAAAAAGAATTAACTGAAATCTAAAGCTCTGATATGTGACATAAAGACTGCTGCAGCCAAAGCATAATTACCTGGAGTACAGAACAGATAGCTGATAAAGAATACTGCTTCGAGCAGAGATAAAGTGCAGTAAGGTTGCAAGCACTAATTAAATAAAGTTTACTGGAACTTTAAAGTGTGAAATTTAGCTAAACAGGAAAAAAGGAAATAGAAGTAAGACATAATTAGGGTTAAGGGAAGTTGTTAGAGCGAAAAAAGGAGCACAATGAACACAAAGAAATACAAATGCAACAAAATGAAAAAGGCAATGGCTATATTGTCAGTATAATGTGCTGTCTATAGCTACCGATTGTTTTCCTTGCATATAAATTTTGCAAAACATTGTTAAAGTCTCAGTTTGAATAAAGTCTAACATCTGCTGTTACTGAAAAGCAACACCAGTGTAATAACTCTAATAAGCTATAAGAGGGGGCACAGTGGTTAGCATGGCACTGTCTCAACTCTAAGCTTGGATTCTGCCCTGGTCACGGTCTGAGTAGAGCTTGCATGTTCTCTTTGCAGCTGCACTGACTTTTCTCCAATTTCAGTCAGGTTTTTCCCACATCCTAAGGAAGTGCTAGGTTTATTGGTAGCTCTAAATTAGGCTTATGTGTGACCTATGTTGGTCTGGGGTTAGTTTCTGACTACCTATGCTTGCAGGACAGACTTAGGCCCTCCACAGCCATGAAATGGATTAGAAGGGCATAAAAACGGATAGAAGGATGAATAGATGAATAGATGGGCAAATGTATATGACTGCTGAAGGCCTGTGCGTTGGAACTGAGGAGTCCTCTACAGCGCATCTTCAATCTGAGCCTGGAACAGGGGAGATTCCCGAGGCTTTGGAAAACATCTTGTATCACCCCAGTCCCAAAGGTATCACGTTCTAGTGAGATGAATGACTTCCAGCCTGTTGCTCTGACGTCACATGTGATGAAGACCATGGAGCGGCTGCTGCTTCACCACCTGATCCCACAGGTCTGCCACGCCTTCGACCCTCTGCAGTTCGCATACCAGGACAAGGTGGGAGCAGAGGATGCCATCATCTATATGCTACACCAATCCCTCTCCCACTTGGACAGAGGCAGTGGTGCTGTAAGAATTATGTTTTTGGACTTCTCTAGCGCCTTCAACACCATCCAACCTCTGCTCCTTAGAGACAAGCTGACTGAGATGGGAGTAGACTCACACCTGGTGGCATGGATTGTGGACTATCTTACAGACAGACCTCAATATGTGCGTCTTGGGAACTGCAGGTCTGACATTGTGGTCAGCAACACAGGGGCGCCGCAGGGGACTGTACTTTCTCCGGTCCTGTTCAGCCTATATACATCAATCTTCCAATATGACTCGGAGTCCTGGCACGTGGAAAAGTTCACTGATGACACTGCTCTTGTGGGCTGCATCAGGAGTGGGCAGGAGAAGGAGTACAGGAAGCTAATCAAAGACTTTGTTAAATGGTGCAATTCAAACCACTTACACCTGAACACCAGCAAGACCAAGGAGCTGGTGGTGGATTTTAGGAGGCCCAGGCTCCTCATGGACCCCGTGATCATCAGAGGAGAGTTTGTGCAGAGGGTGCAGACCTATAAATACCTGGGAGTGCAGCTGAATGACAAATTGGACTAGACTGCCGATACTGATGCTCTATGTAAGAAAGGTACTTTCTTAGAAGGTTGGCGTCCTTCAACATCTGCAATAAGATGTTGCAGATGTTCTACCAGACGGTTGTGGCGAGTGGCCTCTTCTACGCGGTGGTGTGCTAGGGAGGCAGCATAAAGATGAAGGACGCCTCATGCCTGGACATACTTGTTAAGAAGGCAGGCTCTATTGTAGGAGTAAAGTTGGACAGTTTAACATCTGTAGCAGAGCAACGGGCATTAAGCAAACTCCTGTCAATCATGAAGAATCCACTGCATCCACTGAACAGTGTCATCTCCAGTCAGAGGAGTAGCTTCAGTGACACACTGCTGTCACCATCTTGCTCCACTGACAGACCGAGGAGATCGTTCCTCCCCCACACTATGCGACTCTTCAATTCCACCCGGGGAAGTAAATGCTAACATTATTCAAAGTTATTGTCTGTTTTTACATGCATTTTTATTACTCTTTAATTTAATTTTATTTTTTGTATCAGTATACTGCTGCTGGATTATGTGAATTTCCCCTTGGGATTAATAAAGTATCTATCTTTTTTCAGAGTCGCCCATGTGCCTTCTAGTTGAGACGTCATGTTTTTAAAAGGGGCTTTTTCATTTCCAGTCTCCCATAAAACTGTAACTGACGAAGCACTCATGTATGTATGTACAGTCTCTCCAGTCTTAGCTTATCTTAACTTATAACTCCTTCAGAGTTTTCTTAGGTCTCTTGGTGGCTTTCCTCATTAGTCGTGTCCTTGCCCAGCCACTCAGATTTTGTGTACGGGCTGCTCTAGGCAGATTTACAGCTCTGCTATACTCTTTCCATTTCTTAATGGCTGATTTAACTTGGACTCCAAAGGATATTCAGTGACTTGGACATTTTCCTGTCTCCATCCCCTGACTTGTGCTTTTTAATCACTTTTTCCAGAGGTGCTTGGGGTGTTCTTCTTCATTGTGTTTTTCTTTCCACATACAGATGTATTTTTGTGATAGTCAACTGAAAGCCCTTGACTACGGACAGGTGATCTCCACTGAACTAATTATGGGACTTCTAAAGCCAGTAGGCTGCACCAGTGATAATATAGGATTCATTATTTTGTGTTTTATATTTCTAATGACTTTAGAGCGCTTTGCAGAGATCAGTTTTCACTTTGACATTAAAGAATATTTTTCTGTTGACCTACATCAAAAACACCAAATTAAATCCACTGTGATTCATTGTCGTATAATAAAACATGTAAAAACTTCCAGGGTGGTAAATACTTTATTAGACATTATATGTGGTCCTAATTCAGATTTGTTATCAAGTTCCAAAAGTATAGAAAGTTAACCTTATTTAAAAAATATCATTTAAAATTCTATTTTGTTAATATTTATTTTGAAGACATGCCAACATTCAACTCTCTTATGTGAAAAAGTGAGCACATACCATTCAGCATCAATAGACTAATCTAAATATTTTATACCATGGGATTTTTGTTTTGGTCGATTTCTGATCCAGTTATTGTATTTTGATTCCTAGGGGGAATGTGCACATTTTGTGAAATGTTGGGGCTTTTCTCCCCCATTGTTTGAAATACTGGTAATTAACAAGCCATCATGCATGATCTTCCTCCATTTGTCTGCATAATCTTCTGAACCTCAGCCAACCAGAATCTGCTATGTGCTGTGTATCTGTGAAACTGGCCAGTCCCCATACTCGGGGGATGTAGTCCTCCGTTCTTGTTTTGTTGGCACAGCTGGCTGTTCTAACCCCCTGCTCATGATCTCATATGCTGTTATTTATATCAAATTACAAAAGAGAGGGGAAAACGGATGCAGAAAAGAGAGAAATGAAAATTCTGTTGCCATGCCCTTCTTTTGCTCAGCAGACTGTCTACCAATTTTACCTCTCCTCAACCTAAACTACTGCAATAAAAATCATTGCAGCAACCCCATAAACATATGTAGCCTGTGGTGGATGTCTGTAAAATCTTTCTTACACTTCATAACTAAAACAAATCTCAAACTGCTACAATAGGATGCTGGGAGACGTCACACATAAAGCCTTATGTTTTCTTTGTATGATTTGTGATAATATTCATTATGATAATTTATCTACTACACTTAACTATTTACAGTGGTGTGAGAAAAACTATTTGCCCCTTCCTGATTTCTTATTCTTTTGCATGTTTGTCACACAAAATGTTTCTGATCATCAAACACATTTAACCATTAGTCAAATATAACACAAGTAAACACAAAATGCAGTTTTTAAATTATGGTTTTTATTATTTAGGGAGAAATGAAATCCAAACCTACATGGCCCTGTGTGAAAAAGTAATTGCCCCCTTGTTAAAAAATAACCTAACTGTGGTGTATCACACCTGAGTTCAATTTCCGTAGCCACCCCCAGGCCTGATTACTGCCACACCTGTTTCAATCAAGAAATCACTTAAATAGGAGCTGCCTGACACAGATAAGTAGACCAAAAGCACCTCAAAAGCTAGACATCATGCCAAGATCCAAAGAAATTCAGGAACAAATGAGAACAGAAGTAATTGAGATCTATCAGTCTGGTAAAGGTTATAAAGCCATTTCTAAAGCTTTGGGACTCCAGCGAACCACAGTGAGAGCCATTATCCACAAATGGCAAAAACATGGAACAGTGGTGAACCTTCCCAGGAGTGGCCGGCCGACCAAATTTACCCCAAGAGTGCAGAGACGACTCATCCGAGAGGTCACAAAGACCCCAGGACAACGTCTAAAGAACTGCAGGCCTCACTTGCCTCAATTAAGGTCAGTGTTCATGACTCCACCATAAGAAAGAGACTGGGCAAAAACGGCCTGCATGGCAGATTTCCAAGACGCAAACCACTGTTAAGCAAAAGAACATTAGGGCTCGTCTCAATTTTGCTAAGAAACATCTCAATGATTGCCAAGACTTTTGGGAAAATACCTTGTGGACTGATGAGACAAAAGTTGAACTTTTTGGAAGGCAATTGTCCCGTTACATCTGGCGTAAAAGGAACACAGCATTTCAGAAAAGAACATCATACCAACAGTAAAATATGGTGGTGGTAGTGTGATGGTCTGGGGTTGTTTTGCTGCTTCAGGACCTGGAAGGCTTACTGTGATAGATGGAACCATGAATTCGACTGTCTACCAAAAAATCCTGAAGGAGAATGTCCGGCCATCTGTTCGTCAACTCAAGCTGAAGCGATCTTGGGTGCTGCAACAGGACAATGACCCAAAACACACCAGCAAATCCACCTCTGAATGGCAGAAGAAAAATAAAATGAAGACTTTGGAGTGGCCTAGTCAAAGTCCTGACCTGAATCCAATTGAGATGCTATGGCATGACCTTAGAAAGGCGGTTCATGCTAGAAAACCCTCAAATAAAGATGAGTGGGCCAAAATTCCTCCAGAGCGCTGTAAAAGACTCATTGCAAGTTATCGCAAACGCTTGATTGCAGTTATTGCTGCTAAGGGTGGCCCAACCAGTTATTAGGTTCAGGGGGCAATTACTTTTTCACACAGGGCCATGTAGGTTTGGATTTTTTTTTCTCCCTAAATAATAAAAACCATCATTTAAAAACTGCATTTTGTGTTTACTTGTGTTATATTTGACTAATGGTTAAATGTGTTTGATGATCAGAAACATTTTGTGTGACAAACATGTAAAAGAATAAGAAATCAGGAAGGGGGCAAATAGTTTTTCACACCACTGTAGGCTTATGTCCAGTTATTGTTGATTTATTAATATTGGTCAGTTCATAAATTCAAAAATGAATAAAACATCTCCCTCTACTTATACTTATCATATTGTTTTTAGAGTAACTTTGGTCTCAAAGCCAATTACTATAGTCAATTTAGAAGGCCTTACTGGTATTTTGGGTATTCTAGCACTTTTCATTTCTTTGTGTTTATTAAAATTGCCATCTTCCATCTTATCACCCTGTATTGTTAGTGGGCAACAAGTCCCTGCAATGTGACATCCAGTTTCTAACATATGAAATATATTGTGTAGGCAGTAAGAGTGTTTTGGCTGATTCTGAACAACAGCATTTATTTCTATAGCACATTTTCATACAATCAATGCAGATGAAAGTGCTTTACAAGATGTCAAAGAGAAGGTTACAAGAAAATAAAAAACAAATAAGATTAGGTAAGAATATAAATGAATACGTAACAATGAAAAAACAAATAAATCAATATGAACTTATAAAACATATATATAATTGATAGAAGAGTAGTGTTCTTATAATCAATATTATAATTTAAGTCTTTAAAAAATTGCTCCAGTGATAATATCAGATGGATGGGAGAACACACGAAAAAAAACTACAGACATGCTGGAGAACAAAAAACAAAATCCGCAGGGGTTCAGAAGGCCAAAAGATCGCCCAACCCCCTCCAAGTATTCCAACTAATGTAAATTTGCTTAAGTTATTCCTTATTGTTTCCAGGCTTTATCTGAGAAGATTCAATGAAGTCAGTCTCCTGGACAGCATAGGCACCCGATTTCATCTCATGGCATTTTTTATTCTTTGATTGTCTACTGCTCAGAACTTCTTTTTGTTTGAAATGTTTTTGTTTTTTTTTTGATTAGGAGTCAAAACTTTGTCCGACTGTTTATGGTTTCATCTATTCTCCCTTCTCTCTTATTTAGTTAAATCCAGATTTCTTACTGTGAAGATATTTTGGATTCTGAATACATTTTCGTGCAATTTCTCATTTATTTAGCCACAGGTTCTTAAACTATGGGTCACAACCCATCTTGGGTCACAGGTCACCACTACTGGGTTCGCGTACAGTTTGCGAAGTGTCTCACGATGGGTTGCTGTGGGTTGCTTAAGCAATCTGCATTGGCCACTATGATATACAGTAGTACTGAAGATATCGCATCCTTGACACGGAGGTCAGCTTTTGTAATATTGTCTGAAACAGAATAAACACACAATGGACTGCAACTTGCCTTTCACTGCGACTTTGATATCTGACCACTTTTTTTATTTTGGGCATTGTGCAACTTTCTGAACTTGAACTTTCGAGTGTCTCCACCACACTCTATCACTTGATCAGCTTCTTTTTGTTGCTTATACTGTACCATTGCTTAAGCCAACAAATAGTACATTTTTCCTTGCCTCCACTTTAAATTTGCTGAAATTCCAATTTTTTCCACATGCTTTTGCATTTGTCTTTTAACAAAAAACTGAATTTAAGGGGCTATTTATATTGATTTGCGTATTCAAATATGCAAAATTCTGGGTGGAGTCAGGGCAGGGCTGTAGGCACGTGCGTTAAATTTCATGTTCATAGGGATTTATAAAGGGGAAGTGTGTGGAACTGGCATACACACAGTTTTATATATCTGGATTTTTTTCTGCATACGCACATTTCCAGTTTTGTCCATATGCCATGTTTTATGTGTGAATTCTAATGCACAATGTTAGACATGAAGCCTCAGACCTTAAAGACATCAATGGGCATGAATACACAGCATCTAAAGAAAACAATAATACTGTTTCTATGCTTAAACAACTACTGAGTTAGACTAAAGTATTTTTAAACTGCACTTTCTCCCAAGGACCTATGAAAAAAATCCTTATTAGACTCAAAGACAAGAATAACTGTTTTATTTAATTTTAGTCTTACTTTTTGTTCAAGTTACCAATCATCCTGTTTTAAATGCAGGCTCTTTCACTCTGTCATAATCAGTTCAGTTTGATTAGACTGTTGAATTTTGATAGTACTGATTAGAAGCTGGGCAGGAAAAACAATCCAGGACAGCTTCGCACCTCATCTTGTGGGCAGTTTTCAGTCTTTGCTAAATTTTATTCTTCTTTTTCTCCTGTCCCATTTAGGGACAGTTTTATTTTTTATTTATATGCTAACTGTATGATCTGTAATCATGACATCTCTTAATTTCTTTGTAGTTAACACAAACATTTATTTGTCTTTCAAACCTCATGAATCTGGAAGATTTAACTGAGTCTCTTTATTGTATGAATTAATTACACTATTAGATATTGAAATTCCTTAAAATGAAACTAGTTAAGCCAACACCATACATAATGCATTCTGATTCTACAGTCACATATCGCAGAAGCGTCAACTAATTTTGAAAAATTACCCAGGGCAGGGGACATGGACCTCCCTCTGTGTGCTGACCTATTTTTGAAAGTACTGGTGGTACATTTATCTAAGCCACAGCTGGCTCTTAGTTTCAGGGTTAACCAAATACATCCCATAAACTACATTCTGTGAAAAACATTTATCTGACTTTTCTACTAAATTCTCTTGCAACTATGTCTGAATATATAAAGATCATAATAAATAATGCAAAACCACCAACAAGAACAATCACACTATGGACCACCACTTAACTACAGCAATTGAAACAGTGAAAATGATAACATGAAATAAAAAATGACTTGTGTACAAAGCAAGGCACTCAATCCACTGTGCCGTGTATGTCATGTTAAATAAATAAAAGTGGAAAATCAATTAGAATTCACAATTAAATGGTTATTTCACACTGATAAATAGTGGTGGTGTTGAAAAAAACTATTTCTGCTTCCAGAATTTATTGTTGTGATGCAGTTGCTATTGACTGACTGTTGTGAGCTGCACTCGTTGCCAGCAGCAGCCAAGTTGACTTAATGCAAATTAATTTTTCCATGCTGATGTTCACTTCAATGCACAAACACATAAACCAGATTTGCTTGTACAGAGATCATTTTACTTGATTAAATATTTTGAGACATAATGGAATATGAATAATGTACAAAGAGTAGTAAGCTAGTGCTTAGAACAAATTTGATTGTTACAGAGGTACCAAACATATATATTTACTTACCTGCCCAGTAAAACTCTCATACTGACTGATATGAAGGTACTAGATATACCTACTTACCTGCATATACAATAAAACTCCCACATGCATTTATGGAGTGTGACTACAATATACAGTAGGTCTTACTCAAACTCAACATACATTTTTCTTTCATAGTTAAAAAAACATAATTCTCTTATTCAAAATATCTAATTCAGAGGCAATCCAAATTATCCAAGTTATGCCAAGACCAGCACCCTTACTTCCAAACTAAATTTTAACATTTCCTTTGCTTTCTGTATTTTTCTTTTCCAAAATTAAGATTATAACATGTTTCTTTTTTATCCTTTCATAATGCAAGACATTCTTCATCTTTTGGAACTCTGTATTTTCTTTATTCTACACATCTAAGATTCTTATTCTTTAAACACTGGAGCAGTTTTAGTGGTTAAACGCTCTTGGACTTTAAACAATTTAGAATTTACAGTTCTTTAAACACAAGATACTTCACTTCTCCTCCAAGCACTTTATTTTCCCTTTTCTCTTTTACATCCAGCATTTTTCTTCTGTTTATGAATATAAAATGCTTCTTTGAAGAATTCTAATTCCATCAGAAACAGATGACGCTGCTGTCTGCTGTTCTTTTTCTTTACTTCCCTTTGAACGTTCATCATTTTTGCCCACTCGACTGTACATTTTTTGTTGCATTTTTCAGTACACTAGTGATTTTCACTGTAGCCGAAACTTGTAGCCAAAACTGTGTTACCACCTACTTTTAAGTAGTCTAACTTAATAACACAAACTAATTCTCAGTTCAATTACACTGCAAAAATACGCCAAGTGAAAAGTATTTAAATCGTGATATTAAATCCAGTTTTTTCTTATTGTAGGAATTATTGACAGCCCAAATATTCGTATTTACGATTATTTAGCTTACTTTAAGAAATCTTATCAAGTAAATTTTGCTCACCCTTTTGGCAGATTTTTCTTGGTAAATACAAGAAAAAACAACTCCTGTTTGTGTCAATCCAAAAATTAAAATCTGGCTTTGTTATATTTTTATTTGTATGTAGCTTGCACCGGTGCATTATTGAAGAAATCGTTTGTTTACTTTACTTTGCTGATTGAGATTTCACTTTCATCCAGTTTTTTATATTTCAAACTATTGCTTACGAATTGCCACACAGGTGTTTATAACCCTGAGTAGCTTTACCACTGAAAGTAAATTTCAACCGTTATCTGCTCGATTAATGGTCAGTATTTGGATAGAGTGAGTAGATCAGTTTAAAGTATGAACAATTTACTTAATGTGAAACTGCTAAGAACGAACACTTTGAGAAACAAGGGTCCTCCATAACTGAATTTAAAAGAACACGTAGTGGAGTATTTAATGTAAAAAAAAGTCTGTTTTTTATTCTGTTTTCCCATTTAACTCTAGCTTTATTTGTTTGTTTTTAAAGAGTTTAATATTTGCACAAATGATAAATAGATTGTCTTGTTAGAGCAAAGTTCTTATGAGCAATGGGGTTTACATACAAAACTGAACCTGTAATGTACTACACCTCGTGTTACAGTGCAATGGTGCTATTGATGATGTCCATGTGTAAGGCTCTTAGTGTCAGAATGTTAAGAAAATAGAAAAGAAGTTAAACAAATTTAGAAATTGTACAAAACAATTAAAGAACATAAACCAAATTGTGAACAAAACTTCCTTATCCTGACAATAATACTGACTTTTTGTTTTTCTGTTTTGTTTTTGTGCTGTTTAATCGTGTGTTTTGAAATCTCCTTTTCTCTTGCATTTTTAATATTGACCTAATGAAAGGTGAAGGAACATACAACACCTTTTATAGGCTAACTAAACAGATTACAATATGAAAGTTTTGAGGCAGCTCAGTTCCCTTTTTTCAGGCCAGTTGTATTACAGCAACTGGAGTTCCCTGTGTTTACATAGACACTAGGAAAGAAACAGCATTTTAAAACCTTTAAGTGGGTCATCTTCAATTTAACAGGCGACAAGAACAGTGTATAGTCAAGATCTTTTGATAACTCGAAAGTGTGAAAAACTTGTTGCATCTTTCCCAAGAAGACTCATGGCTGTATTAGCTCAAAAGGGTGCTTCTACTAAATACTGAGCAAAGGGTCTGAATACTTAGGACCATGTGATATTTCAGTTTTTCTTTTTTAATAAATCTGCAACAATTTCAAAAATTCTTTTTTTTGTCTGTCAATATGGGGTGCTGTGTGTACATTAATGAGGAAAAAAATAATTTAAATGATTTTAGCAAATGGCTACAATATAACAAAGAGTGAAAAATTGAAGGGGGTCTGAATACTTTCCATACCCACTGTACGGCCATAGCCTGCAGCTTGGTCGCCGTGTGAGGCGGAGTTGCATCCCTCATCTTCACGCCTCCCATGTAAATGAGTGCCTGCCCATATAAGGCCATCCGTCAGCAGCTATCCAATAAACAAAATATGAAATATTCGCGGGTGAAGGACTGTGCTTATGCAAACGAAGATGAGATGGTCAGGGATAGACTAGTGTTTGGCAGAAATTCAGCGAAAGTGCGAGACAATCTTTTAAGCGCCAGGTCTTAGCTAAAATTAAATAAAGCCGTTTACATCGCAAGATCACACGAGATAGCACAAGCACAGCTGAGAACCTTCGATGCATGTACTCCGAGCGGCTCACGTGAACTGACTTTGCAGGACCAGGGAAGGTAAACCCGTGCATGCAGTGTGTGATGTCTCAGATAAAGAGGAAGACGAGCTGCTTATTGATGCAGTAGGAAACGAACAACCCTCTGAAGCTGAACAAGCCTTTGTAGACATATCAATAGGAAAGAAAGGTGTAAAGCTTAAGTTTAAATTATGTTTATAGACACGCTGCCGCTAAATATTTGCAGGCAAATCCACAACTTAATACCGGGAATGCCTGTTAAACATCTTAGCTTCATGAGTACCGATTTGGGTAGTGAACACTTCGATGAATGAAACCTGTTATCTTTACAACGGTTGACAAACACGGAATATAACTTCAACACAACACATCCTCCAAATACGAACCTGAGTGAAAGAAATAATGATAATCAAATCCTTGATGACAGCAACACTCATAACAGAGACAAAACAATTACACTGGCAATCATGTTGCGTTTTTTTAAAAATGTTTCCTTTTCTTTTTCATAACTTCTTTAACACACTATACTTCTCCGCTGCGAAGCGCGGGTATTTTGCTAGTACACTATAAAAAGATGATATCACATAATATGATTTGGATTTGTTTAGAGTTCTGGAGATCTCAACTATCAAGCTGCCTCCCCAGTTTGGCCATTCCACAGCTGAAATAGCGCTAATCTGATGAAAGGATCCCTCTTTCCCACGATTCCTGTGATCCTCCATCAGGGATGACCTTACCTTAGGCAGGCAAAACAACTTGGCAGGTGGGCCGTGGCACCATATTGAGTACCGAAAACTAACTGACTAACAATAGAGATGCAGTCTGTACTGTTAATCAGCAGCTCTAGTCAGGATATGCTAAACTGAAGTAGTGAGTCTTCAGCCATATCTAAAGTAACTGAAGCAGAAGGCTCAGATACACAACTGTGCGAGAGGATGAGTATATCAGCGTCTGAAGTGGAAGAGGCAGATGACTTGAAGATCCTCAGTTGGCTGCTTCCTTAAGTAGTACATATCAAATAGCAGTATCATCTACAACAGTGAAATGATAATTCTGGGATTTAAACAAAACGTCACATTTTAAACTGACAAATAAAAAGAAAGGGTTGAAACAGGGAAAAGTTTGAAATTTGCCACAAATCCACAAATAAAACGTCCATATTATTTTCCATTTTCTAACCTTGTATTTTCTTTTATGGGCGTGCACTTGCCATGTAAAACTAGGAGGTGACTTTTACGTTTTTCATTTAGCAAATGATATGCATTTTCTGGTGCGCTAATTGCATGCTGACATGTTGGAGTATGTTGGAGATTGCGCTTCCTAGGAATTCAAATGCTTCTTATTTCCAGCAAGGAAGGGCTTTTGTTGAAGTCAATGATCATTTCCACTGTTTTAACTTTGTTGTGCGCCAGATGAGATTTAGTATGCCATGATACCAAATGGTCCACCTAACTCCAATAAATTTCCTTTCTTGCTATTATCGATGGGATGAATGAACATTGTATTAAGAGCACCTTAGAGCATGTTTACTGATGAGTCTGTAGAGGTGCCGCCATTAGTCTACAGTGAGAATAACAAAGAGGACAGCATACAACCCCAAAGAACTCTTTACTTATGGTGAGTCCGAAAGGTGAGGGCCCACACTTATGGATTGCTTCATGTTTGAAGTTCAAAATCTATTAATATGAGAAAGTTCAAAGTTAAATACTGGTATGCTGAGCTTAAATCTACAAACAAAATTCTTGCATAAGTGCCAGAACTTCATAAATTAGACAATATTCATATGATTCCAAGGTCTAGGTAACTTTATGTAAAATATTGACTATTAAAAAGCTATTCTGTCCCCTGAATCATTAAAATAGTATTTAATTATATGAAATAAAAAATAAAACTATACAGCAATACAGCTATCTACTTGAATCGTTTAAGTATTTTATAAATGTTTCCATCCACTCAGCTGGAAAATGATTCAAAAGTTACATTGAGCAGGAAAAAGAGAGCAAGCCAATGGGTTTCACGCCAGAAATGACCAAACTAAAAAAGTATGTCATGATATACTATTTCTCAATAAAAGCGTGCAACAAACAGATGTATTTTAGGTAAACTCTGCTGTCAAAGGTCCTTGAGGGGAATGCAAAATATGATGAACAATAGAAAGGTATGATAAATAATAGCTTCATGCAGCTGTGCTTTCATGAGGAAAATGAAACTGCTGATGGTTAGATAAGCATGAAGTTTTTATTTTGTAATATATTTACTCTGGAACTGACTCTGAGGCAAATATCTATTTTTTACCAGTACTTGTTGCTCAGTTTCTTTGAAAATGAAATTTAAAATGTTTAAAAAATGTGTGAAAGGCTTAACCCTTTTTTAGATAGGAAGAACTTACACATAAGTCTAGTCTTGCACTTAAATACAGGGTGCAGCAATTTCACTTGCAATTACTATAACCAAACACTTCCAATAACTGAAGTCTTTTATGTTCATTATGTAGAAAATTTAACTCTCTCTTCCTTACAAAAATTGCAAGGATTTATTTTTTTTAAGTTCAAACATCTCCTTTCAGGTACTGACATAGGATTTGACCAGGTTAGCTCAAAACTTTAATTTTGCTTTTTTTTTTACTCATTGCTATGTGGACTTGCTCTTGTCTTTGGGATCACTGTCTACATGCTACATGACCCACTTACTCTTCATCTCACAGTTAGATTATCATGCACAGTTCATGGTGCCTTAAATTGATGGTAAGTTGTCAAGGTTCTGAGGCACTAAAGCATCCCTACCCTCACCATCACACTAGCACTTGTCACGTGCGTGTGAATAGTGGACAGTGTAAGGGCTCTAGTGGTAGTAGTTTCCCACAGCTCCACACGTTGGTGCTGTCTACTAACATCTTTTCTTTTCCTCTCTCTGCAGACTGGAAGACCAATGGTTTTAGCCCTAGTGGTGTCATTTCCAGTGCTTGTCCACCTGGACACACCTCTTCCTGACGAAAGTGCCTAAAGTCAGAAGTTCTGCCGTCTTAGACAGTCAGCATTTAAACTTGCATCTGGAATGTCGTTTTTCTCAACGTTATTTGTTTTTCTTTCATACAGGGTTTGCCTTTGGGTTCTGTAGCCCCTTAGTTTCTGCCTTCTTTCTTACAAACTTAATGTCTGAGTCATGGTATGACGTTCATTACTATGGAATGCAATATTTGCTTAATTCCAGACTAAATGCAACTCCTTTCCATGACAAGTAACAAGTGAGGGTTTACTGTATATATTTCAGTAATAACTTACGATGGTAGAACGCCTACCGGTATATTGTGAAGTACGCTTAGTGAGTATGTCTCGATGAAATCGACATACTAGCCTTATTTCAGCTGATCTTGGTTCCACAAAAAGAGTTTTAGGGCAGGTTACGCTTGGTACCTGAGGCAACTAAATGACACTTCCTAGGCTATGCTGAAGGTGAAGCTTGAACATAGTTTTGTGTTGGGAGAGTACATGAAACGGCCAGTTAATGAGAGACAAAGCCTAGGATTCTTAGTTATACTATTGTTTAAATAGCTCTTATACGTTTATTAAAAAAATAGTTTAGCTTATAACATTTTGCCATCTATTTAAAATGGCAAGAATTAATAATACATGACTTTTAAATTATGTCATTTATTTCCATCATATTTTATTTTGTGTCAACGATAGAATCTTTTTAGCATATGTACTGTATTGTTGCTACTTTCATTATCATTTCAAGTCATCTATATGTTTATTACAAAAATGGAAAAAAACATTATAAGCTCAACTACAGTTTACTTTAAATGCAGATAATTAGTAATATACAATTTTTTATTTATGTCATTTGGCTTATCATATTTTTTGTCAATATTAGGATTTTTTGTATACATAATATTGCTGCATTCTAAGCTTACATTATCATGTAAATTAATCTTATATGTTTGTTACAAAATGACAAACATCAAATACTATAATGTACATTAAAAATGGCAAGAATGAAAAATATATTACATTTAAATTATTACACTATTCACTCCACTACTCTTTTGCCAACAAAAAAATACAGTAATAAAAAATGGTATAAATAGGTTATGAAGTTATATTCCATTAAGTTATAATTATTATTTAAAGAAAATACCAATTTTTAAGTTAAGTTGGTAAGACTCTAAAAGAAAATCTATAATAATATAGACTAACAAGTAGCTGGGTTATCAATGGCTTTCACCTTGCTACTCTCTATTGAAACACATTTTTGCCCAGCCATTGTGATTGTGGTGCCATGAAGACAGAACTTTGTTGAACCAAGAGACTCCTATAGTTGTTTGTAAGGTTTTTTAATATATTTTTTTATTTCCTTGGTGGTGATTTGGTGCACTGGTACAAGTACATGAGAGTCTGTGTCATGAACTGGTCTCGTAACACAGACTAACCATGTCAGACAGAGCATAATAGAGACTGAATTCCTTTAAATTGGGTAGTGGGAACTTTCAACAGCTATAGAAGTTTATTCATGCCAAAATTAAATGCAATCTAATGTATTAACTGCTTTGAAATGCAATACATACTATTGCTATTTAATTCTGGTATGGTTTTATGGTGACATAATTAAACACATCCATCCATCCATCCATTATCCAACCCGCTATATCCTAACTACAGGGTCACAGGGGTCTGCTGGAGCCAATCCCAGCCAACACAGGGCGCAAGGCAGGAATCAAACCCCGGGTAGGGCGCCAGCCCACTGCAGTAATTAAAGACATATCAACCAAATGATCGATTGCTTTTCACTACAGCACGCAATTTTTGAATCAGTTTTAAATTCAATACAAAAGCATATTGCACTTGAATTCATGTTTATAGATCACGTCATAACTAAAGCAAAGCAGACATATTGCATTTCGCTCTCTGTATTACACTTCAATTTGAGACCCCGCTTTAATCGTGCCGAAACTAACAGCAATCAAATGACCAATCAGCATCAAAATGTTGGGCAAGTGGGAGAAAAGAGGTGTTCCAATCATGTGTGTGTGTTGTACTTGGAAAGAAAGTGAACAGGGAGTTGAAAAGGCAGGGGTTCCATCATCTCATTCAACAGCTGGCATCTAAATGACAATTTCATTCCCTTGCATGTCGAAACAATGGAATAACTATATAGGGTATAAGAAAAAGCTACGAAGAAACCAAACTTGGTAATGGTTACAAATTATTCTCTATATTCAGTATTTAGTTAAAATTTCTGACAACCCAAATCTCAAACAATTTAACCTCACTAGTTAATATGTATAAAAAGAAACCAGTTTTCGACATAAAAGGAATCTATTTCAGCAAGACTTTTCGCCATTTCAATTAACCACTCCACAGTCCATAATGACTCAGCCTATGCTCGACACCAGAATACAGAAACGTTTAGAAGTGGAATGCCTCTTTCTCCAACTGTTGATGCCCTTTGCCCCACTGTTTGACACTGATCGGTCATTTAATCACTTTTAAATTTGACATGATTAATGCGTAGTGTAATTTTGAATAGAAATGCAATGCACTCGGAATTGTGTCTTCTTTACATTTAATTATGATATGTATTGTATTGCATTTTAAACTGACAATAAAGTTGTATGTCTTAGTGAAAAGCAATCAATTGTTTGGTTGATATGCTTTTAACTAGGACATGATAAAGTAGTGCCAAAATTAAATAGCCCACTTGATATGTATTACATTTCAACATAGTTACCATGTTGGATTGCAATTCATTTTAGCTCAACTACCACTTTCATCACTCACTGAAGGTAGTAGAAGAGAACAAAATGATGAACAAAACTAATAGCTACTGTATTATGAACAATGCTGCACATCCTTACATACTCTCTCTGACACGCTATCTTTGAATATGTCTAGCCTATGAATTATTCTACGGAACCGTGTCAAGAAATGCAACTCCTTCATACCAGTGCCAATACATCTTTATGATGCTTCATTGTGACTGCTTTCTTATCTTTAGCCTTATTTTAGCCAAGTCAATTGTTATTGCTTGGGGGGTGTTTTTGTTTGTTATAATATTGCCTCTAAAATCTATCTGTGGTTTTTCTTGTATTTTATCTGCAAACACTAAGAAATATAAAGTTTAATATGGATCTGTCAGTAAATTTTGCAAGAGGGAACATCCAATCTCCCAACTACAGTCTTTAGAGGAGAAATGTTTCACTCATCTTATCTCTTTGAGAGCAAAGATAGGATTTCTGCAGGAGACAAATTTAAATAGTAAGAATCAGTCAAGACTAAAAAGAAATTGACTTCACCAAACTATGTTATGAAGACTAGATGTGTGTAAATTTTAATTCCCCAAAGTAATTATATTTGTAGCTATTGACACATATTACTGAATAATAATTTGCTTCACTTTTCTTATTGTTTCAAGACTTCTTGGCCACATAGTCCAATTTACTTATTTTGTGACAGATAGCATCAAGTCTCTTTCCCTTTTCTCTAGTATCTGTCTTTCTGCCTAATGATCATGTAGGGTTGGATCATAATGTGATATAAATTCAAGCTACCCCGGAAATGTCCCGTTACTGCATTTCCGTTATGCATTTGTTTTCCTTCTGAACAGCAAATATCTGGAGGCTTGAAACAAAGCTACATCTAAAAGCCTCTCTGAGATGTTTTTTTTTTTTCAATCTCTGATTTTATTTCTTTCTGCTATAGATGGTTCATCCCCAGTCCTAGCAGAACAGCATGCTTCACATTTCTACTAACAGTGAAGACGAGGGGAATTCCTGTCATTTTCTGGAAACTTAGTGTACATTTCTTGCTATTTCACAGCTATTTCTTTTGAAAAGTGTTTGCAAGATACTGTATGCAGTGGATTGCCTGCCTGCTTTTGCCAAAGTTAAGCCAATCTCGAGAAAGCTTTCCCTTCAATTTGAAGATGTGCAATGTGGCAAATAAGAAAACAATATCCCTCTTAGTTTTTCCATGTGTGCTTTGCTAAGTCAGTGATTTCTAGAGTACAAACAACTTGATATGTGTGAGAATCAGTTTTATTAAGGGACCGCAATCAGGATCAGGAAGTTTGGTATCTGCTGTGCATTCAACATTTTCAGGGTTTGCCACTGCCTTCTCATCATTGCACAAAATACTCAATTCTAAAGTAGGCATTTGGGAATCAGATTGGTTGCAGGGTATCTCAAGGTAATTGACATACCTCCTCTCTCTTAGGTAATATTTTTTATCATGATTTTCTTGTTTTTAATTGATAATTTGTTCTTTTCCATGTTAATTAGCCTTCTTGCTGTCCCTTGTCTCTTTTCACTTTAATGCACCTGCCTTATGCAGTAACATTGCTAGAAAAAAATCAATAAGGTGGCCTCATGTGACTAATATACATTATCAATTTGGGGCTTCCAAAGGCAAATCATTACTTTCAAAAGTGAGGGATGCTCTAAGTTATTTATGTAAGGGTGTGGAAATAGTTACAGTAATACTTGTATTTTACACAGTCTGACATTCTTAATATAATAAATTCAACTGGGTAAACCAAGACAAAATGGCTCATTTCTCATGGACTTCAACTCGTTATCCATGAAAGCCATTGTGGAGCAACTACAATAGGGCAGTGTAGGGAGGCTGGCTTTCGGCACTCCTGTGGAGGGCACTGGAAGCAGGCAGCTGATTAGAGTAGGGGCCTACTCAATTTCAATCATTATGTGTTACTGCCTTTTGTGGAACTGCGTTTGATGCTGTTGTTAGTAACGGTGCCATTAAGAAAACAATGAATTTTTGTACATACCGTCCTAGGTCCCCCACCAGACAAGGGCCAGTGGTCAATGTCTCTAACCACCTTCACCGTCTGCATGGGATCTCTCAGAATTTCATTCAGCCATCTATAAAATATGTTCTTCCTCAGTCTTTGCAAAGCATGCCCTAATTCAGCTAAAAGGATGCATCGCTCACATATACAGGTATTTCATTTAAAACTGTCTAAAACGTATCCTGGGCAAGAGCCATACTGTAAACATTGCCTTCCAACACCTTCCTTGGAAGTTTATTTGGTCTGATAATGCTCTATGCTCAGATAGCACTGAATCTAAAATTACTACCAATCCTCTTATATTAATATTTAGAATAACATCTGAAGGGACAACATTAAGCAGCCAAAAATCTATTCTACACTGCGTTGCTTGCAAAAAGACTCATTTTGCTTAACTGCTTAAATTTAAACCTGCCTGTCATAAATACATGGGAAAGGGATGTAAGTTGTGCGGAAACCAGCCCAGACACAGACAGACAGACACCAGGATGTCCAAAACACACATTTATTTTCTATAAGCACCGCAATGCCTTACTACCAACAACTATCTCTTTTCTCTCTTTCCCTTTCTTTCTTTGACCTCCACTCCCCTCCTCACAAGCTCCGTCTCCTTCCTCCCAACTCCAGCTCCTCTACTGGAGCGAGGTGGCCCCTTTTATAATACCCCGGATGGGTTCCAGGTGCTCCATCCAACAACACTTCCTGGTGTGGCGGAATTGTCAGATGAGCACCCGGAAGCACTCCGGGTGCCCCTGGAATTTCTTCTGGCAGCACTTCCTGGTGTGGCGGAAGTGCTGCCATCCAAGGTTCCATAACTGTCCGGGCGCCCCCAGGCGGTGGTCACGTCCTCCCATAGGCATGAGCTTTCCAGCTCTGTTCCAGTGCCCCCCAAGCAGACCATGGTGGCTGCCCTCTCGTGGACCGTAGAGTCCCCAGCCATCTGGCATAGTTGTCAACCGGCCATAGTTCATCAATTAATTTATGGACTGTCATAAACTCCACAAAGAGCCATAGCAAGGTTTGTGGCAGCTACCCATATATTTGGTTTCTTGGCTGCAAAGTTGCAAATAAAAGACAGCACTGATGTGCACAAAATGAAGTCCAAAACAGAAATGAGGGAATAAGGGAAAGGTAGAGGCTTTTAAAGGTCAGGACAGAAAGTGACCTCAAAAGGGGCCGGGATCGTAAGGGTCTTCAGCCATAGGCTCGAGCCCAGACTAGACATCAAAGGTGTTGGAGCCCACAAAGTTTTCCTCTATAGGCTCAGACCTGGACGTGACGTCAAGAGGGCCAGGTGGAATCTCCTGTGAATGATCTGCAGGAAAGAGAGAAAAAGAGTCAGTGCACTCTGCCACATCCTGGTCTGATTTGGAATTGCACTTACTCAAGCCCTTTAGCTGCCTCCCATGCGCACGTTGAGTTTTAACAAATCTGTTAAAAAGTTTTGGATTTAGTAATTAGTATAATCTGTACTTGTATTTTAACTGAGACTTGTTCACAGCGCTCAGCGCCTGCACTTAGTTAAGAGCGCTATACAAAATACAAGTTGTATCATGCTGTCTTAAACTGTCAAATATTTAATTCTGATGAGGGACTTTTTAAGTTGTTTTTTTTTCTGTAGAATTAGACAAAAATGTATGAATGCTTTTCTAAAATAGGCATACTAGGGTTTCTTTTGTTTTAATATGCATGAGGCCTACATTAAAGTGAGCTCTTTTGCCTAACAGCTTTCTAAGTTAGGTTGGGAAAAGGGCTGAGTGTTCAATTTTTGGAAGTACAATGGCTGTATTAATGTATCGATTGTATTGTTCACTGAACTATATACTTGTTTTCTTAATAATAATAATAAAAAACAGAATATTGATTCCTAACAACTAAATAAGACATCGAATATCAAAAAAGAAATGGATGCCATGTGCATCATGTAACAGTTCAGGAAACAAACAAGCAACAAACATCAAAAAGCTGCTAAAAGAACTATTAGCATTACAGAATTCTTTGTAATAACATTTTCCTGTTTAGAACCCCGCTGTCTGATTAAGACCCTGGGCTCTTGAACTTGATGTTTCCAAATGATTGTGGAAAAACTGGCAACAGTAATTCATCTCAAAACAAAAAATTGTTTAAATACTACAAAATAAATGGGAAAGCAGTAAATTACAAATTTGCTGAACAGCATGAGCGAATTGTATTAAAAGGTAGGAGTGTTCTTTATCCAACATGTTCTGATTACTATTCAAAATTAATGAATGAAGAAGGTACAACCCTCATGCGTACTGTATAAGATATCTGCAATATTATAAAACTCTAAGGTCTGTGTGTCCAGGTTCTCAGAGTAATCTGATTGGTCAGTTTGGCTTTAGTGACACAAAAATAGAGAAAGTGTGAGTCTGAGACACACAAGGAGGAGTAAAGGTGCAATCTAAGAGAGTCAACGTCAAAGACATTGAGTATAAAACCGAACAGGAGGGAAATAAGGTGCCTTGAATACAACGGCAGAGTTTGAGAAGAAGACTTTAAGGAGAATGCTCACGAGAGAAGCAGTGCCTTTGAAGAGAGATTCAGACACACGCAGATACCAAGGAGAGGTGCTGCAGGTACACAAAGGGCAAGAGATAGCAAACAGGTAATCTTGTTAGTCTGCGGTGGGTTGGCACCCTGCCCAGGATTGGTTCCTGCCTTGTGCCCTGTGTTGGCTGGGATTGGCTCCAGCAGACCCCCGTGAACCTGTGTTCGGATTCAGCGGGTTGGAAAATGGATGGGATGGATGTTGTTAGTACTGTAAAAAGACATCAAAACCATCATGTGCTCCACAAAATATGTTGAAAAGATTTTAAACACCTTTTATAGTAAACTAGACAATATAAGATACAGAATAAAAATATGTGCTTTACTTTTTTAATAGTTGGATTTTCTTGGTGGCTCTGTGGCTAAGTATCTGCGCTGGTAATCAGGAAGGTTGCTCGATAAAATGCTGCTACTGCCACAGGGATCTTCCTCCATTGGGTCTTTGAACAAGGCCCTTAACCTGAAATTTTCTCCAGGGGTTCTGTACAATGGCTGACCCTGCACTTTGACCTTCAAAGGTCATGTGATAGACAATTTCCCCTCAGGGATTGATAAAATATATCAATTAAAAAAATCTAAAGTTTTATCACTCCCTGCATGAGCTGAATTATACATTTTTAAATGAAACTGACTGCCTACTCCTTAGTAACAATTCTAAAACTTGAACCCTTTGTTATTGTGGTTAACTTAGGAAACTGGATGTCAAACTGTTAGCATACTTCATTCAAATGTAAGTCGTCACACACAGGCAAAAGGAACATTAATTATAAAGATAAGATTGACAACATGTCTAAGAAGCAACCTCTGAATTTAGGGATTTCATGCAATATTCTCATCCTACAGGCCAAGCTTAAAAATAATTAAAAGAAAAAAACAAAATGTTATATTCTAAAAACTATGGAATACAAATCAATAAATGTCATGCTTAACTGATTAGTGGTCTGGGAAGATTATAACTACTGTGTGAGGTGCTGGCCACCACTGACTAAAATTAGCTGTCCCGCTCTTATATTAAAGTCAAGGGGTTATACATCTTTTAGTCTTGAACAACGATTAATTTATATTTAAATGTATTTATTATGCGTATAGTCAGACTGAGGAGATCGTTCCTCCCCCACACTATGCGACTCTTCAGTTCCACCCGAGGGGATAAACGTTAACATTATACAAGATTATAGACTGTTACACCTGCCTCGCACTCTCCACCTTGCATTTTTTTAACTTGCACTACATATTTATCACTCTTTAATTAATTTTGTTTTTATTAGTATGCTGCTGCTGGAGTATGTGAATTTCCCCTTGGGGATTAATAAAATATCTATCTATCTATCTATCCATCTATTGTGTAAATGTTCACTTAAACTGAATATTGCTCTACCGCTGTGGACCTTGCATACAAGTTTTTTTATTCACCTGTATATTCCAGTTAAATGATGTGACAATAAATGTGTTTTGACTTGACAAACAAGGTGATGTGAGGATCCAATGCACACCTTCATACTTCTGCAGAAATCCTTCACAATTTTTCTGTTTTATAGGAATCACATACTTGAGTTCTCAAGTGAAAATCAGAGGGAAGTGCGATAAAGGCGGAATTCAGGAAGCAGTTCTTCACTTAAATGGTCAGAAAAATATGAAACAAAGTCATGTACAGTTGTTTGAACCTAATCCTGCAGACGCATTTTAAAAAGTGCTTGAATGAGATATTGGACCATCTTAGCTTATAGCTAACGAAGTGAACTGGAAGGAATAAATGGTGTCTTTCCATTTATTCAACATACTAAATTTCTATGTCAGAGTTTAAAATGAAGGTTATTTAAATTACTTTTCTCCTTTTTTTCTATTATTCTTGCACTGCTCAATATCTCTACTTTTGCAGCCCAGAAATAAAGTAAAATTAAAGCATTGTAAAGCATTGGTATTGTTTACTTAATAAAAAATGATCAGGGATTCCAAAATGAATAACATGATCGCAAACATCAATGAGAAGGCATATGCTCCATAGTTTCAGGGTCTCTAAACTATGAAATTGTTGCTGAAGGGTCTAATCACTTCTTGTTCATCCAGGTGGATTGCTTTAATGTACTGTACACTTTTTGAAGCAGCTAAAATGCTCCAAAAACTTTGAATTTTCTTAATTATAAGATAAGAGTGGTAATCATTGTACCAACTGTCATCGACCCTGTGCCATTGCTGCATTGTCTAAACTAAACCACTGCTTTCAGTCACAGAATCAGATATCTGAGTGGTTTAAGCATTAACTTTAACAATGATAAACTATCACATTACACTACGCCCCAGCATTTATCACCAAATCAAATACCTAGAATTAGACTCTGGTGAACTATGTGAGAGAATAATTTAGAGGTAACAATAGTTAAATAATTTGGTTTACATTTGCTTTGGAAACGTTATGAAGAGAAATACTGAAATGGTTATATGAATAAAAGACAAAAATGTACTAGGAGATGATTACAAGGTCAAGAGAACAGATGTTCTGTAGACAAGAAGACTGGTCAGTTGTCTCATACACAGAGATTTCAAAGATAATAAGGTGCTTGCTACCATTATTTACAGCCAAAGAGTTCACATTCCCTCTCTAAGTAAGGGGCCCATCCTTTTCCAGCTCTCCTGCATGTCTAACCTTTGGCTTATGACATACTGGTGGTTTATAGCTCATACAGAACAACAAAAATTATGTAGGCATAAGCCTTTTTAATCCTAACTCTTACATCTTAATACTTAGTGAAATATAGTATCTACTTTTCTCATGTGCTTATAATACTTTTCTAATACGTAGAGTTTACCAATTTTAAGAATACATTTTTCTATAAGAGCAGTATGCCAGATGCTGAAAGAAGTCTCTTTGAACCCCAGAATTTCATCACGAGATCTACATGTTGCTCTTGCCACTGTTGATATCAAAGTACATAAATCTACCTTCAGAAAGACGATGCACAAATTGAATCAACAGGGGAGGAGTGCCAGAAAGCTATCCAGAAAACTGCTATCGGGGCAGTTTACAATTGAAAACCTAGCCTAAGACCAGGGGTCCCATGCATAACGGTGTGTGTAGAATTTACACTATAACATGGCATACGGACAAAAGTGGAAATGTTCGTATGCACAAAAAAATCCAGATTCATAAATCTGTGCGAACAGCAACTACCATGTTCTTCTGCTACATAAATCCCGGTCAGCGTGAAAAGTAACACACATGCACACGCCTGCTGTCCCGCCCCAATTCCTCCCAGAATTCCGCCTCTTTAAATATGCAAATCAATACAAATAGCCCTTAAGCTCAGCCTTCTGTGAAAAGACAATGGCAAAAGCACAGGGGAAAATAGAAGAATTTCAGCGAATACAAAATGGAGGCAAGAAAAAATGTACTATTTGTTGGTTTAAACAGTGGCATAAACAACGAAAGGAAGTTGATCGAGTGAAAGAGCGTCGGAGTAACTTGAAAGCTCAAGTTCACAAAGTCACACAGTGCCCGAAATAAAAAAGAAGTTGTCAGATATCAGAGTCACCGTGAAAAGGCGAGTCATAGCCCACCGTTTGAGTGTCATATGAAAGCTTATTAGGGTACAGAGAAAAACAAAAAAAAATTGGCACACAGTGGGAAAAAAGCACGAAAAGCCAACTTTAATCTTGAAATTTCCACTTTAATCATGTAGTTTATTTTGTCATTAAAGTAGATCATAAACTTAATCTTAAAATCGTTTAATTTACTAGTTTCTCAAATACCATCGTAACTAAAGTAGCACGTTAAATGCTTTGTTTTGTATTTGATCTTCTATGTGTGTGAATCACTACGTGCTTCTTAAACCGGCTTTCTCTTCCTCCGACAGGACACAGAATCCATTACTTTCGTAATATTACAGCTCTCTGAATAATTAAAATACTGAGATGTATATGTGATATCATTTTCATGATGATAGGAGTTAAAGCATGTTTTTAAACATGGGAACACGGTGGAACAGTGATTGTTCATGTCTCACGCAAGATGCTTGCTGCGCCATGTGAGACCTTCGATTAAATACTTTATTGTAGCATTACTGTCTCTTTCAGACGTACTAACCTCCAATTCCTGCCCTTACTTTTCTTTCTCCAAATACCCAATCACCACACAATCAGCTCTGTAATAGATGTAAAGCCATCTGTAAGCTTAGAACGTCGATTCTTCAAAACCTTTTAGAAACATTGAAATATCTTTGTAGTGCATGTTAAATTATTCTATCCATCTATCCATCCAGGGTCACGCCAGCCCCAGCAAGAATACAGCACGAGGCAGGAACAATCCGTGAATGGAACGCCAGCTCCTCACTAGCTCTGCCCTCACATCTTTAATTACTAACAATATAGATTATTTAAATGAAGTTAAAGTTTTATCTGTATAATATAATAAACATATTTTGCTGCATTTCATCTTAAAAATGATATCGTCATCATATGTAAATACAGTGGGATGCAAAAGTTTGGGCAACCTTGTTAATAGTCATTATTTTCCTGTATAAATCGTTGGTTGTTACGATAAAAAATGTCAGTTAAATATATCATATAGGAGACACACACAGTGATATTTGAGAAGTGAAATGAAGTTTATTGGATTTACAGAAAGTGTGCAATAATTGTTCAAAAAAAATCAGGCAGGTGCATAAATTTGGGCACCGTTGTCATTTTATTGATTCCAAAACTTTTAGAACTAATTATTGGAACTCAAATTGGCTTGGTAAGCTCAGTGACCCCTGACCTACATACACAGGTGAATCCTATAATGAGAAAGAGTATTTAAGGGGGTCAATTGTAAGTTTCCCTCCTCTTTAATTTTCTCTGAAGAGTAGCAACATGGGGGTCACAAAACAACTCTCAAATGACCTGAAGACAAAGATTGTTCACCATCATGGTTTAGGGGAGGAAAAAAGAAAGCTGTCCCAGAGATTTAAGCTGTCTGTTTCCACAGTTAGGAACATATTGAGGAAATGGAAGACCACAGGCTCAGTTCAAGTTAAGGCTCAAGTGGCAGACCAAGAAAGATTTCGGATAGACAGAAGCGGCGAATGGTGAGAACAGTCAGAGTCAACCCACAGACCAGCACCAAGACCTACAACATCATCTTGCAGCAGATGGAGTCACTGTGCATCGTTCAACCATTTGGCGCACTTTACACAAGGAGATGCTGTATGCGAGAGTGATGCAGAGGAAGCCTTTTCTCCGCCCACAGCACAAACAGAGCCGCTTGAGGTATGCTCAAGCACATTTGGACAAGCCAGCTTCATTTTGGAATAAGGTGCTGTGGACTGATGAAACTAAAATTGAGTTATTTGGGCATAACAAGGGCGTTATGCATGGAGGAAAAAGAACACAGCATTCCAAGAAAAACACCTGCTACCTACAGTAAAATATGGTGGTGGTTCCATCATGCTGTGGGGCTGTGTGGCCAGTGCAGGGACTGGGAATCTTGTCAAAGTTGAGGGACGCATGGATTCCACTCAGTATCAGCAGATTCTGGAGACCAATATTCAGGAATCAGTGACAAAGCTGAAGCTGCGCCGGGGCTGGATCTTTCAACAAGACAACAACCCGAAACACTGCTCAAAATCCACTAAGGCATTCATGCAGAGGAACAAGTACAACGTTCTGGAATGGCCATCTCAGTCCCCAGACCTGAATATAATTGAAAATCTGTGGTGTGAGTTAAAGAGAGCTGTCCATGCTCGGAAGCCATCAAACCTGAATGAACTAGAGATGTTTTGTAAAGAGGAATGGTCCAAAATACCTTCAACCACAATCCAGACTCTCATTGGAACCTACAGGAAGCGTTTAGAGGCTGTGATTTCTGCAAAAGGTGGATCTACTAAATATTGATTTCATTTATTTTTTGTGTTGCCCAAATTTATGCACCTGCCTGATTTTGTTTGAACAATTATTGCACACTTTCTGTAAATCCAATAAACTTCATTTCACTTCTCAAATATCACTGTGTGTGTCCCCTATATGATATATTTAACTGACATTTTTTATCGTAACACCCAACGATTTATACAGGAAAATAATGACTATTAACAAGGTTGCCCAAACTTTTGCATCCCACTGTATGTGCTTTATAAAGTGGCTCAGGTTGTGCAATATTATAACTGTAGTGCAAGTTTACAGTGAGGTGATTGTACTAATAATAAAGTACAAACAGTTCTACAAGGAGCACTTGATGGACTGATGGAGTATGTTTAGAGTTCTTGGGATGAAACTGTTTTTGAACTGCAAGGTCCATACAGGAAAGGCTTTGAAGCCTTTGCCGTGTGAGAGCAGTTCAAATAGGCAGCATGGCTGAGGCAGCTCGTGCTTGATGCTGTATACCGATAATTCTCTTTCCGATCAGCTGCTGTAGATCTGTGATTCCACACTCAGATACAGTGATATAAATACTCCAAGAGGTGCAGTGACAGTAATATGGAAAAAGATTATCCGCTGTGGCAACCCCTAACGGGAGCAGCTGAAAGAAAAAAAAGAAGGTGCAGTGAGAGTAACAACGCTAAAGCAGCTATGGCATTTAGAATAGTTTGACCATTCTATTGTTACAGGTTAATTGTTATATTGTTACAGGTTAATTACAATCAGATGCATTAAACTAATAAACAATATACAGTTAATTTCAGTGTATTTATAAAGCCACATCAGGGATGTGGATCGATGATGTGGCTCTAAAGAAGAAAGGAAAACCACACTGGAACAAAAGCACTGCTTTGACGCTGGATGCCGCCAGTTTGCAAAGCCGAGCAGAGAACTTGCATACGCCAGGGTTGGAGCTACCATCAAAATGTGCGTGGCTTTACGCCAAGTTTGGGTTTTATACATCGTGATTTGAGCATAGAAACAGGCTTACGCAACATTTTTGTGCATACGCATCATTTATACATGAGGCCCCCAGACTTCCAGAACAATGTGCTCTGGACAGATGAGGACAGCCTGCTCTGGACAGTTCAAGTTATTTGGCAACAATTTCAGAAGGCATGTTTGGCACAAACCAAAGACAGCAATAATGTTTGCCAGTATTCCTAGGCAGCAGGGGGCGCTGCAGTGGGGTTTAGAGATATCGTTGTACAAGTGGTTGCAGAAATTCTGTGCAGTTAACATAATTTCTGGCCTCAGTGTCTATCATTGAATGTCTGCCGTCATCAGCCTCAAATTACCGGACTTAATAAGCATTTCACCAGAAGATCCTGGTACCATCTGTAAAGAATGGTGGTAAAAATGTCCCAGTTTGGGGCTGCATCACTGCTTGGGGAGCTCACCATCACATAATCCACTGTGAATTCTTCACTGTATCAGAGGATGCTTGAGAATAATGTAAGACCACTGGTCAGAAGACTGAAGCATGGAGGAGTGAGAAGCACTTTCTCCCAGTCAATATCAGAGACTGGTACATAGTTATACAAAGTCTCTGCTTCAGGGTTGTTTCTGCCAAGGGGCGCAATGTCAGCTATTAAAGCCAAGATTGTACTTACTTTTACCGCAGACGGCACTGGCATTGATGTTCATTTTTTAATGAATAAATTATAACTAAGTCAAATTTTCTTTGTCATTCAATTACATCACCTTCATCTAAGGATACTGTTTATGTGAAGATCAATCTTTGATATTTGCACATATGATACAAAAGATAAAACACTTCGTGGGACATACTTACTTTTTCACATGACTCTGTATATTCAGTTTGAGACTGTCTTCAGTGGGATGCACTATAGAAGGCTGATTTGAATGTACAAACTGCCAGGTATCTGCCTGGATTTGAAACCCATACCTCTCATTCAGTGAAGGAGCAGTGCTAACCACTGCATCACTCTCTATAAAAAACTACATTTTCTGATATTTCTTCATTCTACAGAAAATAAATGGGAAAGATGACAAATTAATGTTTCTAGTGTCAGCAAAACAAAGAGACAAATGAAACAGAGAAAAAGCTTTTTGTTTTACGCTGAACATTTCAAGTTGTGTGTAATAACTTACTATTGGATTTTTTTTTTTTGGAAATTTCCTATTTCTATGCAAAGGTTGAATATTTACATGGATAAAGATATATTGGTAAGTAGAAAAAGAACAAACAGAACACAGAATGGGCAGCCAGAGAACATTGTGACAGTCGAATCTCTCAGACCCTTGAAGCCTGAATACTTTTATTGTGAAAATAATGAAACTGATAAAATCTGCAGTAACACAGACACTGCTTGGAAAATGAAGTCCCTGAACTGTATA
Organism: Polypterus senegalus; assembly: GCF_016835505.1. Taxonomy (NCBI): domain Eukaryota; kingdom Metazoa; phylum Chordata; class Cladistia; order Polypteriformes; family Polypteridae; genus Polypterus; species Polypterus senegalus. The sequence goes on along the minus strand of NC_053160.1, from coordinate 147,867,265 downwards.
TTCCCTTAAGGTTACCAAAAAAGACATTCCGACTTATTGCAGCTCTTTTTCCTGAAATGCTACAGGAGTTTTGTAGAGCAGAAAGTTCCTTCTTTTCTTTAACCCATTCTTTCACAAAATAAAAATAAGTTAAGAAATATACAAAGTTATGCAACCCTTTACATTTTTGAGAGGTTTTTGAATGCTAATTAATGTGTGGCGTGTTTTGCATTTTTAGCAACAACCTGGATCCTTCATATTTTTGCAGAATATAATAATTATTTACAAATCTACTGTTTCTGGCAAGAAATGAGCATTTTGATCTCTTTAAGGGAATCAATTTGAATTCAGTTGTTACTGCATATTTCAATATTTGACTGTAACCAACTTCTGGGACACCTTTCACAAAACAAAGTACCAGTGAAGATAAATTAAGTCTTGAGAACGGATATTCAATAAAAATGCAGTGGTTAGCAAACTCCATTTTCGTCACAAAGAAATGATTTTGGTCTTTCTTCCTTGCAGGATTAATTTGCTACCATCTTCAAAACAGCCCTTTAGGCAAAATGCTCTCCATGCTTCTTATGGTTCGGTGTGTTATCTGAGCCAAAGATAGGGGCTGGAGTAAAGAAATACACTATGAAGATGTGTTTTTTTATTTTTTAACTAGGGGGTTTGCCCCCTGCTCGCTTCACTCACCACCCCCGGCATGCGCTATGCGCCAGCCACTTTGCCTCTCTGCTGCTCATGTTGTGAAGAGGGCAACTGAACGCACCCCATGGAGACGCGGTCGCTCCACCAAAACCCCCTCCTAAACGGTGATACAATGAGAAACAAATACAGTTATGTTTTTATCTCCTCTTTGCTCGATCAGCTACTGGAATGCTGCTGCTGCTGCTGTGCCGCGTGATCTGCATCTCACATAGCGCTTTGAACATTTAAAAGCCTGTACATTAGCTATCCTACTCTTTGTCTTTTATTTCTGGCCCCGGGCAGAAATCTCTTGGCACAAACTCTCGTCTCGCGGGATGTGAGTTCTTGATATTTTTTAGTTTAGAATTTAAAAACGGAATAAGAATCTGAAAGTCTAACAACATCACGTTAAAGTTCGATAAGTTCTGAAAAGAATTATACCAAACATATATATGTAGGTTTTAAAATAAGCCCGACTTGATTTGTCACAAAAAATGTGACATAAAAACATCACATAAAATCATTGCACAAAATCATTTCACTTTTAGGCTTAGGATTTTATATATAGAGAGTAGATTGTGCAATATGCTCATTTGGCATGAAAACTTGATGCATATCATTTGTTTTTGTGGAATTGTTATGGAAACTATCTCCCAAAACGTGCAAAATGAGATCGAGTACAGTGTGAATACACATTCTGAGTTTTTGGTGTTATCAATTGACAGATAATTTTATGCATATCTACTCCTGGCACTTGTAAAAGGTTAAAATAAGTAAGCAATGCATACAGTTGTGTTTCTGATGCATGCTGGTAAGATGCAGTAAGTGGTGTCTGGGTTGACAGAGGCCAAAGTTTACCACCAAACAACTTTGCTGTGTCTTGAGATTCAGTGCATTTACTTGCACACACATAACTGGATTAAGGTGAATAATCCGGTTAAGGCAGAAACCTGGTTTATTAAAAGTCTGTTTTTACATGGGCAAGTAGTCTTCTGGAGAACTCCTTTGTCAAAATGCTCCACCATCATTAAATTGTGCCAAAAAGAGTTAAACATGATCATTGCCAACAGTTAATTCGAAAATAAGCATGACACCTGTTATGATCTGTGTTTTTACAGGAATACACTTAGCAGACTTTTTTTGGCTTGGCTGTGCGAATGAGTCTCACAAAGAATCCAGTATGTGTGCTTCTTGCCTCAACACTGAGTGCTTCTGGTATAATAATAATGTAGATTAATAAAATTGTATTAGGTTTCCTGTTACTTTAAAAAGTGTTTCTTACTACGAAAAGTACGTTGCTTCTAACATGTTACCCTACTGCTCTCAAGATTATGTTGCTGAGTTTAGCACTATATGTTCAGATCACCAAAATAAATTTAGCAATTCATGATTATTTCAGCCAGGAAAGGGTAAAATTCTGAAAGCGTATGCAAAACTAATACATGTGCAATCTGTCAGAGAGCAGCAGACTTACGCAAACTATAAAATCCTTAACAGTAACCCGGTTAAGGGTTTACGTGGTGTGGTAATGCACGGCCCCGCTCATTACCAAGTTTAAGTTGAAGCAGCCTTGAAAGTGAAGCGCCCGCATTCATATGGTTGTAACGAAGAGCGTTTAACGTTTGTGTGTTGAGGACACTGTTGCGGGAACTATCTAGTGGGTGAGTTCTGTGAGGCATGGTGTGTCTGGACATACGTGGAGCCAGTATAATGGCCAGTACGGGCTCCTCCGCATGTGTTCATTTTTACACGCCGGTGTCCTCGCAGCCTGCCCAGCTAAGGCGCCTAAAAGAGAAAGCCGGCATTTGTTTGAGTCTGAGATGGGGATACCATAATGTTAAAGGAGTGATTTTACTTACCGGTGAGTCGGCTAAAGGTGTGCTTGAGCTCAGCATATCTGTTGGCCGTCCTGGAGGGTTTACATGCGCGCGACCCGCAGGAGTTCGGTTTTAAATACATAGTAGCCCGGGGTGTGTTGCGGCACATGGAGTGAACGCACTAGCGTCTACCTGGATAGGTGTATGAGGTAGACATGTTGGCAGATTGGCCGGACAATCTTGCCAGTTACTGGCAAACAGGGGTCATCAGTGGATCTAAAGGCGAGGCATGTGTAAGCACTGCTGAGCTATTTGGAGGAGCAGTTGTGATTTTGGTAGCTTTTGTATATATTCTTTTGTATACAGAGTTATATATCTCCTAGTGATCATTTTTGGTGGAGGTATATATACTTATTTGGTGCAATTGTTTTTTTGTATATACACACACTTGTTTTTGTGCATTTTTCTTTCCTGCTGGAGGAGCGTCTTGAGCCAGGGATAAAAGAAGACAACCTTCATTATTGGAGTGTGTGTGTAGTTTTTGTAGGAGTGCACTGTTTTTGTAAATACACCATATTTTTCCTTTTTGTTTGTTTTTTTATTTATTTCTGCAGAAGCGTCAGCGTTGAAGGACTGTGTCTCAAAGCCCACCTGACACTACTGCATTTTTGTTGTACAGCACTCTTGCACCATTCACCCTTCAATTTTTGTCTGTGTCTCATCTCTCCACTGATCCTGTTCGGTTTATGAACTATCCGATGTCCAGAGTGTAGGCTGGGGCCACTTCCCACTACACGGGATTTCACACATGGCCACATAACTGGGTAATACATGGAGACTTCTACCTCTGTTAACCAAGCTTCCCACAGGCCAAAAGCCTAATTTCTCTAACCAGAATAAAGGTTTACATGACATTTTAGAAAACAGGTTTCTGTGAATAACTGGATTATTGAGGCGCATATAAACACACTGATTGATTCTACAAGAGCCTAGAACTCTAACTGAGAGAAGCAACATCATTCTTTCTTGAGAAATTACATCATTGAGATTGAGATGCCACTCTAGAATTTCTCATATACGTTTAATTAGGGTGAGATCTATTGGCAGGGACTGCTTTTGCATCTTCCTGTATATTGAAACTATTTCATCCTAAAGATTTAATTTAGTACAAACAATACAAACATGCTTCAGCCTGGCATGAGAATAGTCACTCAGGTGTATAAGTAATTGGACCACTTTATCTCTAAATTTTAAAGAAACTGACTGAACTTTTCTTAGTCTGACGTTTGAAGTCAAATGATTTAGAACTTGTTTTTGCATCTCTAATCAATGGACAGATGTCACAGTCAAGAGGTTTGTATTTTCATCCATGCCCAGAGCTAAAGATGTCCATCCCCCTGACCTCTGTGTCAGCTTCATCTTAGTTATTTAAATTTGGTACAGTATTGTGCTTTTTGTATGGTTTATATATAATACAGTATATTTTGGTGTTCTTTTTCCTCTTTTACTGACAGCTCCAATTGTTTCCAGGGCTTCAAAATAGTTTCAATTTCATTATGTCACGGGACTGTTACAATTAGTATTTTTTTCATTGTTTTCCTGTGTTTCCTTGAGGTTATAGTAAAAATGATGTATTATTTATTGAATTTTCATATCCAAAATTTCAAATCCACCATTGCGTTCTTTGTTTTTGAAAGTTAGTCTTTTCTGTTTTGTGTTTTCGTGGGCATTGACATTTTGAGGCTTTGTTGCTGTGATGTGGTGAGCAGCAGTTGGGGATGTGGTCTTGGGATTTTGACACGTGACTCAGTAGTAGGGCAGTATAAGGGTCAGCACATTACACTTCCTGGCCATGGAAGATTACATGATAAAGCTGAGAGTCAGCAAGTGAATTTCTTTCTTTGACTTTAGTGTACTCATCTTGGGCTTTCAATATTGCCAGCGAATTTGGTACAATGAATTAAAGCACCTTGACTATATATAGGTGATCTCAAATCAACTATTTATGTGACTACAGAAATCAATTGACTTGCACCAATGATGGTTTAGATGTGCCATATTGTAAGTATACTGAATACTTAAGCAATCAATTATTTTCTGTTATATATTTGTAATTAATTTAAATCACTTTATCAGAGACCTAATTTCACTTTGACATCAAAGAGATGCTTTCTATTGATCAGTGTCAAAAAAAAAGCCAAAAACAATCCATTGGGATTCAATGTTGTAAATAAACTTCCAAGGGGTTGAATACTTTTTATAGGAACTGTAAGCAAAAGATTTGATGATTTTTTTTATTACTCTTCATCTTTTAGTCTTGTAATATTATCACCTGTTTGTCTGTTCTTCTGCGGTGGGTTGGCGCCCTGCCCGGGGTTTGTTTTCTGCCTTGCGCTCTGTGTTGGCTGGGATTGGATGGGATGTCTGTTCTTTCTAACATGACTAGGAAATGGCCATGTGATGTAAGAGGTATTGGCATGTGGTACATCTGTAACATCAATGAACTTCATTACATTAGCATGAAGGCCATTTTGGGACACTATAAATAGTATTAAGAATACAGTCAAATTGTCAGCCAGAATTCATTTCTAAAGAAAATTGCAGTTCCATTTGTGTCTGTGCTTTTGCACATTATTTTTCCTTCGTATTTTTGAGATTTTTTGTGCTCTGCTGATGTTGCCTTTTTTAGCACAGTGGTTTGCTAATGTTCATATAGGAGCAAGTTAAAACAGGCAGGTGCTCTGTGGTATAGCAGGTCCACAGCTCACTGTGCAAAGGCCATTCATTTTAAATAAATAATCACCGGCTCGCGGCTTAGCGAGGGGACGTTGGGCCATAGTGGGCCGTGGGGCGATCCGTAGGGTGTGGGCGTTTCTCACCGAGTGCACAGGTGAGGAACTGCCCACATTCGTGATTGTCCCATGGCTAATACTGCAGTTGCTGTGGCCCGCGTCATTTTAAAAAGCGTGAGGCAGCTGAGGGATGGGAGGAGAGAGAAAGGAAAGGAAAGGAAAGAGGATGGAGGTTGAGGAATGAGGAAGCAGGTCGGTGAGAGAGAGAGAGAGCCGCGAAGAGCGAGCGGGCGAACAAGCGCTCACGGGCAGCTGCGAGGGCCTGGGGTGTTGGGCCTACACCCAGCGTTGGAGTTAGATGTCGCTCCCGCTGAGCGATCAGGTAGCGGGAGTGACCAAGGGAAGGCGACTGGCCGCAGAGAAGCCACGGAAAGGCAGCGGAAGTCGAGATGCTTGGTGATGGAATCCTCAACGTGGGCGACCTGGCCGTTGTGGAAATCCAAGTCTTTGAGGCTGGGATGAGTGCCGCCTGAAGCCAGGGTTCGGGAGGTCTCCAGTCTCATGAGTGAGAAGTAGAGGGCAGCTGCAGAGAGCGTCTCGCCTGCTGTAAAGCCCAACCGGGAGAAGCAGGTGAGACGCTAGCACAAAAGAAGGCACCGAGCTTGTTGTTGTTGTTTTTAAAAAAACTGCTTCCTGAAGAACATTTTAAACCTCTCGTTTTAAAGGATTGTTTTTTCTATTGTTTTAACTTCCACGTTGGTTTTTATGGATTATTTATTTAATGAAGAACTTTGAGAACTGCACTGTTTTTGATTGTTTCTTTTAATAAAAGCACTGATGCATTTTTTCAACCATCCCCTTTGCTCAATTATTGCCTTCACTGACTAGCTCACTCGGTTACGTTATCGACGGTGTTGGGTTCAAGTGCTTCCAAATCAGATGGGAGTGTGAAGCCTGAACCCACATCGTCACATGCTCACGCTAACCACTTTTAAGTTGGAAGATGAAGAAAGCTCTTGCACTCTTAATGTAGTTCAGCTCTTTAGCTTCTTATTTTTTTTAGACTAAAGATTAGACCTTTTAGGTTTTTTTTTGTACCATTTGTTGTTTCATTCATTTTGTGTACTTTTACTGCAAAAAATCATGTGAATTAGTGGCATGCTTTTAAATATTTTGAATTTTATTACTGTATATTGGCCAGTTGTGCCACTCATGAAACATCAGCAAGACATACAGTCTGTGTCCTCCTTCCAAGTGTCCTAAAACAATTCATCCCTCACTCAAAGTAAATGAAATGTCATGATAGCCAACTGTTGTGATGTGAAATTTTGGATACAAGTTGATAAATATTTTATATGTCTTTATTTGTAATTTGGAGAAAGCAATGTAATATTAGTGTTACATTATTGATAATAACAGCAATGGTTTGATGGTTTAAGAACCCCTTCCCCCTTTTATGACTGAGTCTCTTTGCAATTTTACGACAGAGTTAGGGGAAGTGCCTCGGCAAGTTTGGCAAGTGTTTCACTTCTGTTTCTCAGTCAACCCCCACAGAAAAGCCAGACTGCCTAACTGCCAAGCTTTACTTTCTCATATGATTTTGGAGGACAGGTGTGAAGATGTTCTATCCCCCCATTGCTCTGAAGTATGACTGTTTGGAACTGGCTTGTATCAGAAGCCTTTAAGTACCATGACGTCCTATTGGCTGTAGGGGTTGGACAGAAAAACCTATAAATTTGCTTGCTTTACCTTGCTCTCTCTTTCTCACCAAACTGATGAAAGACTATCTCATACCATGAACTGAAAAGGACAACACAATGAAGAGCACAGCTCAGCAGCCATATTGAGACAGGCATGAGGCCTGTTCTGAAGAAGGCCGACCACAAATGATGACCTGACCAGGGACATTTTAAGCAACTAACAAGTCAGTGTGCCGCCTGAAACTACACATCACCATTTATCAGGTTGTATGGTTGCCAATATTCAAATGTACTTTGCATATTGTTATTGATGAATATTATCAATAATACGTTATTTAGTGTAACTTAACTCCTGCTTGTCTTTTACTACACCTAAATGCCTGAGGTTATAGTTGTAGAAGGGAAGGTGGGGAGAAGTTATATGGTACAATACCTTATAAACAGTGGTAAGTCTGTGAGATTTGAGGCATTCTGACAAAGGCTACATATTAATAATACAAAAGAGGAAAGTAAATTTTAATATATCTTTTAGTTTATTTGTTTATTTATCTCAATGAGCACAACATTTTAGAAGCATCTGCTTTGCATATTATTTTTAGACCTCATTTACTCAAGTATTTCTTTTAATTTAAGTTATCTTTTTACATGAATAGTACTTATTTGTTACTGAAGCAAATCAGGCAAGATATCTTTATCTCCCAACTAAGTAATGTTTGTGTATCATTGTATTATTGTTCTGCCATTTGATATTTCAAGGTTGGTACCTCCAAACAAAAAAATGTAGCACATAAAAATGTTAGATTTGAATAGACAATGGGTGGTCTTAAAATTGAAAGAACCTACTTAGGGGTCATAGTGAACTTGTCACTAAATCACAGGCCATTAAGAATGCTAACAGGATGTTAAGTTATCTAAAAGTTTATGGTTAAACTTTACAGCGCACTAGTGAGGCCTTACCTGGAGTACTGTGTGCAGTTTTGGCTTCCGGGCTCCAAAAAAGACATAGCAGAGTTAGACAAGGTCCAGAGAAGAGCAGCCAGGCTGATTCCAGGTCTGCAGGGTATGAGTTTTAAGGGAAAAATTAAGGCGTTTTTAGTTTAAGCAAAACGAGATTAAGTGGTGACATGATTGTTTAAAATTCTGATAGGAATTAGTACAGTGGGTCCAGGCTGTTATTTTAAAATGACTTCAACAAGAACACAGGGGCACAGTTGGAAATCTGTTAAGGGTAAATTTCACGCAAACATTAGTACACATGGAACAAGTTACCAGGTAGTATGGTGGACAGTAGGACTTTAGGGATGTTCAATACTTAGGTGGGTAGGATTGGACAGCTTTTTGGACTAAATGGCCTGTTCTCATCAGACAATTTTTCTAAAAATCTAAAGTGTGATTCGTGAGCCAGACATAAATATAAGAATAGAAGTCCAGAGTCAAATTTACCTGACATACATGAAGGAGAAGGCAATTCCGTTGAGTATACCTTTCCTGGGATAAGTTCAACTAGTCACTCAATCACTTTCCGAACAGCTTAGTCCTGAACAGGATTACGATGGTTTACTGAAGCCTATCCCATCTTTCCTAGGTCGCAAGATAGGAACAAATCCTGGACAGGGCGCCAGTCCATCGTAGGGGCCAATTTAGGATCGTCAATTCACCTAACCCAAATTTCTTTGAACAGGAGGAAACAGGAGCACATGTGGAGTAAATCCACGCAGACACAGGGAGAACATGCAAACTCCATGCAGGGAGGACCCGGGATGTGAACCCTTGTAGTTGGGCTACCATAGCACCAGTGTGCCACCCATAAGTTCAACAAGACACAGAAAAATTTTAGAAACTTCACAAAGCCTTCCCAAATGTACAATCTACTTGTAAATAAATATAGACAAACTAGTTTAAATAAATTAATTTTGTTGTAATTTGGTAAACAGTGAACATAAAAAAGGGTTTACAATTCACTAAATTATCTAAAAAGGGTAGATATATTAGATGACATTTTTCAACCCAAAAGGGTAATCCGAATTTACACACCAATTTCTGTTTCATAAAGTGTTGTTTATGGTGAATAGCTGCATCACCCCTGGATTTCATTGTCAGCTCAGGCACTTTCTTTGTGGAGTTTGTACATTTCTCTTTTTTTATATGAGTTTTTCCTCAGATTCTGATGAATTTCCACCAAACTTCCAAAAACATATTTGTTACTGTAATTGTTGTCTCTAAATTCTAAGTAAAGAGTGTGATATGTGTCAGAGAGTACCCTGTGATGGACTAGTGATAATTCCTGCTTTGCCTTTTTTGCTGCTGGGGTCGGTTACAGGATCTAAAACTCTTGAAGTGGATTAATCAAATAATATAAAGAACTAATGGATGGATGTTTATTCCAAGGAAAAAATTACTTTCACTATATATTTCTAGATAACATAAATATTGATGTTGTTTCAAATACAGCAATTTTACATTTTGAGGTGCGGAGAGGCAGTGTAAAATATTTGGTTTTACCTGTGAATTCTCTACTGTATCACCTTAAGTTCAGGCTGTGTATGAATGATTTATAAACTGACCCAGAAAAACAAAATCAGATTGACACCACAATAGGCCGCACAACTGTTAACTAAAGGCATTTCATAACACAAGAAGGAACATTTCAGAAGCAACATTTTTATTATCTGTATTTAATTGAATGAACTAGTTTCCAATGAATGCTGCTGCTGTATACATTATTGAGCATCTACCCAGCTGTAATTATTTTTGCTGCCTAATTACTCTACTTATCTTTTTTCTTTCTGTGGGCAAGAGATGATGAACGGTAACCCACAGCAAAAGAGATAAGACAATATGCACATTGAAAGGTTAATTATGAAGGACATAATATATTCTCTACTACAGCCATTTCAGCACACAGGGATGCCCCTGTCATGAACTTAGCATTCAGACACAAATGGAGTTTTAAGTCTGAGCTCAGTTGTCAAAAGTTTAACTTAAATTGCGAGCATCTGGAATTGTTCAGGAAACTTGTCATCAGACTGCCAAGCCACAAATGATGTACCTTCTTGAGATTCAAGGGGATCATTTAATATTTCAAAACACTGCTGGGAATTTAATATTAGTCCAAGAAAGCCTCAACTGCATTTCCATAGAGTCATTTTTCAATGAAAGTAAAATGCATAACTTTTTCACAAGAAAAACATGTCAGCTGTGCACCTGTACTTATTAGGATTCCATTGACTGAATGTTTTATTATTATCATTGAGGCTGAAACTGTGCAGATTCTGTTTAATCAATAGTATTGGAAAATTAAAAAGATGTTAAACCTGGAATACTTTAATCACTGGTATGCAAGTTTAATCATTGTTTCACTATCTATGTGTGCATTTTAAAGCTTTTATATTTGAAGAAAAAACTCTTTCACATTATTTGGGACTCAGGATAAGTTGTAAAAGAATCTGCACCCATCCTTCCATTTCCTAACCAACTTCAAACAGTTCAGGCTCATACAGGACATTTCAGAAAGGCGGTACCAGACGCATCGCCCAAAATCAGAATGTAAGGTTTGCATTTGCATTTTTGGGGCAATGGAGGACACTTCTCAATCTGAATTTCCTCTAAATAGACAGATTAATTCTTAATTTAGTCCTAGTCATAAGAACTATTTAATAATTTGCTGATGACACTGCTATTGTGGGCTGCATCAGGTGTGGGCAGGAGGAGTACAGAAAGTTAATCAAAGACTTTGTTAAATGGTGCGACTCAAACCACTTACACCTTAACACCAGCAAGACCAAGGAGCTGGTGGTGGATTTTAGGAGGCCCAGGCCCCTCATGGACCCTTCTTCAGAGGTGACTGTGTGCAGAGGGTGCAGACCTATAAATATCTGGGAGTGCAGCTGGATGACAAATTGGACTGGACTGCCAATACTGATGCTCTATGTAAGAAAGGTCAGAGCAGAATATACTTTCTGAGAAGGTTGGCATCCTTCAACATCTGCAGTAAGATGCTGCAGATGTTCTACCAGACAGTTGTGGCGAATGCCCTTTTCTACACAGTGGTGTGCTGGGGTGGCAGCATAAAGACGAAAGACGCCTCACGCCTGGACAAACTTGTTAAGAAGGCAGGCTCTATTGTAGGAGTAAAGTTGGACAGTTTAACATCTGTGGCAGAGCGACGGGCATTAAGCAAACTCCTGTCAATCATGAATAATCCACTGCATCCACTGAACAGTCATCTCCAGGCAGAGGAGTAGCTTCAGTGACAGACTTTTGTCACTGTCTTGCTCCACTGACAGACTGAGGAGATCGTTCCTTCCCCACACTATGTGACTTTTCGATTCCACCCAAGGGAGTAAATGCTAACATTAATTTTATTTTTATTTTTTTCATTTTTAATTACTATTTAATTTAATATTGTTTCTTTGTATCAGTATACTGCTGCTGGATTATGTGAATTTCCCCTTGGGATTAATAAAGTATCTATCTTTTTATCTATCTATCAATGCATTCATATCAAAAGAATGGCCGTAATACTGATGCGGTAATCAATTAAGCACTAGGTTGCAGAGAAGGATCGTAACAAGAAGCCAATGCTACAATAGGCAAGCATCCTACTCTCAAGAAGACGTAGAATTTGACTATTCTGTCCATCAGTAGAAAAGACCTTTTATTTAGAACCTACGCTAGAGACAAAGAACACCACAAAAATACAACTAGACAATAAACTCATTTAATGTTCTGAACACCACAGTGGATGCTGTAGGCTTGGTGTATGCATGTATTGTAACGAGCACAAAGCAGGAGAGAGACACCTCGCAGGATGAGTCATTTGAGCCCACTGACAGACAGGCTTTTTCATTGTCTTACTCCATAACACAATATAGCAAATCGCTCTTGGCCACCTTGTGGTGATTCTCTCCTCTCCCCCCCTCCCACATGTGAATCCTCAGGGCTCCTGGTTGCCGTGTCTTTGGCCGCAGTGCAATACACTTTGGCTCAGCCATCCAGGGCTCATTCTCACTTAGGTTGCCCATCATGTTTACATCCTGCCACCAGAAATGCCAGATAATCATGGCGCTAGTACTTAAAGCCCCTACACTGCTAGAAAACACTCCCTAGGACACTATGGAAGAGACTGAATTAATTTAGAGATTCTGCTGTCAATACGATATTTGACTTGACTGCATCTGCAGGTAGCTGTCCCCACCTGATCAATAATTGCTTATGTCTGCTGATTGCTGCAGTATTAATCAAATATTTTAATAATCAGCTACAACAAACTATATTAATTACACACTCAACACCATAAAAGAGCATCACCAAGGCCAAGGTAACACGTTGTGAAAAGATCAGACTCGACACACGTAAAAAGATTTGGGACAGCCACCCGTATATTATTCCTGGCTGCAATGGGTTAATTTTATACAAAAAGTGTCTTGTTTGGAGTCCTGATGCGAACTGATGAGGGTTTGTAAAGATGGCGGCTTTAAGTAGTCAGACCAGAAGTGACATTTGGGAACGGAAGTGATGTCAGTCGAGGAACCAGAACTGGAAGTGACGTCATTGTGACGTCTTCAATGCTGAGTCAGACAGGTTTTCACAGGGCTGGTCTGTAGAGATAACAGGAAAAGATTTAGTGCACCCCGCCACCTCCTGGCCTGGCGTGGAATTACCTTCACTTGGTCCACACAACGTCCTCCTACTCACATGTGCGTGACAACGTGCAAACAGTGCAAGCAATGCAAACACCATGGTAGGTGCAGGACATGCAAATATGGAGGAAAGCATAGAGATGTAAATGACAACTCACCATGTGCAGAGCTCCTTTAGTATGTGTTCATTATAACGTCTTTATAACTGTCTGCGTCCATATCATCCGTGGTGAACAAGCTTGAATTATTGTGACTCTGCTTGGAGCCTCCTTTGTCACTAATGTTAGCACAAGCCCTGTCACCCATCAATGTCAGCCCATCAATGTGGAGGTCCTTTACTATAATAATGTTTTGGGAGGAAAAGTCCTTTGCAGTCTTATCTGTCATAAGAGTAGCAGGAGTAGATTTTATGCACTTTATTATATTAATGCTGTGATCTTAAGAAAATGATGGTCTCTGCTGTGCAATTATTTACAATCAACATTACTGACTTGTAAGCACAAGCTCCCAGTTAACATAATGCTGAGTTACCACCAGTGCTAAACAACCAACCTGGGCAAGAAATGTAATCATTAATGGATGGGTCCACCAGTCTGAGGCCCACACATAATTAGGGGTCTGTAGAAAAAATATCCACAATTACTTATAGAGGATCAAGAAAGGTGCGAATCAATTCAACATGGCAATGGCATGTAACCCAAGGGTTATTCAAAAGTGCTAACCTCTCTCCATCCACACCACCACCACAAAGGGATAATATGCATTTCATAATTCATAATTCATTACCTAGTCGTTTCATTCTAAAAAAATTATAGACTTCCTCATTGTTTGACCCTTTTAATATTTTAGGAAACCACAAAATATTTTCATTTTCTGCTCATTTATTGTGGTTTCCTGCCCTCAAAGTTGGCCAAGTTCTTCCTACTCACAAAGGTGGCCATCAGACCTCCACTTCAAGTGCCATGTAGACTTTTCCACCTCCTTGCCTATCATTTCTCTACATATCTCAGAACTTTTTTTATTTTGTTCTATATCCCATCTACTTGCCCCTCAACATACTTTTTTTTGTGTGCCTTGTGGCTACTTCAGTTCTCTTGTCACTTTGTCTTGTCCTTATTGCTTTGCTCATTTCTTTTTTACCTTGTTATGGTTTATCCTGCTATCTTTACCCAGACATTGCCCAAATATTTCTTTGATTTACTTCTTGTTTCAGTCGTCAGTTTTACGACTAGATGTTATGGACAAATGAACCTCATCTAAAATTCAAACACTACGTGTCAAATATCTAGTATCAACTTGCTGGTTTTCTCTCCTCTCATGTTCCTATAAATATGACTTTTGAAAACACCGCCCTCAGATTATCAACTACTTAAAGGAAATTTTGTGACCTTCCATTACCCTTTGTCCTTTAATTAACAAATTGTATTGGTTTCTGTGGTTTCTTTCCATCATCTATAACATCCTTCCCTGCAACAACATCTATTCCAGGCAACTTTGTTTGTCATGTTTGGACTACTGAAACTCCCTGATGTCAGTGCTTTAGTAACTACTATCTTTCACTCTCTTTTAAGAGGCCTCTGCCAGAATGGTGGTTTCTCTCGCTACACTCATAACACTCCTCTGCTTTACTGTCTGCACTGGCACTGACCCATCTTCTACTTGGATTCAGCTCAGAACTCTTGTTTTAATCTACATGCTTCTGCACTGCTCTGTAGTTATTACCTTCTGTTTATGGATGCTGCAAATATTCCTCCAAGAAGTGTCCATTATGCTTTGTCCTTATTGTGTATTCACTCTCTAAATGCACTAAAATGTACAATGTTGGTGGCAAGGAAGTGTTTGAAGTTCCACTGACCTTCTGTTTATTACGCAAAACTGCATATGGAAAGTTATGTGAAATCAAGTGCTTTAGCCACTGTTCCACTCTTATGGCTTTGCTCCCTTTGAAAGACACTTGACCCATGCGCTTCTGTCATTTGATCGCTCTTTCTCTCTCCTTTCCTCTCTTAAATTAGACATGTTGGTTATTACCTGTGTCATTGGTGACAAATGTATAAAATCCAGGATTACCTTTATGCATGTTCCTGTGGCTGAGTTAACCTTTAAGGATGTGTTTATGTTGAGGAGAGACCATACTTAACATTAGCACTTCTGGCAGATGCCTTCTTCTGTGTCCCATCTAGATATATCCCTTTAAAAAATATACTCCCTAGTGTGAAGACATGCATACAAATCACAGTCTTTGCCTTATTCAGTGTCCTACTGGATCTGTTGTAAGGCTACAGTGCCAAATCCACCTTATGACCCATGTTGACTTTTTGACATCCACATGAGTGTAGTATGGTTAATGACAAGAGTGAACTTCTTGCCTAAAAAGTAATATTAGAGTTGTTCCACAGCCCATTTATTACAAAATATCTTACTCTCTATGGTAGCATAATGCAGTTTTCCGGGCGAATCACAGTGTTTAATTTCTCAGAAAATCTGTGTCAGTTCTTCTCCCAGTGTTGTGTCTAGGGCGTCAGTTTTGAAGGCAAAAGGCAGAGGAAAGTTAGTAATAAGAAAGTGTTCTGAACAAAGGACATAAAGAATATAAAAAAGGATTCTAACGCTACTGACTAAGCCATAGTGTGAAAAGTGCCCTAATGAGTTCAATAATAAGTACATACCCCTCTGAAAAGTTGTTCATGAACCAATGGTAATAACACAGCAGCAATAAACTTAAACATTAATTTGATTTCAAGAATTTACTGACATGTTTGTCTCCAGGTACTACTGTGAGAAGAGAATAGATAACCAGGAGATACAAACTAAAATGTAGGGAAAGACAGAAAAGGGTCAAAGCCAAAATAATAAGAGAGATCAAGCAAACAAGACCAAGAGAAAACCAGAGAACTGAAATTCAAACACACAAAGGGTGTTCAAAAACCTATGGGGGTTAACACTCTCTCCACCAGAAACTAAAATATTGCCAGTGCCACTTAAATCCCAAAGGGAAGAACTCTGTACTTGATTTGTACTAGCAGTGTGGCTTTCTTCATTAATGCTACCTTTATCTACAATTAATAGGAAATAGTCCTTCCCTTGCCTCTGAGTTAGTGTGTCAACCCCTGGTGCAGGGTAGGCATTCAATTCTGAGACTTAGTTGAGCTTTCTAAAGTCATTACAAAATTGCCAGGAGGCATCTGAAGTGATCTGAACAAGTGACCAGAATCAAAGGACAAAACAAAAATCGACAGACAGATTCAGTAGAGGGTCATCACATAATACCTTAATGCTAGGGCCTAAATGAAAGTAAAGCTAGAAGGTTTTACATTGTGGTGGACGGCTGGGGTTCATGGAGGAGCTTGCGAGGAGAGGAGTAGAGTTGGCAGAAGACTTGAAAGAAAGTGAAGTTAAAAAGGACTGAGCCTTGTGGGTAATTTGTGAACACCGCCATATTTATATTCCAGCTTCTGATACGTCATTAATAAGATAGTCACAGTCATTTGACCTTTAACACTAGAATCCCTGAAGCCCATGAAAAAAGTTCTTATACTGGGCCACCTATAATTCCTTCTCATCTCTCCATCAGTGTCTTTTGTTTTGTAAATGTGTTGATCAGCACAAGCAGCTTGCTATCCCATCCCCCCACCTCTGCAGCTTAACACTAGCATTACCAGAGTTTATGAAAAATCTCATAGATCCGGCCCACCTTAAAACCGTTCACACTTCTCTGCCAGCTTCTTTTGTCCTGTAAATGTGCCAATTAAGATGAGCAGCAAGCAGCCGGCTATTCCATCCCCCACCATCGCAGAAAGTTCACTAAGTTCTCCCAGCTCATGCCTTGATTGATTACCTGGGAGTGAAGTGGAGTTTTAGAGTGGAAATAATAGATCGCTATTTGGAACACATACATTTCATGTTGGTTCTGTTTCTACAGTAATCTGTGTAAACACATTGTTAAAACAGAAACTTTTTCATATTTTAGTAATAAACGTTACAAAATGTAGGCATAAACTATAGAGTGTGTAAAAGCATGAAGTCCAAATGTCAAATAAACACTTTTACAAAAGGCTGAAGGACATTAAGACAGCTTCTGTAGCACAGTGGTAAGAGTTGTTGACTCTGTGCAGTGGGCTGGCTGTGCTTTAGAGACCCGAGTTCAATTCCCCTCCTGGGGAGAGACTGTTACTTTTTTTTTTTTTCTTTTTAACATCAAAAAGGACATAAAATTTATAAACTGGTGTGCACTGTCAGTTAATGAGATTGTTATATTTTCATGTGGGATGCTCCTTTTAAAATATTGTTTAACAACTGAGACTACAATTAATGGGCAGCACGGTGGCGCAGTGGTAGCGCTGCTGCCTTGCAGTTAGGAGACCCGGGTTCGCTTCCCGGGTCCTCCCTGTGTGGAGTTTGCATGTTCTCCCGTGTCTGTGTGGGTTTCCTCCGGGCGCTCCGGTTTCCTCCCACAATCCAAAGACATGCAGGTTAGGTGGATTGGCAATTCTAAATTGGCCCTAGTGTGTGCTTGGTGTGTTTGTGTGTGTCCTGTGGTGGGTTGGCACCCTGCCCAGGATTGGTTCCTGCCTTGTGCCCTGGGATTGGCTCCAGCAGACCCCCGTGACCCTGTATTCAGATTCAGCGGGTTAGACGATGGATGGATGGACTACAATTAACATGACCAAGTGTCCTTATAACTGTTACTTTTAAGATCCATAACACACAGACAGACAGACAGAGCACTGCGTAATAGAGAGACAGACAGGCAGAGAAGACACTAGATACTGTATATAAATAAACAGGGAAGGCACATGTACTGAAAGAAAAAAAAAAGATCAACATGTACCTTGGTCCTGCTTGCACTGAATAAGCTCATGCGCTCTAACTTTTCCCCTCACCTCCCACACCCCCGATCTGACTCTAAGTATCAGCGCAAGTACAGACGCAAACCAAGTGTAATCAAGAGTCGCCGGTTCAATCCCCACTCACTCCTATATTTGCCATTTTCAGAAGTAAGCTGCTCTTTGTGTTAATATTATACAGTAAAAACATACACTTGGTTTGCGTCTGTACTTGCGCTGATACTTAGAGTCAGATCGGGGAGGGGAGGGGCTAGAGCCTGCCTGTCTGTCTCTCTATTACCAGTGCTGCGTCTGTCTAGCTGTCTGTCTGTGTGTTATGGATCTTAAAAATAACAGTTGTAAGGACACTTGTTAATTGCAGTCTCAGTTGTTAAATATTTTAAAAGGAGCATCCCACATGAAAATATAATGATCTCATTAACTGACAGTACATACCAGTTTATAAATATTATGTCCGTTTGAGGTTAAAAAGAAAATACATTAAATCATTTATCAATCGACACATGCTGCACGCAGGCAACCGGGCAGTGAGAGTGGAGATAAAGACGCTAGATAGATTGTATACAACAGGCAAAAATAGCGACCACTTGATAACAGTATTAGCCATAGTGAATGAAAGCATGAATTAATCAACAGAAATAACCGCGATCGACATTTTAAACTTAACAATTTACTTAGGAAAAAAAAGAAAAATGCCCCAGCACGCAGAAAGCAGACAATTGCAGGCAGGCAGGCAGCGCGGCCATAGTTAAAAAGAAAAAAACAAGTAACACTTTCTCCCTAGCGAGGAATTGAACTTGAGTCTCTAAAACATGGTAAGAATATGGCACTCTGAGAGGCAAATCTTAGCGCTACGCCACGGAAGTTGTTGTGTTGTTTTTGAACCTTTTGTGAAGGTGTTAATTTGATCTTTGAAAATCAGGCTTCACACATTCAATAGTTTATGCCTACATTTTGTAACATTTATTACTAAAATATGACAAAGTTTCTGTTTTAAGAATGTGTTTACAGTACACAGATTACTGTAGAAACGGAACACACATGAAATGTATGTGTTCCAAATAAAGATCTATTATTTCCACTCTAAAACTCCAGCAGTTGAGTCACTCCCAGATAATCAAACAAGGCATGAGCTGGGAAAACTTAGTGAACGTTCTGCGACGGTGGAGGGTAGAATAGCCGGCTGCTTGCTGCTCCTGTTAATCGCCACATTTAGAAGACAAAGGACGCTGGCGGAGAAGTGAGAACGGTTTTAAGGTGGGCTGGATCTACGACTTTTTTGTAGACTCTGGCAATTCTAGTGTTAACCTGGGCAAAAAGTTCTCCCAGCCCAAAGCTTTTTATCTGGGTGTGAGGTGCCTGGAGCTGTATTGGATAAATAATATATCGTTATTTGGAACACATGCATTTCATGTGTGTTCCGTGTCTACAACAATCTTTGTAAATGTAGGATGACAGGAATTGCGGGGCAAGAAATGTTGAACAAATATCTAAAACAGAAACTTTTTCATGTTATAGTACTAATGAGAAAATTTTGACATGAAGTGTATAATGTGTGAAGACTGAAGTCCAAATATAAAATAAACACTTTCACAAAAGGTACAAGTATAACAAAACAAGTGCGCTTTTATTCAAGAATATAACTGAAGAAAAAGAAAAATAATTATGTAAAGTGCGACGACAGCTTCCACCTGCAGCTAAAGTCACTTTAGTACAAGAGCAACTCTCCATGCTAGTGTTCAGATCTGGCAGTGCCATGCTGATGGTACATGTGTCCAAAAAAAGAAGTCTGACTGCATTCTTAGTACCATTGCTCATGTCCTGATGTGTCTATCGCTGTAAGTGGAAGCTGCTGTCGCACTTTACGAAACTGATCTTTTCCTAAATAAGGAGTGGCGTTGAACATGTACATTATCAGCATTCCCGTGTCGATCAAACACAGGAAGCTCTGCAGTCTACTTTGACTTTATACTGTAGGAAGATAAGTAAATAAGTATAGATAAATAACATTTGATGTGGTGTTTATATAAGTAAAATATAAATGTTTTTCATATAAAGACCATCACAAAACATAATCGCAAACGGAACTTTGCACAATACCTTGGTAAGCTCTGTAGGCCCTGCTGTTTCATTGAAGGACATGTGTGGGGCAGGCTGACTAGCAGGATGACGCCCAACCTGTTGCTGCATCCAAACGGTGCCATCTTTCACCTTTACGCCTGGTGCAGCTGCATTGTTCTTATATGTGAGTGGACATTTCTTGCTTCTGTTCTCTTTCTCCGATGTAAAACCCTCATCCTCATCTGAGTTCACCTCTTTTATAGCACATCTTTATTTGAAAACAGCAGTGTCAGATCGGGGGAGTGTGAATGTGACTGAGAGAATAAAACAGAATAAAAAAAGAAAAAACTACACTTTACAA
Organism: Polypterus senegalus; assembly: GCF_016835505.1. Classification (NCBI taxonomy): domain Eukaryota; kingdom Metazoa; phylum Chordata; class Cladistia; order Polypteriformes; family Polypteridae; genus Polypterus; species Polypterus senegalus. The sequence goes on along the minus strand of NC_053160.1, from coordinate 147,847,373 downwards.
CTACCATAAATTTACACCGTTTACACTGTTACAGACTCAAATCAAATGTATGCTTTTATTCTATAATGGTAACTCTAAGAGCAGCTCACTACTCAAAACGGTAAATCTAGGAGCCATAATTGAACCCGCAACCTCTTGACTATGAGTCATCAGTTCTTACCTCTGCACCAGCCAAGCGGTCGTGTCAGTATTGCAACTTAACCCGATTTCTTTTTCTTTCGTTATACTCTTGAATAAAAGCACACTTCTTTTGTTATGCTTGTACCTTTTGTAAAAGGTAGAGTAAATGCTAACATTACTCTACATTACAGTTATTGTCTGCTTTTTTATTTTTATTTTTTTTCATTTTTTCATTTTTATTACTATTTAATTTAATATTGTTTCTTTGTATCAGTATACTGCTGCTGGATTATGTGAATTTCCCCTTGGGATTAATACAGTATCTATCTATCTATCTAAAAGTGTTTATTTGATATTTGGACTTCAGCCTTCACAGATTATATACTTCATGTCAAAATTTTGTCATTAGTACTATAACATGAAAAAAGTTTCTGTTTTAGTTATGTGTTCTACATTTCTTGCCTTGCATTTCTAGTCATCCTACATTTACCAAGATCTTTGTAGACATGTAACACACGTGAAATGCATGTGTTCCAAATAACGATATATTATTTACCCTATACAAATCCAGACATACCTCACACCAAGGTAAGCAGACTTGAGTTGGGAGAACTTTTTGCCCAAGTTGAGCTGGTTGATGCTTGGGCTGATCGACATGGCACTGCCAGATCTAAACACTAGTGTGGTGAATTGCTCCCGTACTAAAGTGACTTTAGTTCCAGGTGGAAATCCCATTTTACTTCTGGTGCCAAGCAGAGTTGTGCCAGGGTGCAGCAGTCTATTAGCCAGGGTGCAGCAGTCTATTAGCCAGGGAAAGTGTTGTGAAGAAGCTGTCTTTTATTATGGTTCTGCATTTGTTCAGAAATGGCTCCATAAGTTTTATAACAACAGACTTGGAAAGTCTTTGCCTCGGGTTGTAACTCAAAGCACAGTTCTCAACAAAACATTGCCAGATGTCTGAAACCACAGCAAATCTGTTGTTTATCACCTGTTCTGCATGGGTGTCTTTGTTGTCAAAGCGCAAATGCCGTATGGTAGTCTGATAGCGGTCACAGGACTTTATATCTTTGATTGCTGGTACAACAAATAGTTCTGAGCAGGTGTCAGCCACAGCAACAAATGTGGTCATCACTGCTCTTGTGAAAAGAGGGAGAGGCAAGTTTGTTGTACCATATGAATGTCAATAAGAGAATAAAAGTGAATAATAATAATAAAAACAATTGTTAACTTTTACAAGTAGCCAAAATTTACACCGGGTTTTACAGTTTTAAATCAAATGTATGTTTTTATTATATTATAGCAATAATAATAGCAGCAGCTCAATACAGAGCGCCGAGACTTAAACCCTGTACCTTTGGATTATAAGGCAGCAGTTTTTACTTCTGCGCCATTCAAGAACACATTTCAACTTCCTGTCAATTGACATTTTAACTTGGATTTTTAACTCATTGACCACAACATGTAAATTGAATGTTTTTTTTTTCTTTGGTTATATTCTTGAATAAAAGCGAACGTGTTTATTTGATATTTGGACTAAAGTATTCACACATTATACACTTCATTATTAGTATAACATGGAAAAGTTTCTGTTTTAGGTATGTGTTCTGCATTTCTTGCCTCACATTTCCTTTCATCCTACACTTACCCAGATCTTTGTAGACACAGAACACACATGACATGCATGTGTTCCAAATAACAATATACTGTATTATTTAGCCTATACAACTCCAGGCACCACACACGCAAATAAGGAGCTTTGGCTTGAGCTGGGAGAACTTTGAGCTCTTTCAAGGTGGGGGATGGGACAGCAGGCTGCTTGCTGCTTGTGCTGACCGACACATTTACAAAACAAAAGATGCTGGTGGAGAGGTGCGAAGGGATTTAAGGTGGGCCGGGATTACAAGCTTTTTCATAGACTTTGGAAATTCTAATGTTAAAATGGCATTGTAGAAACAAAGAAAAGTAAGATACAAACAATGTTAACTTTTAAATTACAGTAGAGTCTCGCTTATCCAACATTCAGTATTATCCGACGTCCCACTGCAAAAAAAACAAAAAAATACGCATCAATCAGCAACAAGAAATGCAAGTTGCTCCCGATTCTGCCACAGCTAATTACAATGGAACCTCAGTTTGCAAGCATGATTCGTTCTGGAAATGTGCTTGCAGTCCAAAGTACTCGTACAGTATATCAATGCGAATTTACCCATAAGAAATAATGGAAACTCAGATGATTCGTTCCAAAACCCAAAACTATTCATATAAAAATGATTAATACAAAATATAAAGTAAAAATACATAAAGCAAATTAACCTGCACTTTACCTTTGAAAAGAATCATGGCTGGTGTGAGTGAGTTTCTAAACTGTTCTGGGATTCCACCCAACGGGATGACACGCGGAAGAGCGTCCCAAAGCAATCGCAGTCTCCCAGTGCTGTAGCAGTTCGACATAAAAGCCAATTCGAAAAGATCGCAGACATGCTATAAGCGCCTGCCATTGATGGGTGATACAAGGAACAAGGAACATTATAAATGTGCAGGGCTCAGTATTACTTCCCCCCCAACCCTGCCTGACTGCTGTGTCTGTGTATAGGAGAATGGCAGATCCCGCTACAATAGATAACCGCGCTGTTGCTCTTTCAAGCTTAATAAAGCTGGTGTTGCTAAAAGTACTGAGATTCAGCTTCGAGTTTTCGGGTGCAAGACGGGGGCTTGCACATCACAGCATAAAAACACACATGCAGTCACAATGCCGTAGTAAATAAACAGTATACGCTCGTACGGATGTTGACTATATTAGTGACGGAGTTATGGCAAAAAACTGCAATTAATTACATTGAGCAACAAGAAGAAGCTACAGGAATCGACATAATGATGCTGCAAAGATGGCGAGACTTCACAGCGAAGGAACGGCACTCGTCAGGAAAGCAGACTATGATCAAAAATGTGTTTAAATTATCACAGGACTGAACTTTTTAAGTACAGAACATACTGTATTTAACGTCAGATAATTCTATAACTGTAAGTTCATTTGTTCAGTTAATTTAACCTGTTGTTTTGTTGTAAAACATGATTATTAGGTTCATAATGTGTAAAATTATAACATAGTTTGACATTTAATAGGCTTTTTCTTAACACCTGCCATTATCCAATATTTTCACTTATCCGACGTTCGGCCGAACCCGTTTATGTCGGATAAGCGAGACTCTACTGTATAAAGCAAAACATTAAACTAGGGTGGCACAGTGGCGCAGTAGTAGCGCTGCTGCCTTATAGTAAGGAGACCTGGGTCCTCCCTGCGTGGAGTTTGCATGCTCTCCCCGTGTCTGCGTGGGTTTCCTCTGGGTACTCCGGTTTCCTCCCACAGTCCAAAGACATGCAGATTAGGTGTATTGGCGATCCTAAATTGTCCCTAGTGTTGCTTGGTGTGTGTGTGTGTGTGTGTCTGCCCTGCGGTGGACTGGCGCCCTGCCAGGGTTTTTATTACTGCCTGAAGCCCTGTGCTGGCTGGGATTGGCTTTAGCAGACCTCCATGACCCTGTGTTAGGAAATAGCGGGTTGGAAACTGACTGACTGACTGACTGACATTAAACTAAACAAAAATGGAATCCACACAATTATAAAAAGAAAATTAGGTAAAAATACATATACAGTATAAACTAACAATACTACAGTTATAACTACAGTTATAGCCAGTGGGCATGGACTCCCCTGTGCACCTGCTGAAGCTAGTAAACACAAATGGAGTCTTTATTCAGCTGTGTAAGGAAATAAAGGTATTGGTGACTATAGCCAAGACGTGTTTTGCCTCATTCAAGGTGTCACTAATGAAGACTCCAAGAAAAAATAAAGCTGCTATAGTATCACCTCTGATGAAGAAGGTTATTCTGCCTCCTACGTCCTGAAGTCTATGACCAGATCATTGATTTTCTGATATTAAGGGAGAGACTCTTGTCCTAGCATCCCTGCGTCAGGAGTCAAATCTCTTCTCTGTAAGTTGTGTCATTATTTTTGGTGGCCAGGACTACTACAAAGAAAGAGAACATTAGGCTGCTTGAAGAGTGCCTGATTTGATGATCAGGGAGGAGCATTGTAAGGGATGTTTCAATTTATATATTAAGGGGACTGCTATTTAGGAGGTCTATAATCCAGTGGCGCTAGGCCCATGCTGCTCGACAGCATAAACACTTTCTTTAAAAATGGTCTTTACTAAAATAAAAGAACCAGTTTTAAGAGTACCTGCAGGGAATGAAGTACATTCCAATTAGACAGATGGCATCTTGGATTTATGTCTCCTGCCCTGTCAAAGAATGTTTTTGCCGGATGAAAGACTCAATAACTCAATCTTTTGACTATGTTTGTTATTCTCTAATATACTTTATATATTACAAAAATGTATTTGAAACATTGGCAATTTTTGTTGTCAGATGTCACAAGCATCAAGTAGAAGCTACATTTCTTGACATTTACATTATCAGTAGAATGGAATAAAGTTAGAAATATTTCCATTTTTAAAATAATTGTTTTAACCAAAGAAAGGATCTTCCAATGCATTTATTCTTTGTAATTATACAAATATCCTCATGTAATAAAAATGTGTTATGTAAATAATACTTCCGTTTACTTTTTATTTTTATTCAGCTAGCAAATATTTTTCTGTATTAATTTTACATTATAATTATTCTTCACATTTTCATAATTCACATTCTTCGTATGTGTCCAGTATAATTCCTTTGCCAGAGATGTTTAAGAGATAAGTTTACACAATAAAAATGTAACTTTAATAGGAAAATAAATTCTGTATTGCAGCTGCTCAAGTATTAATACAGAAAAAGTCAGTACTTAATTAACTAAAAAGTGAGTAGTGGTACGGTAAAGACATGTCTTGTCCACATGTCACAGTTTAAAATTCTATCTGACAAGAGTTCAATGTACCGTTTATATTTTGGCAGCATCAGCTTAGGGGCCTTAGGATTTCAGGTATGGGGTATAAGAATAATACTGTCTTCTTCTCCTCAACTGACTGTAATCTCCATTGCACACTGGAGATATCTGCAATCAGTGGAATCCACTTGGGATGAGACTTCTAACCTCCAAATCAGACACCATAAAAAAGAGTGGCTACTGCTGAGAGAGAGGTATACAGCTACCCCAGGTGAAGGAGTACAAGTTCCTCTTTCATGAGCAAGGGTTGAGAGAATCATGGGACCGACTAATGAATTTATATTGAAGCTACAGGTGTACAAAGATTGTAGTATTGTTAGACAGGGAGATAAGTCCCTGATTTATCATTCAGTCCACGTCATCACCTTTACCAATGTTCACAAGCTTTGACTTGAAACTGTAGGTAAAAGCATCAAATTCCTATGCACAACTGCGAGGCTTATCTCACTGACAATTCAAACTGAAAACAGAGAGAAGCTAATATAGGTGTCCCAGGAAGTACCTTCCAAAGGAAACGTACAAATAGCATTCCACTTCCCTAGGGTACGTGGAATGAGAACATTTCACTGAAGGCTTGGGGACTCTAGGGAATGTTGCTGGTGAAAAGGAACTCTGGCCTGCCATTGCATTTACTGCTTTGACCACTACCACGAACAAGTAATAGAAAGAATGAGATGAATTCTCCAGGTTAATCACAATACAATACAGCTTATATTTGTGCAGCGCTCTTCACCGAGTGCAAGCTCAGGGTGCTGTGAACAATTCTGTTAAAATACAAGTAGAGATTATACTCATTTCTAAATACAAAGCTAAGCAAATACATAAATACATAATATATTAATAAATGCATAGTACATAAATACGGAGCTAAATACAAAGCAAGTTTACATCTTACCTGAAGGAGAGGCCTGAGTTGCCTCAAGAGCCTGCATATTGTAATGTTTTAGTTAGCCAATAAAAGGTGTCATTTTGCTTGACTTCTCCTTAAATACAAAGCTAATATATGTATAAATATAAATTTGTTAAAACACACACAGAATAAGGCAGAAACTGATTAAACATAAATGGAAATCAATAATATCTGTCCATTAATTATTTGATGAACTTTGGCCAGTTAACATTGCAGTAAATTAAAATTGTAAAAGAAAAAGTCAGACTCAGTCACAGTTCTGGAGACCTCGGCCAACTGCCTGCCAACCCCTCCTGGGTTTTCTGAAGTGGAGTCTGTGCTGGCCATCCAATCTAATGACAGAATCTTTCCATCTGATGATTCCAATGCACCTTTATCCAAAATGACTTTTACCTACACGGGGCAGCAGCCGGGCAATACAGCAGTGACACCAAGTGCCACATCCAGATACCAAGAAGATACAGAATAGAAGAGAGTTAATAACAGATTGTAGATTTATTATTAATTATTTTTCTGTGTAAATGACTAATAGACAGAAATGCGGCATGCACAGCTAATCAGCTGCTCTAGTCAGGGTATACTAGACTACAGTAGTGTGACTTTAAAAGCTGAGAATGAAGGGGCATCTTTTATTACAGCAGGCAGATCATTCCAGATCTTCAGGTTCTTGTAAGTAAAATGTCAACCTTGCATTTTTATTTTATTAATCTTGAGATCTTAATGTGTGCTCTGGTTTGTAAGTAATGATAAGTTCAGATAAGTAAGCAGGGCCTTGGCCAGTTAAGGGTTTATAAGTTTAAAGGAGGATTTTGAAATTATTTTCAGTTATTCAAATTTAAATTTTTGGTATCATTTGCATTAAAATGTAATTGCATTATATAAATGGTTCCTTATTAATTCATATTTTCAGTTATTCAAATTTTCATTTTTTTCTAGCATTTGCATTAAACTGTAATCGCCATATAAATGGTTTCTTATTAATTAATATTTCTGCTTCCCTATAAAGTAACAATTGTATCAAAGGACAATGAGCCTGTCTTGATTTGACTGTCAGAACATCTTGATTCTTTGGAGTTAAAAACACAATAATATGTTGAAATTGCTGTACCAGTCAGAGTTGCAGGCTCAATACCTGTTGCAATTCACCTTCTTATATCTCATCCCACAGATACTTGACTGGACTGAGATTGCATAATTGGAGTGACATTGCAGTTGCAACGAACTACATGTAATTTTTTATCTTTTTAAAACTGATATACATTTATTAAGTTGCATGTAACAGTATTCTCTTTCTAAACATGAAGGATATTTAAGTACAGATGGCAAACTTCATCTAGCAGAGGATTTCCTGTGGCGCTTGTGTTTACCTATTATCAGAAATGTACGTAAGTACCATACAGCAGTGTAACAGTTCTTTTGGATTCAGTGCAGGACTGAAACCAAAGTGAAGAGAAACATTGATGACTAATTCTGGTTGTGGATGTGGAGGAGGTTTCTGTGCTTGGCAAGTTTAAGGAACGTTTGACCAGTTGTTCAAAGTGATATTTACCTGGCGAGCCTTCATCAAATGAGAACTGGTGAGCCGTACAATTTCCCAAAAATGGGGACCCTGGTGTTTTTACTGAAGCTGACAAATACATTTCTGTTGCAAACTTATTTTTTTGTTTGTGGATTATTTCCTATTCTTATAAGGACAGTGATAGAGTACACACAATATATTGTTGTGTTCACAAACATCTGTAATATGGACAATGAGCCACAAAAAGGGATAGCCACGCCGTATACTTGAAAAAGCTGTCGAAAAAGAATGAAAAAAATACGCATGTCATTTACAGATAGGAGTCCAAAACAGAACTGACTAACAGGTTGAAGGCTGGTTTATAAATACTGCTGAACAAGAGGAAGAGGTGGAGTCAGGGGGACAGGAACATGAACCGTTGGGGTAGTATGATGGATTCTGGGTACCGGATATGATGTCATCAGAAGGTGCTGGAAGTGATGTCAGCCGTGGGTAGACCAGTGGAGATGTCATTGTGAGGCAGGGTCTTCAGCTGGTCTGCAGAAGGACAAAGGGAGAAAGGATCAGTTTACAGTGTCAACCCGCAGTCTGACTGAGAAATAACACCATTTTAGCCTGTAAACGTCTCCTATATGCACGTGTGTGACACATCTTATATGTGTTATGTATTTGTGTACATAAGTGTTTATTAGTTTAATGTCAGTGCTTTTTAGTTTCAAGGCACTGTTCTCATAAATATCACCACAGTTACTGTTTCCAAATTAATGTGGTGGAGGAAGGGTGTCAAGGTAAAGCATACAGTAGAGGTTGGACTAACGGAAGATATTTCTAAAAAAACAGGGATGTCAATAAATTAAGAGAAAATGTTACACAGATTTATTCAGTGCCATGTATCTGGAACCATTCCAGGAATTTCCAAGCCCTGCAGTTTGGAGAATCTGAAAAAGCCTATTTATAAATATTAGCTTGCTGCCTTGAATGGATGCTCCTTATCAGCAATGTTGCTCTCGTATATCTAGTCATTCAGATAATCTTGTGCTGTTGTCAGGAAACCAATGTGTGAAAACACATCTGCATTGTATTGCCACTGCCAAAATTAACTGGTTGGACCTAAAGACCCCTGAAGTTTTTTTGTCATACTCTGCTCCTCCCTTTATCATGACCCCACAGAAGGTTTATCAGACTAATCATATCTTTCAATTCCACCAGTATTAGCATTTACTTCAGTGCTGCAACCACAACATACTGTTTTTCACTGATGTGAATGTACCAGGGTTTGGTTCATAGCCGCCTTATCCCATCCCTTGTGCCTTGCGCCATGTCTCTTTCTGCACTCCATTTCTATCCAGCTTCTTGCCGACTGGCTATAGCCTGCCTATTGCTCTGAGTCAGACTCTACTGGCTGATTTTTTTTGTTTTGTTCACTAATCTGTTTCTAATCACTGGACTGTAAGTGGTTGGATGTTTTGTGTGTAGAAGATCACTTGGTAATATAGGAGATGGTTTACCAGTGCAAAATTAATGGGCAGAAGAAAGAAAGGCCAACATCTGCAGAAGAAAGAGAGACCAAAAGAGACAGAAGATGAAGGGTTGTCTGTGAATACTTTAAGATAAGGAACTAGTGAGCCGCTTCACCAGGTAGACATTGGATTAAGAACTATATACATGGGCCCAGAAAGGCAGCAACAATCTGTTTTTCTTCCTGTTATTTGTACTTTAATATTATCCTTGATCTAGCTGTGAGAGGTGGCTACAAGGGAACCCATCCCAACTGTTAAAAAACATTAGACATACGCGTAACATGTCATAGTGGGAAATCAGTCAAACAGCAATATGTAAAAGCCACGGTAAAATATGTTTGAGATGCATTATTATATTAATTTAAAAATCATTCAATTCGTATTCTCTTGTTGAACAGCCAGGTAATTCGAGACAAAATTTGATGGTTTCATCGGAATAAATTGGCTATGGCATTCAATCTAGTAGCCTGAAGGAAGGCCAGTCCATTAACTACAGTGTGTCAGAGACTTTCTGCTAGGAAAATTTGACATAATAGATTTTCATCTCTTCTGAGAGGCTAGTAGATTGAGCTACTCTCAGTAATGAACTAGTTTTGGTCATATTGCTTATTAAGTTTTTATGTAAATATGAATCCTGTTAAATTACAGCTTCTGGGCATGGTCTCTGCATCCAGAAATCTATGCAAAAAAATGAGAGACAAAATGCTTATTTCCAAGGCAGTATAACCAAAATGAGAGAGAGTGTCACTATGAAAAATAAAATACAATGTTTTATGGTGTCACTGCTCTGTTGCACAACAACAGATAGAATTCAAATAAATAAGTAAAAATTATAAATAAAAAATATAAATATATATATTGTGAAAGAACCTGGGGCATCAGTGAGCCTCAAACCCCTAAATACCATCACAAGTCCCGAGTTCAAATAAAGGAAGTTTTATAATACAATTCCTCCACAAAGTTGCACAAGCACAAATAAACAAGCTTTCTCTCTCCATTATGCCTCTCCTTTTACCACTGCACTGCCCTCCTCCTCCAGCCGAGTGTTGCTCTACGTCCTCCCAGCTCCGGCTTACCTGGATAAGAGAGTGTGGCCCCTTTTAGTACAGACCCATGAGTATTTCTGATGCCAGGGCAATTCCCTGAAGGAAGTACTTCTAGGGCATGGAAGTCCCATAAATTGGGGAGTGCGACTCCCTACAGTGCCCCCTTGTGGCACCCATGGTCTCCAGCAGGGCTGTATTGCCGGAATACATCTCCCAGTATTTCTTGCTGGTTCCCGAATAGGTGCTGACATGGAGTACTGTTGCCGTCTAGCGTCTTGGGGGTGTAAAAAGCCCAAAGCGACATCTTCCATCTTCAGTGGGCTGTCCATCCATCCCTTCTGGATATGATCCCCATCTCCTCCCCAGCTGGGATGTCTGTCTGCCTACTAGGAGCCTCCCATCCGGGTAAGGAATTATACTCTCTTCTGGCTGAGACGCCCATCCCACCCATGTGGCATCTACAATATTTAATTTTTTTTTCTTCTTAAGAATGCGTTTTCCACACATGAGCACAAATAGATGACAAATATGACAGATTATACTAAGAATATACAGTATTTACAGTTAATTACAAGATAAGATGATAATGCCCCACACACATCCTAAAACTATGGATTCTATGGTAAAAGTCGCCGAAATGTCATTTTTTTGTCCATAACTCTAATTTTGTCACATATAACCAGCTGATCTTCCAACCGTTTCTGCTGCATATACAATATCTAGGTGCGTCACTTGTGTCATTTATAGACTGGGAATGCAAACAAAAGGTTATAAAATAGACTTATAAATGAGCTTTATATATTCAGAGAGAGGTACTGCCATTTTCACTCAAATCCTAGGACCTTTCTCATGCAATTAGACAAAGCATACTTAAACAATGGAATGTTTTACAGTTAATATAACATTTTGGTCTACCCTGTGTTTTCTTTTACATGTAATTTTATATCAGGGATATGGTGGTTAAAACGTCTGACATGAAAATTGACAGTCATCTGAACCTTCCAAGTAGTTTTAGTAAACTAAGACATTTACTTTATTTACAGTGCAGTTTATTGCAATGGAGTTTAAGAGGAATGGATAGATTTTGATAGTATGCTAAAATATAGTTTAGGTCGCCAGACGAAGCGTGTTGTATATTTACTCTTTCATCCATATTTGTTGTTCTAAGTGGGCAAAACAGAACAATAAGTCTGTAGACGATTATCGGAACCTAAAAGCCACTTTATAACGAGGTGAGTAGACCAACCAGTTTCCAGACATGCCATGGAAAGCAGCCATTCGGTATTTGATTTGAAACCGACCCTCTTGGAGATTGACAAACCACATGAGAAAGCTCCATCACATAGAGAAGCCTTCAGGATTTGTAACTTACAGTTGCTAAAACTGATTGGTTTAAACAATTCATTTGACTTGGGATGCTGACTTTGAAATTTAAGCACTTATGTGCATGTTTTGATTTTTCTTCAGTGTAAGAAGGAGCTTCTGGGCCAAATGTTTATTTAGGAGACACAGTGATCACTGAAACATGGTAAGACTCTCTTCATAGAAGTTTGTATCATGTTTTCTTGTTATTATTTAAAAAGGTATATACAGTATAATAGACAAAATCAGAGAGGCAAAATTGCGTTGGTTTGGGCATATGCAGAGGAGAGATGCTGAGTATATTGGGAGAAGGATGTTAAGGATAGAGCTTCTAGGGAAGAGGAAACGAGGAAGGCCTAAGAGAAGGTTTATGGATGTGGTGAGAGAAGACATGCAGGTGATGGGTGTAACAGAACAAGATGCAGAGGACAGGAAGCTATGGAAGAAGATGATCCGCTGTGGTGACCCCTAACGGGAGCAGACAAAAGAAGAAGTTAACCTTTAGTAATTCTACACATTATTACAGTTTTATTATTTGGGGTATACCAATTGTATACATATGGGTCTGTGAGGTTATGGAAAAATCCAGTATGGTTTTGTAGAGACTCCTAATTTGTTATGTTTTTTAAGCTGCACTGCAATTTGAGGTTGCCCCTTGATAAAGGGACCAGACTGATTCCAAAAAGTGTCAGAGAATGGGAGGTGAACTTTAACCAATTCAGGATAGAGGATGTTAGTCCTGAGAGGTTGACAGCTTCATTGGAGGTACAGCCCTATAACACAGCTGGTCTATCCCCATACTCTGAATGATATGGTGGTGTGAAGACCCTCTGTAAAAACATACTCACTTTACCTTGTCCCATTATACTATACAGTGTTGAGGTCTGTAAAAATGTATATTAAATATTCAAAAGAGTTAGACAGTATGACAGATAGGTGGCGCTATCGTTCTATTGAACCCTCAGACAATACATCAGACACCAGGTAAAAGTTCAATAAGTTGACTTTTTTATTAATAAACAGTGCACAAAGCACCCTCCTCTCCACAATACTTATAAATACAATACACAATACTTAATAATCACAATCCTCCTACTTCCAGACGCATTGCCACCCTGCCACCCACCTCAGCTCGATGTCTGGGATTTCCCATAATCCTTTTATATTGCTTGACCTGGAAGTGTTTCCAATCCTTCAGTCCATGTGACTTCCTATCACTTCTGGGTCAGATAAAAAGTCCTCTTCTTCATCCCAGAAGTACGTCATTTCTTCTGTCCATGTGACTGGGACGTACTTCCGGGGTGTAGGGAAAATAGTTCTTACCCCTCCCTGCAGTGTTCTCTGGCGGCCCCCATGGTATCCAGCAGGGTTGTGAATAAATACTCCATTGTCCATAATTCCCTGCTGGCATTCGGGGCACTTCCACGCTACAGGGAGGGCTCCACCTGGTGGCCTGGGGGTATTGGCCGGGATAAATGGCCAGCCATATCCCACAAAAGTTATCAGCCCTCTGCTCTTGAAACACAAGCATAGGGTGATAATATGAACTTGGTAGGTTGGTTCACCTTTCCTTATACATTTTATAGCCGAACTGCTTAGCAAAAGCACTCATGTTTGATTATCTGGGTGTGAGGGTATGAGGTTTACATCAGTGAGGGATATGAGAATTAATGGCATGACAATGTTTGTTTACAGAATGATGTAAACATAAATGATGAATGTGGCAGCCAAGTTTCTAATTTGTTGAGGTGTGGTTTTGTGTGTCTTTATAACAATGTGTGCTTACTAATGCATTCTCAGTTTGTGTTTTATCCCTTGATTGAACATAATAATGTTGTAGGAATCTACAATAGATGTCTGACTATACCATTGCACTGCTCTTTTACAGTTATGCAATATAAGAAACAAAATAGGGTCAAAAAATAATTATTTATATTCAACATTACGCAAAGACTAAAAGAAAAAAAATCAAATGACAAAATTACAGAAAACCATAAAAAACAAATGGTCACATGTCCCTTTAGGCAAATCCTGTCTTCAGAATAAAACATAATTAACTGAAAGCAAATAATCTGTTGATAGTGAGATTTGTTTGACAGCACAGCAAGATCAGTGGTAATATGATGGGTAAAAAGATTTCTTTCAATGGAATTAAAAAAAAGACTTTCAGATATAGCATAGAATGTAGAAACTGTGGGTTTTAAGCCATGATTTAAATGTAATCACTGATGGAGGCTTAGTGAGAAAACTTTACAGAGTAATATCCATAAAGGCAAATAGCATTCGTTGACAGCTGTGTAGGGGTAATTTGTTATAGCTAGAAGGCCAGAGTCACAACGTCCCATGTGTCTAACACTTTTATATATGATAAGCAGTGACAGCAGGTGTTATGGGGTTTTAGAATTTAAAGCTGTTTAAGACAGTATCAGAATTATGAGTTTTATTTCACAGCAGAGAAAAAGAAATTGTAGTCAGGCCAATAGAGGCCTTGATATTGTTTTGGTCAAAGACAGGTCTCTGACAGCAGCAGCTTTTCAGACCTGTTGTAATTGCTGATATGCTGGAGTTCGATTGAAAAGATAATTGCAGTAATGCAACTGATATGTAAAGACATGAGAGAACATTTCAATATCTGAGATGGACAAGTAGGATATGACTCTGGAAATTATAATAGTCAGTAGAATCAAGCTGAGATGTGAGATTTAAATGTAAGGATACCTTTGAGCGTTATTTCAAGGGTGATGGAATAAGTTGGCAGGATCTGATAGTCAGTTAAAAAGAATCAGCTCAAGTGGACATTCTTCAAGGAGCATTTCGGCTGTAGGGAGTTACCAGACATCCTTATACTGATTTAGTTCACATAAGCAGTAATTGGGTCCATGACAGCAAAGTGAACTTGAGTACAAAATATCTAGGGCAGAGTCACAAAAAGATGCTGAAAAGCCAATGCAGTAGTAAGTGATAGAAAGCATAAGCAGTCTCAAGGTATCGTGAAAGATGGTAGCTTTTCAGACTGAAGTAGTTTAAGGAACAAGATGAGAAAATGAACTTTTGTTTTGTGTGAATGGAACAGGAGACACACTGAGTAATTAGGCAAAAGCAACATGTTTTATAGAAAAAAACACAGGGGACAAGACACTAAAAGTAATGAGATACAGAGCCTGGTAGGAATCATTATGTTAGGAAAAGAACTTTAAACTGTGTCATAGCTGCCAGTGAGTAGACAGTGAAAACACCAAAAGAAGAGAACTAGCAGACGCGTTTGTATAGATAATTGTGGTCAAGTTCTATATCAGCCGGTGTTAACTAAAATCCTGGAACAAAGGTCAAGTTTCCCACAAATTATTATTCCAGGAATGAAAATATAATGAAAAGACAATAGGGAATGCACAATTAAGGCACTTACATTTCCCATCTTTATAACTAGGAGTCCGTGCAGGGTCACCAGGCCCTCTTCATAAAACTGGGCAGCACACCAAAAAGGGGCAAGGTGAAAGAATAGTCAGACACCTAGTGCGGTTCAAAACTAAGAAGAGAGGTGCTCACTTGTCAAATCACAATATGCAAGCCAAAACTCAAAGTTAAAATAAACCAAAGGAACCAGACTGCCTTAGAATAATTGCTATAATTAAGTAGCTCAAAAAAACATTTTTTTGAAGAATTTTATCCATATACGTGGGTTCACACACGTGTGCATAGGAGGAAGTCGAAGGACTTAACTGAGCGTAAGATGTCGAGTAGGGGGCTGATGAAGTGCACTAACCTTTTTTCTTCCCAGCTAAACCCCGCCAGAAACCCAGCTAAACGGGCAGCAGCTTCAGCATTCCTGTCCAGACCACGCCCTCCTACTGACCTCACTTCCGCCACTCCCCTCACAGACCCGCCTCTTCCTGCACACCAACTATAAAAGCCAAACACCTCTGCTCCCCAGATTAGTTCTGTTCAGGCTCAGTCCTCTGTGATCACTTGGGTGAACCTTGCTTTGCTGCATTTTTATGTTGTAATATACGGGGTGGATCCCCAAATCTTTTTCTCTTTGTCTTCTGCCTATTACAATGGACACTGGTGTCTCTGCAATACCATCTGAAATAGTTCCGGTAATAATGGCATTACCTGAAATATTAGCAATCTACTGCCTGTTTGTACATATTTGTTCCTGCTTTCTTTGGTTTAATTCATTTCAACGAAATGGTAGATTAGATGAGCATCACACTTTGAACCCTGAAACCTTCATGACTCACAAGGTGAGACTTAACTCTCTTCAGTCAAGAACTATTAATGAATATAACGTGATGATTCTTAAAGATTACAGTGACAGTAATCTTCTTGTTTTGAGCAAATATGACATAAATATTGGAAATAAAAGCATGTATGCACATTATATCATTTGTGGATAAAATAGCTACCCTTTTCTCTTGCCTGTCTAGAAATTCATTATTAAAGCAAACTTTCATGATTATTTTTTATCCCTGTGGCAGAAGTGAAATCCTAAGTAAAATCCAGTGTTGCTAGCTGAATTCCATGCTTACATTATTTCATTTACATTTTCTTATCTTCATTTCTGAAGAAATGATTGTAATTTTATGCAGATGGACAGGTATCAAGGCAAAAAGATGTGAGGAAAAATGAATTTTGCTCTCAGTCTTTTATGCATGTAACTGAAAATATAAGTCATTTTTTGTTGTGGCTAAAAATCTCCAGGCATCACTAAACTCCTTAGAAAAACTGTCACTTTTGTTCTGCCCTGGAGTTTCTTTTTTGTCACTCATGATTTTCTGCTTGGAATATTATTTTTTGACACAGTGTCATGATTTATAAAGCTATGATCAACTCCTCAGATTCCAAGTCTATAGTGAACTGAAATGGCATTTTGAATGAAAGCTGGTGGAAACCATTCACACTGCACTTCTGTCAACTGTGTTACCCTCTTTTATAGCAGCATCTCTTCTTAGACATCGTATATTATTAAATTGACTTTTATATATTGTAGATCAATATAGTCGTAACCAAAAAAATCTGACATTGCTTTTTTTTATCTTCTGTATACTAGAAAGTACAATTGTTCAACAGCTACTATCCTAAATCTAATATCAGAAAATCTGTTAAAGTCACCTGCAATTTAAAATACACAGAAGTCTCCATTAAACAGTCAGTCTACCAACGGGCATTAACACTATCTCAGATAGCTGACAAACTTAATTATGTAAGTCAAAAGCAGTCATTAAAGAAATGTAACTTCTTAGCATTCTAATCTTTTCTACAATTGCTGTCTTTGGAGATTTGTTAAGCTGCATGGACTGCTTGCTGATCATGAGATGCTCTACTTATTAGGAGTACCGCAGAGTTTTAGTGACTCATTATTGACTACATCCAGGCGACTACAGAAACTCACAGGAAGGCTAATAAGATGTTAGGTTATATATCAACAAGTGTGGCGCACAAGTGTGTTATAAGTTATGTAACACACTAGTGAGGTCTCACCAGGAGTACTGTGTACAGGTTTGGTCTCCATATTACTGAAAAGGCATTTTTATAAGCTGAAAGGTTACAGGTTTCAGTTGCAATGTTCAGAAGAAAAAAGTGCTCTCTCATTTCACCCCCTTACAGACACCGACTTAAAAAGTAATGAACAGCTTTGGCTGAGAAGAGACTCGATTGGGCAAATTTTTCATTCTATGACAAGAAAAGAAGGGGATTGGAAATCTTAATTCATATGATTATGGTATTTGTAGCCACTATGGTGGTTGGGAGTGTATATGTTTTGTCTTGGTAGAGCTCTATATTACTCTGCTTTCCCCTTTGTATTCTTTAACGTGAAGCCTTTGCCAGAATGCCTCAAATCCCATAGACTTACCACTGTTTATAAGGTTTTGTACTTTATAACTTATCCTCACCTTCTCTTGTACATCTATAGTCTCAGGCAATTGCATAGAGTAAAAGACAAGCAGGAGTTAAGTTACAACTTTAACAATGTATTATTGATAATATTCATAAAATAACAGCAATAAGCAAAGTACAAGTGAATATTGGCAACCATACAACCTGATAAATGCTGACATGTAGTTTCAGGTGGCACACAGACCTTTAAATGTCTCCAGTTAAGTCATTGTTTCTAGCTTTCTTCAGGACAGGCCGCATGCCTGTGTCAATATGGCTGCTGAGCTGTGTTCTTCAGTGTGCTGTCCTTTTCATGGTAATGGTCTGAGAGAGAGGGAGGGATAAAGCAAGCAAATTTATACATTCTCTGTCCAAACTCTTATACCAATAGGGTGTCGTGGAACAGAATGACCTCTGATTCAAAACCAATCCCAAACAGCCATGCTTCAGACCAATGGGGGCACACAATACCTTTCACACCTGCCCCCAAAGACCATTTGTTAAGCTGACTCTTGCCAGATTGGTAGTTTGGCCTCCATTTGGGGTTTGGTAGTTGCTTTGTTTATGGCTTTTAGGCTCTCAGTCCAAACACAGTCACTCTTGTCAAAGCTGGTCTGATGCTCCATCCCACACACTGCCTTTTCACACCCACACCCAAGACCATTTGATAAGCTGAAGCATCCTAACTAGGTGGCCTTCCTGTCCTGCAGAGAGACATTTGACAAGAATGGCTGGAAGCACTACTGTTCTCATGGATAAAACACTCATATTACATTTGCTTTGTCTGACTTAAAATACAGACATACAAAATATTTATCAACTTATATACAAAATTTCACACCACCAGTATATACATCTAATGTAATTCCAGGCTAATATACATGCACCAAATACGGATGATTAAGAATTGATGCTAAAGAGTCTTGCTTTGATTCACAGTATGAGCATAACCTCATAATGGTGAGAAACTTTAAATGTGTATTAGATCCAGATTTAGATAGGTCTTTAGCAACTGTTACTATAGCATCTAAAACTGCTGCAGCAATTTTACAGTCTGTTAAGAATAATAAGCACTTTGACCAATGGAGATTCCTATATCCACAGAAAGAATACTCTTTCTTTTCATCAGCACCCTACACTTATTCAAGGACTAATTTTTCTAATTGATAACAACTTAATATTCTTCTGTTAAATCTTACAAATTTGATTCTACTGTGAATCTGATCTTGTTCCTCTTATTTTGGACCTCAAATCATTATGCCCTATATATCACACTCCATTAGTGCTACCTAATGACAGCACCAGAAAACTCATCCTGACACAAATTGATAGTTTCTTAGAGGCCAATCTATCCCCAGAGATATCTGCAGGAATTTGCTGGGAAACATTTAAAGCATTTAAGTGGACAGACTATTTTGTGTGTTTCGTATATAAAAATAAACTGTAGGCTTTAAGGACACTGATTACTGAGACTTCTGCAACTGATTGGGAATATGCTGGATTGCCAAATGATGCACTCTAGAGAAAATGCCTGTCTCTACAATTGGAATATTAGCTTTGGCTTACTGTATCTTTTAGTCATCTCATCATCATTATGGAGAGAAGGCCAGCAAGATTGTAGTCCTACAAATATATAAACAGCTATTTCAGAATGCAGTCACAGAGATTAACAAGGTAGCGGGAAATTAGACAGCACATAGAAATATCTGACAAATTTAAGAAATCCCATAAATTCGTATTTTTCTAATAGTGTAAAGAAAGTTCAAGGAAAAGACTTCTTTGATCAAACACAAATACCACAGTTTGATCCTCTCTGTGAAAAAGAGCTGAATACATCTTTGAGGTTGTCTTTAATTCAGGATACTATAAACTCACTGCAAAATGATAAAGCAGTGGGGTAAGTCAGCTATGCAGTGGAATTTTATAAAAAGTTTGCAACTCAGTTTATGGCCATTATTGCTACCAAAGCCAGAGAAAGTAACCAAACCAAGTCTACCAAAAACACTACACCAAGCACCAATTAAACACTTGCTTGAATATGCATTATATCGACCAATTTTAATTCATAATAATAATAATAACATTCTGGCAAAAGTTTCAGCTGAAAAAACAGAAGAACTGCTTTCCTCTATACTATCACACAATGAAACCAGATTTATTAAAGACATAACTTAGTATCTAATATTCAAAGCTTTGATAGGATACTCGGGGTGGAAATACATGAGTTTTGGTAGGGTATTCATTATAACAATAATAATTCTATCTAAGAAGGAGGGAAAAAAAACATCTGTTATCATCATATTTTCCATCATGTTAACAAAATTGTTTTTAAAAAGATCTTTTTTGTCTTCCTGGAATAACATTTCACAGATCTGGCGATTTGTGGCTGAATCTCTCTCCATTTATTCTCCTTCTTCCTCATTTTCTTTTTCACTCATCTTGATGAAGCTTTTAATGACTGCTACCATCTCAGATAAGTTGCTTTTAGCTTCTCACTGAAAATCGCCTGTACCTCCTGCAATCTGGAAGCCTTCATTTAATAATCTTACCCTTTTGGAACTTTTCTACATCACGGATTAACAACTCTTCCACCTCTACCATCCAAAATGGGCTTCCAGCTGTTCAGTTTATCAAGAACTGGATGAGTGTTGCTCTGTAAAGCAGTTTCTTCTTTCTGCCTTTCCTCATTTGTTTTTTTCCCCTTATTTCCCCTTCTGCGTGGATTATGTTCATGCCAGTTTACACGTCATATTTTTTTGCGTGTTCCTGTATAGTTAGCTGTCTGAGGTGAGCTGGTGGTGGGGTGGATGCTCTCCCGTAGGGGATGTTTTGTTTTCATTCTTACATAGTCAAAAGACCAGTTATTGCTGGATTAATTTTACTGTACTCCTTTTTCATTTTGTCCAAAACAATTTATCACCAAATAAAAAAACAGATATTTAAACTGTTCTGATACAGCTTGGTCTAGCATACAAGTGAATTCACTGGAAAAAAGTACACTTTCATTCAAATTCATTTTGAATCCAGCAGTCTTATGAAAATTGCATAGCAAAGGTAATGTGAATGACAAAGATGAAAATGGGTTTGAGACATAAAGAACCATAATTTTGGTACACAGAACTAAAATATGTCCAAACTCTTCCCTTATAAAACATTTTATCACTGCAAGCTTACAGAGATAGTTAACTAAAGGTTCTATATTAA
The DNA here is from genome assembly GCF_016835505.1 of Polypterus senegalus. Classification (NCBI taxonomy): domain Eukaryota; kingdom Metazoa; phylum Chordata; class Cladistia; order Polypteriformes; family Polypteridae; genus Polypterus; species Polypterus senegalus. Next base: position 147,826,871 of record NC_053160.1, on the reverse strand, counting down.
CTGCAAAAGACATAATGGACACTCTTGTCTGGTTCCAAATTTATATCACTTATATTGTCTGAAGCTTCTTTACTAGTACAGAGACATTTAATCCATGTGGATACATTTTGACCAATCCCAAATGTACACAATAAGGAAAACTGATATTGTTATTTAACTCTATTAAAGGCTTTTTATGCATCAAAAGACAGTAAGGAGAATATCCATCCATCCATTATCCAACCCGCTATATCCTAAATACAGGGTCACAGGGGTCCGCTGGAGCCAATCCCAGCCAACACAGGGCACAAAGCAGGAAACAAACCCCGGGCAGGGCACCAGCCCACCACAGGGCACACACACACACCCCAAGCTAGGGACAATTTAGAATCGCCAATGCACCTAACCTGCATGTCTTTATGTACCCGGAGGAAACCCATGCAGACATGGGGAGAACATGCAAACTCCATGCAGGGAGAACCTGGGAAGCGAACCCGGGTCTCCTTACTGCAAGGCAGCAGCACTACCTCTGTGCCACCGGTAAGGAGAATATATTACATTAATATATATAATTTCAATTTATCTATATAAAGACTGCATAAAAAATATGTGGAGTGGAGCATTTGTTGAAGCAGAGGAGGAAGAGCTAAGAGTGGATTATTAACTGCATTGGGGTCAGTTACAACATCCTCATTGTCTACTGCTTGGATTGTTCCACACATCTCTATAATGAAAAAGAAAAATATCTCCTTTTGCCCAGTATTATTCTTAACCTTTCTCAGTGTTACTTACTGCTCTGTCTGTGTACCACCACAATTCTTTAGCTCCGTTGCCTCTATACAGTAGTGATTTAAAAGCCTGTTCCTGGGGGGGTCCGTGGTGGCTGCAGGTTTTCATTCCAAACTTTTTTTTAATTGGTGACCAGTTTTTGCTGCTAATTAACTACTTTTCCTTTCACTTTAATTGACTTGTTTTTTAAGATTTTTTTTTTAGATTTGGTTTTTTTTTTAAGATTCTAATTTCTTCATCGTTCCTTTGAATTGCTTCATTTCATTCTTTAAATGACACACAAACAAAAATGAAATGCGAAGTAAGTTAACTAACAGAAGACCAACTAAGTCAGGGCCTCAAACTCCAACCAGTCACTGGACAGAGGCAGTGGTTCTGTAAGAATTATGTTTTTGGACTTCTCTAGCGCCTTCAACACCATCCAACCTCTGCTCCTTAGAGACAAGATGACTGAGATGGGAGTAGACTCACACCTGGTAGCATGGATCGTGGACTATCTTACAGACCTCAATATGTGCATCTTGGGAACTGCAGGTCTGACATTGTGGTCAGCAACACAGAAGCGCCGCAGGGGACTGTACTTTCTCCGGTCCTGTTCAATCTATATACATCAGACTTCCAATATGACTCGGAGTCCTGCCACGTGCAAAAGTTCGCTGATGACACTGCTATTGTGGGCTGCATCAGGAGTGGGCAGGAGGAGGAGTACAGAAAGTTAATCAAAGACTTTGTTAAATGGTGCGACTCAAACCACTTACACCTTAACACCAACAAGACCAAGGAGCTGGTGGTGGATTTTAGGAGGCCTAGACCCCTCATGGACCCTGTGATCATCAGAGGTGACTGTGTGCAGAGGGTGCAGACCTATAAATATCTGGGAGTGCAGCTGGATGACAAATTGGACTGGACTGCCAATACTGATGCTCTATGTAAGAAAGGTCAGAGCAGACTATACTTTCTGAGAAGGTTGGCATCCTTCAACATCTGCAGTAAGATGCTGCAGATGTTCTACCAGACGGTTGTGGCGAGTGCCCTCTTCTACGCGGTGGTGTGCTGGGGTGGCAGCATAAAGACGAAAGACGCCTCACGCCTGGACAAACTTGTCAAGAAGGCAGGCTCTATTGTAGGATTAAAGTTGGACAGTTTAACATCTGTGGCAGAGTGACGGGCATTAAGCAAACTCCTGTCAATCATGAAGAATCCACTGCATCCACTGAACAGTGTCATCTCCAGGCAGAGGAGTAGCTTCAGTGACAGACTTTTGTCACTGTCCTGCTCCACTGACAGACTGAGGAGATCGTTCCTCCCCCACACTATGCGACTCTTCAATTCCACCCGGGAGTAAATGCTAACATTAATTTTATTTTAATTTTTTCATTTTATTACTATTTAATTTAATATTGTTTCTTTGTATCAGTATACTGCTGCTGGATTATGTGAATTTCCCCTTGGGATTAATAAAGTATCTATCTATCTAATTAGGCTCTGATTGTTGTTGTTAATTAAACCCGTTCTTTAATTCCATGGCTTGTTGCTGCTCTCATTATGCAATAGCATGCATGTCTGAAATTATTGATTTTTCTCTTTTCAAAGAGCTCTGTTAAAATGTTTTGGGGACCTGAGCAGATCAGCATTCCTGAGACCTTTATCTTTCTTTATTTTCAGATATTGTATGATCGACACAGTTTGCTGGTCATGTTTTGGTTCATTTTGTATCTCATTATTGTTTGGCTGTTAATTAGCACCAAAAACAGGTTACTAATTAAGAAAAGAATTAAAATGAAAACCTGCAGCTACTGCGGCCCTCCAGGGCCAGAGATGGGGGCCCTGCTCTACAGTATATAGTGCATGAGCAACTCAGTCACACCCTTGAGTAAAAAAACCTTTAAAATGCCCCAGAAACGTCTTTAGTCATTTTCACAAAAGGCATATTGCACTTAGAATACATTTTAGCATCAGTTTTACAAAACTTTATGCAAAAAGAAACTTGGCTGTTTCATTCTCAACAATTAAATAGTGCTGTTCACTGTCAAATGTACATTTTTTACTTAGTTTTTCATCAACAGGACTCTTTTCTGGGTCACCTATGTAAGCTTGACACCATATAAGTCAAATGATTTAAGAGTGTCTTAAATAATTGAATGAACAATACAAGTACACATGATATAGATGCACAGAGTACCCTGTATCCAAAAAAAAAAAAAAAAACCCATGACAAAACTACCATCTTTATTTTTGAATGTTCATTAGTCAACAATATTTTTAAAGGAAGCCCAAATAAATTACAAAAAGGGGAAATATACTTCCGATTATAAACATGAAAAACTTATTAATCTTAAGGGAAAAAATAAATCACAAAACAGTAGAAGGTACTTTTCGACATGCCTGAAAAATAATAGAAACTTTACTCTTTGTACTTTATTTAAATATAGAAAATCTGCTAAATTACACAGTAGGTAAGCATTCTAGAAGAAGAATAAAGAGAGAGAACAAAATACTACTCAGCTTAGAAATCTTTAAAAAATACAAGAGTTGAAAATATTAAAACATTTACAAAATAAGCATAAATATGTTTTAATATCTCTGATGTGTAAAAAAACAGATAATGAAACACATAATTTATACATGGTGTAAGTATTTATTGTGTGTGAAATCTAGTGTGAGCAAATACTCTTCCCTGATTTATATCAATGTTTTAGAAGAAATTTTACATGATTAACCATCAAAATGTTAATTACTCCAATCCTTTTATGATGAAATGGCTTCAATGGCTTCTTTTCTTATTGTCCCTAGTGTCCCTGATGTTTGAAGCTGCTTTTAAGGAAGGTCCGGTATCCTGGGTCATCAACATATTCATTTTTGAATCTTGAGCTCAATACTCGTTTCCTTTTCCTTTGCCCTTGCATCGTGTCTTCTGCACAAAAAGTATCTTCGAAACGCATGGTGGATGCCGTAGACTGAAAAGAGAGAAAGGAGAAGATTTTCAATTAGTTCTATACCACAATACCACACCCCCCTGGGGCTCAAATGCAAGTATGCTTGAAGTACTCTAACATCTTCACCTATATTAAAACTTTTGCAAAGCCTACTCTCGCCATGTCTGTTGCAGCTGTAGCCTCTTCGATAAGAGGGATGGAAGGGTTCCATTGGTTCCTACCATCTGGTCAAGTTACATTTCCTGCACATTTTCATACCCAGATATATTTTCAGTTTATTTTCTTTTGATTTAGTGCCACCAAAACAATTAGCAGCCTTGATTGTTACAAATAAATACTTAACACTAGAATTACCAAAGCCTACGAAAAAACTCGTAAATCTTACACTTATGCTGAATCAGTAAGCACCTTATGGTCCATGATGTCAAAGCCACACTGACAAAAAACAGAGAAATAGGTATATATGATATTCAGAATTACTCATTTTATGACCTGTATAGTACATTTCGGAAAACATGGCACTGATGTAACATTATTCATATTCATTCGCATGCGTTCTGTGGTTGTAATCAGTGACTGCATTTTTTTTTTTCCTGATCTTTCCAAGTCTGAACATTTTGGTACATGGTGGTGTTTCTTTTGTACTCCAGGACATGAAGAAGAAAGAAAGTTCCTCTGCAAGGTGAGTCATGAACACTCTTCTTTTCTCAATGGACACCGTATATGCCTTGCACAATACATGCCCGTTGATCGCCACCGAGTCAGGCTTGTTATAGTACAAGCAACAGGTCACCTGCGTGATCCTGAATAAGCTCATGCCTTCTGGTGCATGCTGTCAACGCAGCACCGGGTGAAAAAAGAAAGAGACAAATATATGTGACATTTTGAAGAAATAATAGTGTGAATTGTGAATTAATATCTGGAAAAGTTTTAAATTTCAAAATCAAAGAATTTGCATGCCACAGCATTTTGTTTATTAGTACACCTCCAAAAACTAACAATATGAATAGCACATGTAATTGTACAAATTTTTGATAAATGTTCACATTTGTTTCATTTTCAAGTTGAAACTGTGTGCTAAAGCCCATATATATATTCATAAGACATTTCAGAAATAAAATAATTTGCCATATTAACATTAGGTTAATATGTCTTACATAAGGGTTTCACAATTATGTTTCTTTCCTAGTGTTTCCTAGTGTGTAACTCCAGTTTTTGCCTTACAGTTTGACTCAAGAAGGGGCCAGAGCTGCCATGAAAGCTTACATATGGTATAACATCCTCTTTCTTTTACCCCTGCTCCATGTCTGAAATCAACTGTGTTGTGTGCTATTTATTCATGCTTATAATCTCACTTGATTAACCAAGGGGAACCCCCTTCTCCTTATAATAGCTTGTCTCATCCAACCCCAGCTATAGGATTTTATTTCTAGTTTGTAATCATGCTCATTTCCCTTGCTGTTGTATTTCTGCATGTGGGTCACCAGTGAACTTCAATAGGTAAAACTGGATCCTGAGGTAATTAAGATTATGTAGCCCTGCTATAGATAATTTGCCCAAAATAGCAGAGTGCAATGTGAGAGTTGGCAAAATAATATAAATACCACACACCAGGCAGTGTGGCCTAATGGTTAAAGCTCTGGAATTTAGACCCTGAGATTGTGGGTACAAATCCTGCTACTGACAATGTGTTACCACGAGCAAGTCACTTGAACTACCTGTGCTCCAATTGGAAAATCAAAAGAAATGTAATTAATTGCATCATAAATGGTGTAAGTTGCCTTGCACAAAGGTGATAGCCATATAAGTAAATGTAAAACAACATGGATAATAATCAGTCCATCGAGCTTAGACAACCAGGTGGGTTCTCTGTCTTAGTATGTAGATTTTTCTTTTGCTTCCACATAACCTTTCACTGGAGTGTAAGAAAGCATCATGGCCTGTCTGAATATGGCAGGTAAGAGAGATGGTTTCCTCAGAATTGAAAATGCCAGAGCTTTTCTTTGTTACTCTGTCTTTATGTTAGTTTGGCTTTCTTAATGTACCTTCTAGATCAATAGGATATCATAGTGCAGGCTGACTTCCCTGCTTAATTCCAGTCCTGTTTAGGCATAATTCAGCCAATGTTTTTATTTATAATTCATACTATCCCTTCCACTCCAAGCTAACTTTGGGAAATTGGTAAATCAATGCAAGTCTTTGCCACCTACTTTAGCTGCCACCTTATTAATGGCGTTTCATCTCATTCCACCTGTATTCCCCCAGGATAGCTGATTTTATTTATGCTAACTCTAGTGTGTAGTAAGTACAACAATTGCTTTCTAAAGTATTCTTTTTTTTATAAGTACATATTTTTATCATAACTAGAGGGCTTGCCCCCTGCTTGTTTCACTCACCCATCCCCTCTCCCCGCAGGGCACACTATGCGCCAGTCACTTTGCTTCTCTGCTGCTCACGTTATGAAGGGGGGGCTGAACACACGCTAAGGAGATGTGGACAGATCAGCTGCTGCCTTGCTGCTCCTGCTGCGTGTTCTGCTTGTCGTGCTGCGCGTCAATCATTTAAAAGCCTGTACAGCAGCTGTCCTCACTTCGCTCTCTCACCCCCTCCCCCCCGGGGGTGCACTACACACTAGCCACTTTGTGTCTCTGCCGCTTGCGTTGTGAAGGTGGGTTGGATGAACGTGCGCTAAGGAGATGCAGACGGATCAGCTGTTGGCTTGCTGCTGCTGAGCTGCATGTTCTGCTTGTCGCACTGAGTATCGATCATTTAATAGTCTGTACAGCAGATGTTCTTTTGTCTCACGCCGAGGGTCTTGCTTCCTAAAGTTGTAATGTCTAGTCTTGCGTGACGTCAAAGTGTCTCTCCGAGATGATCACGTCTCGACCCAAGATTTTTTTATATAATAGATAGACATTATTAGACCATTCTCATGACATATTGATAAATTTTATTTTTTGTATATACAAATCTGTGCTCAACTATGAATTGAATGACTGCGTCCTTAACAAGTTCTTGATAGAACTTACTGAATTTCAGGTAAATGCAAGGATATTGACGAATGATAGCAAACACAGCAAAAATGACCACATTCCTGGAGAGACAGAACAACAAAACATATCTAACTGCAGTAAAAAATGAAAGACTGCTTAATATACTCTCAATCCATCTATCCTTCCATCCAGCAATTGGAAGTGTGGTTGCCTGGGCCTGTCATGATAGAACTGTGCACAAGGGGTCAGTCTATATCAGTGCGTACTCACTCACTCACTCAGAAACAATTTAGACTGGTCAATTATATAAAAACACCAGTGTAGGATGTGAGGGGCGAACTGGAGTGTCTGGAGAAAATACGAAACAGACATGGGCAATCGCAAAAACAGTGCACAAGATAGGATTTGAACTCTGGAATCTGAAGCTATGGTGCAGCTGTGCTATGCTCTCAATAATACATTTAGTTTTCCCCTACATCTACTAAAATCCTTTAGTCTTTATATGAATTCTATGATAATAAAAACTTTTAAACCAGAAAAATGCTAACTAATAAACAAATCACTATATTTTTGGAATTACTGAATCTCACTTCATAATAACAGATATATACATCTGTATACATTGTTTCCCAATTTATATTTTTATATAAATATCTCAAGGTCAAAAACATGTATCTTATTCGACTAACTTTTTAACATAATGTAATGCTTAGCAAGCATTGTAATTTAACACTTCTCTTGTCACAGTGTGGTTCTTCTGTAGGTGATAATTAAACACAATGATCTACGCTTTAAATATCTTTGAAAAGTAAGGAGTGAAAGCTAAAACGAATACTACAGAAAAAAGAAAAAACTTTGATATTGATATAATTTATTAAAGAGTTTAATTCAATTAGTAGTGGCATACTGGCAGCAGTAACAGATCAATCAAATGTGTCTGAATAGTTTGAATGCTAAAAAAGCATTCTCATTTTAGTTAAGGTACACATCAAAACAAATAGTCAATGTTTATGTTATATATAGTACCTTACTGTAGTGAAAAACACCCCAAGATTTTTAATAAGAACAGTGTATTTTTTTTAAATTGAAGTGCAGGTATGTTAAGTAACCCCCTTAGGTTCATACTATGAGATGGATGTTCAATACAGCTTTGCGGGTTATTAATAGAATTTTATACTTGATCCTGTAAGACACAAGGAACCAGAAAGGTGAAGCAGGATGAATGTTATGCGCTCACTGTTGCTGGTTTGTGTTAGGACTCTTGTAACAGAGTTTTGAATAAAGTACAGCTATGATATAAGATTTGAAGGGGCACCTGCCAGTAGGAAGTTACAATAATAAATGGAGAATGTGATAAAAGCATGGACAGGTTTCTCAGAAAAGGAGAGGAAAGAGCGAACACATGGTTGGGTCAATAGGCATCCCCACTTTCCTTAGACTGTGATCCCATTTAAGCTTTACATTTTTTTGCTTTCATAAAAAAAAAACTGATGATATCACTTTAAGGTATTTTGAGGAAATGTGTATTCTTCCATTCATTAAGACCCTAAAAGAGCCTTAGACAGTCATTTTTCATTTGGAAAACAGCAAGATATTACATTATGGAAATATTCTAAAAAATAAAAATTATTTCAATACATGAACAGCGAAAACAACTGATAAAACCCTGACCTGTAAAATGGTAAATTTAGAAACTTGCCATTTACTAAGAGCATTTAGTTTTCATTTAAAAACCAGGCCTCGTAAGAAGGTTATATAACTGAAATACAGAAAATACTTAACAGTTCTCAGATGCAGCTTGAACTTTAACAACTAAAAATAAAGGAACATTTTTGGGAATGAGTTTGTTACATATTTTTATTACCACGGGCTAAAGAAAACAGAGAGAAAATTAATTAATATAGTGCAGCGTCTCTGGATATTTTTGCTTCAACCTTTCAAACATAAAACGAGTTATTCTGTTATGCTTGCTATCACAGCTTCAGTTTTTAGATTTAGAAGAAATGTGTTAAAAGGAATGAGAATGCCTCTGCTTCCATTTCAAAAACATTTATTAACTTAATTAGCATGTCATGGTGATTTATGCTTTAAATGGTTATGCAGGTATATATGTGATTTTAAGCTGTATTAAATAGTTTACACCTAGATTTAGCTTGCAATTAGACACACATAAAAATGTATTTTAGCTGCTCTTTACTACGTGATATGTGAAATAAAGCCCTTTCATTCCAGATGGATACTAGCAAATACTTTGTAAAATACAAGTTAGGGTTAGGGATAGGGGTAGGACAGGCACAAAATCGTTCATAAGGACCTACTGTAATATTCTGGATATAGATGTAAAGAGAGAGAGAGAAGAAAACAAGTATATGAAATTATATTGTTAACTGGACTCATTTTTGTAAACAACATTTGAATAAGAGGATAAGGAATCTTGCTGCTGCTCACTCAATTGCTCATAGACTATCTTTCTACAACATCAGGGAAGCAGATGAAGAGTCAAGACCTTTGCCACAAGCACTTGCCCTGCTGGATCAATGACTCTTGTTCTAATGATAAGGAAATGAAAACACTCCATGTACAGTATGTAAGACTGTTTGTATATTCAAAGTTAAACCAGCATTAATTGTCAAGGTAAGGCACTGTTTTCCCCACTGCCCGTTTAAAAATGTATAATTAGTGGTTTTGAAAAACATTAGGCTACAAGTTAAAAGATCCTATTGTTTTGGTAGTGTGTGCATCTGCACAATACAGACATGCAATACAAAGTTCTTTAATCTAGGAAGACTTGAAAAAAAATAATTTGTATTCAGGAAAAATGGCTGAACCAAGATCCTATTAAATGGTTTTGTATCATTTATAAAACAAATGAGGATAAACTACTGTTAAGATAAAATTATATTACTTTGTACATGAACTTTTAAACAAGATGCAGTACATTGCATAGACTTTCCAAGCACTTCACTATTTGTTAGTCTGCTGATTTTTGAAATTAAGTAAAGGCTATTGATAAATAAAGAATAAGTTAGTTGAACTTTTATTTGACTTTAGTATGTACTGACTTATTTTGCATCTGAAATCAAAATGGTTACGTGTAGGAGTAGGCCTAAAAACCCACATCTTGGTATGAGTAAAAATTGTAATGGTTCGAATAGATACAGATAATACTGTATTTGAAAATACTTGTCAGATTGATCAATGTAATTAATGTCACAATTAATATGCTTAACACATATGTGCCTCTCATCCCTTTGAACTCTTATTAATGCTCTGCTATTCAAATAGATTTGATTATAGATATATAACCCTACTGAAATAATAAAAGTACTTCTCACTCACTCACTCACTCACTCACTCAAGCTGCCACTGCCAAGCACAGCACAGCACAAGACACAGCTACTTTCTGTTCTAACTTCCTGTTTGCATTGACTCACCAATCAGGATGAGTTGCACAGAACAAACGTAATACATCAGGCTAACTTAAAACTACCAGTACACATATACAGTAAGTCCACATGCGAAGACCTAACCTTTAAGACACTAATGCACTGATAAATTCACATATCCCATTTCCTTTTGCATGTCAAATAGAGACAATAGTACAATGGTGTCGTGTGGAATGATGACCTTTATTGAGGAAGGCAAATTTAAGAACTTCATTATTCCCTGTGAAACACTGCATTAGTAATTTTAACTTAATAATAGAACCTATGATTTGTAATTGCAAACCAATAACCTATCCCTTAGATATAGACTCAATCAAACTAGTGAAAAAACTCAGTTTAACACATCAAAAGTTTAAGATACAGGTATCCAACAATTCTAAAAAATTAAATAAGACTGATTTAGTCTGGTGTAAGGACATTTAAAGCTTTGCGGGTTATTAATAGAATTTTATACTTGATCCTGTAAGACACAAGGAACCAGTAAAGGTGAAGCAGGATGAATGTTATGCGCTCGCTGTTGCTGGTTTGTGTTAGGCTCTGAGAGACTGCTTTGGAACTACAGACTGGGATATATTGCTGAGATCACATAGTGAGAACATTGAAGAGGCTGTTGAATGCACAACTGATTACATCAACTTCTGTATGGACATTGTAGTTCCAGTAAGAACAGTACGCTGCTATGCTAACAACAAGCCATGGATTACAAGTGACATCAAGGGCCTTTTGAACCAGAAGAAAAGGGCTTTTAAAGGTGGTGATAAGCATGAGCTGAAGTGCGTGCAGAAGGAACTCCGAGTCCAGCTCAGGGCGGCGAAAGAGCAGTACAGGAGAAAGCTGGAGCAGAAGTTGCAGAAAAACAGTATGAAGGAAGTGTGGGATGGGATGAAGATTATCACTGGCTGCAGCTCAAGCGGGTGCCGCATCGAGACAGACGTGGAGAGAGCAAACCAAATGAACAACTTCTTTAATAGGTTTGATCACAGTAACCCACTCTCACCTCGAGTACTGCATCCTCCAACCATCCTTCTGCTGATACCAGCATAGGTGAGACATCCCCACCCACAATTACAGCAGCCCAGGTGAGCAGAGAGCTGAAAAGACTTTGTGCCAGCAAAGCAGTGGGTCCAGATGGTGTATCGCCACGATTGCTGAAGGCCTGTGCGTTGGAACTGGGGAGTCCTCTACAGCGCATCTTCAACCTGAGCCTGGAACAGGGGAGAGTCCCGAGGCTTTGGAAAACATCTTGTATCACTCCTGTCCCAAAGGTATCACGCCCTAGTGAGCTGAATGACTTCCGGCCTGTTGCTCTGACGTCACATCTGATGAAGACCATGGAGCGGCTGCTGCTTCACCACCTGAGGCCACAGGTCCGCACGCCCTAGACCCTCTGCAGTTCGCATACCAGGAGAAGGTGGGAGCGGAGGATGCCATCATCTATATGCTTCATCGATCCCTCTCCCACCTGGACAGAGGCAGTGGTGCTGTAAGAATTATGTTTTTGGACTTCTCTAGCGCCTTCAACACCATCCAACCTCTGCTCCTTAGAGATAAGCTGACTGAGATGGGAGTAGATTCACACCTTGTGGCATGGATTGTGGACTATCTTACAGACAGACCTCAATATGTGCGTCTTGGGAACTGCAGGTCTGACATTGTGTGCAGCAATACAGGGGCGCCGCAGGGGACTGTACTTTCTCCGGTCCTGTTCAGTCTATATACATCAGACTTCCAATATGACTCGAGTCCTGCCACGTGCAAAAGTTCGCTGATGACACTGCTATTGTGGGCTGCATCAGGAGTGGGCAGGAGGAGGAGTACAGAAAGTTAATCAAAGACTTTGTTAAATGGTGCGACTCAAACCACTTACACCTTAACACCAGCAAGACCAAGGAGCTGGTGGTGGATTTTAGGAGGCCCAGGCCCCTCATGGACCCTGTGATCATCAGAGGTGACTGTGTGCAGAGGGTGCAGACCTATAAATATCTGGGAGTGCAGCTGGATGACAAATTGGACTGGACTGCCAATACTGATGCTCTATGTAAGAAAGCTCAGAGCAGAATATACTTTCTGAGAAGGTTGGCATCCTTCAACATCTGCAGTAAGATGCTGCAGATGTTCTACCAGACGGTTGTGGCGAGTGCCCTCTTCTACGCGGTGGTGTGCTGGGGTGGCAGCATAAAGATGAAAGACGCCTCACGCCTGGACAAACTTGTTAAGAAGGCAGGCTCCATTGTAGGATTAAAGTTGGACAGTTTAACATCTGTGGCAGAGCGACGGGCACTAAGCAAACTCCTGTCAATCATGAAGAATCCACTGCATCCACTTAACAGTGTCATCTCCAGACAGAGGAGTAGCTTCAGTGACAGACTTTTGTCACTGTCCTGTTCCACTGACAGACTAAAGAGATCGTTCCTCCCCACACTATGTGACTCTTCAATTCCACCCGGGGGAGTAAATGCGAACATTAATTTTATTTTAATTCTTTTCATTTTTATTACTATTTAATTTAATATTGTTTCTTGTATCAGTATACTGCTGCTGGATTATGTGAATTTCCCCTTGGGATTAATAAAGTATCTATCTATCTATCTATCTATCTATCTATCTATCTATCTATCTATCTATCTATCTATCTATCTATCTATCTATCTATCTATCTATCTATCTATCTAAGACTACCAAAAGATGTAAAGCCTTTAGGTACAGAATCCCTAACTCTGGGAAGACCTACCTTCGAATGGCCCATAGGTCTCAGTGTTGAACTCTATGCTAAAGACTCTACTGTTTTAGTCTAACATACCTTTATTCAATCTACTGATCTGGATGTTCATATTGTAGGTTATCTCCCTAAAGATAAAAGCTTGCAGTCATCTTTAACTCTTACCATCCTCCATTTCCTTCTTTTCGACAAGTATATCTTGCTGTCTAACTTGCCCTTGCTATTACCTTGAATAACTACTATTGTAGCCATAGGATGAGATATCAGAGTGACTGGAAACTTTAAGTAACAACAGTTACTGACATAGTACTAGGTCAATACAGTATAATATATAGTATTGTTTATTTATATGATATTGTAGAATACATGAGATGAGGAGGTTGGGCAGCTTTGCTTATTCTAATTGATGTTGGTTTTTGGGGATACTGTTACGTGGAGCTTTCGATAATGTTTTTTCTTAATTGGTGTGATTTCATTGACATTTTACTTCTGTTGTACTGTTTATCTAACAAGATAAGGGTTTTATGTATAGATTCTGAATGGTTTTGTACTTCAATATGTTTATTGAAATTTGTGGAAGTGCTCTAATTTTGTTTTCGGTGAAGAGTACTATATAAGGGAAAACTAAACTAAATTGAACCAAAAGATGGGGAGATGGTCACAGTGACGTAAGTATGAGCATGTTACAACACTATAATGGCGCTGGCTTAGCAGAAAACAGAGACTCGGCCGAGAGCAGGAGGGCTAGGATTCAATTACAGGTGAGCTATGAAGTAATGTAGGCTTCATGTGTGATCCTTATCTTAGTTACAAAATGACGTAATAAAGAATTAAAATATTTTACTTTTGTTTGAAGGACCTTGCTTTACTAGGCTTTGGAAACAATACTCAATCAAAGCTTTCTGTATTTCCAGCTGATTTAACTTGAAGAAAATGTTTTCATCATTAAGGACGTTTCTAGCTGCTCCACTAAAATGTGTATATTTAATAAATAAACATCCATTACTAGCCAACCCGTGGCGTACCATACGTCGCATAACCAGGCCGGTTTTTTTAATGATTTTTAAGCACAGGGAGAAAATGAACATTTGAAAAATCGGTAATGTAATAAATCAGCAAGAAAAGCAACATTTTAACAATGCACGGAACAAACCAACACACAATCGTCTGAAGTGACTGAAAACTGGTGCACCGTCCTCGCGCGGAGTGTGGAACGGGAGGAAAGGAGAATGACGTCCATTCAGCTTCCTCCGTCATGCTAGTCTACTGATTTCTCGTTCAGTATGCACTGCCCGCACATGTGCCCACCTCCAACTCATCAAGTCGCCGTCTTTACATAGTCCAGATGTACCTGTGAGTGACGTAGACTTTTCATTGCTCTGTACGGATCTGGCTGCTTTTCTATATATAATCCACCAAGACACCCGACCACGGTATTAGCAAGGTGGGAGGGGGGTGTGTACAAAGGGTTGGGATGCAACCAGTAGGAGCGTAGGAGTCGCACTTAGTAGGACTTAGTTTGCATCCCGAATGGGGTTCAACGGCTTACCCACACCGGGTCGACACACGCTCAATGTCATGCATAACTATTTATTGAATGCTAAACACTTCTGGAAAGACACGGTTGTCTAAAACGGGTTGGTGTGAGAATACAACAGTAAGCGAATGAAAAGATGGAACTCTGGAGAGAGCAAAATACAACACAATAGTGAACCCGCGGCATAACAAACGCTGCATAACTATTTAATGATGGTTGAACACTTCTGGAAAGATACAGTTGTCTAAAAAGGGAGGGTTTGAGGATACAACAGAATGAGAATGAGAGAATGGAACTTTTCATTGCTCTGTGCGGTTTTGGCTGCCTTTCTATATACTGTATAATCCACCAAGACAGCGAGGTGGGAAGGGGGTGTGAACAAAGTGCAGGAGCATCTAAGAAGACGCATGTTTGTCGCTGAAGCGAATTGCTGCATGTAGCGTTTAAAACAGTTTGCTATGGTGCACGCAGGAGTGCGTCGTAACCGAAACCTCTTTTTTTTTAAAGACTGCCTACTTCATTGTGTTTTAACCTCAGTTGTAGAGGAATGTTTTAAGGACCCCATGGGATACCCCTCGGTTTTGGCTGCTTTTCTATATATAATCCACCAAGATACCCGACCACGGTAGGAGGGGGGTGTGCACAAAGGGTAGGGACGTAATGAGTGGGAGCGTATGAGTCACATTTAGTGGGAATTCCACAGCTTGCAGCCCAAATGGGGTTCAACGGCTTACCCATGCTTGTCTGCGCTGGGTAGACACATGGTCAATGTCATGCATAATTATTTATTGACTGCTAAACACTTCTGGAAAGACACGGATGTCTAAAATGGGTTGGTGTGAGAATACAACAGTAAGTGAATGAAAAGATGGAACTCTGGAGAGAGCAAAATACAACACAATAGTGAACCTGTGGCATAACAAATGCCGCGTGGCTCAGACGTGCATGTGGACTCTTACCGCAGACGAAAGGGACTAACTGGGTGGTCGGTGAGTTTTTGTGTCCGAGCAAATGGGCAGGCAGTGTGAATGCCTAGAGAGCATGGGTAGACGCCGGCCGGTGAAAAAGGAGCGTTGGTGGGCAGGAAAACGTCTTCCGTGTTCCTGCAGGAGCATCTAAGAAGACGCATGTTTGTCGCGGAAGCGAATAGCTGTATGTAGCGTGTAAAACAGTTTGCTATGGTGCACGCGGTCATGCATCATAACCGAAAAGTTAGTTTTTAAAGACTGCTTACTTCATTGTGCTTCAACCTCAGTTATAAAGGATTGTTTTAAGGATCCCATGGGATACCCCTCGCAAACTGTTTCACACGCTGCATATGGCGATTCACCTCCGCGAGAAACATGCCTCTATGAACAGTCAATGCACATGACATTAACCTGACCTGCACTGCATGTGGCCTCTACAACAGACGAATATAAATGACACCATTTTTTCTGTGTCGTCGTGTCTGAGTTGGTGGGCGTGGCCCTGTGAGTTGTCGTCGTATCCAATGGTCTTGGAGTTGGTGGGCGTGGCTCTTTCCTGCATGCGCCATAGGTGTCCATGGTCGGCAGCTTAGTGAATCCACGCCTCTTCCGGCGTGCTTTCCATGGTTGTCTTGCCTTAGTGAATTATATATATAGATTCTATCCTTTTACTAAACTGCATATTTTATTTTAATTTTACACAGCAGACTGACTGAAAAAATGCTAGGATTTACTTTCTTTGTGATATCTTTTACTTACTAAGGAATGTCATTTATGCCAAAATGAAATAAATGAAATGGCAAATACTGTATTAAATAGAGAGTCACATGAAAAAGTACAGGGATGTATAAATGCCTAAGTCATAATATACTGAAAAAAATGAAATTACAAAATAAATGTAATATTATATTATTAAATACAATGTCTTTGAGTTATTTTGGTTTAACAATGTAATTACCTTGCATTTAATTATTAACGATTTTTGTTTCAAAGAAGCCTTATTTTTAAAAACTGTATTTAACAATGGGACTTTTCTGATCGGCAGATTTCCAAATGGGTCTTTTCATGCTAGTGCTCTTTTCAGGATTGTTAAATAAAAACAGTCTTTAAACACAAGTCCATTTGAAAATAAAACCTTCAGTAATTAAATGTAAGGTTAATTACGTTACTGAACCAAAATAAAACCATGCATCATATTTCAAAATAATTATCTAACTTTTATTTATTTATGCATTTTTTCTTTATTTATTGGCTCAATTGTACATATTACTGTACTTTTTTCATGTGATTATTTCGTGTCACTTTATTTCATTTTGGTCCAAATGATATTCCTTAATATTCTACATCAGTAAATCAAACCTTAATTCAGCATAGTTTCTAGAGAACTGAATGAACAAGTAACAGTGCACATATACAATATTAACATCAATTACCACAGTTTTATCTTCCCTTCGCACAGAAATGTGTGGGTAGTTAAATAATAATGGTGACAATAAAATGTACATGAATATTCCAGGTGATTGTGCATATATGAACAGACATTTAAAACCAAATTCATTTAAAAAATTTGGTTGTGGGGAGTGGTGTAGTGTGTTACACATGGAAAGTTTACACATTATCATAACAGTTTGCTCCTGTTACCCTGTTTTAAAATGAAATAGGGCATGGCCGTGTATGTTAAATAAAGGACAATACAAAACAGTGCTTTTCTTCAGTTTCTTTCTTTCTTTCTTTCTTTCTTTCTTTCTTTCTTTCTTTCTTTCTTTCCCAAAAGGATCTAACAATTTGAACTCCACTCAACAAGCAACATCTGAAATATAAGACACTATTTTACCAATAGACCAATATGGTAATGTTAGCTACAAACATCAGGACTGTAGTAAATGAATTGCATTTTTTAAATAGCCTTATAATCACTCTGGTTAAATACCTTTGTTGAAGGCGATTGGTTAAAAAAGTAGCAGAAAAACACAAGAAGATCTGTACTTTTAGCAGGGCTTCCTAAAAATACAGAAAATACTGATATTGTTACAGTGATCAATCTTCGTCAAATAAGCCTAATTTAACATGACCCTCTAGAGTGCTACTTTTCATCACTGCTACTGAATTCTCCTGTCCCTATTAGCCTATCAAATGAGTAGCAGCAATAAAAAGCTCTAATTGTATTTCACTGTTTTGATTTTTTTGATTTAGACTGCATATTAGACTATTAGAAGAATTTTGACAAGAACAAGCCATTCAGCCCAAATAAAAAAACTGTATGGAGTGTAAGACACTGTAGGTTCAAGATGTTAAGTTAATGTATGTCACAGCTAACAAATAAGTACTGTTACAAAACCTGCTACCCCTAGTCTTGACAGACCTAAGGCGATTTAAATAATGAATTACAAATGAACATGAAAGTTGGCATGGTTTGATGGCTTGTCTAAGACGTGTGTGACTCTACAATGTACACTGGAAGAGTAAACTGAATCCATAGAAGTGGATGACATGTTTTCAGAAGGAGTGCAAAGACTCTGCTTCTTAACCCCAGCAGAGATACTGGCATGCCATAGAATGATGTAGAAGTCCAAAATAACAGACCTATAGAAAAAAAATATTTTTCTTTCTGAGTCACTCCATATGTTTAACTGTATTAGAAAGTAAATGACATCTGACAAGCTTTCTTGAACCTAACTGTCTGCTTTCCATGTTACTTTTAAAAATGTTTGTGCTCAGAAACTTGAAGTTCTTCAGCTTATCTACAGTCCAGCCAATTCTATTATACAAAACTGAATTTGTGTCTGTGTGCAAATCCACAGCGTTAAACCCATCACTGCCATGCTTTGCATAGATTCCTCAGTTTGTACAGTAGAAGACCATTGGCTATATTTTGATCCAAAATGTGTAGCTTTATGTAATGAGCACACATTACACTTTATTAGGGAAGTGCTCCTATTAGGCATTTTTATGATTTGGCACAGGTATGCAAAGTGTGTTTAGTCAGTATATAACACAGTGTTTTTAGTCAGTGAAATTTTGTGTTAAGGCCAACATTTCTCCCCTTGAGAATTTATTTAGTGAGCACACCAGCACTTTATTCTACCCTGGCTAATCGTGTGTAAAGGTGATTGTAATTTTGCCTCCTTTTAATGCCTACTACCAGTTCTTATTGACAATGCTTCCTGACAATTCTTATTGTTCTAGATTGTTTACGCCTGCAGATCTCAACAGGAGAGCTGTGGTCCACTAGGGGGCCAGAAAGATGACTGAAAATTATGATAAAAAACCAGCAACATACTCAATTCAAATACTTATATTTTTTAACTGGGCTGCTGTATCGACTCAGTTGTACAATTGTTTATGCAAATCCCTAACCAAGCACGACTGGCGCAGCACTGAAATGGAGCTACGAGACAGGCAACACTAATATGACAGCTATACAAATGAGGATCGCAAACAGGATAGTTGGGTGGTGGGGGTGAAGACACCTGGTACCAATCATACAAATGGCAGAGTAAATGAATGAGAACAAGAAAATAGAGGGGGTTTTCCATGTGGAAGAGAAGCAAGCTTTGGATTAGAATAAGAAAAGTTGGAGAATTTGAGAAGGAAGGGTGTGGAGAAAGAGTAAAATATGGTTTGAGCACAGGTGTTGCTTCACCACGGGATGAGAGAGAGAGATGCAGATAAGTAAGTGGCATCTATCGGGCTCAATAAAAAAGCCAGAACAGGCATTGTTGGGACATGGCCAAGGAAATGAAACGGTTCTGGCTGTCAAATGTCACATTGTCCAATTGAGGGGAACTGACAGCAGCAGTGCAGTTTATTTAATGCATTCCCCATGACCAGAACAGTGGGGCAGACTGCATGTAGCTTGCTACTTTATTTGTTTCATTTATCATTCTTATTTTCTTCCTGTTTTGAACTTCCCACCTTAATAAATTGTTTAATTTCTTAGTTAAACACATTTTGCAACTCATATGGCTTCCTTTCATTTACCCACAAAGAAGTCTCAAAAATATGTTACACACAGCGTGCAATGAGTTTTCTTAAACTACCTCCTTTACTGTTAGTTTCATATATTGATTATATCCAAATACAATTTAAGAAGGATCTTATTTCCATCTTGCAATAAAATGTGCCTCATGTCCACTTGCTGATGCTACTAACCTGTTAGAAGGTGAACAGCACCCAAAATGAAAAAGTAAAAAGAAGATGACACACCACACTGCCATAAAGAAATGTGTTTTAGAATGACACAACAATATCATGAAGGAGATGCAGCCTGTCACGCGCCACTGTTTCCTTTTTAAAGCTCCACAAGTGTCACAGTTGGCCACCTTTCTGCCACCTTGTCAATGCCATACACAATGCTTTTGTATGTTTTGTGTTTGTAAGTTGTTTGGTATGTTTTCTGCTGACTGGATTGTTGTAGACTGAGATAATGCTTTTGCATTTCCACTTGTGTTAAATGTGCAATGGCTGATGGAAATGTTCCAGTACTGAATTGACAGGATAACAAAGTGGCTTCTCTAATTAATTAATGAAATAAATGTCTCCAGCAACTAACTGTTTTTCATTTTCAGAAATACATAATTATTTTATGCATAATTTAATAAATAGTACTTAAGCCAAGTGAGTAGTGAAAAATATCTGCAGTGACAAATTCTGTATTTTGATAATTACTGTTTTTTATTTATACCTATAAATGCCAAATTGTTATTAATTAAGGCACTAGTAAAAAAAAAAATACTGTTATTTAATAAAAACACACTGGTTCTTTTTTAAATTGCTTCTTAATTTTGCATAATGCTTTAAAAATGCAGCCTTGCAATAACACTAGCAGCAAATATGGATTTAGCAACAAATGTAAATCAAAAAACAGAACCTTTGTTAGGGCTGCAGCAAATGTACAAGGTTAAATATCATGCCTAAGTTATTCACGTGGTACCTTGGAGGAATGAAGGTTGAGATTTACTGCTTTAGGCTACTCCAGTTCACCAGCGCAGTTAAAAAGATGCTGTACATATTCAGTATAATTTGTGATTATCTATACAAACATGGTTGAACTCTTGTATTCATATCTGGGCTGCCAGCAACACATGACATCATGTCTACATCTCTCATGGGCTCATATGACACAGGTTGGATACTGTTTCCTACGGTATGCCTCGTACTTTTCATCTGCAATAATTTAGTATGGGAAAATCGTTTAAAATGAATTTATTATAATCATTTGTTTGCCTAAATAGAAATTGGATCACTAGTGATCAGGATATAGTAAAGTAACTGCATGAGCTTTTTAAGTGCTGTGCTTGTAAACAGCGCTCAAACAAAACATGCTCCTTTCATGATTTATTATCTATACATGTTTGTTGCTGTTGTGCTTCTATCATGTTACTTATTATGCAAATATTTAGGAGTTTAAAGAGGTAAAATTTAGGAAAAGAAGTGCTATGACACTTTTCAGCACAGAAAGCAGCGGGGAGACAAACAATGAATAATGCAGATTGAGTCAGTGCTGAGTGGTACATAATATGTAGCAGATCATGAATGGTGTTGGCAGGAAATTGTAGAGAGACAGAGCTCAAACGAGGAGGAGGAGAATGAAGCTGAGGGGGGACAAGCAGCAAACAGCACAATTCACATCACATGAAACAGCCTGTTATAGAAGCAAAATTGGGCAAGAAACACAGAAGGTGCCACATATGTTCAGTATCACTGCACTATAAAGCATTTATGTAGGATTCAATGCTGAAGACCTACAAACAGAAGAAAATATCATAGTAGTGGTAAAAAATGTCTCTATTTTGTATGAGCAGTTTCAGCAATTTAGAATGTACAATTTCTTCAATTTTTGGAAAAGTACAAAGTTTGTCAACCCATTTGGTGGGCAACCTTTCAGTCAGTCAGTCATTATCCAACCCGCTATATCCTAACACAGGGTCATGGGGGTCTGCTGGAGCCAATCCCAGCCAGCACAGGGTGCAAGGCAGGGACAAATCCTGGGAAGGGCGCCAGCCCACCACAGGGCACACACACACCAAGCACAATTTAGGATTGCCAATACACCTAACCTGCATGTCTTTGGACTGTGGGAGGAAACCGGAGCACCTGGAGGAAACCCACGCAGACACGGGGAGAACCTGGGAAGCGAATCCTTGAAATGATAATGCATGTCATTGCTTTATGAATAAATATGCAGGTAACTCTTGGTTTTATATTAATTTATATAATTTACTTACAAATTGTGTTAATAATGATATGTTTTCTTTAGTATCCATGTGTAATGCAATGCTCTTTCATTGTCCCTTGTGTTTTGTGAGTGGTTCCCCGAGAGGCGGTGCCACCCTGGTATCACTGCTGATAAGACTTCCCCCGGCTATATATTCTGCTAGGAGAGAAGCCTCAGGAGTGGTTCATTGGAGTTTGTTAGAGTCTTTTGTGAGTATTGTTTTTTTCATATGGACTTAATTGATTACTTTTTTTTTTTTGCTCTGTTTATTAGATTTGGGTATGAATTTTGATTTGGGATTTGTTCACATTGGACTGCCTCATAAGCCATTCCTTTTTCTTCTTCTTCTTTTAGCCCATTTTGTTGTATTTTTAATTTCAAATAAGTTTTTCACTGGTTCTCTTCCTTGAGAGGCATCTTAGACATTTTGGAATATTAAAAAAATTTAAAACTCAGTTTCCCTATGTTATGAGTGTGGTTGGCCTACAGACTGCAGGCAGTAGTTGTGAGCTGCCTAGTTTGAGGTTAGTCCAGTTCTGACAGACCAGTGGAGACCCTGGCCTGGTCTATTAGCTAATTTGAAGGCCTAACACCCTTTTCATGATTTAAGATCATGACAATCAGGTCTGTATCATGAACACAATGAGAAATTAATATTTTTTCTTGGTAATAGCACTGCTGAATTTAATGAGTAGCCTTCCTGTATGTCAAAACTATATGACCCTGGAACACCAAACAGGCACCACAGACAGCCAGCCTTAGAACAAGCTGATCTGCATAATGCTTACTGCATATTAACAATCAACAACTATGCCATATTTCACTTGTACACATTGCTAGAGAAAATGCACCATAAAAATATGTTCATAATAATCATTACATTTCAAATGTTCAGATTGTGGAGAAAAGCAAAACTATTTCTTTAAATAATGGTCTGTGACATAAAATGTGTGAATAATTTAAAGTAATGCATCTGAAATTGTTAGCATATTCAATAAGGTTAAGACACAGACCATTTCATTATTAACTTATATTTTCTAAGAAAAATTCAGTAAATATGTTTGTAAATATATGACTTTATTGTAATCTGTGGTTTGGGTATTATACTTGTTCTTCATAAAATGCTAACCATGCGTCTTTTTATGCAGTAGGTTTATAGGATTATTGCTTAAGTGCTATGAAATAAAAAGTAGTATGTGAGTATGAAACATAAAAGGTAACCAACACCACATGCAGAAACAAAATCTGCTCACTGTAAAGTACATTTCAAAGCTCCTGTTCTCTGTGTTTTTGGGAACCACTGACATATTTTGCCTTTTTGTTTTGTTTTTATCAGCTGTTCTTGGTGAAGGCACATACACGTGTTTGCAATGGCTGTACTGGTGGGTATGGAAATGCTAATGTGAAGAAGAGTGATTCTGTCAAACTTGAATTCTATTTGCTTGGCTGAGCAGAACAGATCTGACAGTCAAGGTTTAAGAGGTGAAAGCAAAAAAATCTGTATAACTCTAGCAGTTACACATACATATTTGTTTGTGATAAAGAGAAACGCATGTCGTGATGAGCAAAGATGCATCTTAAGCTTATAAAAATATTTGTAAATACCAGGTGAAACACTCAAGTCCTCGCAGATTAACAAATCTAATTTAATATATGCAGTTCTTTACACCACGAACCACATCTTGCAAAGTTAGAAAAGAAAACACTCATTTAATACAAGGAAGACTGCAAGATAAATGACAGGAAACTAATAAGACACTAGAAATACCCTACAAGATATTTCACTGGCAATAATAAGAATAACTGAGGAAAAGTAAAGCAGAGTCAACATCAGTACAGACACACAAAAAAGAGAGTGTAAATTAAATGCAGCAACAGGAGACTCAAAATCATAGACCTATAGACCCAGTCATGATCTGATTTTTAGACTAAAACAAGTGAACATAAAGCCCCTGCATTTATCCTCTGTGTTCAAATCACGTACAAAATGAGAAAAATACAAAAGGAACTTGAAATCGTAGCTATTGCAAAGGCAAGCTACTCAAATGTTCGAGACATCGGAGCATCCCTTTCATTTCCCCTGTCCCTATAATGTGATTGCTGCACACAGATAAGGCCAACTGGTTGTAATACAAAACGAAATACTAGTCTGGCAAGGGAGATGTATGAAGGACTTATAGTTGAACCCGCATGGGTTATCTTTGCTTGCATGTCAGTTCAATATGTAAAAAGGCACAAAGCGAAAATGCAAAATACTATAAAAAGGTCAAGATATGAACTACAGCTATGCCCTAAAGAATTCTTTTACAAGAGAAAATCTCCATATGTACTGTGTCACAAGGTCAAGCCCATTGAATGAGTTACACTGTCACAACCATCTTGAATCCAGAGGTATTTTAACAAAATTACAAACCAAATGAAACAGCAAGAAAAACAAACAACAAAAACTAAACTAAGTGTAGAAACTAAAAGACAGAACCAGTTGGGCACAATCTAGTTCCTACACTCAACTGAAAATTATGTTAATTTACAAACAGTATGGTCCAATATGCAAGACACTTGAATGTGAAGCACAATATGTCACTCTCTGTCTACAGCGCTGACACAAGTGTAAGGGTTAATACGTTACAAGAAGAGTTTGTTATGTAGTCAGATTACTTTGTAAAGTAACAAGTAACCAAACACAATACCTATGTTATTGAAGTAAAAACACCCGCGTTACTTCAAAAAAAACAAATATGTGTTACTGCGTTACTACCAAAGGTTATTTTTGACACTCTGTTATTTCACAGCAGTATTGTGTTTATTTGGTAACATTGTACAAATCATCTGGTGGCAGATAATGAGGAAGAAGATAAGTACGTGTGTAACATGTAACTGAATTAAAAGTAGTGAAAAGCTGTTTTAAGTATACATTTAATCCTCCTTGTGCTTACAGTACACCGATCCTTTGCAGAGGTCATTCGTACAGCCAAGCAAAACAAAATGTGCTGCATGCAGTCCAGCAATAAAACCCTATAAATAAAGTAAAGTTTATGTTTCATCCAGCTGAAACAATGTGATGTGGTGGTGCAGTGGTCAGTGTTTATACAGTGGGATTCTTGCTTAATGGCAGCATGTGGTTCCGACCAGATTTTTGCTAGTTGATTTGGTCATTAAGCGAAGTGATGTGTATTAAGGTTCGGGTGCTCCTGTATCTGATGTCATTTTTGCAATGTGGCATTCCGTAGCAGGGTGTGGTGAAATTCTAATCATGCACCAGCAACACACAGAGATGTGCCTTTGTGTCATTTCATTGAGTGTATGTCGATGGAAGCTCTATTGTTAAAGCACAATGTTGTTATTCGGGACATTGTTAACTAAGTCATGATTGTACTATGAACCTTCAGGGGGTTCACTTTGGGGATGGAAAAAGTAGGGTGGATGTTATTTACTTCATAGCACAAGAAGGATTAAACATATTTATAAAACACAAGAAAATTGTGAAATTTTTCTGTGTTCCTGGTAAGTTTCATAAAGGTTCAGATATGGGCTTAGGATTTAATAACAAATGTTGGCCAGTGAAATGTGCAGTTTTTCATATAAAAGAAGAAAAAGTAATGCAAAAGTACTGAAATGTTTGTAACAAATTATATTTTATAATAAGTAACCATAACCATGTATGAATTCCCCTTGGGGACTAATAAAGTATCTATCTATCTATCTATCTATCACATATTTTAGGGGTCCCCAGCTCCAGTCCTGGAGGGCCCCCAGTGGCTGCAGGTTTTCATTCTAACCCTTTTCTTAATTTGTGACCTGTTTTTGCTGCCAATTAACTTCTTTTGAATTCATTTTAATTGAATTTTCTTTTAAGATCTGTTCCCCTAAATTTCTTCACCTTTCCTCTGAAATGCTTCATTTGTTTCTTTAAATGGCACCCAAACAGAAATGAAATGTGAAGTAAGTGAGCCAACAGAAAACCAACTAAGTCAGGGCCTGAAACTCCAACCAGTTTCACTCCAACCCGTTGCTTAATTAGGCGCTGATTCTTGGCTTTAACTAAACCCATTCTTTAATTCCATTGCATGTTGCTGCTCTCATTGTGCAATTGTGCATTTCTGAAATTGTTGATTTTCTCTTTTCTAAGAGCACTGTCAAAATGTTTTCTGGACATGAGCAGATAAATATTCCTGAGACCTTCAACTTTCTTTATTTTCAGATATTGTATAATGGACATGTTTAGGCTCATTTTATATCTCTATTGTTTGGTAGCTAATTAAGGAAAAAGAAACAATTAAGTGGTCCAAGTCTTCAACAGCAAGTCAATTAAAATTAATTCAAAAGAAGTAAATTAGCAGCACAAACAGGTCACTAATTAATAAAAAGGGTTAGAATGAAAACCTGTAGCCACTGGGGCCCTCCAGGATCAGAGTTGGGGGCCCCTGACATGTTTAGTTAGTAATTTGTTTAAGTAATGAGTGCAAACGCCTATAAGAAGTATTCACACCTTTGGACGTTTTCACAATTTATTATTAGACAACACTGAATGTACCTTTGGCAGCCATGACATCCTTGAGTCTATGTGCACAGATCTCTGTTAGCTTTGCATATCAGGACACTGCAGTTTTTCTCCATTCACTTTTGCAAAACTGCCCAACGGCTGTCTGGCTGCATAGAAGTTGTGACTAAACAGCTTTGTTCAAGTCCAGCCCCAAATTCACAGTTGAACTACATCTGGACTCTGACTTAGTCACTCCGGGACATTAACATTGTTATTTTTAAGCCATCCTTGTGTAGCTTTGGCTGTATGCTTGAGGTCGTTGTCTTGCAGGAAAACAAATCTTCTCCAAAGTGTCACATTTCTTGCACACACTTACAGAGTCTCTTGTATACTTTCTGGCAAGCTCTAACTTTCATACTGTATGTGTTTCTTTTCTCTTTGCCGCTCTTCAATAAATCTGGTAAAGCAGCCAATATAACAGTTGTTGTATGCACCGTCTCACCCAGTCATCTACTGAAGCTTGTAACTCCTTCAGAGACATAAGTGGTCCCTTAGTGGCCACCATCACTAGTCTTCTTCTTCGTGCATGATCACTGAGTTTTTGTGGATGGCCTGCTCTAGGCAGGGTTACAACTGTACCAGTCTCTTTCCATTTTTTTAATGATGGATTTAACTGGACTCCAAAGGATATTCAGTAACTTAGACATTTTCTTTTCTCCATCCCCTGACTTGTGCTTTTCATTCATCTTTTCACAGAGTTGCTTGAAGTGCTCTTCTGTTTTCAAATTGTTAGACCATGATACTTCCAGATAGAGGTGCATTTACATGACAATCAACTGAAACCCCCTGACTATAGACAGGTGGTCTCCACTGTACTCATTGTGTGACTTCAAAAACCAAAAGGCTGCACCAGTGATGATTTAGGTGTGTCATATTAAAGGGGATAATTTCTTCATTTTGCCCTATACACTTAAAAATCTTCCAGAGACGTACCCTAACAGCATGTGGCTCTCACCACCATATTTCGTTTTGACATTAAAGATCTTTTTCTATTGACCAGTGTCAACACAGCCAAATTAAATTCACTGTAATACATTGATGTGTAAGAATATAATGTGAGAACTTCCAATGGGTGAATACTTTTTATAGGCACTGTAAGCCTGACTTACTTCAACATGTGCTACATAACCTGCATATAAATTTCATAAAACATTTGCAGATTATCTCATATGGAAAATGTGTTATCAAATCAGACAGTGTAAATTCATGAAACATATAAAACAAAGACTGTAAAATGACGCTTCATGCAGCTATTTTCCATAATATACAAAAAAAGTCAATTTGACATATTTTACATTTGAAAATAATTGCATTAATAAGTTATGCCTCATGGAAGCAGAAACAAATGCTTGGCAAAAGGCCTTCTAGTACTAAACTAATTGTAGCATAAATACACAACTCTGGTCCTGTCGTAACTATTAGTGTCCAAATCCATGTAAATTAAAGAGAGTAATATTTTGTCTGAGCCCCTTAAGGTGCTGGCAACATGAGATAGTAGTTCTGCTCCACTCAGAAGGTTTGACTAGAAGCAAATGATTATTGTTCCACCTAAAGGCACATCACTAATAAAAAAAGTTTACTTGTTCAAATATCATAAAAACTACTCAGATATGAAATTATGTATGCATAATAAAATAATTAACAGAACACACTTAAGTAGTAGGAATAAACATGAACCACTTTTAATGAGATTTTTCAGTTGCTAGTTTTTTTTTTCTTTCTTTTTTAATATTCTACTAAACAGGAACACAATTTCCATCCATTCCAAATTTTGAGGCTGCTTTTTCCATATTGGGTTGCTGAACTCCATACCACATCTTGTTAGCATTAGGCACAAGACTGGAGCCAAACCTAGACAGGTGGCCAGTTCAGTACAGGACATACACACATGCACTACCATGCATTGGCTCATACTAAGCAAATGTCAAATCACCAATTAACTTAAAAATATGCACACAGTTGAGATCTGGGAAGAAGCTGGGGTACCATGAGAAAACCCACACTTGAAACAAGGAGAGCACAGAAACTCCACACAGACCGTCACTGGGACTTGAGCCCAGGTTTAGGTCCTTGGAGGCACACGTGGAGAGTTTGACTTTTAGGCCAGATAAACCATAAAAAAAGAAACAAATTTTTTAGAGTCTCAACTGTGCTGTCATCTACTTATATCACATTCCATGTCAACTTGGTAAATTATAATACAATATGAAGCAAGTTTCATTTATATTAACACACTTAAACTAACAAATTATGAAAAAGTACACAAATACTATTCAAAATATTTAAATACAGACAACATTAATTCTTTTAGTTTATCTATTTTATTTGTGCCAAAACAATGACTTACATGTTTTAATAAATAATAATTAAGAAAATGTACGCATAACGTTACATTCAAGGTGACTTAGTTAACTGATTTGAATGTTGGAGCTATTTCTGTTGCCTATTTGCTTTATCAAAGTGACAGCACAGTTGTGTTTCTCAAATATTTTGTCACAGGATGAGTGTGACGTGTAATGGAGATTTGCTCAGACCACGTCACTGCTGTCGGTATAGGAGGCACATGCAGGTAGAAGTTCTGATGCTGTTGCTCATGCTGACTACTGATGATCTGTCCTTTGCTAACTGTGTGTCAAAGAGAAAAATACTGAATACAAAATCTATAAGTTGAAGTAACCCATATGAAACAGTAAAGTAATCCATAATTGAAATTGTACAGAATATTTATGTATGTTTTAAGAATATGCGACGTGAAAGAGAGAGTTGATTGGGAAGGACAGATTGAAGTTTTCATTGGTCCATCCATCAACTAAACCTGTTTATCCAGGGCAGGAGGAAGTTGAAGCAGGCAGGAATATCCCCAGGACAAGGTACCTGTCCATTGCAGGGAGAACACACACACACACACACACACACCAGGGGACGATTTAGCATCACCAGTTCACCAAATCTGCATGACTCTGGACAGTGCAAACTTCCTGGGGTGTGACCTCCAGACTCCATAGTAAAAGGCAGCAGTACTACCACTGCATCACCATACACCTAATTGGTTGATTATTAACATATTTGTTACCTGTGGCTTTAAAAAATGGAGACATTTTGAAACTAATTTTAGTAACATAGAGCATCCAATCATCCGCCATCCTTTAAACTCTGCCCATGGTGAGGCACTGTCTTTAAATATTTCACAGTGGTAGAACACAGGAAATCAATTAATTATTATTATATTTATTTAATCTACTGCTAACACATTTTCTTTTTCTTTAAACAGAACAACAGTTGAATAAAAAAATAAAGTTCAGGAGAAGATTATTACTTACAAGACGGTCTTTGACCTTTTTAGGGAGGTCCTCATCTAAAGTATAAATATCTTCTCTCTTTGCTAGAAGCTGAGAGCCATCTTCAAACTCCACCTAAAAAAATGAGAGATTCCATCAAGTAAGAATAAATAAAAACAAATTCTCAATTGTCAACTGAGGAGACATGAGGCTATAACACCCTCCAGCATGCCAAAGGGAGAAAGCATATCATGTGCGTCACACATAGGAGACGAGCTCACTTCAGTCCTGACATTTACTTCTGTAGTAAATGCACCTGAAGACTGACACACATTGAAGTAAAAGTACAGTGTTTCCGGATCATGAACTATTGTTTTTATTAAACACTAAAGAGCCAATTTGTGCATATTTTTTCAGTTTTCCTATAAATCAATGTTTAGACAGAGTTTGTGAGATTTTAAAGTGGAAAACTTAATGATGCCTTTTACAGTTTTTGTTTTCTAATTCATACTACAAATAATAAGACGAAAAGCAAGGAAATGTAATTAAACTGTAATTACAATGTACAATGTGACATATATACAGTACATATATATACTATATATATATATATACACACATATATATATGTATATATATATATATATGCAAGTGCACCAGAATAAAGGCAAGAAGGGAGAATGTGCTGAAGATAATAGCAAAGCAGCTATAATATCACATTACAAAGTGCTAAGGATCTAAAATGAAAGCAGAAAAGATTCAGTTAAGCAAAATGCTTTCAAGAAGAAAAAAAAAACAATTCAATTGTATATTTTAAGCATCTTTTTAGAATGTTTTTCAAAGATTGTCTTTCTATGCGGAGAATTATAACTGGCTGCAGAAACAAGTTTTAAACATGGTTGGACAAGTATGTGAATGAATAAATAAAATTTGCATACAATCCTGTGACGCACTTTGATCACAGTGCGACTGTTGGGCAATTATGCATTCAGCAAATGAACAGAAAGTGCTAGTTCTGAAGATCCCTTTTAGCTGGTATATCAGCAGTGTGCTGTTCACTTAGTGTGTCAGCATGTCTACAACACTTGCTGCCAAATGGATGACTTGGACTATATATAATAAATGACTCAATGTGCTCCAATTCACTTTCAGTCATGATGGGTAAGACAGCACTCTAAATGGGACAGGGAGATGAAACACGGCAGGCAGGTGCCTTACTCTGTCAGAAGAGAAACTAGAAAGGCCTGAAGATGAACAGTTTGTAAGGTGATGAGGGCAAGGCTGCCAGAACACATGATGGCTTTAGCAAAATGCTCCAGTAGGTTTATGCCACTTAAGACTGATCATCATCAATGGGCATTGCATAGTCCAGTCAGGAAAGATCAAATCACCAGGCATTATGTCAAGATATTGCCATTGAATTCTGTTGAAATGTTTTTAGCTACTGTTGGCTTGACTGCTCTTTTACAGCATTTGTAAAATTTAGAAGCAGCATTTTTTATACTGAATTTCATCATATTGATGTATCAATATATGACAAGGTAGTTCATCAGTCATTGTCCCATGAGTGGCATATTGTGCATATGTGTGATGCTATACAGCTGTACAATGGGAATTATCATAAATCTATAAAGTTCCCTTTTCTTAAATACATGGCTTGTATATTTATCTAAATAATTACATTATTTATGTAATAATTCAAATCAAGCATTGCAGGAGGAGTAGGCACAAATCCTAGATTATTGTTTTTGAATAGCAACTGAAAAGTTTGCAGCTACTGTAATACATGAAAGTTTGCACTCAATAGTGCACAGCTGCACAGAAAGAGATAAATCCAATATGACCCGATGAAATTTCAAACCAAAATTACAGGCAGCAGTTCAAACTTTATTTGAAGGTATGGACCACCAGGGCGTGTACAGCTTCTCTAATCCGACACAGGCAGGTAGTGACGCAAGTGTTCCACAACGCACGTCTTTATTTCCGTGGGGAAGTGCTTTTCTTTCACTCCCCATAGCAACACAGTCCAGAGCACCAAGCACAAAATACACTTTTCTTCTCTCCCTCTCTCTCGCTTCCTTTCTCTCGCTTACACTCCTTCTCCAGCAAACTTCATCCTCTTCGACCTGACTCGGGCTCCAGGTGGCTCTTTTATCAGACCAGGAATCACTCTCAGGTGTGGTGAAAGTCCCATGTGGGGCTCTGCAGCCCACCCTGGTGGCCCCCGCATGGAACCCAACAGGGCTGTGCCACAGTTCAACTCCCAGTATGCCCTGTGGGAATCCATGGTGCCACAGCCGCCCAAAAGGGCTGCCATCTAACATACCGGGTAAGGTAGTGCCTTACAGATGCCCCCTTTCCCTTCCATCCAGCTGTTGTCCTGGCTGGGTAATGGCCATGGCCACCTGTCACAAAGGCAACAAAGTCAGTAAGCTGCAACAGACAAGTTCCCAGCAGTCACCAAACAATATGCAATTGCAGTATTCACAAACAGTTCACAATCAAGAAACAAAATAATTTTGCAATTGTGCTTTTCTAAACATTTTACGATACCAAACAAACAAAATATAGATAGATATATCTGAAATAAAAGGTCCTTAAGTGTAGAATAATTTATAATGGATTTAAAAATGAAAGTCAGCCATGTAACATTGAGAGACTGGCTGATTTTAGTGTGTGACACAAATGTCATGGGAATCTGACAGTTATGGCAAATGCATGAACTGACAGAAATCAGAGTGAATAACTTGTTGTAAAGACATGATCTACAGCCACATAATA
The DNA here is from genome assembly GCF_016835505.1 of Polypterus senegalus. Taxonomy (NCBI): domain Eukaryota; kingdom Metazoa; phylum Chordata; class Cladistia; order Polypteriformes; family Polypteridae; genus Polypterus; species Polypterus senegalus. The sequence continues at coordinate 147,794,685 of NC_053160.1, read as the reverse complement.
TGTGTAAATTGTATAAAATATCTGCAGACAGACTTGGAAGGGGAAATAGCACACCTTACTTTGCCACTGTTCCGCTATATCAGAAGAACACTCACATACATTTACAAGATTCTGTAAAGTGCCACAGCAGCTGAAAGCAGTGACACAATACAGGTTGTTCCATATTGATGCAGACTGATGCACCATTCAGGATACCGAAGTCGTGGAAGGAAATCTGCCATTGTACTCCACCAGTAGTTGAACTTCTAGCTCAATTAGTAGTGAGGCTAAAAGTGATCCCATTAGAGAAGTTACCTCACGTTCACTTTGTAGAACAAAACACAGTGGCTCATATGTCATCTTGGGGTCTACAACCCCTTTACTAATACCAAAAGCAGTTCACTGTGAGATACCATCAGAGCATAAAAGACCCTAAGCAGGAAAGAAAGGATGAAGTAAAATGCTTAAATAAACTCTATAAGCATCAATAAGGAAAACATGGAGAATAAAATTAACATGATTTGTGCCCAAACTGATGATATGAAACACATGTTAATACCCTATACCTAGTAGCTGGAACAAATAGCAATTGACTCAAACTAAAATGTGTCTGTCTTTAAAAACAAATGTAAACTTTTCAGAACACAATAAGAGATTTGCAAGACAGGGCAACAAGAAAAAACATTAGAATGTGGCCATCCTATTAAATTCATGTAGGAGGAGGTCACAGAAATTCTGGAAGACGTCATAAAAGAATATCTGTAAATTGAAAGAGCACTTCACTTGCCTGGTAAGGGCTCTGAGGGCAAATCTGAAATGTCAAATTTGACTAATTTTGAGAGAGATAGGACAGATTCTTGATGGGAATAATTGGATCTATATATTTCTGGACTTTCTGATGTGACTCCTAAAAGGAGTGCTGTGTATAATGCTATTAATACTAAAAAACAATAACTTAGTAACACTGGATACAAACATTAAACACCAAATAATATATTAATGCATGAAACACAAAGTTATGAATAAAAAATACCCAATTCCCAATCTAGGATGAAAACTCATTCAATTTTAGTCTTATGTAAAACAATAAAACAAACAACAGTAAAAGAGAGTGAGAAGTTTAGAAAAAAATTAAAAGGTTCTTCACAGAGAGGAGTGGTGGCAAGCATTCTCCAGTGTTCCCAACCTGCTATTTAAGCAGGGTCTGTATGTCACAGACATCAGTTTTGGCCTTATGCTTCCAGCTAAGTGGTCAAAGGTTACACCTACACTTACAAACCCCAAAAAGGATGCAGAGAAAATGTTAAATGCATTGTTCTTAGTATTTGTAAAACATAAAGGGGTCCTATTAGGGACAGCAATAGATAACATGAAGAGACATGTTAAAGAAGGGTTTGAACACAAATATGTTTAAAAGAAAATGTAAGAAATACCTTTGCTAAAGCCTCGTGAACTTTGAATGATTATTATAATTAATATAACTAAGTAACATGTCACATAAGTACCCTTAATTGCATTTCTTTTAATTACACACCTGTGATTGCTCTTACCATTTTGCCTACTTTATACAGTACTTGTTTCTGCTTTTTTTTTGCATGACTGCGTTAAGTCTATTAGAATGATCACATTTTAATAGTTCGCTGCTTAATTTAAACACATCCGTGTACATTCTTGCATTGCCCTATCACTCACCTTCTATAATGGTTGTTCAAATCATTAGCTTTTTTTAGTCTATAGTTAATTCAATATATGTAAGCTAGAGTCCTACCTCAAACTAGAAAGATTGATAATATATCAGCAGTTATTAAACTGGCTTACAGTTAAGCTTTAAGCTGATTTAAATATATTCCTTGTGATATGTAAAGTTTTAAAAGGTTTAGCACATCTTTACCTTAATGCCTTGTCAAATAAATGAATATAATGTGCATTTTACTTGGTGTTAAAGGGGCTGCTTTAGTTGTAACACAGTCTCATAAATGTTTTCCTTTTCCAATTACTCTAAGACAGACCAATTCCCTGAAAAAGGGAATGTGAGCTCACTATGAACTCTGCCTCAACGTTGGCCCTTTCCAATTCCTAAACTTAAATATTTTCCTCAAATCCAACATGGTATGATTCAGGAATCAATTTAAGATGAAAGTACATGGGTATGGTCTGAATCAAACCTTTATTTTTTCATCTGTGTTGTTCATCCTATGACAAATTAAATTGGGTCACTAGCACCTCAACTCTTTTATGCAGTTCTTTGTAGATATTTTACAGTCTATATGCTATGATCACACTATGCAGATGGCCTTAAATATACAAAGGCTTAATACAGAGACAGAACCTTTAACTACAGAACCTCCAACTCTGAATTAATCAATATGCTAATGTTATATTAAAGATGGTAAACTGGTCTCAAGGCTAAAATCTCAATAATTTTATTGTACCATACTCTTGTAAGAGCTGTTTATGAAACAATTCTGGCAATTACAGTTGGTTGTTGCTAAGTACTGTGGTGGCATCGTTGTCAACTCAATCACATTATCTCTGTTGACCGGTGAATGGATATATCATCACTAATGACAGACCTAATGTCAGTCACTTATTGCATTGCATCAGAATCATGAACATTACCACCGTTTTGTTAAGAACGCCCTGACAGAGGATCGACAACCCGGTGGCCATGGATAGTAGGGCTCTGTTTAGACTAAATTGTATTTTTCTCTATTTCAATTTTCTTTTTTTTCCATTATTTTTCCTTCTATTTTATTACTAAAATTCAAAATTTGTTTTAAAAATGTTACTCTATTTAATTGTTATTTTTTTAAACTGGCATTGTCTTTATTCATTTTTGTAACAGGCATCTTGAGCAGCAAAAATATATGAAAGGTGCTGTACAAATAAATAAAATTATCCATTAAGTGTCAAAGCATCAAAATGAACTTTATTGTCATCTCAACCATACACAAGTAAAGTACAACCCCACAATTTGCGGGGGTTACGTTCCTAGAGCACCCGCAAATTGTGAAAAACTGCAAATTTTGGATGTGGTTAAAAAAATGCCTATTTTCATAGTTTAAACCCTAAATATGCCCCCCAAAACACTTTAATTTAATTTTAAACTCAGCTTAATACGTTACCTAAAATAAAGAATGTAAAGGTAAACCTGTATACTGTACTGTTATGTCTCCTACAGTGCTAGAATGTAAAATACATTACAATTAATGTAATTAATTGTACAAAATATATGTACTGTAATTCATGCAAGCGCGTTTTCATTGCCAGAAGCCTTAGACGGTGCAGCTCATTTCGGCAGTGGGGTCTTAACCCTTAAACTGCCACATACTTGGGGGTTAATGCATCCCTAGACGCCAAATACTTTTTTGCTGCACTTCAAGTAAACGTCACAATTCAAGAAAAAGTGAAATTTTAATGGAACACATTTTTTTCATGCAAAGAGCATCACAATTACTGCAACACTGATCATTTTACACACCGCCAATGAACTGTAAAAACTATTTAAAAAACTACTGGAACAATATGTACAAAGTGCAACTGATGCCATGGATGTAAATCATTGAGCCAACTGCACTTAAACTGGCTGCATGCAAGTAGACAGAGGTAAGCGCAGATGCTTGCAGGCTAGTCTTAGTGCAGTTTGAACTTCATTCAAACACTTCAAACAAACATGTCTCATGGAGTTAGTTATCGATTAAACAATAGACAACATCATTGGGGAGCACAACCCCCAACAGTAGCAGAGAATGTCTGGGGGAGAAGAGAGAAACAAAGCAATCAGCCAAAAAGGACACGTGCTTCTCAGGCTTTTAAGTAAGCGTAGCGTCACGCGAGAAGCCGGTTATTTATTTATTTTTATGGTGAAGATTCCAAGGACACACCCAGCCTTGAGAGACAAAAACAAAGCAAACCGGTAATGAAACAGCAAATAAAGAATGTAATGAAAACAAATGAAATAAGAAAACAATGATACCACCCCTGTTCCCTTTACAGCGATCACACATTAAATACAAAAAAGCACAAACAAAACACACACAGTAAATCATGAAAAACAGCAACGGATGAAATGTAATGATGAAAATAGATAGTCCAGAGATCCGCACGGTGAATGGGAATGTACAGAATAGTGAAGATGGGTGGATGGGTTCAATCCTCATGTATAAAGGCAGACAATCCAGACACACAAAACGATCCAGGACAAAATGAATAAGTACAGGTAACCCAACAGAAGGCAGTCAGACAGAAACTTGAAACACAAATTACAAAAACTTCTTTTTTTTGCTTTTGGTCACCGGCCCCCTTTTTAAAAACTGTGCTGACATCCTTTGACCAGCACCCTCAGCAGAAGACTGGGAGTTGCAGTTTCAAATTCTATTGGCTACTTTCACCATCCCAAGTCATGGTATTCTCTACAGCTGCTTCCTATTCTCTCTACAGTACAGTATTGCCACGAAAAAAGCCATAAAAATCGTGGAGGATATTTGCGGTTTCCGCTAACAATTATTAGTTAGGTTCAAAAGAAAAATCCGCGAATGACTGAGGCCGCGAACTCTGAACCGTGACTTCGCAGGGGTCTACTGTATACAGATAGACGAAATTGCGAAGCTCAGAGTCCACAGTGTAACAACATGAAGTGCAAATAATAAATGAAAAATAGAATTAAAATTTAAATTTAAAATAAAACACAAACAAGACAAGACATTGTGCAAAGACAAGACAAAGAAGTAGCAGCAATATTGATGTGTAGTAAGCAATATGAACATTGATGCAATGCACATGGTCATCAGCAATGCGTATGTATCCTGTGGCAATCAAATGACACTCAAATGCCATTACCAGGCCAAATGTGTGCCAAAAAAATATTTCCGCACAACATTACCCTGCTAGCACTAGTCTGTAATGCTGACATAAGGCAAGCTTGAACCATTGATTAATGCTCCATTTGACTCTGCAAATCAGAGCAGAAACCAAAATTTGTCAGAGTAAGTCACATTTTTGCAGACTTTAATTATCATTTATTGGTGATCGCCTGTTGTAGCCCCACCTTTGTATTGTAGTCCCTTTTAATTTAATGAGTCACATTGGGCTTTTAGAGAGGTCCTTCTGCACACCACATATATCAGTATGTGTTGCCTTTGTATTAGCTTGAATGAGACTGACAGCTATTATCTAACCTCTCTCACTAACAAGAACTGTCACTTCTGAGTGTTTGTTTATTATTGTCTATAAAGTGTAATGTAGAGTCTTCAGTGTATGAAAATCCCAGAAATGTAACTGTTTCTTAGATGTCGGAACCATCACACCTAGTGCCAAAAATCACACTATGTTTAAAATCAGTTAGATTACAAGTCTTTCTCATCCTAGCATTTGCTTGAACAACAACTAAACCTTGTGACTATGTGTGAATGCTATATATTGTATATACTTCGTCGTAGTCACATGATTGGCTTTTTGAAGGACTACATTGTGTTAACAAGCACATACACTTAATAAAGAGGCCTCTGAGTATACAATTTGTCCTACAAAGTTGCAAAGCAACATAAAGATGGCATAAAACTGTGAAAAAGAATGAGCTTAATTCAAGACTTTGAAAATACGAACCAAATGTTTTACAAGGAGAAAAGAGTATTAAGAGAGATAATCAAAGACAATGAATAAGCTCAATCCATATGGCAAGTCATAAAGACTTGCTATATCAGAGTGTTACATAACAGAAGGATCTATTTGCAGGTTCAGAACAGTAACACCACCGGTCAAATGGATGGTTGATTTGTCTGTATTCCAGGACACAGTACTAAGAAACAAGATGCTCAAGTATGAATGGGACTATCCGTCTAGATGACATATCTAAAAACTAATTTTAGAAGAAGTGGGTTTGTTGCTGCAATGCATGAGGGAGAGAAAATCATAATATCCAAGTGAATCACACACATAAAAATTTATTTTTTAAATTAAATACATAGGGAGTAGTAAGAAATATAGAACAGCAATGTACAGAGCCAGTAGAACACAATAATAGTTGCTGCAATTACAGACTTTCTTTTCCAGGTCTTGAACCCAGTATACCCAATTGGATACCTTGCTCACTTGCTGTACCTAGCAGCAACTACCATACAAGATATCCTCTTCAGCACTCACTCCACCAGTCAAAGTCACATTTTGTGACTCTTGCACCATGAAAGAGATTTAAACCCCTTCTCAGAGTCACATCTGGCTATGCTGTGGAATTACCTCCAGAGTCAGCGGATAATCTAATGAAGCACCAGAACTCCCATTAGTAAATTCTCATCTCTTCTCCCTACACCCCTGAGTCTTTAGGTAACCTTAAAACTCCCCAACAGTCTGGATGATTAAATGGAAAGCACAGTCCTATACAATTCTATCTTGGGCCATGTTTTCTCTACCTGCCAGGAGGCATTTCTTGTTTCTCTCAGGCCTTATTCTAATTCTTAGTAGACAGTTGGTTTGGAATGACGTCCACTGAGCTGTGTGCCCTCCAGTTTCCAGAGGAGACACTGGAGAGTGCTGTTCAAGCTGCAGTCCTCTTTCAGTAGTGCGGGCAACTGTTTCTATTGTCTCTGTGTTCATGTTTGGCCTCAACTGACATGGCACAGTTGTGTAGCAATACAAAAAGAATGTGATAGCTTCCACTATATTTGATATCTGGAAATGTTTTTCAGTAAGAAAACCATAATCAATATGAAAACCGCATTCTCTTGTCCTATTCATCAGTGCAGTTTTACTACTGAGTGAATGTGTTCTTCTAGTTTCTGTGTTTTTGCAATTATGTTTCTAATGTCATTTGATCGTGTAATTTGTTGCAGGCTGAGTTTAATGTAATCTTTTTCATCAAAAATTTTTACTAATAATGTATCAGAAATAATTTAGTCATACATAACAATGCTAAATATAACCTATTATGATAAATAAAATGAAGGCAGCAATCAAATACTATATATGCTTGCATTTGTTGTAGTTTATCAAGAGTACAGGTGATGACAGACAATTATATAGTTATATTCTCTCTTGTTCAGGTCTATTTAGTTTGTTAATAGTCTCAATTCAATTTTCCTTGTCAGTTATCTGTACATGTCAGATATTTTCCATTACATAGTATGTGTTTATTACCTTAATTATCGAGCTACAAAAAGATACATTGACTTTTGTGACTCAATAAAACTAAAGTTTGTTTTTTGGTTTTAATGACTGGAGTACAGGACACAAATAGTTTTTAAAATTTGCTTCCAGGGCACCCTTTGGCTGATTCTTAACTGCAACCAATTACTGAACCATTGACCGATTTATTTTTATACCTGTATCTGGGGGTGGACCACATGTACATTAAAAATGCATTTAAAGAAAAGCAACAGGAATAAAAAAAAAAGCATTTAGTATATAGTTTGTTGTTTCACGTGAATGGAGTTTGTAGAAGTTTTAAATTAGTGTAATCCATAATACTGCATTAAACAACAATTCTACAATTGCAGCCTTTGAATTGTGAAGAAAATCACATATTAAGAACTGTTTATTAAGAGTACTGAAACAAGAACTCATTTTGGGATTCCTAAAACTACGGTGTTTTAATTTATGTAGCATTTAAAATTTTTTAGAAGTTTTTTAATCTGTGAACTTGCAGTTATGTGTGTCACTGGCATGATTGATAGATAGATAGATAGATAGATAGATAGATAGATAGATAGATAGATAGATAGATAGATAGATCTTTCTAAAATTATAATTAATATTATTATATTGCATAAAATTAAAAAATGCCCACAGCTGGCATGCTCCTCTTAATCCCAGGTCACTGATAGTCATGATCTGAGGATTGCTAGGACAATGAGGACACAAAACAACAAGAAGAAGGTAGTTGTGCGCAAAATGAAATAATCCACAAGAAGGTCCATCAAGTCCAAAAGTACACTGCAGTTTCATTAAATAAATAATCTACAGCTAGTTCCATAAAAATATGTGTACTTCCATGAAGAATAAAATTCAAATAAATTCACATAGATTAAAAATCCAAGAATAAAATAAAATTAAGTATTGGGTTCCCTTTCATTTTCACTCTCCAAGTCAAGGGCGCCTTTTTCCCTCATCTCCCCTCTTCATACTTTGGATTTTCTCATCCGGTGGATATACAAGTGGCTATGGTCCCTGTTTTATCTTGGCAGAGTAATATATATATTGCTCTGCTTTCCCCTATTGTATTATTAATATGTAGCCCTAGAATGCCTAATCTCACAGACTTACCACTGTTTATAAGGTATTATTGTTTAGAACTTATCCCCACCTTCCCTTCTATATATATAACCTCAGGCAATTAGATGTAGTAAAAAGACAAGCAGGAGTTAAGTTACACATAAAGTAATGTATTATTGATAATATTCATAAATAATAACAAAATGCAAAGTACATTTGAATATTGGCAACCATACAACCTGATTAAATGGTGATGTGTAATTCAGATGACACACAGACTTGTAGTTACTTAAAATGTCTCTTGTTAAGGCATCATTGGTGCTCAGCTTTCAGCCACATGTCTGTTCAATATATCTGGTGAGCTGTGCTCTTCATTGTGTTGTCTTCATCAGTTCATGGTGTGATGGTCTTCATCAGTTGTTAGCAAGAGATGCTTCTTTTTCAGATGTTAGTAAGAGACAGATACTTCTGCATCATCACAGGTTAGCAAGAGAGATGCTTCTTCATCATATGTTGGTTAGAGAGAGAGAGAATGTGGTTGAGCAAGCAAATTTATGGGTTTTCGTCCAATCCCTACAGCCAATAGGACATCATGGTACTTAAAGGCCTCTGGGACAAGCCAATTCCAAACAGCCATACCTCAGACCAATGGGGGAAATAGAACATCTTAGCACCTACCACCCCCCCAAGACCATATGTTAAGCTAACCTGGCTTCCTTGCGGGTGTTGAAAGACTTTAGTGGAGAAATACTCAAACTGGTTTAAGACACATCCCCCAAATCCTGTCGTAAAATTAGTCGTAAACGGGGGGTTCAAACACGAATGCCTCTCACCAAAGTACCACTAAATTACATTGCTTTATCTAAATTACAAATAAAGACATACAAAACATTTATCAAGTTATATGCAAAATCTCACATCACAACAGTCCCTCTCTTCGGCTTTTGCCAATCACCACGGGGACACTCGGACCCAGATCTATATCATCCCACCACCTGTCCATGGATCAGCAGATCCACTGCAGCACTCAATCATCCTTGCTCCTTTGCAGAGCACAATGGGAGTGAAATGTCCCTGGAGCACACTTCCCCTTGCTCCTCTGCGGGTCTGAGTACTGCCCTGCCTCCTTCCTACCACACTGGCTTGTTCTCCCCAATTCTCCTTTTCAATCTTTCTCAAGATCTCTTTTCTTCCTGAATTTTTTCCTTTTATTCCCCCTCTGTCCTGATAAGGTGATCTAATATTGTTGTGGTTACTGGAGCCCTGCAAATGCTAATGAGGAAACAGGCTGAATTGAATGCTCTTGCACGTAAATGTGCAATCATCCAGTTTCCTCATCAGCATCCCAGGGTAATACAGCCAAGCTACTGTACACATTGACACCCACTAACCCAGTGCTACACTGTTTTTATAACTTAAAAAGAAGAAACAAACTCCTGACACATTTTAACACACCCACATAACACAAACGTCCACTTATTTCATTTGAGTATCATATGGGGATGGTGCAAAGCAAAAACCAAATTAGGATTAGCGCACCAGTTCATTGCACAGTTTAGTCAAGCACATATCCAACCTGGTGTTAAAATGGGGGAAAATTAGAACTGCCCATTAATCCAACACGTACGTCTTTGGGATCATGGATGAAAATATGGAATATTTACAGAAAACCTCATGCAGAGACCAATACGTGCGATACCTCTGGATCACATTTAAGCCAGAACTATTAATTTAAATTTCTGAATAAATTTCATGAATTGGCAAAGGTGCCCACAAATCATCCTTCATTTTCTGTTTTTAAGGTTCATATATGGTGTTAAGAGTTTTTAACAAGTAACCCTAACAGGCTTACTGGATACAATTTACCCATAATAAAAGAATAAAAGAAGATGGATATATATAATGTGGTCCACCAGGCTGGCACCAGCAGCTGAACAGACACAGACACGCGTGGGACACAAGTTCAATGCACACTAGGTTTATTTTGTCTTTTTCACACAGTCCAAGTACAGCACAAATAATTACTCACTTCTTTAAATCTTTTCCTTCTCTCCTTCAGTCCTCGGGTCAAGCTTCGTCGCTCCTCCTCCTGACTCTGGCTCCTTTTATAATGCACCCGGAGGTGCTCCAGGTGCTTGATTACTCGTTTCCGGCAGCACTTCCGGGTGTGGCGGAAGAACTGCCCATAAGGGCTCAGCAGCTCCTGCTGCAGCACCCCCTGGCAGTGCCTGCGGATCCCAACAGGGTTGCACCACACTCCCATGCAACCCTGCGGGAGTCCGAGGCACTGCTGCAACCCAGGGGGGTTGCCATCTAGTGTCCCGGGGGAGGTAACACTTTGGCTACACTTGCTCCCCCGGTCTTCTCAGTGTGGAGGCGTCCCAGCTGGGCAAGAGCCCCGGCCGCACGCTACAATAAGTATAATCAAAGTACAACACAAAACATAAATTTAAGTTAGACTGGATTTGTATCCTTTTCTTGTAAAGGGCCACACATGTATGGAGTGTATCTCTCCTTCTTAATTGTTGATTAAAGAATATCTCAAAGAAAGCATTATTTATTTGGGAACAGGTGAGGGGTATGTTCTTGCTCCTACTCTGTTAAATGCTTATATTGACTGGGTGTTGGGCAAGGTCGTGGGGTCCAGCGGCTGTGGGGCATCTGTTGGTGAAGAAAGATTCATGGATCTTGACTTTGCTGATGATGTTGTGATCTTTGCGGAATCAATGGAGGCACTGATCTGGGCGCTCGAGAGACTGAGCGAGGAGTCTGAGTGTCTGGGCTTGCTAGTGTCCTGGATAAAAAACAAGATTCAGGCCTTTAATGACCTCTTGGGCACAGGCGTCAGCAGTGTGTCTGTTTACGGAGAGTGTTGACCTTGTTAAGAGGTTTACTTACCTTGGCAGTGACATTCATGTCTCTGGTGACTCTTCCTATGAACTCAGTAGATGGATTGGGAGAGCATAGGGGGGTCATGAGGTCACTGGAAAGGGGTGTGTGGCACTCCCGATATCTATGTAAAAGGACAAAGGTCCAAGTCTTTAGAGTCCTGGTGCTTCCTGTCTTGCTACTGTATATGGTTGCAAGACATGGACGCTATCCAGTGACCTGAGACGAAGACTGGACTCCTTTGGTACTGTATCTCTCCGGAAAATCCTTGGATACCATTGGTTTGACTTTGTGTTGAATGAGCGGTTGCTCATGGAGTCCCGAATGAAGCACATTACCTGCATTGGAAGGGAGCATTAATTACGGCACTACGACCATGTGGCGTGTTTACCCGAGGGTGATCCGGCTCATTGTTGGGCACCCGAGTTGCTGGACCAGGCCAAGGGGTTGCCACGTAACACCTGGCTGAGGCAGATAGAGGGTCATTTCCAGAGGATGGGACTTGGCTGCGTGTCTGCCTGGGGGGTTGCCAAACGGGACCCTGAGTTGTTTTGTCGTGTAGTGGGTGTGGCAAAACACTGCACCAGTGCATGCTCCCCATCTTGACTTGATTGAACAGGTTTTAAATGCTTTTGTAGAATTTCTGGGTTTTTTTTATCAGTTGAATGCATAAACCTAATTTCATAATTTTAAGTTTGCCAATACCATGCATGTCTTTGTACAGCAGCACTAATTTTCTTCACAGCTTGATTGCTGTTGTGTCACCTGCACAGTTTTTCTTTGAGAGTCTAAGTGTGTGTGAGTGTTACACACGGTTTGAAGCTCCCACATGACTGTGTCATTGAAGTTAGAGAGCATTATTGGAAGATACTCATGCAAGATTAATTTTCACATTAAGTTTGGAAGGAGAAACGTACAAATGCTAAAGATTCACACGTCATATGAATTGTTACTGTAAATTCAGGTAACAACCAGAAACACATTTACTGGCTTTACCCTAGTTACAATGTTAGAAAGCAATGTTTATCTTGGAATCAAAAGTATACAGCAGTAATGCGCTTATACATATTAGTTTCTTGGCTTCTCAAAGGGTGGATGTGACTCTTTGTCTTGAGTACTCCAGTTACAATCAATGAAGTTTCTCACAGTGATTCTATTTTGCTAGCACAGAATAAATCTTCTGAAAGTTAGTGATTAGTCAACTCTTTATTTCAGTAAGACAAACAGCTGCTTTTATATATGACTAATTAAAACACCTTGGTCCTACTCTTTCTCTGCAAATGTCAGGCACTACATTATCCCTTGCAGTAGAAGAGTCCCAGCAGCCTTTGCTTAAGGACACATTGCTATTAGGTTTCTTGAGTGTACTTTTATGTTGATAACTGGTGCAAATCTTTTTTCAGAAAGGTTTCTAAAAGTTCAATTATGGTTATTTACACAATAACCAAAGTAATAAATTCCTGAACCTAGATATACCACATAAATCAAACAGAGCTCCAGATGTCTCTACAGAGAACCCCCCATTTGGTATAAGTTAAGTGGCCAGAATGAGAGGGATGGTGTACCACAGTTAATATCAAAACAAACTGAGATTATCTGATTTACTCAGTCAGACATACGATATGGTGGTTTGGGGTTCTAATGCCTGATCGATAACAAATGAACACATGAGGATTGGCCAAGTAAATAAGCGCTTTAATACAATATCTAGGGAAAAACTTATTCTCATACGATCAGTTAGTCTTAATTGATTACATGATGCTCACGAGAGTCAAACTTTAATATTCTAAAAAATGCAAAATACAAGCAAAACATGAAAATGTAATTTACAGATTATGGGCAGTGTTACCTACAAAAATGTAAGTGAAAATAACTTTAACCCAAATTTGTAAATGCTAACATTGTAAATATCCAAATAAACTCTTTACCTACAGATCCATTTGTAGCAATATGGTTATTGTGTGCCATTGTAATCTGTGAAGATTATTTCAAATTCATTATTTTATAGCTCATAATCTAACAAAGATGGAAACTACCAGAGAAGATAGACAGATGCAAGTGAAGGACACACAGGCTGGCTATTTTAAAAGTGCTGATGTCTGCTTGATCAATATGGTTAAAACCACAATCTGTCAAAAATGATGAGACAAGGTAAAAGTATTATTTGGGCACAGTCCAGCAATAAACAGACAGCCTGTCTGACAGCTGCCCATATCTGGCAAGAATTCTATGCATATGTATATTTTCACACACGTGTGCATGGGAGGCAGCTAAAGGGCTGGAGTAAGGGCAATTCCAAATCAGACCAGGATTTGGCAGAGTGCACTGACTCTTTTTCTCCCTTTCCTGCAGACCATTCATGGGAGATTCCACATGGCCCTCTTAATGTCACTTCCGGGTCCGAGCCTATGGAAGAAGACCTTGCCGGCTGTGGCCCCTGTGATGTTACGTCTGGGCTCCAGCCTATGGTTGAAGACCCTTATGAGCCCGACCCCTTTGACCTCACTTCCTGTCTTCCTCTTTAAAAGCCTCTACCTTTTCCCTATTCCCTCAGTTCTGTTTTGGACTCGGTTTTCTGCACAGCAGTTCTATCACTAACGACAATTTGCAGCCAGGAAACCAAATATACGGGTGGCTGCCCAAACCTTGCTATGGCTTTTTGTGGAGTTTGTGACAATATATGTGATTGGTTATAATGACGAGGGTCCAGCATGAAGTCAGAAGCCATCTCCATGCCATCGAACATTCCTGCCAGATGAGCATATAGTCTCAGCATTTCCCCACCTGAAGAACTAGCTGTGATGACTGTACTCTTCCTCGACTTCTCTCTGGCCTGGATATGCATGTATAAATGAATTATCCATTGTTTTATTATGGGAATGGAAGTTGTATATATTTAACTTGCTTTAAAAGGTATTTCTTTTTGTAGCATATTTCTGTCATCTGATTATTTCCACCATGGTTACAGAAGGAATGGGTATTGGCTCTTGTCTGTTCTGCATCAAGAAAGGACACATCCCAGGGGAGAAAGATAACCTGATGCTGGATAAACCATCATAACCTGCTTATTCCAAAAGATGGATATATGAAGTCAAAGCCTATCATGGTAGAACTGGGTGCATGGCAGATACCAGCCTTTAATAAGGTGCCAGTCCACCTCAAGAAACAATCATGCAGACACCCGTACTTACTAAGAAAAGTCCAATTTGGAGTTGTCAGTCAACCTAATCTGCACATCCTTAGGATGTGGATGAAAAACTAGACAACCCAGTGTTATAGGTAAGCCAGGGTTCCTCCGATGGCTTATGTTTAACTTTCGTTTTTCAATTTTCTTTGTTCTTTTTCATTATCATTCTTTGTTTTGTTCATTGATATGTTTAATCACATATTATTTGTTATTTTCATCCTGTCTGGTTATCGTTTAGTATTTACGCGCGTCTTGCTGTTCTCCTATGTCCCGTGTATTTTGTGAGTGGATCCCTAAGGGGCAGGACCAACCAATTACCTCCATTTAAGAAATGCCTCCAGCACAATAAAGACCTATGAGAAATGTAGTCCCTCACACTTCTTTTGAATGGGCACTGGCGTTCGGTGGTTCTGTGAATACAGCATTTTCTTTGGTTTTGATCTCTGTTTTTATCCAATCTATTTTGCTGTGCTGTTTAAGTTTATTCTTGAGGTTTTTGGTTTCAGGTTTATTTGCCTGTGATAGCCTTGTAGGCAACTCCTTTTTTGGTCTTTGAAACTATGTGATATTTTTTTTTACATTCTTGTAAATAAATCCTTTTATTCATAAAGAATCTTTGTGGAACTTGTCTCTGCAGCTCAGACTTTTATGGTTATTCCTTTTGTGAAGTATACTAATTGTTATTTTGTGATAATTAAGAGTGTTTAGAACTTTTGAAGACAAAATTCCATTTGACCTGGTGTAGGTTGAAGTCAGCCATTAGATTGGTAGCTCAGGCTGCTTCGGAGTGTTGCCTTTTCAGGGCAACACCAGCCTAGTTTGGGTTAAATTTTGAGAGACTCACATCTTTGCCATCTGGGTATTATTGCAATTACAACAAACAGAGTGAAACCACAGAGAGAGAGAGAGAGAATGTGCAAATTATACAGAGAGTAATTTAAATAAATATATTATCTCTTTCCTGTATTTCTTAATGTATATCTGTGACCAATCTGTTCCTGCATACTGTAACTCACATTAATGTTTTACATTAAAAATATGTCAACAGGAGAACTCACATGATACAAAAAACAAACAAATAAATAAATAAAAACACACCATCTATGTTGAGCCTTCATACACAATGTCTGCTTTCAGAAATCAACTGATTTAAATTTATATCTCACTCTCACCTGGAAAAGAACATATCTTTTCCAACATTTTCCATATCATTAAGCTGTTGTTTTTGTATATTTTTATTCAGATGGGCTATATGGCAAATGTTACACTTGATGATACACTGTTGCCATCAACTGTATGGAGGCTGAATAGACCTCACTATCAATGTACAGAAGTTTTATAAGCTCTCACAGCAATTAAAAATAATGTAGAATGTCCTTTTCTTTCTGTAAAAGA
Organism: Polypterus senegalus; assembly: GCF_016835505.1. Classification (NCBI taxonomy): domain Eukaryota; kingdom Metazoa; phylum Chordata; class Cladistia; order Polypteriformes; family Polypteridae; genus Polypterus; species Polypterus senegalus. The sequence goes on along the minus strand of NC_053160.1, from coordinate 147,779,030 downwards.
ATCTAAGGGTATGGTTGTAATATTTAATTTGTTCAGTCCATTAAACAGCATCTTCTTTTCTACTCTACTTTGGAAGCAATGAAGTAAAACATGCTCTACTGATTTTATTGTTCTACATTCTTGACAATTACCATCTATGCTTATCTAATAAGTGCAAGCCTTGGTTCAATGTACAATGTACTACTCTAAGTCATTCTTCATGCTGAGTTTTTCTATACATTTAACTGCATGCTTGTTGATAGCTTTGGCTATGTTATAACACATACTGTTTTCAACAATACAAATTTGCCATTACTCCTCTTTGCTGTTGGACTCTTTTATAAAGTTTTTCCAACCAAAACTCTGGGCATTAGTAACTTTGCATTAGTGGAAGCAATAAGTCAACTAAAGTTGCAGAGAGAATTTTGCTTAATAATGTCTAATTTTAATATGACTGTGGTGCTTTCAGTAAACTGACCTTCAAAACTACTGGGAAGTTTGGCCTCACAACAGTATAGTGGGTCTGGAAATTTCATTTTTTAATTGAGACAACTCTCAAGCTGCATCTGAAATTTCAAACACTATGCAAGTTAAAGGATATTGTGAGACTGTCGCAAACGTAACAATCAGCTAGATGACACAAGTACAGAAGCAACCCATGAGCTGCTTCATACAGTAATACAAGTACAGTTAAGAAGGTGTAATAGCACATTTGCAATGCACATGCCACATTTCCAGGGAGGCTTGCTATAGATAGAGTATACTGTAAATATCTTTGGAATATTGTGTGATAAAAGACTGAAAATTTACAAATAAGGTGAAGAGTTTAATATGTGAACTGTATAACATTTTGATGATTAGATAACTGCATTTATTATTATTATATGTTAAGTGAATGCATACAGTACTCACATGCATTTTTTTCGTTTGTAACAGCTAGATCAATGACAAACGAGGATCAATAAGTCAATACGTTTTTTATTAAAAAGATAATGCAATTAATCAATCTGAACTATAGATTCATTTTAACTAGAGATTCATTTTCCCAAAAAAATAAATTGCATTTAATTTATTAGATCGCATCCTAAACACATACATTTTGTAAAATATGATTATTCATTTCATTGCTTGGAAGTTCAATATTCTTCGTAATTTACCTGAGACTTATTGAAGTGTTGGAACTTCAGGGAGGTCCTAGCTGCAAAGAGCAGGATTCATTCCAGTTGAAGCACACTTAGGTGCTTAGATTTAAGTGCGGAGGGGTGGCTCTGTGGCTAAGTATCTACACTGGTATCTGGAAGGTTGTTGGTTCAAATCCCTTTACTACCAGAAGGGGTCCTACTCCTATGCCCTTGAGCAAGACCCTTAACCTGAAAAATTGCTCCATGGGCTCTGTACATTGGCTGACCCTACACGCCGACCTCCAAAGGTCATGTGAAAAGACAATTTTCTCAAGTATATCAAAATAAAAAAGAAAATGGTCATATTTAAAGTGGACTATTCAAGTTAAATGGTTTCTCTTTGAAAAAGAGGCAAAGTAGCTTAGCATGTTTTCAAAACTATTAGCTATTCTGACTTGCGTGCACCAGTAACACCATACAACACAACACAATTGTACATACTGTATGTCGAGTTTGCCATTTATTAAGTTAGGATATTCTATAAAAAGTCCAACAGAAATTAAATACTGAAGGTGAAACAACAAGCAAAAGGCAGACGCTTAAAGATATGAGATTTACAAGAATTTTTTTGTAACGATTCTTTAAATTCAAATTTCTCATTGCTTTCACAATGAAACTAGTTTTATATTAGCAGTATTATGCAGTTTCCGTAAACTGTTCTATTCTATTCCAAACACATTCAATGGACAGAAAAGATTTACATTATATAACAATTTTACTTATAAAGTGAAAATAATCAGTACTCAGGGTATAATATTTCTAAATGAATAGAAAGATGCATATTAATAGTTTCTATTACAATTATTAAAAGATTGAATTAGAGAATCGGTTGGAAACTGCAGCAAATATGTTATTTTATTGTTAGACATGTCTTGGTTACCAAGTTTTAAAAATTTTAAAAGAATACAGCTCATTTTTCCCACAGAATAACTTCTGTGATCAGAGAGAAAAGAAGATATCATTCGAGCAGGCACAAAAATGACTGAAATTGACAAGGCTTTGTATGACATTAAATGCATATATGCACCTTCAGTTGTTCTAAAAGAGAGCATATAACAAAACTAATTTTAAAAAATTATACAGAATAATTATAATGATTTTAAAATTATTTTAGAGATGAAAGTAAATTATACCTCTTTATTTTACATGTAGGAAATATAGATGAATGAAAAACATCAAACTGCACATCCTGTTTCAAAGTAAGCTACATGTATATATTAATTTGCTGTCTGAAAGTTTCCCTTCTCTGATGAAACTTTACTATCGGCAGTGCACATGTGCTAGAATTGACATTCATTAACCTACAATAATATGTTATTAAACAAAGACCCAAAACACTCCGGAACTGCATCCAACATTAGGAATGATGATACAAACTAAGATATCTTGGAATACAAACTAAGATATCTCAGGAATAAATATTGAATACAGCAATTAGATGTTTTTTCCATTTATACTGTATATACAGTATATTCAATGCTTATGGGTCTATACCACATAAGCTGGCAGGAGCTGCGCTCCACAAACACCACGTTCCCAGCAAAATTGAGGACTGCATTCTGGACTATTAAAGCGATTTCAAGATGAGAATCACTTCTGAGTCAATTATATCAGACAGGCACTGGGTTGAAAAAGGTACAATAACCAGCTATACTATTTCAGTTAAACTTTTTGCCCTTACCAAGAGCATGATAGTAAAATCTGTGGAAGTGGAACGTAGAGGCATCTTGACAAAGAATGGAATGTGTCACCCACATATAAGAGAATTTATGGATTATCTTACAGTCATCACATCATGTGCACCTGAGAGCAGGTGGATCCTGCTAGATAGAGAAGTGTGCGATATTGGCAAAAAATTATATCTCGATATTTTCTGGGACTTTGACAACAATGATAATTAGACAATATTTTGCATCCTTTAAAAATGTGTTTATAAAAGTCTTAAAGATCTAGCTTAGTCTTGATAATAGGATATTAATTGTAGCTTACTAATGAGATTAATGGAAACAACAGTTAAGGAAAACAGGTCTTATTTATTTCCTTAACACTAGAATTCCTGAAGCCTTTGAAAAAACTCATAATCCTGAACTACCTTAAATCCCTTTGCACCCCTCCATCAGTATCTTTTGTTTTGTAAATTTGTCTATCATTACAAGCAGCAAGCAGTCTGCTATCCCATTCCCCACAGCCAGAGCTCATCTCGGGCAAAAAGTTCTTCCAGCTCAAGCCAAGGCTCCTCACCTGCGTGTGTGGTGCTTGGAGTTGTATAGGGTAAATAATATATTATCATTTGGGATACATACATTTCATGTGTATTCCGTGTCTACAACGATCTGGGTAAATTGTAGGATGAAGTGCAAGGCAGGAATCATTGAACATATAACTAAAAAATAAACATTTTTCATATTTTAATAATAATTGACAAAATGTAGACATGGATTGTATAATGTGTGAAGACTAAAGTCCAAATATCAAATAAACACTTTCACAAAAGGTACAAGAATAGCAAAACAAGTGCACTTTTATTCAAGAATATAACCATAGAAAAAGAAACTGGGTTAGGGTACTAACATGATAGCTTTGTTGGCGCAGCAGTAAGAGCTGCTGACTGATAATCAAAAGAGTGCCCATTTTGAGTAGTGACTCTTACTATTATACAACAAAAACATACATTTGATTTGATTCTGTAACAGTCGGTGCAAATGTATGGTAGTTGTAAAAGGCCACAGGAAGCTCTGCAGTCTACTACAAGCACCACAAATTTCCACCAGCTGTTACAGACTCAAATCAAATGTATGTTTTTATTATATAATGGTAAGAATAAGCAGCTCACTACTCAAAACGGGCGCGCTGGGAATCAAACTGGCTGGGAGAACGTTTTGCCCGAGATGACCTCCAGCAGTGGGGGATGGTATAGCAGGCTGCTTGCTGCTTGTGCTGATAGACACATTTACAAAACAAAAGACACTGATGGAGAGGTACGAAGGGATTTAAGGCGGGCTGGGATTACAAGCTTTTTTGTAGGCTTCAGGAATTCTAGTGTTAAAACTGAAGTAAAATAACACAAAAACATTCAAATCACCAGTCAAAGTATTACTGAGATCAAGTATGACTAAAGCATTTCAAAGTGGCCTACAGAATTTATACCAAAAAATTGCATTAAGGCCAACAAAACTATTATAATGAGAGTATTTTAAACAGAGACTTACCCTTAATGTAAACAATTTATGAACCCAAAGGAAATAAAATGATAATCATAATTAAAATACAGGGCATGAATATTACAGTGTGGATAAACATAAAATGCTCTGCTACAAGGTTAATTGTGCAGCATATAAGCAAGAACAAAAATCTAACATACTGTACTATTGTGTAAAAATCCAAAGTTCTGTCAAACACTGCACAGGAAAAAGCTATAGGATTTGTAAACCAAGTCCTGCCATTTATTGCACAAAGATACACAAATCACAAACCTACAACATTTTAAACAAATGACTCACTTTAAGTTCTGTCCAATATTGCAAAAAGGTATCAGAAAAATTAAAACAATTGTAAAATTCTACTGAGGAAAATTCAAGTTGTGTGACAGAAACACCAGTCTGTCCACAGCCTCCAGTTTCAGAGCAGCACAGCTACATGTTACAACATTTTCTCCGGTGCTGAGCCCTCTCAGAAGGACTGCTTGAGGCATGGATACACAAGTACTTTTTTTCAAGTTTTTCCAATTTGTGGAAATGTACTTCTTCAGTTTTCCACCACTGAAGTGGATTTGCATCACTGTCCACTTTAGGTATCATCAAATAGCCATTGATCTCTTTTTCAATGGTAGTGTGCCTTCTCTGAATTGCTGTGTTTTTAATTTATTTAAATAGCTGCTAAAAGGCTTTGTTTTTCTTTTTTGCTCCCTTCCCTTGTGTTAATCACAGCAGGGCGAGGAGGTGGGGATCTGTATGTGTGCTTTGAGTAATGAAAGAAAAGCAATGTGCTTTGGAATCGAGAACCCTATCTCCAGCAAAGACGGCTTGCAAAATAAAATGTGCCCGCTGGCATATGCTTCTTACAAAAATAAAAATGATCTGTTTGAATGAATTACGCAATTTGTTTGCATTTATTTATTTATTGCCTAACAATTACAGGGCTCCATAATAGATCAATGTCACGGTACAGATGGTAAAACAAGTTAGATGTCAAGCTGTCTTTAACAGTAAACGATTTTTTGACATATTTTGCAGATTGTCGTCTTTTAAGCAGCATCGGTCTTTTCAAAACCAAACCACCTCCATGTGAGTGAAATTAAATTTAGCAATGAAGATTGCAAGGCTTTATCCCCTGGAGCTGTTTGCTTACTCATTTTAGGCAGCTAAGCGCTAATTGTGCATTACATACCAATGCACTTGCTTTGCGCTTGCGCTGTAGTCTATTCTGTTAGGTTACATGAGACAGTTAATGTGTGGACACTCAAGGTGTGTTTTTGATTGTTTTTTGCAAAGTGAGTGACATACTCACTAATTTCAGCTTGGACATTGTTAAAATTTCAATTAAGATATTATCGTAGATGATACATATTGAGTCTTGGGAAGCATTTTGATTGTAGCCTCTGATGCATTGCTGTCATCCAGAGAACAACTGAAGATCTCGAAGACTGCCTCACCAAATCATGTTTACCTGGTAGGTTTAAGGCCTGGACTTCTCCTGTATAGGAGGCAACTCCCTTTCTGAGGTCTTCAAGAAGCATTTATGGTAGCACATACAAGAGAAGCACTCCAGTACAGAGACTCTATGGACAGTAAGGTAGCAGCAGCTGGCATGAAAGTGTGAACAGATCAGAGATGAAAGGCAGAGAAAGAGCAGGGGGCAGCACAATTGTACCTGAGACAAAAGCATTGGCTGGTACAGTGAGAACATGGAGAGCAGGACTAGGCCTGTTAACAGAGATCCAGGTGGGCAAGGCCCAGGGTAAAAAGAGATGTAATTTAATTCAGAAAGAAGTATGGGCAAGCATGGACAAAGTAAAAACTAGCAGGATGGCGGGGCTCAAGCAGCAAGGGGCATTAACAAGTTGGTAGACTGCATTGCAATGAAAGTCACTTGGGCAAGCATCTGGCAGGCTGACTTCCACCGAGTTCATTCCTGGTTCAAGCTGTAAATTACATTTTACAGAGTCCAGCAAATCTTCACATTTTGTTGAAGAGTGAATCACACCCCCTGCCCTCTTTGTCCAAGGAGAGAATTACTGGAATATACTTTAAGCATATGCCAAAAAGCCCTTCAAGAAATGTGCTCCAGATGGCTTCACAACCAGGTGCTAAAGGCAGCTGCAGATCATGTTTCCACTGCCATCAATGCCACTAAGCACTGCTATCCTGCAAAAACATTATCCCCTTCATGAAGGTTCATGAAAAGGTCCACCCAAAGCCCAGGACAAGAATATGCCTCCTAAATACAGTTTCCAGCTGGAGGATAAGAGTGGACTTGGGCAAGCAGTTGTGGTTCCCAAAAAGGAGAAAGAAGAGCAATGTAAGACGGCAAGGCTTGTGAACGCACTGTGAGCCTATTAAGGTGGGATGTACGGAATTTGCAGGTTGCTCACTGTGCAAAGCCCTAATGCTGCTGGGCATCACGGAGACGGTGAAGAGGAAGGTCATCATGCTACTGAAGCTGCAGACAGGGCCACATGCGAACTGGATTATCAGGACAGATCCATGTTCAGTGGTTGCTGGGACACAAGTCAGGGTTTGATTAACTCCAGCTGGCTCACCTGGGTGAGGGCGTCTGATGTTGACAGACCTGAAACCCCCAATGGCCACAGGATATTTCACAGAAGATGCACCCCAGTCCATTTGTAGGATATATTTCACAACATAGAGTTAGAATAGTGCTTTGTGATGAAGATGACAAAATAATTGAGGAGATGGACAAATCAAAGAAGACAGAAATGAAAAGAACTAAAGAACACAGAAGATATGAAAGGTGACCATTACAAAAAAGTAAGATTAGAAGATTACTTCTTCAGAAGTCAAAGAAAATGAACCCATCCATATGTATTCAATTATTTTTCTCACATACAATTCTTCACAGTGGTTTATTTCCTCTACCTGTACAACTAATTCAGTGCCAGTGCTGTTGAAGATGCTGTTGTTTAATAGCTATGTATGCAATACACAATACTAGTGCTCATTGTACCACAGTAAAAACATGAAAAAGTTTGGGGGGAAGATTCTGAGTCAGGAAATAAGTAGAGAACCTGAGCTAATGTTGTGTTACAGCCAAAATGTATGTGTATTTTTTGCTTTATTGTTGTTTTGCGTATTATTTGTTAAGTCAATATTCTCACTTTAAATGTGCAGCTCCAGGAGACGGAACCCTGACATAATGGCTGCTGGGTGCTCCCTCTGACTTTATGAGGAGACCAGAGGAAAAGGTTCTTTGAGTGGATAGACGTTGTTTTTTGTTACTTTCTCCGGTTTCTGAATTCTCATTATTGAATTTGTGCAGTGGTAGCGCTGCTGCCTCGCAGCTAGGAGACCTTGGTTCACTTTCCAGGTCCTCCCTGCGTGGAGTTTGCATGTTCTCCCCGTGTCTCCGTGGGTTTCCTCCGGGTACTCTGGTTTCCTCCCACAGTCCAAAGACATGCAGGTTAGGTGCATTGGCAATTCTAAATTGTCCCTAGTGGGTGTGTGCGTGTGTGTGTGTGCGCGCCCTCGCACGCAGTGGGCTGGCACCCTGCCCAGGGTTTGTTTCCTGCTTTGTGCCCTGCGTTGGCTGGGATTGGCTCCAGCAGACCCCCGTGACCCTGTAGTCAGGATATTGCGGGTTGGGTAATGGATGAATTTGCCATTGGATTAGTATTTTTGGACTTATTCACATTCTAATTGCCTTGTTGTCAGTGTTGGGGAATGTTACATTTATAAGTAACTTTGTAGCATTACTCATTTCTTTCAAAAAATTAACTAAATATGTTATATAGTTACTTATTATAAAATATAATATGTTACATTGCATTACTTTTGCATTATTCTATCTTCTTTTGTAAGAAACACTGCACATTTCACTGTCCAGCATTAGTTATTAAACCTTAAGCCCTTATTTGAGTTTTCCTGAAACTGACCAAAAACACCGCCAAATTTGACATTTTACTTATGTTTTATAAAATGTTTAACCCTTCATGGGCTGTTAATTAACTAACATCCAGCCACTTTTTCTATCCCCAAAGAGAGACCCTGAAGATTTGTGATATGGCAAGCTGTTGATTCTCACAAGCTTGTCTTCTGATTCTGCTTTGAGAGGTCCTTTCATCAGATTGGCTGGCCCGGCACTGTTTCAGCTGTGGAATGGCCAAATGGTGGAGGCAGCTTGATGGATGAAACCTCCAGGATTGTAAACAAATCCAAATCATATTATGTGATGTCATCCATTGTTAAATTCTGATACATACTTCTAAAATGTTTATTTTTATACTGTATTGAGGATTTATTCTGTTCTATGTATTGTATTGTTTGACCCCCTTGTTTTTGACAACCACTGCACGCCCAACCTACCTGGAAAGGGGCCTCTCTTTGAATTGCCTTTCCTGAGGTCTCTTCCATTTTTTCCCTACTGGGTTTTTTGGGAGATTTTCCTTGTCTTCTTAGAGAGTCAAGGCTGGGGGGCTGTCAAGAGGCAGGGCCTGTTAAAGCCCATTGCGGCACTACTTGTGTGATTTTGGGCTATACAAAAATAAATTGTATTGTATTGTATTCTGTGGCTTTGGGTCTGCCAGACGCGCTCTGTCTCACCTCATCAAAATTATTAATGACAAAACTGAAAATACAACTTTAATCTGCTATGACATAAGAAACTGTTTTAATGGAAAATTTATTTTCATTTATTTTAGTACCATGTAAAAATTTGTTTTGTTCCAGTTCATCACAGAACCTTCACCCTCTTTTTATTTTGCCATTTTGTAGCACATAAACAAAACACAGAAAACTAATCCATTGACCTGTTTGAAAAAAAAGTAATTAATTTAACAAGCTTTATGACCACAAATGCCTCTTTGCATTTAAAAATATGTTCAGGATAGTGACTATCTCCATACTAAAAATGTGAAGTCAAAATGGCAAAAGCTGCTGAAGTCGAATAAGCTGCTACAACTATATAGATAAAATAAAAATGGGAATTAACTCTAAAATGACTGGATTTTAATTTACAGTATGTTAACTATCATCAAATGACCAAATATCAGATAAGATGCAGACATGTCCTGTTTATTATGCAGCAAATATCTGAAGTACAGCAGGTAACTCAGGTCACTTCAAACTCAGGATAAGGTCTTAAGACTTCACAGTGTAGAGTAAGTTTTAGTTCTGAATTTTGTACTTCAACATACTCATTTATTTATGGTTTATTACCACCAACAGTGTACCTTGAAAAAAAAAAGAGCCCACGATAAAATATATTTTTCTAAAAGGTAAGGCAACCAACTCAAAGTCACTTTGGACAAATATACCTGCTGAACTATTGCCCTTGCACCATCAAGAAAGTAAGCCATAAGGACCTGATTCTACAAATTGAGAAGGGAGGAATACAGAGGACCCACATATCATAAGAAGGAACAGACAGCTCATGACTATTTTATAAATGGCCCATTAAATACTGAGATGCAACATTGACTAGTAAAGATGGAAACAAGTCAATGTAATGGCCAGCAGCAACCTTTTGGGCAATAAATGACATTGGGGTAAATAAGGAATCACATAATTACATGCAATGCTGAAATAATGGACAGAAAGGTTTCAGTCCTATAAAACTGAAGGTAATAACTTATTGTACAGAAGAAGACGACTGACCTAACTAATAAGAATTAGATGTTGAACCAAATATGAAAAATGTTCTCCAAAAACTAAAAAAAAAATCTGCTCTAAAAGTAAAAACAGTATTATCAAAAGGAGGGTACTCATTTATGTGTAAAAATTATCACAGAGAATTACAACACCTACAGTATGCTTGTTAAAAAATAAAATACTTATTAAGCCAGTGGAAGCCCTGCACTCATGGAAAATGCTTGATTTATGTTTGCACTCCCTACAAAAGTAATATCATATTTGAAGATGAAGAAGTCACATTTCTCAATTTTGAAGCACACATTGAACCACATACAATACTGCTGGTGAACAAATTGAACTCAAAAAATAAGCTGTTAACTAAGTGTATAAAATTTACATATAAACTGAGCAATTTACCTTTATAAATCTCAAAAATCTTGTAAATCTGTACCTTGTGAAGCTTAGACACTCGGTTGGCAATCCAGGGATTGCAGTATCCAGCAAATCATCAAACACAAGGAAATGACACAAAATCAATGATCCATGGGGTTCGGGGATTAGAGACCCCCAATAAGTGATGGGTTCTGATGCACCACTAAGCAATGAAACACAGTAGACAAGTTTTTGTTCTCCGATAACACCTGCACTGCAGTTTGAAAGCACATGTGCTGTACATTTATAATTGCTGTACTACTGCCTGGGCCATCAGTAGAAGAAATGAAGTGAGTGTAAGCAGCAGGTGTTGCATCAAATTCAGTCCCCCTTCCCCTTTCCTGGCAAAAATGTCAATCAAACCTTAAAATCAGTGATGTTTCACGATTGAGGGTTGCACAGAAATCAATACTAGACCTCGCTCTTCTCTATGGATCATTGAAAGGACCAAATTCCATTCTCTTAAAAAAGGTAATTCACTTTTACGAACTCCACCTGCATCAAGTAACCTGCAAGGATGCACATTCATACGTGACAATTATGTGTGCAGTGCTCAATTCTTTTCATATTATAGAACATAATAAATGACCTACAAATGACAGAACACTGCAAGACAAACATTGTACCAACGATAAAGTCAGACAATGCACCTCACTCAATTTTGGTGAACTGTGATGCAGCCTTCCTCTTAGTCGCAACTTTAAAATTCCACCTTGTTCCCACTGTGGGCACCCCAGGTTAGAAATCCCTGAAATTAGGCAATATTGCTCAGATAAAATATATGAATATGTTCATAATTCAACACCTCGGAAGTTTTCTTCTGCTATTTCTATCTACTAATTCCTAATTAGTACTAATAAAAATCCTAGGGTACTTTTTAGAGCAGTGGCTAAATTAACAAATGGGAATTCAGATCAACAGTGCAAAATACCAACAGATATTAGCAGTACAGACTTTATGAACTTCTTCAATGAGAAAATTAAAAATATAAGATCCCAGATCTCAGCATCACAGTACAAACCAAATACTAGCTTAGCAGACCCTGTCGCACATTGCATTCAGCACTTTAATAATTTTAATCCTGTAACTCACCAGGAAGTCTTAACTTTAATTACTAAAATGAAGCCCACTACTTGTTCCCTAGATCCGGTGCCAACAAAACTAGTAATAAGTGCAATGGATGTTCTTGCAGCCTATTCTAACCGTTATCAATAGTTCATTACTGCATGGCACCGTACCTGATGCACTAAAAGTGTCAGTCATTAAACCTTTACTTAAAAAGTCAGACCTAGACCCACACATACTAAATAACTATAGGCCTATTTCAAATTTACCATTTCTCTCTAAAATACTAGAGAAAGTAGTCGCCAGTCAGCTTCAGTCACACCTTACGCATTACAATTTATTTGAGAAATTCCAGTCTGGCTTTCGCACTGGTCATAGTACAGAAACGGCACTAACACGGGTTGTAAATGACATTCTGATATCCTCTGATGAAGGAAATCCCACTGTAATTATGTTGTTGGACTTAAGTGCAGCGTTTGACACCATTGACCATTCTATTTTACTGCACAGGCTAGAAAACGATGTTGGGCTTACAGGCCCCGTGCTCGCTTGGTTCAGTTCTTATTTATCAAATCGATTCCAGTATGTACAGAAATGTGCAGACAGTACTCCATCATTATACACAGAAGTTCAATATGGTGTCCGCAGGGCTCAGTACTGGGACCTTTACTGTTTTCACTTTACATGCTTCCACTGGGATCTCTCATTAGGAAACATAATGTTAATTTTCACTCGTATGCAGATGACACCCAGTTATACCTTTCATTTAAATCAAATGAAGTTTCTCCGATGTTGTCTTTAATTAGTTGTGTTAGTGAATTAAAGGAATGGATGAATGAGAACTACTTGTCTTTAAATACAGATAAAACAGAGATGTTAATTGTTGGAGGGAATGATGCTGATCACAGCAATATTTTGTCATCATTTAACTCAGTTGGAATCCCAATTAATTTTACTGAATCAGCCCACAATCTAGGTGTTATCTTTGACTCTAGCATGTCATTTAAAGCGCATATTACAAAGTCGTCCAAAACATGTTTTTTCCATCTTAAAAATGTTAGGAAATTAAGGCTTTCTAAATAAACAGGATTGTGAGAAATTAATTCATGCATTTATCTCTAGTAGGATTGACTACTGCAATGCGGTGTTCACTGGCTGTTCAAACTGTTCTCTATACAGCCTCCAGTTAATCCAAAATGCCGCTGCAAGAATTATTACAAGAACAAGAAAATATGAACACATAACTCCAGTTCTTAAATCTTTACACTGGCTCCCAGTTAAGTTCAGGGCAGATTTCAAAATCCTCCTTTTAACATATAAAGCATTAAATGGCCAAGGTCCGGCTTACTTGTCTGAACTTATCATGACTTACAAACCTGAGCGCACATTAAGATCTCAAGATGCCGGTCTGCTTAGGATTCCAAGGATTAATGGTCTTCCTGCTTCCATAAGAGATGCTCCCTCGGTCTCAGCCTTTAAATCCCGGCTGAAGACTCACTACTTCAGTTTAGCATATCCTGACTAGAGCTGCTGATTAACTGTACATACTGCATGTCTGTTGTTAGTCATTAGCACTATAACATAAGTAACATGATAATTATATTTGAATACTAACCCTCACCTATTCTGTTTCTTTTCTCGGTACCCAAATGTGGCCATTGTGCCACGGCCCACCTGCCAAGTTGTTTGCCTGCCTATGGTAAAGTCATCCCTGATGGAGGATCACAGGAATCATGGGAAAGAGGGGTCCTTTCATCGGACAACGTTTCAGCCGTGGCATGGCCAAATGGGGAGGCAGCTAGATGGATGAGGTCTCCAGGACTCTAAAAATATCCAAACCTAATTATGTCATATCATCTACTGTTAAACCGTACTTCTAAAATTTTTATTATTATGCTGTATTAAGGAATTGTTCTGTTCTGTGTATTGTATTGTATTGACCCCCTACTTTTGACACCCACTGCACGCCCAACCTACCTGGAAAGGGTCTCTCTTTGAACTGCCTTTCCGAGGTTTCTTCCATTTTCCTACAAGGTTTTTATTGGGAGTTTTTCCTTGTCTTCTCAGAGAGTCAAGGCTGGGGGGCTGTCAAAAGGCAGGGCCTGTTAAAGCCCATTGCGGCACTTCCTGTGTGATTTTGGGCTATACAAAAATAAACTGTATTGTATTGTATTGTACTAATTAAATTTAAGTTGTGCTCAATATTTTAATTCATTTTTGTTTATCATAGTGCCAGAGGGTGAAAACACGGTACATGTGGGTTGGGTATGAAAGTAAAGTTTCACTGTACTTTGTACATTTGACAATACTAGTACAACTACTACAACAAGAAGTACTACTACCAGTATCAAAGACAAAACGATCAATAGAATGAAGAGATACCCTATTATGAAAAAGGCTTCATTTTAGTGGAAATATGATCTATGGAAAGAAAAGGCCAAAAAACGCTTAAAGAGGGAATGTCTACAAAAGAATTCCTCTTTAAAAATCTTCAGTATGCTGTTGTTTAAGTCAAAGCAGAATGAGGAGAGTTTTAAATGACATAGCAACTGAGCATTTTTTTCTTTGAGGTTACACATAGGGTCATTAAAATAATGAAAATGGAGAAATATACAGTTTTCAAAGCTTCTTAATTGACTATTGCTAATTAATGCTTGATGTTAGATAAAACAGTAAAGGCTAGAATTCAATTCTAGGATCAAGTAATTATTTTAATATAAAGGAAACTGCAAATAGCAGTACTACATTTCTTTAGATAAACTTCTGAAATTGGTAGAAATAAAAAATATATATGTTTATATATACTAATATATATCTATATAAATATATCTTTCATTTATTATGTGGATATTTACATTGTACTTTTAAATATTAGATGCCACGACTGACTGACTTGGTGCTGCATAAAATATTATTTTAAATATGCTGACTCAAACATTTTTGATAAGTTTAATTTTTTCAATCAAAAACTTCCTTTTTTCAAGTAATATCACTGCCTGCTGTGCAACAATCAAACGCCCACAAAATTCCCAGAAGGCAATCCAAAGGTCCTTTAAACTTTTGAAAGTGAAAGAATGAATCTCAGCTGAATTCTCCTCACTCCCACACTAAGATCTCTTGATAATTAATTCCAGCTTCTGCTGTCTTTTTTGAGTGCATGGTTACTTTTGAGATGCATATCTTATACATATCCATAATGTAAGTTGTTAAATAGTAAAGGTTTTAAAGATTAAAAAAATGAACAATCTAATTTAAAATAGTCTAACATTTGAAGATAAGTAGGTTGACAATCTGACCAAAATACTTAAGGCAAATGTAATGAGGATACAAAGGTCCACAAACGAAATAAATTAGAAACTGGTCAATAACAACTATTAGTATTATTTACATTAAATAGTACAGGTGCGGATAATTGATATTTGTAAATATGCAATTTAAGTGGTACATTCTGTAGATATTTCTATTGACATATTTTGCTCACAAATCTCTTAACTGTGTGTTCCTCATCCAAAACAGTGATCCTCGTTTTGAGTTTAGCTATCAGGGTTAATGATTGTTTCCTTGACTTATCTTCACATTTAGCACAAGATTGCCAAAAGGCTGCCCAGTGCAAGGGACACCATTAGGTGGAAAAATCTGGATCTTGTTAGAGAGAACAATACTGTCAGGAAGAGACCATCTCTGTACACCAGTTTGGGAAGACAGTTTACAGCCATGACATATCACATCTCACATAATCCCCTGGCTACAAGAGAGCTGCGCTAGAAGATGAAGCTTTGGAAACACCAGAAAGCAAGACAGGACAGGCCATGGAGGACTGGAAGAAGTCTGTTGCAACTGCTGCTAACTATTACATAGCAATATATAGTCCCTGACTAGGACAGAATGGTCTCGGTTACTGTTTTAGGCTGACTGCATACAGGCTGTCTGACAGAATCTTTTAAGGGCTACATCAAGCTCAAACAAAGAGATGTATTAGCTGCCATAAGAGGGATTGAATTAGCCAGATTCTCTAGTGAAACACATCCACTTGGATGGGGTTTAAAGGCCATCAACACTAAACAGACAGTGAGCCTAAATTTCATTAGTCAATTCATCCCTGGTGGCCCTGGAATCAGCCTAGTCACTCTTCTCTGGACTTCTTCCAGTGCTGCTATGTTCAATTTCAGCACTGATGTGTCCAAAGTCAGTAATTAAAAGGCAAGCAGTTGGCTGAGATACACCACCAGAAATACAAGAGTATATTCATGTATAGGAAGTTGATTCTTCTTTTCCCTTCATCTGATATTTTTAGTTGTATGCTCTTTTATTTTAATTTATGCATAATTTATTTTAAATTAAATCATCACCTTTATAAGATATCTGAATTCCCAGATGTTACTATGGACATGGATGAAGAAAATGAAACTGAGATACAGTAGTTCCATATACTAAATGATAAACAACAAAACATCTAGTAACATTCAAAAATATCTTTGATTTGTTAAATTTGACTTGACTGTATGGAATGTTATCTGCTTCCAATTAAAATCAATACAAATAAAAAATATCCATAAAATAAACAGATGTTTTGGTATTAATTTAACTAAACATTTTTTTTTTTTTAAATTATCAGCTCAAAAGACAGCCAAGGTCAAAATGATGTCTTCTATCCTCACACTGAGTTTTACACTGAGAGCTTGATAAAAGTTGGACATCATAGGGCATGGAAGATTGTCTAGCAACCAAATCAGAAAAGAATGCAGACCAAGGTAGTGTACCTTTGCAAGCTGTGATTTCTGATTTTCCTTATTGGAAATGATGAAAAAAGCACATAATGACACCCTGATGGTAAACATTAGGTACCCATGACTTTGTTACACAGACAAAATAAGTAATATTTTTACATATATCCATCCATTATCCAACCCACTATATCCTAACTACAGGGTCACAGGGGTCTGCTGGAGCCAATCGCAGCCAACATAGGGCGCAAGGCAGGAAACAAACTCTGGGCAGGGCGCCAGCCCACCGCAGGGCATGCACACACACACACACACACACACACCAAGCACACACCAGGGACAATTTGGAATTGCCAATGCACCTAACCTGCATGTCTTTGGACTGTGGGAGGAAACCGGAGCTCCCGGAGGAAACCCACGCAGACACGGGGAGAACATGCAAACTCCACACAGGGAGGACCCGGGAAGCGAACCCAGGTCTCCTAACTGCGAGGCAGCAGCGCTACCACTGCGTTTTTACATATATGAATAATTAAATCTTTGACAGTGCAAACTAACACTTGATAATTTAGAAGAATCCCTACAACTACTAGACTTCAAAGTGTTTATAGCTCTTTGAATAAAAGAGCTCTTAAATCTTCTGCTACTGACCTCTGGAAACCTAACTTTGCAACCTGATGGCAACAATAGAAACTCAGGAAACACAGGATGACTACTATCTGACAGTATCAAGTTGGCCTTCTTTTTAACTTGTTTGTAACATAGCACAGTTAAAGATGACTGCTGCAGACCAATAGCTTTATTAAACATTTTGACAATCTTCTTTAGACATTTTTGCTCTTAATTCTAAAGTTTCCAAACCAACACATGAAAGCAAGTATAACAATGGATTTGATAAGACTTATAAAAAGTGTCATTATAGTTTCCTTATAAAGAATAACCGTCTCACTGATTTATTTATATATCAGTATATCAATGGTGGGCCATCAAAGAAGGCCTTGCTGGTCTAAACACAAGTTGAGGAAACTGGGTCCAACTAGCAGGCATATGATAACGTTGGAATTTTCACGTCCTGTGATTGGATGGTCAGAAAGCAATCTGTAGCAACCTGCTCATGCTAAAACATATTCACGTAGATTTAATAGCTGTTTTTTCAACCCACAATGACTGACAGAGGATGTTGTGACTATCCCCATGTCCAGTGCTTCTGTCAAGCGGACATTCTCAGCCCTAAAGCAAATAAAACTTATGCCGACTTTCAGCATTAGCCGCCATGGAGATCAAAAATTGTTGGAACTGAAACGCACAGATAACCCGTACAACAGAGTGATTGAACTGTTCCTGACGAAAGAAAGGAGGATGGATTTTGTGTACAAATAATCAGTATTTTTCTTGAGTACAGTGCATTTTATTTATATTTTTTATATGTTTGTCATTTTATTAGGTTTATATTGATACTTCTATCAGAGATGATGTATGTGGTGAATCTGTGGCTGCAGTGAAAGGAGACTTGTTGAATTGTGTTAATTGAGTTTCTTGCGACATGAAATATCTGTCTGTGATGCAATGTCCTGTCATATTCTGTTTCTGTATAATATTGATGGTTTCTATAGCCGTGGCATAATAATGATAGTATTAAGACATGGATAAATACAGGTAGGACACCACTGAAGGCCTAGGTGTGAAATGCATGGCCACCCACTAATATACTGTATATACAGTATATATCAGTATATTATTTATGATCATTCCTGGATATTTGTAGTGCTTCACCATCTCCATAAGAATGTCCTTTTATAATTGTTGAGAAAATGGGAGGAGGTGAACACCTAAAATCTACAGTCATATCCTTAGTGTTAGTCAGGTATCTACTATACAGTATAATAAAACATTAAGGTCTCTGTGTCCAGTCCCTCTTAAGCAATTTGATTGGTCTGTCAGGTTTTGGTGATGAAACGAAAGAGGAAATGTGAGATGAGAAAGGAGGAATAAAGGCATACAAGGCATGCCAAGATAGTTACTTTCAAACATGACAAGTATAAAACCAAAAAGGAGGTGAGAAAGGTGACTCAAAAATAATGACAGAGTCAGAGTCTTATAAACAGGCTTTCCAGAGACGTGCTCGAGAGAGAGAGCACCAGTTAAGAGACATTCACACACACACACACACACACACACATACAATGGAAAGGCACTAAAGGTACATGTAGTGCAAGAGATAACAAAAGAGATAACCTGTCTTCAGCAGGTACCATGGCTATTTTAGATATAAAAAGGAACAACCTCGCTATTGATAAACCTCATAATACAACCATGTCCGTCAACCTCACCTTGTAACAGAGTCACAATGACAGAATCATCGCCAGTTTTAAGATAAGATTGGTTTTATGGGAACTCCTGTGGTCATTTGTATGCAAAATAAACAGAAAAGAAGACGGACAGCAGCCTTGAAGATATCTAGTAGATGAAGTCAGATTGTTAGAAAAGCAGCTGCCAACAGTCACTCTTTGTGTTGTATTTGTTGGGAAATCCAGAATGCATTATATATATTTATATATCAATTAGCTTTTCAATTAAAATGTGAGGCTAGATTGTACTGAAGAAAAAACGATAGACTGCAATCTTTGTGGATTTTGATCCTTCCAAGTGGGCATTCATGTTATAGCTGTGGCATCCTCCGCTTCAGTCATTGCCCTATATATAAATTTGTATTAGTCCAGAAAGCCCTAAGCCTGATTTAGTATCTCCCACTCTCTTAATCAGCTTCTTAACTAATCTCAAAACATAAGAAGTTAAGACCACAGTGCTTAAGTTATTCAAGGGTTTTGGATATGAGGTTTTGCTTACTGGCATAGCATTTGTCCACTTTCAGAATCTGAGTGGGCACCTGCTGTAAATACAGGGACATCTAAAATATGTTAAGGAATAGAGGATAGAGCTCTGCTGTATAGAACTGAAACAGGAGTGATAAGAAACAGACCAATGGACAACATATTTAATGCTAGAATTACCAAAGCCTACGAAAAACCATAAATAAGGCCCACCTTAAATCCCTTCACACATCTCCGTCAGCATCTTTTGTCTTGCAAATGTGTCGATCAACACAAGCAGCCTGCTATGCCATCCCCCCACCGCTGCAAAACAGGTAAGAAGTTCCCCTAACTCAAGCCTTGAGTATCTTGGAGTGAAGTGGTGGAGTTTTAGAGGGGAAATAATATATCGTTATTTGGAACACATTCATTTCATTTGTGTTCCGTGTCTACAACAATCTATGTAAACACATCGTTAAAACAGAAACGTTTTTCATGTTTTAGTAATAAATGGTGCAGCGGCAGGAACTGCTGACTTATAATCAAGACGCTGCAGGATCGATCCTGGGTGCTGCACAAATTTACCATTTTCAGTAGTGAGGTGCTCTTATTGTTAATATTATACAATAAAAATATGCATTTGATTTGTGTCTGTAACAGCCGGTGTAAATTTATAGTACTTGTAACTTTTTTTTTCAGTTTTATTCTCTCAGTCACGATCATGATACAAGAGATCTGACGCTGTTAGATTTTATGTGAAACTGGGAATAACTGTAAACGTGAGTGGTGTTTTCAGACAATGGAACTGGAAATTCTCTGATCTGGAGAGATAAAAGCTGAGACACAAACGCTGGTGAATCTGCCTTCTTCATATCTCACTGTCACTTGAATTTTTGTTGTTCAGTTTTACTGAGTGTTCCTGCTCATGCTGAATTAGTATGCATCTTATGGTCCATGATGTCAGAGCCGCACCGACAAAAAAACAGAGACATAGGTATATAAGATATTTGGAATAATTCATTTTATGACCTGCATAGTACATTTCGGAAAACATTGTGGCACTGATGCAACATGATTTATATTATTCATATATTCATATATTATTCATAATCAGTGACCTCGTTTTTTTTTTTTCCGATCATGCCCAGTCTTCACATTTTGGTGCATGGTGGTGTTTCTTTTGTACTCCAGGACATGCAGAGGAAAGAATAGTACAGAGAAGTCAGTTCCACAATATATGCAATCATCAGATTCAAATGTTTACAGTTCTCACACCCAAGGACCTTCCTTCCTAGATTTACGACATGTATACCTGTTGCACACTTCACTCTGTACTGTGGTTCCTATTACATTGAAGGGGTGCCTGACACTGACGGAGTTTGCTTTCCTGGGGGAGGCAGCGGTCTTGGAACAGAATCTTGTTGATGCTGCATCCTCTTTTTCCATTGCCTTTTCTTGTAAGAAGCAATAACGAAGTTCCTCGGCAAGGTGAGCAAAGAACACTCTTCTTTTCTCAGTGGACTGCGTGCATGCCTTGTACAGTACATGTGCGTTCATCGCCGCCAGGTCAAGCATATTATAGCACACAGCAACCGGCCACCCGCATGCTCCTGCTCGCACTAAATAAGCTCATGCCTACTGGTGTATGATGTCAACGCAGCAAAGGGCACAAAAAGAAAGCAACAAATGTATGTGACATTTTGAAGAAATCATTTTATGACCTGAATTATACCAATTAGAAAACATCATAGCACTAATGCAATATTATTTGAAAATGAACAGAGTCAGATCGGGTGTAAATTTATGGTACTTGAAAAAGTTAGCTTTTTTTCAGTTTTAGTATCTCAGTCACATTCATGCTCTCCTTAATCCACCTGAACTGACCCTAACTAATAGCGTCAGCATAAATTTACAAATTATAACAAAACTATCTATACCACAAACACCTGATGGAACAGGATCAGCAGAAAAAATACTTTCCCAAAAGTAAAAACCACAAAAATAGTGGCCAAGACAGTGATTTTTAATAAATGCCTTTGTAAGCAGATCAATGCAAGAAAAATACGTTAAAATTTCAGGTCAGTTTGACACTGAGGATTTTTAGAGAAGACGAAAACTGAAAATACCTTCACAAGATGAATGTGCTGAACACAAACAAACGTATAGACCTGGCTCAGAAACAGTATTATTATGGAAAACCTTAAAGGTGAAATCCACATTTTATAAAAATACAATGCCACTTGCATTTGGTAACTTGTTAACTGCACATGAAAACTGAAATGAACTACAACTGTCTCGATTTTTGCAAGGTTATTTGAAGATGGCATATCTGCAAAAAATGAATAAAAATATAATATTGTGATCTTACAGAAGCTGGTAAAGAAAACAGAAGACCTGCTGATGTATTGTCTTGGAATGGCAACACAAATTCTTATGAAAATGTTGAGCAGCTCCCACAGCAAACATGTCTGTCATCTTAAAATAGGGCTGTCCAGGAAATAAATTATGTGTTCTACTATTTAGAAACAAGTCACATTGAACTTCAAAAAACAACAGAATGTTGAATATAGGACATCTTTAACTTATGCCCAGTTCAGACTACAAAATTTTAAAAATCATACCAATATTGAAAATGTCTGGTCTCTCTTCAGTTATTGAAGTACACACACACAAGATGATTGTGTCCACAAAGAACTTTGCACATTAATAGATTTACATTCATGAATTGGAGAGTCTCCAAATCAGCGGTGTTCCATGGGTGGAGTTATGCCCAGGGTAGCCTGGGCTGTAGGTCAGGGTCATGGAGAGTATAGAGGACCAGATATTATTAAAAATATATGAAAAAATATTTTTTCTTTGTTTTTCAAAGAAATAAAGCGGTCCATCCAGTCCCTTTAAGCCCCTTTATCATTATTCCTGAACTAACTTGTCTGTCGGTACTTGACAATACACACCATCATCCTTGAGTTTAATTTCCGGTGAACAACAACTACTGAAGGTGGGCAGCTATAGGAGCAATGCTTGCAGTGGTCTGTCAAACTGAACACGGGCTATCAAATCAAAAAGTCTGTGCAGAAGAAATTGGTTTATTGTGCTATAGCAGTGATAAGTCTTCTGAAATGGAAATTGACAGCAGTGCGGCTCCGACAGATAGTGAAGTATATAAAAGTGATGATTTTGCCCCAACGGTAGATTATTATGCCACCTCTGAATGTGCGCAATGTGGTAAGAGTGTGAGCAATTCTTAAATCTGCCATTTAGCGATCTCCAATGTGTAAAGCAGATATATCTGATACAGATGAATCTGATCATAAGTAATAGCGTAATTTAAAAGCTGAAATGTACTGCATAACAAAAACTTTGCTAGCAATGCCTTAGGGACTGCATATCATGAGCAAAAAATGTGTGAGCTTAATTCTCAGGTGTTTTTGTTGACAACAAATTACCTGACATTTCACACAATAGTGAGAAATCCTTTCTGAAAATAAAGTTGTTCTTTCTCTCACAAATAGAGAGATTCACTGGAGTTTACACACATGAACATGAGTATTCTTCACAAATCTCATACAATTACTGACTCAGCAGAATTTCTACTGAACAACAGATGAACTTTATTGGTAGTTTGACAAAAATGTTCCACTGATGTCTTATTTATTGTGAAACAAAATGCTGGTAGAATGATGTTTTTAATTATTTTCCCTGCCTCTCCCTGCTGTCCTCCTGGCATTGCAAGCAATCTTTGCTTCCAATTGGGAGATGGGCATCATTTCAACTGAATGGGAAATGGAACTTGTCATCCCTGTCGGGAAAAGGAATGGTGAACACTGCTCTTGGTGCTGGGTAAGGTTCTTACTAGGGTCATAATCAATAGGATCTGTGATCACTTGCTCACCTACCATCAACCGGAGCAGTATGGGTTTACGCCTAAGAAGTCTACCATTGACTGCACTGGCACTGAGGGTTCTCATGGAGCACAAACATGAATATCAGCAAAGTTTCTTTGTAGCTTTTAATCGATTTTTATAAAGCATTTGACTCAGTTGCTTGAACTGCCCTGTGGGCACTTTGTAGGATCTCCCTGAAGTTGCTGGATATAATGTTGGCCTGTACACTGAGTGCTGTGCTGTACCTCTGTGTTTTTCCCAGTTAATTTTGGGGTTTGTCAGGGGTGTGTTCTTGCTCCTACTCTGTTCAATGCTTGCATAGACTGGGTGCTGGGCAGGGTCATGCAGTCCAGTGGCTGTGGGGCATCTAATCTCGACTTTGCTGACAATGCTGTGATGTTCGCTGAGTCAATGGAGGCTCTGATCAGGGCTCTCCACAGACTATGTGAGGATTCTGAGTGTCTGGACTTCCAAGTGTCCTAGACAAAGACTGGAGTCCTTCGGTACTATGTCTCTTCACAGAATCATTGGGTACCGCTGGTTTAATTTTGAGTCAAACAAGCAGTTGTTCACGGAGTCCCAAATGAGTTACATTGCCTGCATTGTAAGGAATCAGTTATGGCACCACAACCATGTGGTGCAACTTCCATTGTTGACTACCTGAGTGGCCCACGTAACACCTGACTGTGGCAGATGGATGATCATTTCCCTTGACAAGGACTGCATGTCTGCCTGGGGGATTGACAACCAGGATCCCAAGGTGTTTCATCATGTGGTGGGTGAGGCAATACGCTGTACCACTTCATGCTCCCCAATCTAACTTGACCTGACCTCTCTGTCCCTCCCCTGTCTCTTTCACTCTTTTTCAAAAAAGATAGTTGAAGACTCAGACATTCTTTGTTTAACATTTGACATAGCATACTGCATCCACTGTACACTTACTTGCTGATTGTTCAGTGATGGCTATTAAGTATCATTATAAGCTTTAATGTTGCATACTCTCTCAATATATATACACCTCACTCATAATCTCAGACGCCATTTCTATGTTTTTTGCGGCTATCCATACACCTATTGCATACTCTCGAACTGCTTGCTGTTTTTGAATAGTGGCTATTCAACTCTAGGTGTATAATTTCAGCAAACTGATGAGGATTTATGAGGCAACCAGGAAACAGACAAATTAAGAAAGAAAAAGGGTGAAAACTAGGAAATTAAAAATGTGTGTGCCTAATGAGACACAAAAGTCACAGACAAAAAATAACATGAATAAAACACAAACCAGCAGATCATTTTACATCAATTAAAGATTGTACCAATTGCTTTGAAATAGATTTGTTATCCACAGCATAGATAAGGAAGTTAACTCTTAACCGACCTTTCAACCAACTGTGTCATTACTCAATGGTCACGTCCTCCATGGACATGGTCATTACAGCATGGGCAGCTGCCCTAATGACAAGAATCACAAAAGGACAATGATCATGAAAAACAAAATAGCATCTGAAATGTATCAAAAGTAAACAAATAACTCACAAGTAAACATCAGAATCATAATCTACAAACAAAAAACAAAACTCCCAAAGTGAGTTTCAGATCTCCGAAATTCATCCGGAAAAGAGAGTAAAAAGTAATAAATAGAAACTAGTTTATAAGAAGATGACTCTCAAATTTGAGAGTGCTAGTTTTTCTGTAGCTCTCAGTCCAGCTGGGTGGGACCCAAACAAGGCCGGGGCTTGTCTCCTTTACCTTAAGTCTGCCTGACAGAATTTTCCAGAAATAAAAAAAAAGAAGGTTTTATCTCATTTGAGAAAAAAGACCCTTTTCATTGCTGTCATTTTTATTTAAGCTTCCCCACTTAACTCTCATTGGCTATTATTCTTTAACAAGTGCCATCAAGATACATTGCATAGACACCGATCAACCACAACATTAAACCACTGACAGGTGAAGTGAATAACACTGATTAATTATCTCATTACATGATGCCTGTCAGGAGGTGGGATATATTAGGAAGCAAGTGAACAGTCACCTCTTGAAAGTGATGTGTTGAAAGCAGGAAAAATGAGCAGTTGTAAGGATCTTGGCATGGGTCATACTGTGATAGCTAGACAACTGGGTCAGATCATCTCCAAAATGTCAGGTCTTGTAGAGTGTCCCCAGTATGTAGTGGTTAGTACCTATCAAAAGTGGTCCAAGGAAAGACAACCAGTGAACCGGTGACAAGGTCATGGGTGCCCAAGGCTCATTAACATGCATGGAGAGTGAAGGCTAGTCTGATTAGTCCAATGCCATGTAAGGGCAAATGTAGCACAAATTATGAGAAACTTAATGTTGGCCATGAAAGAAAGGTGTCACAACACATAGTGTGTGAGTGCTCCTACTCTGTTGAATCATGCAGCTGAAACTGGCACAGCAGCACAACAAGGCATTTAAAAAGCACAGTTCCAGTAACAGGGAAAAGCAGAGGAAGGTATTTAAATAAAAGGACTTACCGTTGGTCGACTGTGCATGATGTGTATGGGGGTTGAGAGACAGGGGGTTTACCATAGTTCCTTATTCTCTGGCCGTTTCCTTGCAAATAAAAAAACGCGTGTGCCAGACAAGATGCCATTTTAAATGGGGTGCTTTGGTTGGGTGCATGTGCGATGCTCAGGAAGCTGGGAAAAGACAGCCAGGAGGAGGAAGGTCTTTTAAAGGTATTGAGATTATGTTGGTTTAATGTTTTTTGTTCTGAGTGATATTAGTTTTGGTGTTATGGTTTCCATTAGGTGGTGTTAGGTGTAGTTGGGTTTTGAGTCATTCAGGTGGTTTTCCCCTTTAAGGGAATGCAGTTAGTTTCATCAAGCAGTAGGGTAGTCTGAGAAGGAAATGGCATCAGTTTTATAAAGTTTTAGACATTGCCTGCTTGGGGTAAATTAACTGACTTAGGGATAAAAGAGAATTCCAAAATAGGGTCTAGTGTTTACTGTAGAGAGGTGTTGATGAGCCCTCAGTAGAAAGAGAGAATGGCTCAGTGGAAGGTAACAGACTCCTATTAGCCAGTTCAGGCTCCTGATTTTTCTCTAGTTTGTGGAGCTGAATTATGTAACAATAGTTTAGAGCCTTTTTTTTAATAAATAGCATTCAGGCAGTTTTTTTTTTTCCTAGACTGGGAAAATTGCCTTTGGGATAAAGCCCTATTTTTGTTTTTCTTCACTTTATTTTTTTAGAACGACTTTTGTTCTTAAAGAAGCTTATGGATTATTTTTTTCCTTTCTAATTTTTTTTTTGTGTGTGCACTGTATATATTCCTACACCAGAATTTGTTTCCAACAGACTGTTGTAATAAACATCTCTTTTACTTATATCCATCCTTTCTGCTATAATATTTTGTTTTGACTCTTCCTGCATCAACTCCTGCTCCTGGTCGGTCCCAAACTACTAGCAGGCTACCTACTCCTGTAGGCAGCATGTGACACAGTACACCTGAACTTGCTGCGTATGGGGCTGCTTAGCTGCAGTCCAGTCAGAGTGGCCATGCTGACTTTTGTCCACTGCCAAATTTGCCCCACAGTGGGCACATGAGCATCAAAATTGTATCATGGAGAAATAAAGAAAGGTGGCCTCATCGATGAATAACATTTTTTTTTAGATGAGGATAGCTGGGTGCGTGTGGGTTGTTTAATTGGGCAATAGATGGCAGCAGGGTGCACTGATGCTCTGGGCAATGTTCTGCTGGGAACCCTTAGGTCCTGGCATTTATGTGGATCTTACTTTAAAATGTACCAACTACTTTAAGATTGTTGTATACCTCATACTGTACATAGCTTCTTGGCAACAATATTCCCTGATAGTGAGAGACTCTGTCAGTAGTCTGATGTGCCCAGCCATACTGTAAAAAGTGTGGGTTGTGCTGGATAAGCAAGTCTGATGCATGGAGGCCCCATCTAGCAACATACAGGAGATGAAGGATCTGCTGATAATGTCTTAGTGTAAGATACCATAGGACAACTTCAGAGGTCTGGTGTAGGGTATGCTTCGACGGGTCAGAGCTGTTTTGGTGGCACGAGAGGGATCTACGCAATATTAGGCAGGTGTTTTTAATGTTGTGGCTGTAAAGACACTGTGTTCCTCTCAGTAACTATCTGATTTAGATATCATAAACATTAAAATTGGAGTGATTCCGACTGGCTTGTGAGCAAACCAAGGAGGTTAAGATTCACCACTACTTATCTCACTTTAAAGGATACTTTGGGATGCTAATCATTTACAACCTGCTTAAAATCAGAATATATTCTGAAGCTGTCCAAATGGGTTGAGTCTAGCTCAAAGTTGGGCCTATTAACCTGCCATTAGCAAAGTGTGTGGTAACTTCACCTATAAACATTCTTTTACTTCAGGATGTTTTTAATACTGTTGACTGCATATCAGAAGTAGCTTACAGCTAAGCCATTCCACTAGAACTAATGGTTTTTGTAAATGCACTTTCTGATCTATGATCACGCACAATATCCTGTTGACTAAATTAATAATTTTCCATAGCTATGAATTAATACTATGCTGCTGGAATCAAGTTCTTTCATCCATTTTTAGATTTTATTTTCACTAATAAGAGAAATTTGTGGTTCAAGCAGCTCTCATGCTAAAGGATTCCCTTTAAATAATGAATAAAACTATTTCCCTTTTGCAGAACTATGGAAGCACATGTCAGCACAAAGAGAATTTTCAAGCTCAAATCACAAGATACTAATACACTTCTGCTTCTTTAAAAAAATAAAGTTGTGTAAATAAGCAGAGTTCTGATATTCTTGCAATCATGAATGAATTTGCCAGAAAAATTGTTGAAAAAATGGCTTAAGAGGGAGATAAAGAGATGGTGAATAGCTACTCACCTCCTTTTACAGCAACAACTTCATGAAAACTGTAAGTCACAAGGCAGAAACAATCCACTGCCAATCAGTTCTGCCATGAAATGAAGCATAATTGCTTTTCATGAATAAGATTTCTTAATGTAGTATCCTTACAAGACAGTTGTTATATGTCATATTAGTGGTATTTAAACATACAGTAATTCATAGCTTTCGATGAAACTGGTTAGTCTTCGATGTTTAAGTCTAAGAATCTAGCAATATTAGTAAAATTAACACAATGTTATGACCTGTTTAACTACTACTTTCAATGAAAATATTTTCAATTGGATTTCAAAAATATTTTCAAAAATTATGATTGTATCTAAGGTTATATAAGCATTTTTATTAACCAAAATATGAAAATAAGGTTGAGGTGGTAAAACCATATCTATTTGCAGAGCAGCAATTTTTTATTCTGATTTATTCTTTGAGATACCTGAAATATTACTAAGATCTGGTGGCAAACAACATCTTCTACACTAGCAGTGTATCATCATTATTAAAAGAAATTTCTGCAGGCGGTTTGCATATTTTTAGTGTTTTGTATAAAATCGTCCTATGCTTCTGATGGAGAATAGTCATGAGTGTTTAATTAAACAATATATTTAATTGATTTCAGACAGGCACCTAATTAGAGTGATTTAATCAGAGTTAATTTCAATTACTTAAGTGAAAAATGATCAGCTTTGGAATGCTGTATGCTTGTGTGTAATCCAGACATTTGTTTTCTATGTGACCTTTAGCTTTGTAGTTTAAGGTATAATTAAATTAATTGCTTAATTCCCATTGCCTTTTCTCATTTACTCTCAACTAAAAGTCAAACTGAAAAGATGGCAAGTAAATTTCAGCCTTCATGTAACAATACAGAAAATTTTCAAGTACTTGCATACCAGAAATTCGAGAAAATGCCTTACCTGATACATGTGTGATGTATTAGATCCTAAGAATTTAGCCCCATAGCATAGCCCATCTGGCCACTTGACCTGAACAGATTCACCAACTGTTGGAGGACCTTGCTGAAGACAGTCCTTGCTCTGAGGATTTAAGAAGAGATAAATAATTTAGTTAAGTGCCACTACAGACTTCATTGAAATTAAAATAAGTAATGCTGTGGTTAATGATGCCTTCAGTGAAGAAAGAAAAGTTTTATTACTGCTTAGAATGTGACACATAAAATAACAGACATCATAGAGTTTTTCAGTTAATAATTGTAATGACAGAAATGGATTTTAAATCAGCTAAGGCTCCAGATTTGGGTAATAAATTAGAATATGTTAATTAAATATGGGGGAAATATTCACATAAATTGATAACTTGAATACCAACTGGTTAAACCAGAAGGTGTAGCTTTCTAATACTCTAGACCCCTAGTTAAGTTAAAAATGCAAAATAGATAATTCAGTTGTTTTAAATATCTTTGCTTAGTATATTTTTATTTTTTAAAAACCTTCTACATTTTTTGTAATATCAACAAATATGGTAATACATATAACTACAAACCTCTCACATTTTATATTATATAAATAAATATGAAAACACAGACAACTAAATGAAAACCATACGTCACACAGCAGAGAAACCATGACAGCAGAGAAATAATTAAATCAGGTTTATTTTACACATTATTATTATTATTTTTTGATGATTACCGAGATTGCGTTTTTTTCTCTAAACATATCACCTAACGCACTTCCTGCTTGTGAATTTGTTGAGCTAAAAACTTATTAGCTTTCTCTCCATGTTCATAATAATGATGTCTGGATTTGTAGATTAGTTGTTCAGTTTCTTTACTTGTCAAGAGGTTTAATTCTGAATGTACAGTCTGCCTCCTCCTATGTAGAGTCTCGCTTGGTATTTATTTTAGTAATTTCGCTTTTTATTTCTGCTGCTTTCTTGGCTTCAGATTTATTTCTGTGGGAAAGATTTTTCCATTTTATTTAAATACATATACACTAGCTGTGTTACACAGCACTGCCTGAGAAATTTCATAAGACAATTGGTGTCAGTTATAGTGCCACTGGTAATCAACTAAGTTCTTTTCTATATATAATATTTGTAGGCTTTTTCATAAAGGACTAATATTATTGGCAAGCAGTGTGGTGTAGTGGTTAAGGCTTTGGACCTAGGAGTTTAAAGCCTGAGGTTGTGCATTCAAATCTTGCTTCTGACACTGTGTAACCATGAGGAAGTCACTTCACCTACCTCTGATCCACTTGGAAAAACAAAAGAAATGTGACCAAATATTGTATGTCACCTTAGATAAAGGCATTGGTCAAATAATAGGTAATGATAATATTATCAGTTTACTGGAGCAGCTTACTCTGGAACATGCTCTATACAATTGTTCAAGGCTAAAACTTTACTATACTAGTAATCATAGTAAAAAAAAATAAATTTCTAAATTCCAGAAATAATAATTTTTAAAAGTAAACCATGCAAAAGATTGTTGAGAATTGCTCAGAAACTTGCCCACAGAGGAATGTGCACCGCTTTGTTTTATATACTCACTGCACTAATTTAATGCATCGCACTTCCAGAGTCACATAGCAGCAACCTAAGCACCACTACCAACAGCAAAACTGTTGTCACTGAGGTTAAAACACATAAACAAAATATGAACAGAACAATGCCGAATTCAATAGTGTTGTTTATATAAGGAAATTTAAAAAAAAAAAACTTTAAAATGGAGACAGCAGCAATCAAAACCCCAATTCTCAAACAATGACTTGTGTCCATCTTCCTTGTGAGCTATTTGTCTGTAGTTTCCGATGCATAGCATTTTATCACACTATTTTGCCAAGAATATCTCCGGTTTTTGTGTAACATGACCAAAATAATTTATTTTCTTCTTTTGATTACATTGAAAAATGTATACCCCTTCTGCCACGTTCTCTGTTCATGATATATGTGCACATGTTATATAGGCAGATCATTTTGAAGGCTTTCAATTGTATTTTTGGTATTTTGTTGATATTCTAGTTTGCTTTGTGGATTATAACTTTTGCTTACCATTTTAGATTATTGCTGATTTTTCTTATGGGATGTGTGCCAGTTCCAGAAGTTGATTTTATTGTGTAAAATATATTTACTTAATTTTAATTTTTGGTCTGGTGACTTCCAAACAGTGTGTCTGCTCTGCTGTAGCTCCTGTTTCTGGTACTGACCAACCTATTTTCCAGAAACCATTTGCATGCTATGTAGCCAGCGCTGCTTCATGTGGTGTCATCAATACCTGTTCATGGACCTGTCTTTCTCTCCTGCAGCTTTTGAGTATTGTGATGGACATTTAAGATCCTTTGTGTGTTTTCAGCTGGCCAGTACAGACACCATGAGACATGTGTGTGATTAGTACTGTTGTTGCTTTTACTTTAGATCAATGGTTCTCAACCCTAATTCCTTCAAAGTCCTCCAGTGAACCACAAAACTTTGTGGGGTGCTATTTTTTTTAAAGCATAATACCAAATTAAAAAAACATTTCAAAAACAGCCTGTGATTTTACTAAGTAAAACTTATTTTTTCTATTTCCTGAATTTCTTAATTATAATATTAAACAATTTGGTATTTTAAGGGTAAATAAACACTAGCAATTACCAAAATACCAAAGTTGTTGCTGCATATATTTTTGATAACAACAAAAGCTGCTCACTACTCAACAAAACTTGAGTACTACTTTTTAAATTATGCATAAAGCTATTATACATTTCTGAAAATAAAATATAAAAAGTAATTTCTATGATGCAGAATTAATTGATGCATACATTTTTATAACTTAATTATGATTTTTATTATCATTTTGATTCAGGGCCTGGAGTGTTTCCATCAGTGATTGCCATATTTAACCCAAGTAGAAATGCAAATGTGCTTTCTATCCACATAATACGATCAAGTCAGTGGAAAAGGCACAAGAATCATGGATGTTGGCCTCAGCAGTCAAGATATCCACAGAAGAGAGAACATCCCAGAGGCCTGTGCAGCTTTAAAAAGCAAGCAAAGCAGTACCAGCTGTGTGGGGAGACCACGATCTCCATTACATCCCATCTTAAATTATCATCATACTAAAACACAAAAGTTCTTTATGGCTGTGTGGCATGTCACCTTCTTTTATCTCTTTATGGTTGAGACATTATGAGCTGCTGGTTTCTATTCTAACTGCAAGTTGTACCTGCAGCGCACTGTGTTGTGAAGATTAACATTAGGCATAAATGGTTCCCAGTTCAGTTCCTTTTATTATTGTCTTATCCTTTGTTGTATTTCCAAATGTTAAATAAACCACTTCTACAACCACTTCCATATTCTACTGCATCTGGATCACCAGAACACGTTACTTACAATGAGCAATCACTGTGAATTTTCTCAAAGACCCAGTTTAATGTTTGTTTCATATACTGTATATACTAGTAACTGGGAGCCCGATCAAATCGGGCTACAAATTCTACGTTTGTGAAATACATACTTTCTCTGCAAAGAATTATTTGTTTTTTTAAGTCATTGAAATGATTTTGTTATCATGGCACTGATTTGTGCTTAAAATAGACCTTTTCCGCAGATGTAATGAAGAGCTTCCTGTTTAAACGGGGCTGCGAGACGTGAACTCAGCTCTTCGGCGCACCTCATTTGATTTTTTCCGGCAAAGAAATTTTCAAAACAGACCGTATTTTACGACTCTAATCAGTGTCGGAGTAATAATTATGTTGGCATGGTTATTTTAGATCTGAAATCGACTAAAATTTAAACAATGACCGTTGTTAATACCCAGCCATCATTACTCATTTTGCCAATATGTGTCAAAAGGACAGATGCCAAAACCGAACTGCCCAAAGATAGATTTGGACGTACCAAGCAAATAGCGATAAGTTCTAAATTACTTACGGTTCCGGAGCTGTCAAAGGGTTTAAGTCAGTCAACGATGTTAGTCCTGGAAAGTATGCCCCACCAAACCAACGTTCCAAAAACCAACCGAACTTACTGTTATCTGCTCGAACCAACACCGACGTACTATACTCAGCGATCCAGCGGCGTCACTGAAGCATTCGAACATTCTTAGCCAATCATGCAATACTGCGTCTGCGTTTGCCACGTTATGTTCTGACTACAGAGGCAGAGTCCCATTGCATGGTTCTAACTTGTATTGAGTCGAGGTATTGACGTGAACACCATACATACGGGGTATTGACGCAAACACCATACATACGGATAGTATCAAATTATATTTAAGGATATATATATAATTGCTTGGAATACATTTACACCTACTTTTAAATTGTGTCTTCAGTGCCTGCTTGCTATAAACCCCTCACTGTTTTAGCTGTAACGGATGCCCTAGCTAATGAACTATACTCCAGAACATTCTATATGACTCGTAATCCACTCCTTTTCTTTTGATCTTCTGCCTGGTGTCCAGCCTCAGGTTACACCATCATCATTCCTGTTCATTCTCCACTTTTAAGCCCACTGCAGTTTCCAAACCACTGAACAGTCAACAATGACCCTGATGCTCTTTTCTCTGTCATTTCAATCCAATACTCATTATTGCACCCTTCTAAAAGAAAAGACTCCTGCCCTGACTCTGGTTTCCTCCCACAGATTTTCAGGTTAGGTGAATTGGCAACACTAATTTGACCCTAGTGTGTGATTGATGTGTGTGTTTGTTTGCCCTAAGATGGACTGGCACCTTGTTCAGGGTTTGCTCCTGCCTTGTGCCCTATGCTAGCTAGGCTCCCTGCTCCCTGTGACCCTGATCTGGATTAAGCAAGCTAGAAAATTACATAACATTACAATTATTTTCATTCATTCTTGTAGCCCACTTGAAACTTTACCAAGGCCCCCTAGTGGGCTGGTTTCCCCCAAACCCTCCTGTCTTCCAGCTGAGAACCTCTTCTTTAGATCAAGTAAACTACTAGTTAAGTGAGCAAACTTCAGTTAGTGTGGGATATAATTTGTAAACTTGGATTAGAATATAATGCCACAAGTATACTCAAATGTTAGGGTAGGTTGCTATTGATATTTGGTGTGTTAGTTTTTTTCATTTAGATTTTCTTTTTAAATAATTAATTTATTTGTTATACCATTGAAAATCACCAAATACACTGCTTAGAAGAACAATCTATTAAGGTGTACACAAATGAGAAAATAGTATATTCTTTATTTATATTTGTATCTTCTGTTTCCTCCCGTTTGCTGCTTCTCCTTCTAGGTGTGCTTAGCCAAAACACATAATCTGGTTTTCTCTATTTAGGGAAAAATGAAAAAACTAATTTTGTCTTAAAGCTAATTTCATAAAGAGTGTCAGGGTAGCTCATCTTGATCCTGTGCCACATGGTCAAGTAGAGTAATTTTTTTCAGACACTCCACTGTATGTCAAAATACATAAACACCATTCCAACATATACATCAGTTCAATTAAAACAAAGATAAAGGGATTTTACAGCCAAAATCAAAACAGGCATTAGACAGAATGAGAAATGTTCTTGTCACAAACACACATTGCTTCTTAAAGGAGAGAAAGTAATATTCCTTGGGGCACTGACCCACTTCTTGGGATTCATGCCTGTACATGCTTAACTGATGTAATTCCTTATACTGCTTGTGAAAAATTGAACTAACAAATGATATCTCCGTTAAAAATTTAATATTTACTCTTCTAAAGAAGTAATGGCAGAAATGTCCTGCATATTGGTACAATAATTGAAAATTACAATTTCATTTTTGCATATGCAATGATAAAAGGTTTATTAAAAAAAATAAATATGCTGGCTGCAGTACTTCAAAGTTGCCAGATTTATGCCTAGAAATTTTAAGTGGCCTTACATGCTGTAGTGTGATTGTCCTAGGAATCACAATTTGACAAACAAATATGGAATGTTACATTAGAGAAATACATTGAAGCATCCTCACCGTTATAAAGGCATATTCGCCTGTAGCAGTGACAAACTGGGCAGTTGGGAGAAAGAGTGTACTATTGACGTAGAGGTCCACTAATGTTCTTACTGTCTGGCCCCAGAGTATCACTATGAGATGGCATTGCCTTCTCTTCCCTATTCGCCCAAGCATAATAACATCTGTAACTCTCCATTTGGGATCTGCTGCGGGGTCCAGGGCCGCTTGACCTACTCATATCCCCTGTAGTTTCCTGTCACTTCCTCTTCTTCAGGTCCCGACAAGACCCTATGGAGGGGGATAAACTGGTGTATATGGCTTGAGCGTCCACAACTCCAGCATGTTGCCATAGCCATGTTGTCCTCCGGCATCACATAAACTTGAGTGGAATAGACAGGTTTTGTCTGATTAGCTACAGGGCGGTTATAATCCTGTTCTTGCAGCGGAGTGTCAAGACTGGCCAATTCAAACTCCTAAGCTTCCTCTAGTGCTTCTTCAAATGTGTTCAGCCAGGTAAGGTGAACATGACGTCTAAGTCTGGCAGGTGTGACACCTCTTAAGAACATGTTGCGAGCCAATTCAGCTTGAGCAGTACGCGAAAAGTACAGATAGGCCCAACTCAACAGTCCCTGAATCTCTGCCACAAAAGTACCAAGACATTCCCCTGATTATCTGGTCTTTGAGTGCAGCCGTTGTTGCAGCCCCAGGTTTTATTCTGTTCATCCAAAGCAACACTCAGTCACAGGTAGGTTTCTCTAAGACAATTCTGTAAGGTTTTCCAGTGGCCCATCTTCCAGAACCTATATCGCCTCTCCTTCTAAGGCCGCCACCAACTGTATCACTTGCTCCCTTGAGGAACAACCATTCACAGCAGCTATAAATTTAAATTGTGCCCAGTAAGTCTCCAATGGTCCACCGCAACAAAATGACCATGTTTTAACTTGAGCAGCACTACCGGTCTAGAGGTTTCTACATTCAGTGCAATAACATATCTCCTGGTTGTAGGTGCTGGCCCCAGTCCTCTCATAGCCAAGCCGAGTAACTATCTGAAAGTTCTTCCATTTTGACATCCAGTATGTTGGGTGGTGGTTCTGGTCAATCTTCTTCGTCCATCCTCAAACCTAGGTCACCTAATCAGTAGATCCCACTTCTGACACCAGTGTAGCGACCTTACTGTGACAGGTTTGAAAAGGAAAAAAAACACAGCAGGACAAAGAAGGGATTGCAGAACCATTTACCGAAAAGTCAAAAAAAAAAAATACATGAATGTCAAAGCAAAACGAATGACTTTGAACTCTAACCATTTACAATTATCTATGAATCTCTCATTGTTATGGTTCTGAGAGATGCTGCTAACTGATCAAAAAAAATATTGTTGCACTTCTGCAACCCACCTCAGATATGCCCTCAAGTCAACCCCCTCTCTCCCTGACCGCCTTCTTAGCTGTTACTCCAACCATCCAGAAACCCTTGCCCTTCCCTTTACTGTCAACCATATCCCTGACATCAGTCCTCCGCGCTCAACAGTCACTTTCCCTCTGAGTTTCAGTCTAGCCAGGATGATATAATATCAATAAAATAGGAAAAGATGCAAAAACATTTAAATACACTTTCATTTTAAACATCTCTTATGCACTAACAAGAATTGTGAATTTAAATTACATTCAAGGAATCTCATAAGAAAAAAGAAAAAAAATTATATATATATGCATCATACACACACATACAGTATATATATTGGCTTCATTGGAAACAAGTTAAACAAGGAAAGCACTTCTACACTGTCCATGTTATAATAAATGAGCACTAGGAAAGGAAGAAAAATGGCACATTAATGTTGGAACAGCACTAAGTGTAATTTTATTTTGACTCAAGGGCACAAGAAAATATCAGTGCAGATATCAAAGGATAAGGGGACATCACCTGATAAACCACAGAATCACCCCTTTCATTGTACTCTCATAGAAACAATAAAACGTAGAAAGTTACAAAGAATTTTAACTGGGTATTTGTAATATAAAAATGTATCAAAGAATATTTTTTTTCAGTTGTACATATAATTTACTTATAAATAAGCCACCTAGTAAATAAACACTTCCAATAACTCAATATTTTTTTTTACCTTTTGTACTTAATGATAGGAATATTTATTAAAAATTAATATTCAGATTTGTGCTTTTCAAAGTCTAGATATTGATTTTGAATTACCATGTAATATAATAGTTGTACAAGTTTGTTATTAAAAAATTATTTCCAGGTCTTTCAAAAAAGCAACACCCTAGCACACCAACAGCTAACCAAATTCATTCTCCATGTTTATTTGTAATTACATATTTGATTGTCAATTTGGATGTCCATTTACTAATTTTAAAATACGTACACCTAAAATATTTATTTTATACTGCAACATACCTTCCAAAGCTACACAACATTGCAACTCATGCAATATTTGTTGAAAAGTGATGTTTATGTGCACTGACAGAATGATCTGGATCTCTGCCTGAAGACAGTTAGCAATATGCTTTATAAAAACAAAACAAAGAAAACCTAGAGCTTTCTGTTTTATTACAAACATCCAGGCATTCATCCCTTTAGGACTGTATGGTAGGGGGAAACTGGACAAATCTCTAAATCATTGTGAACCAAATCCAAATGCTCTTATATTATAAAACAGAGATGGACAATATTGGTCCATCTATCCATCTAAGATCAATTCCACTTAATTCACTTCAAAATCTTGAAGACTGTCTGTTGTGGCAACATTGGGTGCCAAAATTAGATTCAAAATGGGTGCTAGTTCATCATACAGCACATGCACATACATACCTACTCTCATCCATGTTGGTGCTAATTTAGATCTACCAATCAACCTAACATGCACATCTTTGGGATGTGAGATGAAATTTCTACCCCCCAGAGAAAAACAAACAGGTACAAAAAGAATATGCAAATGCCACACACACTGCAACCGGGGTAGAATTTGAATCCAGGAATCTGGAAATTAATTATTTTATTACTGTGATGGGTCCAGAAGCGTCAACTCATCCTACATAAATCAATTCACAATAAAAGTACAACATTTGCAATTTGTTGAACATTTGCACTGCATACTTTATCTGTGTTTGTACTGGTGTGATACAGTGCTTGGACTTTTAGAAACATTAGTGCAGAAGAAAAGAGGAATACCTGGTAACATATTGGGAAACAAGCATATATTCCTTTTTTATTTTTTGTCAAACTGAAATAATGAAATAATCATTGGATAGTGGACTGGCATTTTCTAATTACTATGTAAAAATTTTGTATTACAGTAAAACCTTAATTATCTGTCAGTCTATTAACCGTCACTGTCTGTTAACCATCAGGGCCAAAAAAAGAAACCATTGAGCACACCAGCACCTACCTATTGCCGTAGTACTACTGCTGTGCGGTAGACTGCGAGCTGTGCACATTGGAACTAGTCTTCCTATGTGTGTGGTGTTGGAATTGTCACAAAAAAATTGAAATTATTAAGAACTAGAATCCCTGAAGCCTACGAATAAAACTCATAATCACGGCCCACCTTAAATGACAAAGCTCAACTCAAGCAAAAAGTTCTCCTAACTCCAGCCAAGGCCCCTTATCTGCGTGTGAGGTGCCTGTAGTTGTATAGGGTAAATAATACAGTATATCGTTATTTGGAACACATGCATTTCATGTATGTTCAGTGTCTACAAAAATCTGGGTAAGTGTGGGATGAAAGGAAATGCAATGTTATTTACCTTGATTTATTTACGTATGTCTTTATAACTTTGTCAGCATGCCCGTGTTGACCAGACACAGAAAGCTCTATTACTTTGTCAGCATTCCCGTATTGATCAAACACAGGCAGCTCTACAGTCTACTTGTGACTTTAGGCTGTAGGAAGATAAGTAAATAAATCAAGGTAAATAACTTTTGATCTGGTTTTTATATAAGTAACATACAAATGTTTTTTTTATATAAAAACCATCACAAAACACGATCACAAACAGTTCATTGCACAATACCTTGGCAAGTTCTGTAAGCCCTGCTGTTTTCGTTGAAGGACATGCGTGTGTTAGATTCACTGGCAGGATGATATTCGTCCTGTTGCTGAATCCAAATGGGGCCAACTTTTGCCCTTACTCCTGGTGCAGCTACGTTGTTCTTATGTGTGACTGGACGTTTCTTGCGGGGAGAGCTTCTGTTCTCTTTCTCTGATGTACTGTAGAACCCTCACCCTCATCTGAGTTCACCTCTGTTATAGCATGTCTTTATATGAAAACTAGCAGTGTCAGATCGGGGGACCGTGAATGTGACTGAGAGAATAAAACTGAATATTAAAAAAAAAATGCTAACTTTTACAAGTACCATAAATTTACACCAGCTGTCACCGACTCAAATCAAATGTATGCTTTTATTAAATAATAGTAATAAAAATAGCAGCTAACTACTTGAAATAGTAAATGTTGGAGGACCCAGGAATCAAACCCAAAACCTCTTGATTATGAGACAGCAGTTCTTATCACTGTAACAACCAAGTAAACATATTGTATCTACTTTGTACCC
This sequence comes from Polypterus senegalus, assembly GCF_016835505.1. Classification (NCBI taxonomy): domain Eukaryota; kingdom Metazoa; phylum Chordata; class Cladistia; order Polypteriformes; family Polypteridae; genus Polypterus; species Polypterus senegalus. Next base: position 147,739,814 of record NC_053160.1, on the reverse strand, counting down.
TAAGCCAACTTCTTATTCTGTGGTTATACTCTTGAATAAAAGCACACTTGTTTTGTTATACTTGTACCTTTTGTGAAAGTGTTTATTTGATATTTAAACTTCAGTCTTTTTGATGTTTCTGTTTTAGTTATGTATTCGGCAATTCCTGCCTTACATTTCCTGTCATCCTTCATTTACATAGATTGTTGTAGAAACAGAAAACACATGAAATGTGTGTATTCCAAATAAAAATATATTATTTACCCTCTAAAATTCCAGGCACCTCACACCCAGATAAACAGACTTGAGCTATGGGAATCTTCATTGTGACTTCAAGCTGCTTGCTGGTTGCTTGCTGCTTGTGTTGATCAACACATTTGCAAAACAAAAGACACTGATGAAGAGGTGCAAAGGAATTTAAGATGGCCAGGGATTACGAGTTGTTTCACAGGCTTCGACAATTATAGTGTTAACAAAATTAATTCATATAATATTGTAACTCCAAGGTAGTGGAATTTTCTACATTTTACTTGGAGTCTTCATTTTGTAGCAAATGGTGCTCTGTCTTATACTCTGCTATCTGGGTTATAGGGGCACACCTCCAAAACAATAAAATAAAGCTTTCCTTAACAATAAGTTTATCTCCTTCCACTCACGTTCTTCTTTTCTCTAAACCACATATACTCCTGCTTATTGTCTCTTGACTGCCTACTCCAAACTTCCCTCCGCCACGCCTTCCTTTTTGGGATGCTTGTGCTGCTTGACACATTTGGAAAACAAAGGACGTGATGACGAGGTGTGAAGGAATTTAAGGTGGCCCGGGATTATGAGTTTTTTTGTAGGCTTCAGGGATTCGAGTGTTAATACTACATTGTATTTTGTTAATATAGTTTTGTAAATAAATATGACTATTCGCTAAACTAATCAACTGTTGATCATTTTTAAAATAGCTGTTCTGTTAACTGTCTTTTCTCTTATATGTCATGGCCTTAGTCTCGACCCCTGATAATTGAGGTTTTACTGTATTAGGAAGCACGAATCTGTGCTTGTTGTGGAAGTTGTGGAAAACCTACATGGATAAAGTCAGACATTTTAACAAAGTAAATGACCATTCTCATTCTTGGTCCTAGAACATCGATAATTTCATTTTCTAACATGCTTGGTCCAATAATAACACTAAGCTGTGTGATGAAGCTTTACTCTCACCAGAAAAATAATTCTGGAAAGGGTTTATCTTCAATCCTAATGTAAAAAAATGATTATATAAGCATTTTATATAGTCCCCTTTAAAGTATGAGATATTAAATGTAACAGTTTATGGTGGAAATCAGCATTGCATCAACATTTTATAATTTTGCATTTTTAAAATACATCTCCTTATTATAATTACAGGTTAATTACTTTTTGTTTTTCGGTTTGGAGTATTAGCAATTAGCTTAACTCGGCAGCATAATTAGATGGCATTGAAACAGCACTGCAGATATGATGAGGTGCTATGTGGTTTGGTGTCGGTTTTTCAGTAGTGATTGTAAGACTAATAGGAAAAAAAGCAAAAACTTCTAAAATATCAAAAAGTAATCTGTACATACTGAGATTTAGAAATCCAAGAATCATCTAGGGGAAACTACTCACTGACTAAAACAAAAAGCAAAAAACTATCTATATTTTCTGCACTGGAACTGCAATAAATCCAGAAAAATATCCAGCAACTCCATCATTATTGCAGTGTGCACTGTTATATAAAATAAAAAAAGAAGAAAAAATAAGAAGATGTTGAAATGTAATGTTTATATGTCACTGGAATCATTCTCATCTTTTAAAAATACTCAACAGCAGCACTTGATGTTTAACTGGCCAAGAATATATAACATTTTCTAATTTGACCAAAACTCAGGCCATCCCTATTCTTACACTAATATCGTTAAAATTATTACATATTATCTGTATCAACTAGCTCTTCATGACCAGCTCTGCTAGGAATAGTGCTATCTTGTTGAGGCTACTCATTATCATTATGTGTTTCAGAGAATTTGATTCAATTTTATTTTGTGTTATGTCTTCTGGCTTTAATTTTATTCTCTTGTTTCTCTTTTGCAGCCAGGATAACATTATCAGAGACATATAAAGTTCTTCACACTTAACCTAGTAGCAGATGCTTTTATGCAATGCTTCTTACAAAAGAGGTCAAAGTAATTGAGTAAACATAAGTCTGGGGGACTGTTATGGACAAATGTTACAGGACAAGTTACAAAACTGATCATCAAAAGTGAAGAGCTGAAAATACTAGCTAGTTACAATTCCTTGGTTACAACAATCTAATCTGTTAGACAGACATTCGCCAAGCAAGAGATTCTTCAAATGCTTATGAACACATTGAGGGAGTCAGAATTTCGAATGGAGGTGGGCAGCTTATTCTACCAGCTAGGAGCTACACATGAAAAGAGTCTGACTTGTGATTTGATGCCATGCAGAGGTGGCATCAGTAGATGCTATTCATCAACAGACCTTAGTGGGATAGAAGGAGCATAGGTCTTCACAAATGTCTCCATAAATATAGGTGCTAACCCATAGACTACTCTGTAGGCAAGTACTGAAGTTCTGAACTTATTATGAGCTACTACAGGGAGCCAATATAGTGATCTGAAATGAAAAAAGAAAAAAACAAAAAAAACATTATAGTAGAGGTGAAAACAAAATGTAAGCCAACTTGAATACATTACTGCACTCTATGTAATGAAGTTTAGCATTGATTATGGAAATGTACTTCTTGAATAAAGTCATTTGCTAGAAAGAATAGTACCAGTTATCTCATTAAGCATGGGCAGAACAGTACCAGAAGGATGTGGGAAGTGCCGATACACAAGCTAAAGTAGCAGTACTCTGACAATCAGAATGTAAAAGTGCTAGAAGTGTAGAGGTAAGAATCGGCCAACTTCAAGCTCTGGTTCTGGAGTCTGGGAATCTCTTTAGGACAACCTTTATTTCCAAATCTCATGCTGTTACGAGGTATTCTGCTTCGTGTTTCTGTTTTCACTATAAATTATACAGTATTAGCTTTACCCTTCAGTACATTATTTATCACATAATGGATAATAACTGCTAGGAAACAGGTTTATGAAATATTAAAAAAAGTTACTTTAATAAATAAGCAAGAAAGTTGGTCTGTCCATCACAACGCAATCACCAAGTGATTAATAAAAAAAATTTAAATGCATGAACATGATTCAAAAAATTAAGGAAAACCCTAAAACAATCAATTCTAATTTAATTTGGAAAAAAAATATATATCAAGGTTGTGAGAAATGTGGTAACACTGTCACTTCATCCATAAGTAATTAAGGCTACTCTTCTGACCGGAATCGGAAAGGGAGAGGATATTTCATTCCACGTATACCTATGATTTCCAATGAACTCCCTTTCGAATTCAAATGACTTCAATTTCCAGTATGTCTTGTATATACGATGTAAATAAATAAAGCGCAAGGACAATCACTTAAACTTAATGGAGTTTACTTCAAAGAACTGTGCTTTTCACACGACCAGCTATATGTCACCTGTTTCAGAGTAGAATCAGGAAAGAATTTATAAGTTCTTGCTCCTGTTTGTGAAACTAAAAACATTGTGTATTATAAAACATCTAAATGATTTGCAGCAACTATAATCCGTTATTCATTAATAATAGCAGTTTAATTTTTGAACAATATCTGTATAATAAATTAATTGCCAAATAATAAATGGAAACTGTTTCACTTTCTTCTGAACCGCTAGTCATAAATACATCCTGTCCTTCATAAGTGTCAGATTTCCATTAGTCTGGCATCGTCTGAACTGTCTCAATGAGTAAGACAATGAGTTTCTGAATGACATACAACTTGAAAACTTGAAAACTGCCTTGGACACAGCTGAAGGTTTACTAACCATGTTATGTTTAGCAAAGACATCCTGTGGGACTGTAAGAGAGGCTCTTCTAGATTGGTGTTGCTTCCATTCTCATCCTGTTAGATATACAGTACTGTATGTACAGTAATCCCTCCTCGATCGCGGGGGTTGCGTTCCAGAACCCCCCGCGATAGGTGAAAATCCACGAAGTAGAAACCATATGTTTGTATGATTATTTTTATATATTTTAAGCCCTTAGAAACTCTCCCACACTGTTTATAAATATTCTCCGCACAGTTATACAGTAAACCCTTGTTTATCGCGGTTAATCCGCTCCAGCCAGATAAATGAATTTCCATGAAGTAGGATTCTTTATTTATAAATCTAATATTTTCGCAGTTAAAGCATAGAAAACCTGTTTACGACCTTCTAAATACGTTTTTTAACATTATTAGAGCCCTCTAGACATGAAATAACACCCTTTAGTCAAAAGTTTAAACTGTGCTCCATGACAAGACAGAGATGACAGTTCTTTCTCACAATTAAAAGAATGCAAACATATCTTCCTCTTCAAAGTGCGCGTAAGGAGCGGAGAATGTCAGAGAGAGAGTAAAGTAAACAATGAAAAATCAATAGGGCTGTTGCACTTTTAAGTATGCAAGCACCGCGATAAAGCAGCGGCAATGAAGGGATCAATGCGAACGTAGCCTTTCAGCATTTTTTACAGGAGCGTCCGTATCTTCTAAGCAAACAGCCTCTGTGCAAAAAGCCCCTCTGCTCACATCTCCTCCGTCAAGCGCAGAGAACGTCAGAGAGAGAGAGAGAGAGAGAGATTAAAGCAAACAATCAAAAAATCAATAAGTGTGCTTTTGGACGCATCTCGATAAAGCGGCATTTCTTAGAGGATCGTCCGTATCCACTAGGCAAACAGCTTCTGTGCAAACAGCACCTCTGCTCACACCCCCTCCGTCAGGCGCAGACAATGTCAGAGAGGGTGAGATAGAGGCAGAGACAAGCAAACAATCGAGCACCGCGCAGGAGGCATATCTTATAGCATTGAGGAGTTTTAGTTAATATGTAATACGTGCTCTGATTGGGTAGCTTCTAAGTCATCCGCCAATAGCGTCCCTTGTATGAAATCAACTGGGTAAAAAAACTGAGGAAGCATGTACCATAAATTAAAAGACCCATTGTCAGCAGAAATCTGCGAATCAGCGAAAAATCCACAATATACATTTACATATGCTTACATATAAAATCCGCGATAGAGCAAAACCGCGAAAGTCAAAGCGTGATACAGCAAGGGATCACTGTATAACTCTTGAACATGTAACAGTCTTTATTATACTGTGTCCTGGATGAGTTTAATAAAGAGACCTAGCTAATTTGTTAGAACATTTTCCACATAAATGCCTGCCTCCTGTGTCTTACGGTGGGTTGGCACCCTGCCCAGGATTGGTTCCTGCCTTGTGCCCTGTGTTGGCTGGGATTGGCTCCGGCAGACCCCCGTGACCCTATTCGGATTCAGTGGGTTAGAAAATGGATGGATGGATGGATGCCTGCCTCCTACATTCATTTGTCCACTACATTGTGCACTCAGGAGTTCAATGGGGGTGTTAGATAAAGCCCCTATTGTCTTGCATTACATGAGAGATTAGACTTTAAAAGATTGTGGATTTTTAGTTCATCCATTGTTTTCTCACTTACATAGACCGACTAGAGGTATGTAGTCCTGTCTGCAGATAAAACAGCTCACATATTCAAAACTTTCCAGAACACTGACATGCCTAGGATTTGCCTAAACCCTTTTACTTTATCATTTGGTGCTAGGAATCTAGAAAATGATGTGAAGGGCTGCCATCGTATGTTGTGCAGCTAAGGCATAACAGCAACTGCCTTTGGGGGTTTGTTCCAGTCTTGCAATTTGGCACAAAAAGCTCTTTTTTTAGTATTTTAAAAAACCGCCGCTGTGAAATGTCTCAGCATCAAAGTTTCTTTCTGAAAATAAATCTATCAGAGATTTTTCTATCAAAGCCAAACATGGTGTGAAATTATTATTATTATTTAGAAAAGGCCTTTATCCAAGGTGTCTACTCTGACTGATTCAATGCAATTAATAAAAGCAGTAATTTATCACGGTTTGATGGCTTTGTTATTTCTTGCCAAGGTGTTTTTTTTGTCAAAACTTGGGTTTTCTCCACTGAAGTAAATGATGTATCATAAAATATTTGTCCTTATTTATCCCTAGCACACATTGTTCCATGTTCTGAGGGATTCCAGCTCTCTGACACCTTTAGTAGTCTGGCTTGGCAGACTGAACTAAAGACTATAAACTGCTGATGCATATAATTTCCTTTTTCTGTGGTCATCAACTCCCACTTCAATTATGAATTTCATATTATGATTTCTAATGAAGAGATCAACTTTCCATAGAGCCTGACTAGTGTGAAAGGATCCAAATAAAAGGTTATCTATTTCAGCAACATGAATCAATTTCCCAGATGTTCTATAATACATCCATATTTCATATGTATGAAAGATTGTGTATAACATTTCACTTAAATGGCACCAAATGAGTTAAATTTATTAAATGAAATACACTCTTTTAAATCATATCTCATACCTCTTTTTCATATTCAGACCATGCAATTAATGGACAACTAGATTTCATAAAGCATTCTTATAAGCAATCAATTCCTAACTCCTGATTGAAGGTCACTCAAACAGATGTTCTCCATGGTTTCGATAAAGCATTCTTAGTTTTGCTTTTCACATAGTTTCCCCAGAATATTTTCTTTCTCCCATCTTTATTTCTTGATGATCTCTCTCCCATTTACTTCAGCTAATGGGTATTTTTGTTAAGATCTATAGGTGCAATTCATAACAATTTAAAAGTATGTCTATTTTTAAACTTCTTAAAGCTATCCATTGCCAAAATTAAGGTTGCATTGTTAAGCTTAAATATTGTTAAAGTCAAATTCTGTAAGACTCTGGACATTTGCACTATAGTAACTGCTGATGATCTGGATTACAAAGACCCTCTGTTTAAGCTCTGTTTATGCAGTGAGCTATAGTAGTAGAACTACAATCCTGCATGCCAGGACAGCCTCCAGATACTACAAGTAGAGCACTTCCTTTTAATGTCAGCTGAGCTCTCTCTCTTTCAATCAACCCCCATCATTTTGCACAGCACTTACAGGCCACTACAAATCCAAATGTGAGCAGTGCAAATCCTGCCGACTACGCCAAGTGTTTCCATGGAGGAGTGGCTATATGTCTGTTACATTTTCTGGTTTCATTTTAACTGTTTTTTTCTCATCTTTGCAATTTGTATTCAACACTCCATACCTATGGCAAAGAGCAACTACAAAGATGAACTTAAATTTTGGAACAAATGTTAGATTAAGGTAGTATATAGAGGGAGGCTTAAAAGGGGTAGGAGCTCTTTCTATGTAGAGTGCATTTTATTTAACTGTTTTTATACATATTTTTATACTTTGTGGTTATCTGTTAGTGTAATAATAAAAAATGTTGTTTCACTTATTTAATATCTCAGTAATGACTGCTGCAACTTGCCTAGAATAAAAATGAGATCATCGGAAATATGCTAGCAAACAAACATAAATGCAAAGTAGATGCTGGATAAGCAAAACACAATATGATAGAAATAAAAATATTTTCCATAAATAAACACAGATCAACATTTGTGTTGATACAGAAAGTACAACAGTTTTCATTGCAAAGTAGAGTTATTTTTTCTGTTAACAAATAATACAAAATGTTGGGAGGCTTACTGATCACTTACCGATTTCTTCATTTTTTTGGTATTATTTTAATAATGTATTTATTGGTTGTTTATGTTATATTCACTGTGCTGTATACACTAAACTATAATATATATTGTAGCTTAATAAGTGTGGACCAGTAAGGTCCATTTACACATAAAATGTGGAAACAGATAGTGAGCCCAGGCTTTCCCACTTTTCTGACAGGCAATAAAATGCTAGAACATGAAACAGAGTCGGCACCCATGCTAAGGCTTTAAAGGCACAGCAAACTGAGTCGCTTTCTGGGCCCTTTACTACTTTTTTTTCATTCTTTTGTGATACGTAAAACACACAACATCAAACAGATGAGTCTCTCCTCTGTGTGTTAGTCCAAAAATTCCTGTGTTCCTTATTCCCTATAGTTGCATTATACGTAATGTACTTCCAAATGAGCACTCATTGTTTGTCAGCTCTCATGCACACAAACTGCACCCCTGAGACTTAAGGCAAAACCAAACCTGTCTTGTCTAGGGAAGTCCCAGACTGATTAGACTGACTTTCTGAATATGTCAGGCTATAAAACCGGTGATCATGGCAGTGTGTGGAGACTGTGTCCACCTTGCTAAGATTATGTAAATGAAATCTCTGATTGAAAATCAGTGAAAAAATCATGGAATATGACATAGCCTTAACAGTAAAGAAAGACTAGCAACAGGAAGAATGGTGCAGAGATTCATTAACTAAAGCATATTACAAATGACACCTAATAAGTTTAATCAGTAAATGGTGAAATACCATTTATTAACTGAAATTTTTACACTTATATATGCAAGAGTTAAAAACAACTACTTTTAAACCATATACCCATAACTATGTTTTACCAAGTGTGAAATCAGGCTCTTTTACTAACCAGACTAATGGAAAATCGGAAACCTTATACAGGCATAGATGTATCTTGTAAAAGGATTACAATAGAAATTTTTTTAGATAGATGTACATTTATGTTTATTTTGTATCTTGTCATTAAAAGTAATTGTATTCATACAGAAGAAAAATAAAAATGCATTTTTTTGATTAATATTTCAGCATGTCAGGGGCAGAGTCATGACTTCTTAAGGTTTATACCATATCCCTCAGCTTGTCTAGGTATTTGGCAGGATGAAGTGAAGATGGTTACTAAAGAAAGTGAAGGCTGGTTGGCCCTAATAAGCCTGTTACTAGCTAGTTAATGCAAAAAGAGATGGAGCATATAGGTACTAACTTAAAAGTATAGATACAATACGAATAAGCAATCTTTCCACTGCAAATCCAGTTATTATCAAACATAGTAAGAGTAATTCTGTCACCAAATCTTTATTGAAACATTTAAAGAAAACAATATTTTTAAGGCAGTTAGAATATTTTATGGTAGGGAGATCTGTATTTAATAAAAAATCTTGTCATGAACATTTTGTAGAACATTTTCATATCAGAAAATCAGGTTAATATTATCTGCACAGTTCTTTGGAGGACAATATAAAGCTACCTTTGTATGAAGGTCTAAAGCCATAACTAATTTTTTTTTTTTTTGCAGTGTTATTTTGTTATATCAAGCATCACCTTGTGTGCAGATTTAGAAAATGAAAAATACTCCAAGGTTTGTCCGGTTCTGGCTGTGACGTTTGGAGGTAGACCAGATTAAACAAACAATTTTCAGTGATATTTTGATGAAAAGAGAAGCTTATAATTGTAACTGTAAAATCAGCCGCCTCTCCACATAAATGCTTATCTTTCCCGCTTGTGCTAAAGCCAGATTCAGTAGGCCTGTAAGCAGTCAGTGAAAGATAACAAAAAATAATGTATTAATATGTAAAAGAGCAGATATTATTTCAAAATAAAAAGGTTTTGTTTACCAATGATATCAAATGATAAATATTATTAACAATGTGAAAATGTATCATTCAAATATTTGCTAAGACTTGTAATGATGTTACTGCTTTAATCTAACTACTGTATGCTCTTATCATCACAATAATTATACCTTTCATCTTCAAAAGCATACTGTTTCAAGGGAAGATAACAGCAAGAAAACATCAAAAGAAGAATATAAGTACTGTTTATAAAAAGTGGCAAAACTGATAGTTCTTAAACGTATGCTATAAATGATTCTACAGAGGAAATAAGCCTAATCAGCAAAGCAGCCACTAATAGTACTGGCCTGTGTAAAGCTGTCAATGCTGGCACAAATTCATTCACAGCTAAAGTGCTAACAGATATACTGTAGGACTTTGAGTCACTTTATACTGAGGCTGAACAGAAGCATCTCTGTGCTATGCTTGGCTTTAAAAGTTCTGTTTTTATTAGAGTTTTCATGTTTTCTTTTTCTTCTAGCTGAAATGGGAGCCTTAAATGTGTCAAGTGACTCTTAAGGATGGCAAAGTCCAAGACTCTGTATAATTTCTTTCTACTTAAACCATTTTCATTTTGCTCCATGTTTGAAACCTCTCTGTTATTTGCAATCTTACTGTACTCTGTGAATCCACAGGCTAAATGTATGCAAGTTTGTTTATCTACACCGACATGAAGTAAAGAAAATTCAAATGTTGTAAATTTACTTAAGTTGCTGGTTTAAGAAATGATTTCCAGAGATATGATGTCACCTTCGCAACATTTACTTTTCTGAATTCAGCTGTAATATTTATAAACATGATGGCTCTCATTTCTCATCATGCAGCAAAGTCTGAATTAGCATTTATTTTTCTGTTTTCAATATACAGACCCTGAAAACCTGAAAAATATTTGCATCTTTCTGTGCAAATATTTCTAAAGGAATGCTTTACATTAAAATATACAAAACCACGATAAATGCACATTAATTCATTTTATTGCCATTCTGGATGTTTATTTTGTACCTTTTTTAATTTTCAGCACATTAGGGTTAGTATAACTGAACATTTCACTCAACGTTCACTCTATGAACATTTAGCTGGAAGAAACAAGATCTTGTGACTTAGGATTTGTTTTAGTTAGTAATTTTCTTTTTTTTCTGGTTAGCAATTAGGCCTCTTGGGGCTTTTTAACAATGTGATGTTTTCTTTGTGTGCCTTCCTGACACAATTAAAAATATGGGTACATCAAAATTAAGGAAATAATGTTGTTCTTTGAGTTAATTTTATTTTATTTATATATTTTAAATTTTATTTTCACAATTTTGGTTGGATCGTGATCGTCACCATTCTGGGTTTTGTATTTGTTAAGATACTGTATGCTGATAGACACATGTGAAGCATGACATCAAGTTTATTGGCTTACAATATGTCAGATACAGTACTTGTGTAAAAACAAAGGAAAGAAACATATACTTATTGAGCAAACTAATTACAATTTTATTTTTGGCTTTAACTCTTATTTTGTTTATTACTCTACTCTGCACTTTAAACATGTTTGCCAATCTCAGTTCTTTAGTGATTGAAACCCTTGCAAAGTCAAATTAGTCTTTTAATTGCATTTAATTTTTGTGACTCTCACAATCTTGTCATATTATCTCATAAATACACAACTGTGGCCACAACAGCCTGTTGGACATGGCAGAATGACTGATTAAAAGAGACAGGACTTATGAATTAAATGGAATATGCACTTAACCACAAATCAGAGTCAAATCAACTATAGAGTAGTTTTTCAAGATGTTTTTAACACCCTTCAAGAAAATGAAACACTAGTGAGAAACTCATCCAAACTTGGTATTTATACGCTTTGTCACATCTTTTACATTATATCTTGACTGTGTTAAATTTACAATCTGTTTTTATAAAACAGATATGGATGGATAATCAGAATTTTAGTTTATGTTTAGAATGCATTTTTGTAAATATTAAAAAAAGTTACAAAAAAGGAAAAACAGACCAAATGGTGATTATTTACACAGAGATTTAAAAAACTAAGTCTAAGAAATCTGCATCTAACTGCCACTAACAAACAAGTTACAGGGAGGGTTTCTGATTTTTCAATACCTTTCAATGGCTTATTCACTGAGGCGCTGGGTAAGGCCCAGCAAATGGTGAAAATAAATTATTATAAAAAAAAAAAAAGACAGTTGCTGATTCCTGACTATTTAAATCAGTAGACATATGTTTTAGGGCCTTTTTCCCACCTAGTTCATTTGGAGAGTTTGTTTCTAGAGCAGTGATTCCTAAACTCAATCCTGGGCACCCACTGTGGCTGCAGGTTTTTGTTTCAGCCAACTTCCGCTTTTCATTGGACTTAGCCTAATTAAGTAAGCCATTATTTCCCTATTTCTGTGTTTTGGAGTCAATGTAGAAATTACAAACTAAGCTTGGTATATTTTTTTATTAAGATGTAATAAATATGGGGAATATGTAGTTTTTTTTAAAGTCATTAACAGTTTTTTCAACCTAATTTTCATTCTGCTTTTCCAGGTGTTCTGGTTATTTGATCTATATTACAAAACTAAGGTTGTATATATGCACGGATGCCAGAGGCCAGAAGCACTGAAAGCGCACAGCCATAGCGCCTCAGTGCCCCAGAGTCAAACCCAGTGGCTTCCCAGAGACAAACCCAGCGGCTTCCCAGAGTCAGTAGGTGACACCCAAACAACACAACACAACACAACCTGTAAACTAAACTTCAGGTCACAATACAACCGCCGCCTGAACGCGCACACCACCGCATATACAACCTTCGCTTAGTAATGTTTGTATATATACATGGATGGCAGAGGTCAGTAGCAAGCCATGCACAATACAACCGCCTCCTGAACCCGAACACGCACACCACCGCATATACAACCTATTGACGTTGACCAGATAAATAACCAAGTGATTGATTGTTTCCTGGAGAAAGCCACGTCTTTCTAAGTACTGACAGTGTTGATTCTGAACACGAAACTGAGGTATCTTTATTACCCATTAGAATATTTAAACACTATTAGCCTGGCTGGATTACCACAACACAATCTTAACCTTAAAGTAGGGACAATAGTCATGCTATTAGAAACCTTAATACTAAACAAGGTTTATGCAACGGTACATGGTTGGTCGTGAACAGCATGAGAGAAAATGTTATTGAGGCACAAGTACTTACGGGATCCCATACTGGCAATACTGTTTTGATTCCCAGAATTGACCTTACAAGTTCTGACCTGGAATTATGTTACGTTTTAAACATAAACGATGCCAATTTCCCATTAAGGCTGCATTTACCATGACAATCAACAAATCCCAAGGACAAACCATGGACAAAGTAGGGATTTACCTATCTGAGCCTGTACTTGGACAACTTTATGTTGCTTTTTCAAGAGTATGGTGTTTTTGTGACGTTAAAGTGAAGGTTTCAACTACTCCATACCAGGGACAGCTAATTCAAGGACAGGAAACCATCTTTACCAAAAATGTTGTTTATAAGGAAATTTTAGATTAACTATTTTGAATTTACCATTTTATGAATTTTTTGTTTCCAATTTACTTCATTTAAACCTTTGCACTCCGATATTTGTTTTACTTATAAGTGCAGCAACTCAAAGACATTTTGGACTTAAATGATATAACAATTACATTTCAATTTTAGTTTTAATAAAGTGGTTAATTTTAGTACAAATATATTTATTTAATTAAATGAAAACTTTCCCAGGACACTCCCACCCTCCATCATTTTTCATCCCTCCAAAGATCGGAGGGAACAGAAAGTGATTGCCATTGTTGGATTTGCGATTCTTTAGACGATATGGGGTTTACTGGTTGTTTACTAATTAGCGAGTCTGACATTGAAGTCGTTGCTGCTTTCATCATTCCGGGTGTCTGCTGTATTGGTCGTTAATCATTGCTATTAGGGTTAAATGAAGGGAGCAAACTACAAAGGAAAAGGGGGAAAATAATAAGAAAACAACAAAAGAGAGTTAAGCAGTTATAGCTTCAGAAAAAAATAGAAATATTTCTAAATGTCTTTTAAATGTAAAAACCACACTGTTGTGTTTTTCTGAATGCAGAATATGAGAAGAGTAAAAAAAAACAATTAATTAAATGAGATCAGTTGTTATCGATTATTATCACCAAATGTGAATGTGGTTGGAACAAAAACCTGCAGCCACAGGGGTACCAGAACCGAGTTTGGGAACCACTGCTCTAGAGCGATTGCCCCTGTAGTCCGATTTCTTTTGGTAAAAGTGAACATGGAAATCACATGGTGTCATGTGGATCAAAATAAGTGGACCAAGGCCATTTGTAAAGGGTGGTCTTGGTGCAGTACCAAGTAAATCCTGGAGCTGTTTGTCTGAGGCATGAATATGATATGACACAAAAGTGATATAACTACAGCAAAAAGTAGGCTTTTTGATCAATGTTTCTACTGATAATAGGCAATCTCACTATAAAAGTAAATTCATACATGCATATAAATACAACTCGCATGAGTACCAGTCAATCAGATCAATTCTAGCATCTGATTCAACCTTAAAGCCTCTTTTTCAGTCTTACACATGGATTAAATAGTAGTTGATGATGTTAAAAAAGGTGTAGGTTCACTTGTGACCAGTGTCAACCGCATGAGAACGGAAGGCAGTTTACAGGCTTGAGTGAGTATGATTACCCGCCATGCCAGGGGTTGGCAACATGCTCTAAGCCTTTCTCTTCTTCTCCCTCTTCAGACTAGCTGACTAACAACTCTACCACCAACAACATCAGTTCTGGTTTCAGCATTCCTGCACCTGCCCCTTCCTGTCCACCCTCCATATAAACCAGCACTTGACTTCCGTTCCTCAGTTCTGCTCTGAACTTGTGTCTGTAAAGATGTGCTTTATTTCTTTACCTAATCTTTAAGTATACAAGGGTTACCAAGGTGGTACCCCCAAACCTTTTTCCTGTGTTTTGTCTCCCTTATTTACATCAGGTAGATCAAACCGACCACATACAGAGTTGGTAAGAAACAAATGCCCTTTGCAAACAACAATCAAATACAGTAATCTTACATTGCATGAGTGATGCACACAGGTTGGGTATCCTCTCAATGTCATCACACTTCTGGCACAATACAGACACTGGAGGCGCATTAACTTTTGATATGACAAAGTAAATATGAATCAAAAATTCCCAAGTGAACATTATTAAAAAATATTTACAGGCCTAAAGACAGCAGACATGATTTCAGATAACCTAAATATGGGTGATGTTTGGGCTGTTGGAGGGTAAATACGAAATAAGTTGATACATCAACTGTCTAAATGAAATTGAGGTACATTAGTCTTTGGACTCAGCAGAGGTTGCTGCAGAGTTGCCTAGATGAAATGTGTCCTTTCTGTAGCATGAAAAAAAACACATTTCTGCTCATAGAGCTACGTTTGGTAAACAAACCACATGATAATTGTTAGTACGTCAGTATACAAGTTCAGCTCTTGTCAGCTCTTCATAAAGATGTTTCCCAGGAAAAAATATTTCTAGCCAATGAACGAAGCCCATGACACACCCACATGGTGTTTATTGGTAGTTCTGGTATTCTGTTTTAAATGAAACCGGGATAGATAGATAGATAGATAGATAGATAGATAGATAGATAGATAGATAGATAGATAGATAGATAGATACTTTATTAATCCCAAGGAGAAATTCACATACTCCAGCAGCAGCAAACTGATAAAAAACAATATTAAAATAAACACTGATAAAAATGCAGGTAAAACAGACAATAATCTTGTATAATGTTAACGTTTACCCCCGTGGAACTGAAGAGTCGCATAGTGTGGGGAGGAGTCCTCATTCTGTCAGTGGAGCAGGACAGTGACAGCAGTCTGTCGCTGAAGCTGCTCCTCTGTCTGGAGATGATACTGTTCAGTGGATGCAGTGGATTCTCCATGATTGACAGGAGCCTGCTCAGTGCCCATCTCTCTGCCACAGATGTGAAACTGTCCAGCTCCATGCCTACAATAGAGCCTGCCTTCCTCATCAGTTTGTCTAGGCGTGAGGCATCCACCGCGTAGAAGAGGGCACTCGCAACAACCGTCTGATAGAGCATCTGCAGCATCTTATTGCAGATGTTGAAGGACGCCAGTCTCCTAAGAAAGTATATTCGGCACTGTCCTCTCTTGCACAGAATATCAGTATTGGCAGTCCAGTCCAATTTAACATCCAGCTGCACTCCCAGGTATTTATAGGTCTGCACGCTATGCACACAGTCACCTCTGATGATCACGGGGTCCAACAGGGGCCTGGGTCTCCTAAAATCCACCACCAGCTCCTTGGTTTTGCTGGTGTTCAGGTGTAAGTGGTTTGAGTCGCACCATTTAACAAAGTCCTTGATTTGGTTCCTATACTCCTCCTCCTGCCCACTCCTGATGCAGCCCATGATAGCATTGTCGTCAGCGAACTTTTGCACGTGGCAGGACTCCGGGTTGTATTGGAAGTCTGATGTATATAGGCTGAACAGGACCGGAGAAAGTACAGTCCCCTGCAGTGCTCCTGTGTTGCTGACCACAATGTCAGACCTGCAGTTCCCGAAACACACATACTGAGGTCTGTTTGTAAGATAGTCCACGTTCCATGCCACCAGGTATAAATCTACTCCCATCTCTGTCAGCTTGTCCCTAAACTGCAGAGGTTGGATGGTGTTGAAGGCGCTAGAGAAGTCCAGAAACATAATTCTTACAGCACCACTGCCTCTGTCCAAGTGGGAGAGGGATCGGTGTAGCATATAGATGATGGCATCCTCTGCTCTCACCTTCTCCTGGTATGCGAACTACAGAGGGTCAAGGGTGTGGCGGACCTGTGGGCTCGGGTGGTGAAGTAGCAGCCACTCCATGGTCTTCATCACATGTGACGTCAGAGCAACAGGCTGGAAGTCATTCAGCTCACTAGGACGTGATACCTTTGGGACTGGGGTAATTCAAGATGTTTTCCAAAGCCACGGGACTCTCCCCTCTTCCAGGCTCAGGTTGAAGATGTGCTGTAGAGCACTCCCCAGCTCCAGCGCACAGACCTTCAGCAGTCGTGGCGATGGCTAAAGAAGTTCATTTGGTTTGCGCTCTCCACACCTATCTCGATGGTGGCACCCCGCTTCAAGCTGCAGCCAGTGATGATCTTCATCCCATCCCACACTTCCTTCATGCTGTTATTCTGCAACTTCTGCTCCAGCTTTCTCCTGTACTGCTCCTTCACCGCCCTGAGCTGGACTCGGAGTTCCTTCTGCACGCGCTTGAGCTCATGCTGATCTCCACCTTTAAAAGCCCTTTTTCTGGTTCAAAAGGCCCTTGATGTCACTTGTAATCCATGGCTTGTTGTTAGCATAGCAGCGTACTGTTCTTACTGGAACTACAATGTCCATACAGAAGTTGATGTACTATAGTCAGTAGTGCAGTCAACAACCTCCTCAATGTTCTCACTATATGATCCCTGCAGGATATCCCAGTCCATAGTTCCAAAGCAGTCTCTCAGAGCCTGCTGTGCCTCAGGGGACGACTTCCTGAATGAACGTGTGGTTGTAGGTAGCTCCCTCACACTTGGTTTGTAGTGAGGCTGAAGCAGGACCAGGTTATGATCTGCTTTCCCAAGCGCAGGCAGCGGAGTGGCGCTGTATGTGTCTTTAACATTTGCATATAGTAGGTCAATAGTCCTATTTCCCCTGGTGTTACAATCCACATACTGGGAGAAGGCAGGTAATGTTTTGTCCAGCGTCACATGATTAAAGACTCCAGCGATTAGCACAAGCGGCTCAGGGTGTGTTTGTAATTTAACAGGATAACAGGAGATTGAAATAAAGTAACTAATTTAGCAGAAAGCAAATGGACTATCACAGTTAAAACAACTTTAGTCTTTCTTATAGCTTTTAAAAATGGTCAGGGCAGTGACATATGATGCCGTTAATTTTTTTCTTGATGAATAAATCCTTATGGAAGACAGAAACATGCTGCCTGGATATAGCAAATAGCATGATATAGTGACTTGGCGCAAATAATGTTATATGTTATAAATTTACATTATATTCAGCAATTGGTTCTAATGCATTTATTGTAGCAAATGTATTGTGCAACCAGTTTTTAATGTGAACAAATGTGTTAATCCCATAAAAAAGTGGGTGAACCATTCCTTTAGATCACAAAGGAAATGGAGAAGACAAAGATATGCTCTAATGGGGTCCAAATTCATAATCAAGGTTTATTTCCTAGGTGTAAACATTATATTTGGATTGTTATTCAGAAGTGTTCTTTTAGAGACAAATAGAAATAAAACAGGAAAAATTTAATTTTAATATACTGGGAAGTATACTTACAATATATACACAATAACAACCACAACCTGAAACACTGACACATAAGACAAAACTCAGTAAACAAAGAAAAAATGTATCAAATTAAACATAAACATGCAAATGCATAACATATAATAATTAATAATCAAGTCATTATCATAATAATTAAAAAAATAGCAGTAACAGTTTGTTCCCAGGGCAGTTGCTATTTGTTATTTTTGTATTTGCTTATCCTATTTTTTAACAGAGGTTTGCATATCAGGCCAGCAGTTACATGTGGGTTTATGGGTATGCAGTGTAATGTAAAATAACCTAAAGAAAGCTAACATACTGTACATGTTTTGATTTTAATATGCAAAATAACTACAAATTAAAACCTGTTACAGACTGTATATAACTTCACGTAATATAGTGAATCAGCATGCACTAATAATACACATTTAGTGGGCAATTATTTTTGCCACAGTACAAAAATTAACCTTTGTGAACCATATAAAATTAAGAAAAAAGAAAAATATAATATAACAGCAAAATGGCAAAGATTCTATTTTTAATCCCTTAAAAATGAAATAATCATTAATGAACAGGGGTCTGATAGTATGAAAAAAAATCAACAACTTGGAATAAAATGCTTTCAGTCGTCTTTGCTAAATTGAAATGTCAGGCCTATGATTAACACAGCAGTGCAAAAATTGCTGCCACCCCACCTGCGTTTAATGAGAATGATGTGACCACATCAGAGCACACTGATTGGGAGGAGGACAGGTGTCCTACAGGATTGCTCTTCTGTTCCATCACCAACATGCCAAAATATTCTCCACGTGTTTCACTTTGATTGTTAGCAAAAATATTATGATGAAGGTCAGGTAAGTCTGTGGAATCTAGCGGAACATTATTCAAAGCCCCACTAATTCTGCAATATGTCCCTACAGGGCCAAATGTTATTTTAGTTATATGCTGCCTTAGAAAATAGTTGTTCTCAAAGGAATAAGATTTTGCTTGCCTTTTTATGATGTCAAGGGTGGTTTTGGATGGGGGTGGATTTTTGTGGTGTGTGAGTAAATAAATTGCTTTGTACAAACATGGAACAACCTATACTGTAATCTATTCTGCATTGTTTTGAAAGATAAATATTTAACATGTAGTAAAGCAGTAGCTTTTTAAATATATGTTTAATATTTTCTTTGTGAAAAGTAGCTTTTTTCAGTTACTAAGGAAGCACCATCTAGGTTGGGGTGGTGAATTCATTTATTAATGGGGGCCAGGGGCCACATTAGTAAAAAAAATTCAGAGATTGGGGTCCAGTTCCTCACAAAAATCCAATCAATTATTACCTGTATATGACAAAATATTGTAATCATTAATCTTATTTTCCTTTATGGTTCTGTGTAAATATATAAAAACAAAATTGTTACTGCTTTTAATATTTGTTTTAATACAATAAACTTTTTTCTAAAACACTTTTACATTGCATGTGACTGGGATATTTACTGAACATGCTTCATTACTGCTTATATACAATCTTCCCAGATTGAGTGATTCACTATATATATATATATATATATATATATATATATTCAATAATAATCATACTTTAGACATTCTAATATGCTACATAAAAGTTTAAACTCGCTTAGTTAAATTGTATGATGAACATCACTTCTTTGTGAAGAATATAATATAATCCCTATAACTGCCATTAGAGTTATAATATTAGGCTTCTACTTAGAAGAAGACACCTGGCATCGTTTAGCTTTAACCAGCTCTTTGATATCGGGGGAGAGGTTCTGAGTAATGGCAACTTTCATAATATCACTTAAGTTTGTGTGTGTCAGGGGAGAATGCAATTTTGACTTATTTACATTCATAATTGAAAATTCCTGCTCACAAATGTAATTACTTCAAAACATGCACAAACTTACTGTAGCAATGGCTGTCATTTGTGGATATTTTGGCAAAAGATATTGGTAAAAGGTTTCCAGACCTACAGTGACAAGTTTGTTTCTCGACACAGAATTGTACTGTAAGTCAATCAGTTCCATTTGCAGGTCTATGGGTGCATCAAATGGGGTGATGATGGAAAGTACTATAAACACCTTAACTGCAATCAGATCAACTCTGTTCAAGATCTGAAAATGTTGCTCAAACTCAGTTTTCAGTGATGTTATTTTGTTCTTGTATTGATCCATGCTGTCATTCACTCCTTTCATACTCACTTCTTTCAAACTGGAAAAATGTACAGGATTGTTAGCCACAAGCTGTGTCTCCCACAGATTCAGTTTCTGATAAAATGCATGGATGCTGTCGAAGTATTCAGTTACAAGTTTGTTTCAACCTGGCAGATTGGTATTCAAAACATTTAAGTGTTGTGTTATATCCGCCATAAATGCCAGGTCATGAATCCATCTCAGATCATCCAGTTCCCTCACCATTTTCCTTTTCAGATTCATAAACTGCACAGTTTGCAAAAAACGTTTGAGCACAGCTCTGCGGCTTACCCACCTCAATTCTTTTTTTTTTATTAATTTTATTACAATCCATACAAAGCAATCAAGTTTTTACAAAAAGAAAAATTGAGTTAAGAACAGATCGATCCCCACCCCTGAGAGAGAGAGCAAGCCGAGCGGCGTTAAATTTAAGGCTTGTAAACATAACTAAATTAATAAATTCTCTGTGCTTTATGAACTTATTTTAAAATATTACTGATTAGATCCTGCCATGTTTTGAAAAAAGTCTGTTCAGATCCTCTAACTGAGTATTTGATTTTTTCCAATTTCAAATAATATAACACATCAGTTTCCCACTGACTTAAAAGAGGAGAGTTTGGGTTCTTCCAGTTTATCAGAATAATTCTGCGTGCCAAAAGTGTAGTGAATGCAATCACAATTTGTTTGTCTTTCTCCACTTTAAGCCCCTCTGGAAGAACCCCAAACACAGCTGTTAATGGGTTAGGAGGGATTGTGAGTCCAAGGCTATCTGAAAGGTAATGAAAAAATTTTGTCCAGAATAATGTTAATTTGGTGCAGGCCCAGAACATATGACCCAGTGAGGCTGGGACTTGGTTGCAACGTTCGCAGGTTGGATCATGCCCTGGAAACATTTTGAAGAGTTTTAGTCAAGACAGATGTGCTCGATATATAATTTTAAGTTGGATAATTGTATGCTTTGCGCATATGGAGCTCAAGTGAATTCTCTGCATTGCTACTTTACACTCCTTTTCTGATATATTAATTGAGAGATCTTTTTCTGGGTCCGAAATATACAGTACTAGCAAAATACCCGCGCTTCGCAGCGGAGAAGTAGTGTGTTAAAGAAGCAATGAAAAGAAAAGGAAACATTTTGAAAATAACGTAACCTGATTGTCAATGTAATTGTTTTGTCACTGTTGTGAGTGATGAGTGTTGTTGTCATATATATATATATTTACACACACACACATAAACATATATATATATATATATATATATATATACACATATCTATACATATACACATATATACATACATATATATCTACATATATACACACACATATATACACACATATACATACATACACACACATATATACACACAAATACATATTGTAGCGACCCGTGGAGGAGTCTTTTAAGATTTCGAGCGAACTCTGCCGCACCTCTCCGAAGCTGTCGGCTAGCGGCTTGCCAGCGTCATGCACGCAACTGCACCCAGCTCTTTAAGAAAGAGAACACTCGTGCCCCATACACCGCACGACTCGAGTGTCTCGGTAGTTTGCTTAGATAACATCTTAGCAAATAAACAGCTCTGTCCTGTTGTATCTTTTATTACAGAAGATAGTCAGAAACAAAAGCTCAACATTATTGCGCCCATTGCCAAGGTCAAGCACGAAGACACATTTCAATAAATTGGTACTTTTACAAAATAAATAACCCCCGGACGGCGATAACCCAAACCCACCCAACCAATTAAATACAAACACACCATTATTTACAACACAAATGACAATACGTAAATTCGACATACAATAAGCTTTTTATAAATTACCCATAATTTCCCCAAAACTATTTACATAAATTACCCATGAGGCGTCACTCCGCCAGCGCTTGCTGCCGGGTTGTTACACAGACCCCTCCTAAGAGGGTTAGTGTCCCCACAACCCTACTCATCACAGATAAAATCACGTAAATGTCCTGGCCGTCGACGGACACGCTTTGTCCTGCCGGAGGTGCCATCACTGGTGTCGGGCTCAGTCCTGTCACTGTCTGACTCGGTGCCGGGGGTGGAGGTTGGAGAACCGCTTATATTTTCGAGTTGTTGTTGCTCTGGGGCCAGTGGGTGGTATGGTGCTAAACGGTCCTTGTGCAGCACCACCCGCCTGCCTCGCCCAGGCATTCGGACTCGGAAAACTACCTCCGATATTTTGTCCAATATTTCTCCCGGTCCTTGCCAATGGTGGGCTAGTTTTGGGGACAATCCCGCTTCCGCTTGGGCAAAATACCCACACTTTGTCCCCTGGCTTCAGCGTCGGGCCATGAGCCCGCGAGTCATAAGCCCGTTTTTGGCGTGCTCCAGCTCCCTCCAGGGCCTCCCTGGCCAGTCGATGAACGGTGTCCAGCCGCTCTTTTAGCCGTCTAAAATAATCCATTTCGGGCCCACCAATAATCTCAGGCTCAGGGGGTGAGCCAAACACTAAATCCACCGGCGCGCGAAGTTCCCTTCCAAACATCAGCCCGCTGGCGTGCATTGGCTCGACTCCTGCACTGCTGTCCGATATGCCCATAGGACCAAAGGCAGATGTTGGTCCCAGTCCCGCTGGTGTTGACTGGTCAGAATTGCCAGTTGAGTGGCCAGGGTGCGATTAAATCGCCGACCAATCCATCACTTTGTGGGTGAAGGGGGGTGGTCCGTGTCTTTTTCACCCCAGTCGCTGACACACCTCTCTGAACAAACGGCTCTCAAAGTTCCGCCCTGATCGCTGTGGAGCTCGTCCGAACTCCAAATCGAGTGAACATTTCATCCACGAGTTTTGGGCAGCTGTGGGGCACTCTGATCCGAACTGCATACGCCTCTGGCCATTTGGTAAAGTAGTCCATTGCTACCAAAGCGTAGCGATTTCCGCTTCCGTTACAGGAAAAGGACCCAGTATGTCCACGCCAATTCTCTCCATGGGTGCCCGACCAGGTATCGTTGCAATGGCGCGTGAGAACGCGTTGACCAGGTCCTTTTGTGCAGTGCAGACGCGTCACAGCAGTGGACGTGTAGCTCTGCGCCTTGCCGACACCCGGGCCAATAAAACCGCTGCCGTAGTCGACGCACTGTCTTAGCGTTCCCGTAATGTCCGGATCCAGCCGCTCCGTGGACCCATCGGAGGACCTCGGCGCAAAGCCTGGGGAACCAGTAGTTGTAGCCGGTCAATTCCTCCCGGTGCGTGCCACCGCCTGTAGATTACGCCATCGTGCAACTCCAAGTTGCCCAACTGAGAGTGGAGTATTTTGAGTTCAGGCCCCTGTGACGACACGGTTTGCCAGTCGGGACGTTCTTGTGTCTCCAACCAGCCCTTTACCTTTTCTAGTGCTTGATCGTTCGCCTGTAACTGCCTCAATTGGTCAATAGTGTACGGCTCCCCTACTCCAACAGTGTCATCTATCCTTGCGGATGCGGACGATGGCCCCAGCCCCCTTTCTTCCTGTCGGCGGCAATATCGACATTCATTGCTGAGGCATGGACGCCTGGAGAGGGCATCAGCGTTGGCATGCTGCCGTCCCGGTCGGTGCTGTATCTCAAAGTCATATTCTTGTAGAATCTCCATCCACCTTGCCACCTGGCCCTCTGGTTGCCTGAAATTCAACATCCAGGTGAGGCTAGCATGGTCAGTCCGCAGTGTGAACCTAGTGCCCAATAGGTAGGGCCGAAAGTGCCGTGCCGCTAGGATCACTGCCAACAGTTCCCGCCGAGTGACACAGTAATTCCTCTCCGTCGACTGAGGCTGCAGCTGTAATAAGCTATCACTCTTTCTCCAGCCTCCCCCTTCTGTGAGAGCACGGCCCCAATCCCCACATTGCTAGCGTCAGTGTCCACCACAAAAGGTTGGTTGGGGTCAGGGTACGCCAGGACGGCGCTGACGAGGGCAGCCTTTAACTGTTGGAAGGCGGCTGTGCAATCCTCCGTCCACCCAAACTGTTGGCCCTTACTCGTTAGTCGGTGCAAAGGGCTGGCAATGGTCGCAAGTTTTTCTGAATCTTCGTAGTAGGAGGCTAAACCCAAAAGCTCCGCAGTTCAGTGATATTGGCTGGTGGGGCCAGTTGCTCACGGCAGTCACCTTCGGGTCTGTAGCCACCCCGCTCGCTGATTACGTGCCCTAGAAACTGAGTCTGTCGGGCGAGAAGATTGCATTTCTCAGGGTTTAACCGCAACCCGGCGCTACGAATGGCGGTCAGGACCTCCCTTAAATTGTGCACCGCCTGGTCAAAGTCTCTGGCATGAATCAGCAGGTCATCTAAATAGACCACACAACGGGTTCGGGGAATGTCTTTAGGACCCGCTCCATTAGTCTTTCAAACGTGGCCGGCGCATTACAAAGTCCAAACGGCATTACCTTAAACTGCCACAGCCCTTGTCCGATGGTGAATGCAGTTTTGGGTCGGTCCTCTGCTGCCAGTTCTACCTGCCAATATCCACTGCGCAAGTCCAAAGTGCTGAACCAACGGGATCCAGCCACATAGTCCAATGCATCATCGATGCGAGGCAATGGGTAAGAGTCTTTTCGAGTGACTGCATTTAATTTACGAAAGTCCACACAAGGCGCCAACCCCGTTTTCTTCCGCACCATGACCATGGGTGCGCCCAGGGACTGTCAGAAGGCTCAATGATGTCGTTGGTTACCATCTCGCGAATCAATTCTTCGCAGCTTGGCGTTTTGCAAGAGGCAATCTGTGGGGGCGCAACCGAATGGGGGCGGCGTGGCCAGTGTCAATGTGGTGTTTGACTAACGAGGTTCTGGTGCAGTCCTCTTCTCGAGCCGCAAAAATGTCCACAAAGTCGTTCAATACTTTCTGGAGTTGCTCCTGCTGTGGCGTGCTCAGCTGTTCACCACTTCGATGGCCCAATTCTTCCACAGCAGCAACCGCCTCAGTGGATGGGTGGTCGTGTGAGGAAAACCGTTGGGGAGCACTGGTCTGAGCTGCAATACTCTCCTGGGGGTCTCTTCAGTCCCTGCATCTTCCGAACAACGGTCGGGAGCCGGTGAGCCGTGGTGTCCAGGCAAATCCAAGCTAACAGCCCTTCCAGGATGATTCCAGCCCGATTGGAGCGACACAGTCTCATTACCTACGCGGAGGATGGCCCTGGACACATCAACGCATGCTCCCCAGTGGGCCAGCAAGTCTAACCCAATTATGCATTTGTCTTTAATGTCCGTGAGCCAGAATTCGTGGCTGGTCTGGCTCGTCCCTACTACTACAGTCAATAGTTTCTTTCCGGGCATTTTTGTCCGTTCACCCGTAACCGTCGCAGTTCGATGTTAGAAGGAGTCCAGTCTTTTGGAAGAGGACCAGCTGTTTCGGGCAACACTCCTCTCTGTAATAGACAAATAGTGGACCCCGTGTCCACTAAGGCACTGCATGGCCGTCCGTCTATAATGCAGTCTAGGTACAGTCCACCTGAAAACCCACAGCGCCCCACTTTAGGGCAGTCATTGCGGAGGGATGATGATGGCTGGGCGCGACTGACCTCCACACCCTCAGGTTGATCCCACTTCTGACACCAATGTAGCGACCCGTGGAGGAGTCTTTTAAGATTTCGAGCGAACTCTGCCGTGCACCTCTCCGAAGCTGTCGGCTGGCGGCTTGCCAGCGTCATGCACGCAACTGCACCCAGCTCTTTAAGAAAGAGAACACTCGTGCCCCATACACGCGACGACTCGAGTGTCTCGGTAGTTTGCTTAGATAACATCTTAGCAAATAAACAGCTCTGTCCTGTTGTATCTTTTTATTACAGAAGATAGTCAGAAACAAAAGCTCAACATTATTGCGCCATTGCCAAGGTCAAGCACTAAGACACATTTCAATAAATTGGTACTTTTTACAAAATAAATAACCCCCGGACGGCGATAACCCAAACCCACCCAACCAATTAAATACAAACACACCATTATTTACAACACAAATGACAATACGTAAATTCCGACATACAATAAGCTTTTTATAAATTACCCATAATTTCCCAAACTATTTACATAAATTACCCATGAAGTCACTCCATGCGCTTGCTGCGGGTTGTTACAATATATATATATATATATACATATATACACACACACATATATAAACATATATATACATATACATACATATCTACATATATACACACACAGCTATTTCAGATCAGTGCAATACGCTGTTTGTTAAAACGTTGACTCCCGCTCTTACGTGCAATAACAAATCAAATCATTCAGTTGTCTTTGCTCATATGTCATTTTAGAGCTGGGCGCCTGGCATCTTTTTGGCCACAGGTTCGTTTCTGTTTGCTGTGAGGTTCTGTGTTGTGGAGATTCTCAGGATGGATTGCAGGTGCTCATCAGTGAGGCGACTCCTGTGTGCTGTTTTGTTAGTCTTTATCACTGAGAAGAGCTTCTCACACAGATATGTGCTACCAAACATGCACAAGGTTCGAGCCGCATGTAGACGGACTTTTTTTGTTCATCAAAGTCACCAAAGCGCCGTGCAAACTCAGTGTGCAGTGCGCTCAGTTTATCAGCAAAGTGCGTATTTGGGAACACCGTAGTGACGACTTGGTTTAACAGTACTTGGCAACAGGGAAAGGGGGCAAGGTGAACTGGTGCATTTGTGTCTCCCATAAAAGCAGCTTCACTTGAAATCACTTTGTGATTGTGCACGGGTTAAAACGTCCGCTGAAGGGTCAGATTCTTATTTAATTATGCTGTTTTCTGTATCTTCTGAATTGCATTCAGGTTACCCTGATGCAAGGCAGCTGAAGCGCTGCATTATGGGATCTGTAGTTTATTGTGTTACCAGCGCTTCATATACCCGGCTTTAATAACAATAATACAGTATATAAAATGATCTCGGGCGGATATAATTACACGCCGGGCGGATGTGGCCATGCCCTTGAGTTTGACACATATGGACTAAATAGAACTTGAAAAGATATATTTTTCAAATGTGATCGCGCAATTCAGATAGAGTTGACGACGCTACAGCCTGCATGCCTCAGTGAGTGATCCTCCCCTCGCTCTTACATTTTTACCATTCATCTAATGAATACACTGAGTATGGCTTTACCAAAACAATCATTGATGGCGAATAAAGTATCCATTATTCGAGTATGTAGAGCGGGATATATATATATATATATATATATATACCCGCCGCATCGCAGCGAGAAGTAGTGTGTTAAAAAGGTAGAAAAGAAAAGGGAACATTTTAAAAATAACGTAACATGACTGTCAATATACAGTATTTGTTTTGTGAGTGTTACTGAGTGTTGCTGTCATCAAGGATTTGATTATCATTATTTCTTTCAATCAGGTTCGTATTTGTAGGATGTGTTGTGTTCAAGTTACATTCCGTGTTTGTCAATCGTTGTAAAGATGACAGGTTTCATTCATCGATTCGTTTCTTACTGCATCAATAAACAGCTCGTCTTCTTCTTTATCTGAGACCTGACACACTGCATGCACGGGTTTTTTTACACTGTCTTCCTTTAGCGGGACATTGACTTTTCCACCGTGTGCTTTGTTTCCGCAGTAGCTGGATTTATGAATATGCTTATCAGGCGCTTCATATTTTTTGCTGCCTTTTCAATTGTGTAATTCGGTTTTGTTCAGCGCTCTTTGGAACTGTTGCCTTTTATCTGTGCACTCGCCAGTTCACGTGAGCGCTCGGTGTACATGCATCGAAGGTTCCCAGCTGTGCTGGTGCCATCTCGTGCTATGTCCGTGGCTGTATTTAATGTTACCTTAGTCCTGGCACTTAAAACTTTCTCTCGCAGTTTCGCTGAGTTTGTGTCAAACACCACCCTGACCATCTCATCTTCCTCTCCATAAGCACAGTCCTTCACCCGTGAATATTTACCCGTGGCAGTTTGCTATTGGATTGCCGCTGACGGACGGCCTTATATGGGCAGGCACTAAATTACAAGCGCCAGCGCAGCCTGTCTATGAACTTAATTTAAAGTGTAGGTTTACATCGTGCTTTGTTTCCGAAGTAGCAGAACTCATGAATATGGTTGTATATGTCACTCGCCGCTTCTTATTGTTTCGCTGCCTTCTCAATTATATAATGCATGTTTTCTTAAGCGCTTTTTTGAGCTCTTCCTGGTTTTCTATGTACTGCGTGATTACGTGGGAGGCGTGATGATGTCACACGAAACTCCCCACGGCGTTGAAGCTCATCTCCATTACAGTAAATGGAGAAAAACTGCTTCCAGTTATGACCATTACGCGTAGAATTTCGATATAAAACCTGCCCAACTTTTGTAAGGAAGCTGTAAGGAATGAACCTGCCAAATTTCAGCCTTCCACCCACACGGGAAGTTGGAGAATTAGTGATGAGTCAGTGAGTGAGTGAGTGAGTGAGTGAGTGAGGGCTTTGCCTTTTATTATTATAGATCATATCATCTGCATATAATGAGATTTTCTGTTCCAGTCCTTCTCTGCTAATCCCCTTTATCTGATCAGTATTTCCAAAATGTATTGCCAGTGGTTCAATGGCAATCGCAAACAGCAGCGGTGACAAGGGGCATCCTTGTCTAGTGCCACGCTCTAGTTTAAAGTAGTCTGAGCAAATGTTGTTGATGCAAACTGAAGCTTCTGGGTTAGTATACAGTAATTTAATCCATGCACAAATGTTCGGGCCAAACCCAAACTTCTCCAATGTAGTAAAAAGGTATTTCCATTCAATCATGTTGAATGCTTTTTCTGCATCCAATGATAATAATATTTCTGGGGTGTTTGATTTAGTTGGTGAGTATATTACATTAAACAGGCGTCGAAGATTTGAAGATAAGTGTCGGCCCCTAATAAATCCAGTTTGGTCTTGTGATATTACTGAGGGGAGCACTTTCTCCATCCTTCTAGCTATGATTTTAGAGAGTATTTTAACATCGTTATTCAGAAGTGAAATTGGTCTGTATGATGCACATTGTAATAAGTCCTTATTTTGTTTTGGAAAGACAGTGATTAGTGCTTGGCGAAAGGTTTGTGGAAGAAATTGGTTATCTCTGGCTTCTGTAAATGTTGCTAATAGGAGGGGAGCTAGCTGAGCGAGAATTTCTTGTAAAATTCTGCAGGGTAGCCATCAGGGCCTGCTGCTTTCCCGCCTTGGAGTGACTTTATAGCATCTAGTAATTCTGATAATGCCAGAGGTTTATCAAGTTCCTCCACACTAAAAGGTCTATTTGTGGTATCTGTAATGTATCCAGAAATGCATTAGATTGTGTATTGTCTTCTTTAAACTCAGTAGTATATAGGGATTTATAGTAGTCTCTGAAAGTGTGCATTATATTTTTGTGTTCGATGATTTTATCTCCGTTCGTGTTAGTGATTACCGATATTGCGTTGCACATTTCTTGCTTGTGAATTTGTTGAACTAAAAGCTTATTAGCTTTCTCTCCATGTTCATAGTAATGATGTCTGGATTTGTAGATTAGTTGTTCAGTTTCTTTAGTTGTCAAGAGGTTTAATTCTGAATGTAGAGCCTGCCTCCTCCTATATAGAGTCTCGCTTGGTAGTCTGGCATGTTCTTCATCTATTTTAGTAATTTCGCTTTTTATCTCTGCTACTTTCTTTCTGTGGGAAAGATATGAGATAATCTGTCCTCTTAAGAAGGCCTTAAGAGTTTCCCAGAGTATTCCTGCAGAGATCTCGGGGATGTATTTGTCTCTAGAAAGAATTTGATTTGTTTGGATATAAATTCAGTACAATTCTCGTCAGCTAATAGAAGAGGGTTGAGGCGCCATCTGCGGGGTGAGTGTATGGGGCTTAGTAATTTTAGCTCCAAGATCATAGGTGCATGGTCAGAAATAACAATAGCATCGTATTTGCAAGATTTAATCTTAGGCAAGAAGTTATTGTCTATAAAGAAGTAATCAATCCTTGAGTAGCAATGATGTACTGGTGAGTAGAAAGAATATGTTCTTGAATTTGGGTTTAAAAACCTCCAGGGGTCTGATAAGTTGTGATCAGTTATAAACTTTGTAATTATCTTTGCGGTGTTAGATGCCGTTCCCCCTGTGGAACCTATCTAAAAGTGGATTTAGAACACAATTAAAGTCCCCAGCCATTATAACTTTATGAGTGTTCAGATTGGGAATGGATGCAAATAAATTTTGTATAAATTCCTTATCATCAACATTAGGTGCATAAACATTTATCAAAATCATTTTACAGTTAGATAAGTCTCCCATGACCATTACATATCTCCCTTCAGGATCCAATACTACATCTGATGCTACAAATGGTACTGTTCTATGTATGAGAATTCCCACACCTCTAGTTTTCTTTGTAAAACTAGAATGGAACATTTGGCCAGTCCAGTCTTTTTGCAGCCGGAACTGATCCTTGCTTAGTAAGTGGGTTTCCTGTAAAAATACTATTTTAGCATTTAGACCTGTTAGGTGAGAGAGTACTTTCTTTCTCTCTAATTCGTGATTCAGGTCTTTAACATTTCAGCTTACGAAGTTAACTGTCCCATCATGGAGACACTGATTCTGAGTATTTGGTGTCATTTTAAAGTCTTAACTGGAAGTGAGACAGCTTCGGTCTTAATTTCCTATACCCACCTGAATTCTGTGTGGTGGGGTAGGCCGTGTCTGACATTGTGCTCATTAAGCAAGGCGTCAAAGTAGCAGTGGTTGAGTTCTTTTGTGCAGATAAAGTCCACGGTTTTGATAACTACATTCATGACGCTATCCATTTAAACGATTTACTGCATAATGCTTCTTGGTGATGAATGCAATGTAGTCCCCAAAACTCTTCACTTCCAATTGATTTTGCTTTTTCTTTGAATTTGGCAACAACCCCTGCTTTCTTTCCACACATCGACAGTGTGCCATCGGTAGCTAGACTTCTAGCACGAGACCAGTTCACTTCTAGCTTATCCAAGCGTTTGAATATACATGTGAAAATGTCACTGGAAGTTGTTGGGTCTGTCATGGGAATAAGCTCAACAAACTCCTAATAAATGTTCAAACATTCATCAACACCTCTGATAAAAACAACAAGCTGGGCCAAATCAATCACATCTGTACTCTCATCTACTGCAACAGGAAAACAAATAAATGTCCTTACTTTCTCCTTCAATTGCCTTTGGAAGTCTTGTGCTATATCTGCAACTGTTTGTCTTGATAAACTTACTGTATATTCATAAAAGACTGTCGTCTGTCAGGGCAAAAAAGTTCAGGTGATTTCACTAAGCACATTTTAACAAACTGTCCTTCAGAAATCAGCTCCGATGCTGATGCAATCTAATGGGCAATAATAAAACTGGCCTTCACAGCTGCATCGCTCATTTCATAACTACTACTGAAGACAGACTGTTACTTTTTAAGAGCAGCAATTAAACATTTGACCTTGCCTTCTTGCAGTTTTCTAGTATATTGGTCGGACTTTTTTCCATGGCTGGCTTTTGGCTACTGACATTTGTTGGGAACAAATTAAATACATCTGTTTGTGGTTCACCTCAGAGAAAAATATTTTGTTGTCCATTTCTCCTGGAATACTTGACATTCAGTATACACCTTGTGTTTTTTAGATAAAGACATTTTGAATTAACTTGTTTAAACCACAAAAGAAAAAAAGTTTAGTTCACAAGTCTAATAAAGCAGGATTGCCAGATTTATAAGAAGGTTTCCAACAGAATGACTTGTCGAATCTGCCAGATTTATAGAAAACGGCCCGAACTAAAGTGAATTACATACTAAAACACTCTTAATCTGAACTGTTACTAGACATTTCCAACCAGATTTACCCTATTTCAACAAACAAGTCAGTCAGTTTACACTGTCTCTCTTGCAGCTTATATGGATATCTATATGAGAACAAATACATAAACAGCAGACAGTATTTATTGTATGTCACTGATCAGATCACGGGCCGGACAAAACCATTTGCTAAAATGAAAAGCATTCCTGTCAAACTGTAGATCAAATGTGCTTGAAATATGGGGCATGAAATATTATTTGGAATGCCATCTTGTACATATTTATGCTAAAAATGTACAAATGTTCAACAGGGACCTTGAGAGAAAAGAAAAAAACAATGCAATAAAGCACAAGAACTCATTTAAGAAGTTTACTTGACTAGTGACACAATGAGTGACGCAAAAGCACCATCCATAAAAAAGAATGAACTGACCAGGGGAATGTAGCTAGAAAATTGGAAGGGATGTTAACTCTTATCATTAAAGATATACTGAAACATAAAAAACAACTAGTTTCTTCCTTCCTTTAAAAATCATGAGTCAATGCTGAAAACTACAATTATAAGAAAATGACATACCTGCTGCCTATGCTCACTTGCAAGCACTTTGCAAGTCAGCATATTTTTCTCATTAGTTATGAAGGAGCAAGCTGTAAAGTAATTTGTGATTTTCAATGTTGAGTCTACATGCCATCTGCCAGAAAATAAAATAATCAGCAATTTTGTAATATTTTTTGCAAATAATAATTTCTTAAAAATCTTCACTGCTAGATGCACTTTGCATGTTGATTTAATTGTGCTTTTGAATTGACAGATGGACTGACATGGTCTGGATAAAAAAAAAAATGATAAACAGTATATAAATATATATACAAAGCAAAGGTAATTTAGGTCAGGGCCTATATCAGTAGGTGTTGGAAGCCATCCCCTGCAGTAGATAATTCTTAACCCACCCCGGAACGGATATCAGAAGACAACACAGGCACGAAAGAGTCCCTTGGATTAAACTAAAGAAGTACTAGGGGATCCGCCCCCTTCTCGCTTCGCTCGCCCAACCCTGTGTTTAGTTTACCAGATATACAATTTAAAGAGATTATTATTTTCATGGGAATTGTTACATATGCATTATTTTCACTTTTACTTTAAAACCATTTGTAAAAACAATACTTGTCCTTAATTTCAATTAATTACACCTCTTTCTCGCAGGACGTATAATACTGCTCGCGTTGTAAAGGTGGACGGCTGAATGCATGCTAAAGAGATGCCGTCGGATCATCTGCTGTCTTTCTGCTGCTGGCGAGCTGCCTGTTCTGCTTGTTGCATGTCATTGTTTTAAGAGCTGGGAACACATGATGCGTGTCTGCCAAAAGCAATCCAACAACTGCTAGGTTAGATGTCCATGAACTTGTTTTAAATGATGGCTCTCTGCCTTGTCTCACGTGACGTTGTAAAAACAATACTTGTCCTTTATTTCCGGCCCGGGGCATGGTTAAATCTCTTTCTCGCAGGACGTATAATGCTGCTTGCGTTGCGTGATGGGGGTCATGCTGTCGCGCTGCTCGTTGATCATTTTAAAGCCTGTACAGCCGCTGTCCTTTTTGCCACTTCGTGTCTCTGGTGCTCGTGTTGTGAAGAGGGGGGGTTAGGGTGTCTGAACGCACGCAAGGAGAACTTGTCGGATCATCTGCTGTGAGCTGCGTATTTTTGCTTGTCGCTTGTCATCGTTTTAAAAGCTGGGAGCAAGTTAAAGTGTCTCTCGATAGACTTCAAATTGTCTTCTGAGAAGATCACGTCTCATCTCCCTAGTCTGCCTCCCAAAGATTTTTTTTATAATAGACAGATAATGGAGCAGTGGGCAATACACAGTAAAAGATTATAAAGTACATTTCCTACTACTGGCAGCTTGAGGCTGTTATTGAGGCTGCTGTGGGATGTCTAGCCCTTTTGTTAAAAATGGGCCAGCAGTCTCTGGCAAAAAAACCTTGGGGCTGACAGATGGAACTATGGGAAATGGTATAGAAATGCTTCAGAGGATGCCAAACATGACATAGGATGTACTCCATGGATCAGACTTTAAAGAGGCCTGTATCATTTTACCAGAAAACTTGGAGGTGGGTGGGGGGTGTACAAGAGCCGGAACAAAGAAGAGAGGTGCAATAATGAATGAAGAAAGGGTAGAAGGCGTAGACAGGTCAGAGGTCTGACTTATTCCCTTATTGTAAGTTTTGGCCTCCAAAGTCCTGTGCATTTTTTGTTGTTACTTTTAATTGATGTTGGGAGGGTGGCTTTGAGTTGGATTACCACCACTTATGCTTCCTGGGCTATGCGTCCTGGTATTGGGGCTAAGGGAGGAAGGCCTAATTTGAATATTGCCATTTGTGTCTGCATTTTTTGAAGGTACAAAGTCACCATTATTAAGAAAAGAAAATAAAGAAAAATAGTTTTTCATGAAAAATCAAGTCTGCTTGTTTGTCACTATATATGTGTATATATATATATATATATATATATACAGTATACATATATATTTACATATATATCTATACTGATAAAAGGCAAAGCCCTCACTGACTGACTGACTCACTCATCACTAATTCTCCAACTTTCGGTGTAAGTATAAGGCTGAAATTTGGCAGGCTCATTCCTTACAGCTTACTTACAAAAGCTGGGCAGGTTTCATTTCAAAATTCTACGCGTAATGGTCATAACTGGAACGTATTTTCACCCATATACTGTAATAGACTGCAGCTTGATAGCCGTGGGAGGCGGTGTTTCGTATTAAAGCATTTAACCAATCACATTTCAGCCATCATTTGTTTCCAGGCAGAGAGGCTTTCACAATCCGGTGTGCAGGCACTCTAACACAGAATAAATGTTGATTAACCTGCTGCTTCAACCAATCAGATTTTGAGTTGGTGTCAGTAGGGCCCTCTAGCAGGCATTCGGCAACGTTACCGTATTCAGATCCATTGATTGGATAGAAGCAGATATGAGAAACTCTACGAGGCCACTGAATGCACTGCAAACGCTCCGAGCGAAAGATCGTTGCACGCACTACGGCCAACTCCATGGCAGGATTCTGGACAATATTATTTGCCAGACACAGACCAGATTTCAAGACCACGAAAACCTGATGTTTGTCACGCTCCTCGAGCCCCAGAAGTTTCGGGAATACAAGAAAAATTTCACGCAAGCAGCCTTCTCCAGTTTAACACAAGAGCCACGGAGCACTTTTTGATCTGTCTCGGCTAAAAACAGAACTGACTGTAATGTATGCCATGGATGATTTTGTAGGAAAATCTCCCACTGATCTCCTTGACTTCCTTCATCAGAAAAATCTGAATGAGAGCATGGGGCAGCTGTTCACATTGGTATATTTGGCGGTGAGCATTCCTGCGTCTTTCGAGCGGACATTGTCAGCCCTAAAGCAAAATCAAAATTATGCCAGAAATAACATATGGCTGGTTCACCTTTCAGCATTAGCTTCAAATGTGATAGAATGGGACGTTTTGATGGAACTGAAGCACACGGATAATCCGTACGACAGAGTAATTGAACTGTTTTTCAGGAAAGAGAGGAGGATGGTTTTGTTTACAAATAATCAGAATTTTTGGTGAGTAAAATGTTGCGATTTTCCTAAATAATATTGCAAGTTTGAGTTAATATTGATGTTTTTTATGTGTGTCGCGGCTGTGGCTGCAGTAGAAAGGAACTTGTTCACCCCGGTTTGTCTATTCAATAAAGGCATTTATTGTGGCTACAGGAGTTATATATATATATATATATATATATATATATATATATATATATATATTGTCAGGGATGCCAGGGGTCATGACCCGGCCGGGACGACATGAAGGACCGGATGTGGGTCTGCAACCACCCTGGATCACGTGGGGGATGCATTCCGGGTTGCTTTGGGGGCCACGGGTCGAGGGCATGGAAGCCCTACCCTGTAGGGGCCCGTGGTCACCGCCAGGAGGCACCCCAATGCCTTGGGGACCTGTTACCTCAGCACTTCCGCCACACCAGGAAGTGCTGGGGGGAAGATTTATGATGGTGCCCGGAGAGCAGCCGGGAGGACAGCCGGCACTTCCGCCACGCTGTGGCGTGGCCAGAAGAGGAATGCCGGGAACACCTGGTGCTCATCCGGGTACCATATAAAAGGGGCCGTCTCCATTCATTCAAGGCTATAGTCGGGTGGAAGGAGGACGAGGCAAGAGGAACTGTGGAGGCGGCCCGAAGACAAGGCATTGTGAGGCCAGGACTGTGTGAATTGGGGTTTGTGCACGTGACCGGGTCTGTGTGACCAATGAACTGGGGTCTTTGTGACCATTATTAGTATTGTACAGTATATAGTGTAAATAAACGTGTGGTGGAAAAAGAACAACATGTCTGCCTGTCTGTGTCCGGGTCAACCTCCACAATATATATATATATAAACGAACCACACGCCGTGGCGCAACATGAGAGGCTTCGCCTCTAGCACTGACGTTCGAGGTTCAATTCCCAAGAAGGGGTGCAGTGAGTGTATATGCCTGATGAGCCCAGAATTAGGGCGAAACACGGGCCGCGTACTCTTTGCATTATTTGACAGTAAAACTATTTCAATAGATTAAATATATATATATCAGCACTTCCCGATTCATTTTACCCTCGCACCCCCTTGGTTTGAGAATAAGTATTAAAAAATATGAGATTAATGCAGAAAAACAGATCACCAATTGAAGCTTTATGAATAATGGATACTTTATTTGCCATCAATAATTGTTTTGGTAAAGCCATCCTCAGTGTAATCCTCCTTCCATTTCGTAATTGTTTTGCGACTAGCCATGATTAAATGAACGGTAAAAAAGTAAGACCGAAGCGAGGGTGACTTACTGAAGCAGGCAAGCGAGAGCTCAATAGCTCGCAGGTGCGATATAGTGCGCGTCAAGTCGATTTAAAATGCGCGATCACATTTGAAAAAATATCTTTTCAAGTTCTATTTGGATATAAGTAGGTTCTATTTAGACGACAGAAATATCTTTGGTAGGAATGTCAGGTGAATTTAGTCTTTAAATTTCTATGGTGAAGAAAAATTTATGCAATGATGACTACATTCAACTTCCATTCCTACCAAACATATTTCTGTCGACTAAATAAAAATTACTTATATTTAAAATTTAAATAGAACTTGAACAGATTCGACAGTTCATAATACCCATGCAGCACTAAGTGCACGTAAGAGCAGGAGTCATCCGTTTTAACAAGCAGCGTATTGCACTGATACGAAATAGCCTGTCCATTTAATTATTTAGGAATGGATAGATAAATTAAGATTTTGTACAAATAATGTTTTTCATTTTTCTTCCTCGATGGATTCTGGAACCCCCACCAACAGCTGCTCCCATCCCAAAGGGTAGGTATATATGTGTGTGTGTGTGTGTGTGTGTGTGTGTGTATGTGTGTAATATATGACAGCAACAAAACAATTACATTCACAATCATGTTACGTTATTTTCAAAATGTTTCCTTTTCTTTTTCATTACTTCTTTAACACACTATTTCTCTGCTGCGAAGCGCGGGTATTTTGCTAGCATACATATATATATAGTGTGTTGTACTTTAAAACAAACTTTTAAACTAAGATGTTTTAATTGCCAAAGGACCATGGTCTGAAATAACTAGGTAATTAGAGTTTTTTAAAATAGCACCAAGCATAAAAATATTGATACCTGTAGTAGAAAATAAAAAAAAAGAAATAAGGAAATATTAACCATGCAAAAAAAATGTATATTTTAGTTACTAAGTGGCTCTGCAATATATACAATTTAAAGAGACTGTTATTTTCATTTCATTCATTTTTTATTTCTTGATATTGCCAGTAAGAAAGCTGTAGTGAATGAGTTGCACAACAATCTTTTTAAAGCCTGTACAGCAGCTGTCCTTAAAGCCAGCTGCCTGCTTGTTCCATGCTGTGTGATCTGCATGTCGCACTGCGTGTCATTCATTTAAAAGTCTGTACAGCAGTTGCTGCTGCTTGTGACGTGCTATGTGATCTGCATGTTGTGCTGCGCGACGATCATTTAAAAGCCTGTACAGCAGCTATCCTTTAAGTCTTCTGCTGCTTGTTCCGTGTTGCATGATTTGCATGTCACACTGCACATCATTCATTCAAAAGTCTGTACAGCAGCTACTGCTGCTTGTGACATGCTGTGTGATCTGCATGTTGCACTTTAAAAGCGTGTACAGCGATCCTGCTGTGCATGTGTACCACGTGTCAATTGTGCATTTTTCAAAGTGTCTTCTGAATTTTTGTGTACGACGGCAACGTTCTATTTTGTCATCTACTCTTTGTCCTTTATTTCCGGCCCCGGGCGTGGTTAAATGTCTGTCTTGCTTTGCGTATAACGCTGCTCACATTGTGAAGTTGGAGGGGTGGAAGTTAGCTGAACGCATGCTAAGGGGTTGCGGTCAGATCAGCTGCTGTCTTGCTGCTGTTGCCGGTAAGCTGCATGTTCTGCTTGTTGCGCTGCACGTTGATCATTTGAAATCCTGTACAGTAGCTGTCCTTTTGCCACTTCGCGTCTCTGCTGCTCGCGTTGTGATGGGGGGGGCGGGGGCTAAACACACGCTAAAGAGTGCGGTTGGATCATCTGCTGGCAAGCTGCGTGTTCTGCTTGTTGTGCTGTGCGTCAATCATTTAAAAGCAGCTGTCCTTTTGTCTCACTGCCTTATCTCTTGTGACATCAGAGTGTCTTCCGAGAAGATCGCGTCTTGTCTCCCTCATCTCCCTCACAAGATTTTTTTTTTTTATAATAGAGAGATATATCGTATGTGTGATTGAATTTAAAAAGAAAAAGAGTATTATTCAATAGGTAAAACAGGCAAAATGCTAAGTATTATACTTTGTTTTATTTGCAATTAACCTTTTATTATTTTGTTTTCCATTGTGCTTTAATAAATAAAACTGTTACCACATTAACTTATTATAATTCTACAGTATATTTTTCTGGTCTCACTGGTTCAGTTGGGGGGTGTCAAACTAGGAGGTCTTAAAGGGTTAAACTGGAATTGGGATGTGAACTACAGAACAACAGGGGCTTCAGGTCTTCAAAAGGTAACAAAATCTTTTAAAGCAACATTGCCATGTGGTAGAACAAGAGGTCTGGAAACACAGAGGGGATCTTACAAACCCTATGGTCACCATTGTCTCATGATCTCCCACCCTTCAGCCAGGAAAAGTGAGACAGATAACCTGTACAAGGTTCCCTCTAAGTTTTGTACTGAGGAGCAGATTTTTTCACTTTTGCTACACAGGCATTTTACTCTTGCCCTGCTGTTCTTTCTTGACAGCATAGGTGCCCTCCTGACACACCACTCATGTAGATTTAATTTGTGCAGCCCATTTCTAATTTTAGATTAATTTACTTTGACATCTAATGTGGTAAAAGCTAACTGTAAATCTTATGATCCGAGGGTACTTCGAGTCTTCTTTCAGCATCTTGCATTCTGCTATTGCGCTGAACTTGCTGGGCCAGCCTGGCCTGGACAAGTTAGCAATTGTTTGAAATCTTCTCCACTTTTAGATAATCTTCTGGACAGTGAAATGGTTGACTTCCAATTGTTTGGACATCCTTTTAAATGCTTTCCTGTCTCTTGGGCATGTACAACCTTCTTCCTAATGGTCTCAGGGAACTCTTCAGATCTAGGCATGATGATAACTGTTGATGGTTGAAATTCACCAAAATGTTTTTTGCGGTGAATATCATGTTTGTCAGTGATCTTGTTTACCATATATTGTCCTGGAAGTTCACTGACTGGTTCTCAATGATCTATGATGTTTTGCAAGACCAGTGTGACATAACAGAACTGTAGCAGCCATGCATAGAACTTTCATGAATGTCTACTTCAACATCATTGTCGATCTGCTTCAGGCTTGTGTGATGTCACAACCCAATCAGTACTCCAGCTGGATTTCCATCAAACACGCGTTTTTAAACTTGCAGTATTTTCATTTGTAGGGTAGATTAACTGACCATAACATGCATAATTAGCCATGTGCCCAGCTACATCTCAAAACAAGTCTTAAAGAAGTACTCCCCTCATCAAAAACCACAAAAGACCCTGTGAAATAATAATCAGGAAATATTTATCACTGTTCCCAAGGCAGTTCATTCTTCTTGATGAAAGAAAAAAGTGCAAAGCATTTGCAACGGTACATGGAACAACAAAAAAGACGTTCTAGCTACACCTGGAGCTGTGATTTTAAATTATGGAAACTGTCTATCTCATACAACCATTTCATGGTAGGATTTAATGTAATTGTGTATTCCATGATTTGAACTCACTGAAGGCAATGATCTATATTTTATTTACTTAATTGGGATTTTATGGCCATTTAATGTATTTTGTTTGTGGTTTTAATTCCGCCTACGTCTTTTGTTGTTAGAGTCATGGTGGCACTGTGGTTAGCAAAACTGCCTCAGAGCTCAAATCACATTTTTGGCCACAATAATCATTCCAACATAGTTGGCAGGCACTTTTCTAGCTACAGGAACACTTAACACACCACTTCAAAATTATATTCCACTCAAAACTAGTTTAGTTCCTCATCTAGTTTAGTTTGCTAACAACACTTCAGTAACAAAGAGCAAACCAAACTGAGGTTTGAATAAAACAGGTTCCTCCAAGATCCCTCCTTATGATGCTTTAATCATTTGCAACTGACTGTAATTTTAAGTATTTAAGAAAGTAATATGTGTAAGGTTGCATTTACTTTTTCCGCAAGCAAAATTGACATTTATGTTTACTGAAATTATACAGTGGTGTACAGAATGTAAATGTGTCATGATGTTTGTTATATTTTATTTCTTTTCTCTAAAGATACTGTTCAAATGAATATCAAACCTTGTTATGTCCACATATGTTTAAAAAAAAATCATGGGGTTGTACTCATTTTTTCATATAACTGGACATGTTTAAAAATGATACACTGCACCATCATTTGCATCTTAATAGCAAGTAATTATATATTATGTAAGCTGTAAGCACAAGGGGGAGCCATTGAGCCCCAAACCACAGACACAACAATACCTGACACAATTCTAGATTCAAATAAAGGTTTTTATTTGACAAAATCACCCTTTTCATAAGTACATCATATACTATTTTCCTTCCTCTTCCAAGAGAGCATTGTCTACTGCCTCCTGACTCTGGTGCCCTGTCAACATGGATATCTGAACTGAGCGTTTTTCTGCCGTCTGTAGTGTCAGAGGAGCGCAGACTAAATACAGAGCGGTTTTCTGATCATTGCAGAGAATTGGGCCGTCCACACAGGCTTTCACCACTTGTGTTTGGTCGGATGCGCATTCAGAAGGCATCAAAAACATCTTATGCAGCTTTTTCTTGCCATCAATTTCTGCCAAAATCCCAATGAACGCAAAGAAAATACTCAGTTAATGTTCTGGAGGACCGGATATGTCCTATGATTACATGTATATATACATTTACACACATTATCAAAAAAATAATGATAATAA
This sequence comes from Polypterus senegalus, assembly GCF_016835505.1. Classification (NCBI taxonomy): domain Eukaryota; kingdom Metazoa; phylum Chordata; class Cladistia; order Polypteriformes; family Polypteridae; genus Polypterus; species Polypterus senegalus. The sequence continues at coordinate 147,698,517 of NC_053160.1, read as the reverse complement.
TGGAGAATTTGAAAGTTTGTAGGTTTGTACTAATGATGTAACTTTATACTATGGATTATTAATTCCGAGTGCATACACGAGTACTGTTGGTATATGTGCTTAATTCAAGGTGACAAGTAGCACCTCTTCAGGGCTAACACTGACTCGCATATTGGTTGACTGGCGTGTAATATGGTGATGTACCAGCTGCAGCAGGTAATCAAAGCTAAAAACTGACATCCAACAGTATTTGAAAAACTTATGTGGAAACTGTCACATTTCTTCATAGATTACACACATGTTGTACAGTAAGATAAAGAACCCATTAGCAGCGGTGATGTTTTCTCTGCCTACTTCGCCATATCAGCAGCATTTTTAACACAAGGAGATTAATGTTCAGATCTAATAAAGTGAACTGATCCATATTTCGGGAATCCAATGAAGGATGAACCTTAAACCCCACAGGCTAAAACCATTACGAACTGCCTGATAACTGCCACCCATAGGTAAATACACAAAACTACAATCTGGTCTGCAGGCTGGCATTTAACCAAGATTTGAACACCCATGTAGACTGGGTCTTACTCAATTAAAGTGAGGTAGCTGACTTTCTTTTAAAGTCAACCCAAAAACGTCTTGCTGTTTCCTGCCCAAGTCATCCAGAGCTGTTTTGGGTTGTGCGGAAACCAGGGCAGTCCTCCCATGGCAGTGCCTTCTGGCGTTCCCTAAAGGGCCGTGTTTCTGGACTCCAATTCCCATGCCATCCTATGCGTATCCTAATCATGTTCAGCCCTGAGGAACACTGCCACCTGTCGTGTGGGGAAATGACCTGCTCCTGGTACGCCTATTTGCCGGTCCTTCCCTTATGGCCTCCTGGCCGGGATATAGAAATGTTTCATAGGACTTAACTGTCCCTCCATCCTGGCACTGACAATGCTTATCCAAGAACACTGACATTTGTATTTTGCTAGATATAAAAAACAATTTTAACTCTACATTGCAACTTTGTAAGTTATAAGAAAAAATGTTAGAGAAACTTGCATGGAAACAGATTAAGACTGGCAGACAATCAAATTCAGCATGTTATATAATCTAGTTCTACCTTAATATTTAAATGTCTGTATACTTAAAACATTGTTTAGGTGGTTCAGTGAGGCATTTATTGCAAATCATTTGCCAAAAATCATATAAGAAATATTATTCTATGTTCTTCTTTTAATGTTGACAGACACCAAAGCAGAAGAAATAAATAAGAATATCATTATAATATATCAATAGCTCACTAAGCTGATCCTATGGGATGCCTTTGGCTGCAGGTGATTCATTCTTGCTTTTCATTTGCAGCGTATTTCCCTGCTCTCATTTTGAAGTCAGAATGACACTGCTATATATGAATTACCATTGTATACAAAATTTAAAAATGTTTGTATTATTGCCAAAACATTAAACTCTCTAGTTTCCTCTTTGTTCAATGTCTTCTTCTTAATTCACATTTGTCTGTACAGCTCCTTGTGGAATTTGCTTGTTGTTTTACAGATTCGTTTGGATTAGTTTTGCTTCCTCCTGCATCCCAAAGTATTTACACTGAATTAAATGATGACTGTAAACTGACCCAGGAGGAGTGAATGTGACGATGTACCTGTATATGAGAGTGTGCCCTGTGATGGACTGGCAAAACAGACATTTATATGTTTGTTTCTTGCCTTCCACCCAATGTTTCTGGAATAAACTCTAATTTGCCCCAATCCCCAGTGAAAAAGTTAAGGTACTAAAATTGAATGGCATATGTGCCAGTCAAAATGAGGTATTGGTTGAAAGAAAACTATGTTCCCCAAGGTGGAATTGGAATGCTAGTGCATAACTGAAGTGTATAACCATCCAAATGTTAGGTGTACAATATGAACTGGGATGGAAGCATCCTTTAAAAAAAGGAATAAATGGTGCAACACCGTCATGGTAAATGAATAAACATTCATGCTTTAGAAAAACAAATGCGACATGCATAAAAGAAGAACATGAATGTGAAAACTGCAAATGTCTGCAGTCTCCTTCACTCATTTCTGCACAATAAGTGGAGCCAACATGCAAGAGTTCCCAAAGAGCTGCCCATCTGCATCCCACCTGAGCCAGCATGATGAACAAAGTAAGTCATGTTACTGACATGCATGAAAAGCGTGAAAATGCTACTTGGTGAAAGAAAGTTGTGGATTGCCGCTTTGGGAGATAACTATGCCCGGTAAAATGTGTAGTACATATGGGTCAGCTTGAATGTTGATTTTTGCCAGTTTCTTACTATATTTCCTGTTGTATTGTCTTTTATTTAACACTTTAATTAAAGAGATGTTTCCATCTAACAGTTACAAATGTAGATTGCCGTTATAGATTGGGCATCATATAAAAATTTGGTTCATGATAAAAACCATTTACCCACCATTTTAATTTTGCAAACTTTTTAAGAGTCACTTGCCAAGCACTTACAGGACAGTGGGTTATAAAATGATCTACATGACACTAAAACCATATGGTATATGTAGTAGCTGAAGTGAATAAAAATGAATCAAAAACTCATTAACAATATTATTTTCCACACTGGCTCACTGGGTTATAAGTGTGATTTTGATTCTGCTTTAGTTAAATAAAATTCTGGCTTCAGTTCTAATTGCAAATGAAAAAAAGAGGCTGACTGTGTTTTAGATTGTGAGCCTAAAGTGTGCCGGCCAGTTGCCAATATGAAATGGTGTTACAGTCAGGACACCATGCGAAGAATTTTTGCTCATAATGAAATTCTTCACTCACAAGATTGTTTTTACATTTTTTTCTGAAGTGTTACATAATTTAAGGGCAGTTAGGGTGGAAAAGACACTATATGGCACTGAACTCTTATAGTCTAGTAGAAGAAGTGAAAATAAAAAATGACTTTAAATATTTGCAGAACTGTGTTGAATCAAAATTAACAAAATTGTTTAACAAAGTAAGTTCATGAAGTTATCATTCTGATTCTAATCTAATACTATAAAATCCTGGCTACAATTCTTATTTCAAACAAAAATAAAAAAAAACAGGAACTGACAGTCTTTCAGCCATTCAGTGATGAAAAGCAATATGCTGCAGCTCACAAATTTTATTTCTTGTTTCACTCTTTCATTAACTGATTGTGCTGTTTAAACTTTTTAAATCAGCCAAGGGAGCCAGAAAGTTGGAGGTTAGGTAGTTCTAATCACTAATCATATTGCCAGCATGTGGGGATCTGTTGCATGTTGATTAGCACATGAAAGTAAAAATTTCACATTGCTCTGTACACATGCCAATAAATCTGAAAAATAAAATAATAATCAAAGAAGGCAAAAATACACAAAAAAGCAATCCACTATTTAAAAACCAGAAATAATAAAATAGTTTAATTTTTAGGGTAAATGGATGTTAAATTCCTTTTACTAATAGTAAGTTTAAATATTTGTAACTATTTGTCACAGTGTTCTGGCATTCCGTTCAGGACTGTTTTCCTGCCTTACGCCTGATGCTGCCAGGATAGGATCTGGCTCCATGCAATGCTGACATGGAATACGCAGGTTTGAGAGTGTAGTTATGTTATGTTGTATTTTCTCCTTGTAGAATTTATAATTTTAAAAGACAAAAGCAACTGTTTCCATGCTTTCTTTAACCCAGTGAAACCCATAAATTTCTCTCAAACTGCTTTATCCAGTATACTGCTTTGAAGAGCCCCAGAACGAGAACCATAGTACATCATAGGGTACAGTTGATCCTAACTTCACACATGCTAATTAGACTACATGTCTTTGTACTGAAGTGCCTATTTAAACACAAGTAAATTTGTAGAAAATACGTAACCTCTCTCTCTCTAAATATACAAACACACGCACACACAAACACATTGTTATGCATGTGCGTCAGAGGGTCACCTTTCGGGCTCATCTAAATTACATAATACCACTCTGGAATGAGAGGGAATGCTGGTGCTAATCATGTCATCTTCCCTTCCCTGCACAGTGCCGAGAAGATGCCTAGTAAGGGCAGCTAACCCCACTCCTTCTGGTCTGCCTCCTATAAGTTCTGAGTTCTGCGAAGGAAACATCATACTGTGATGAGAGCACCCCGCAAGACAGAGCTCCATCCTCATGACCTACATTCAAAGAACCCTTCATTTAAGCCATTGTCCAGAGACAGCGATTCAAACAAAAAAGATTCTTGTAAGCATTTTCCCTTTAGCGAGATCAACAAGAAGAGAGAACAAAGGGTTGTTACTTCTAGGGGAGCACTGTCTGGGTGGTTGCTGTGGCCAGTAATGATGCCTCCTTCCAGGATGCCCAGGCCTTTACAGCAGCTGGACCTGAAGGGGAAGGGTTAAATGCCTTCCTTTGGTGGCTTCTCAGAGCTATGGGGAAAGAAGGAAAAGACATCATTAGTTACAGGGCCCCTTCTTGTTTCAGCAGGTTATTAAACTCCTCAAGTGAGCTTGTGAGGATGTCCACAAACACACACAAACATACAAACATACATACATACATACCAGGCCCTTTATATCTCTTGAGTGTTCCTGGCACTGGCCCCATCTTCTCTTTTTGGTCTTGTGGATACAGTAATAGTAGTGGTAGTAGTAGTATTGTCACATGGACAGAGTACAAAGAATTTCTTACTTGCATGTTTAAGCAAAATGCAACACAATGCCATTCCCTGGCACATTGATAAACTTCATTTTATTGAATAGATGTTTTGAATCAGTTTACCTGATGTTCAGCTATGCTCCCAGTCCATGAAACCTTGTGAAAAAATTTCTAATTCATAAATCTGTTATTGATGTAAATTTTGTGTCTTCGAAGTTAGTTTACATTATTCACTTAGATTATATCTCAGAAAATACTTGGAAATGATTAGGAATGTCTGACTATAAAAGTTATTCTCAGGTCTCTTTTCTATTTGTTGACATTAAGCTCTCACCCCAGATTCTCATTATTTAAGATGCTTCATTGTCAAACTCTTCTCTGAAGCTAAGCTCTTTCTCACTTTACACTTAAAATCTCTAGGGCTTGTTTCATAGGACAATTGTCTATCTCCCTTTTATAACCAAATACTCTTACATTGAGGGTCAGTTGGGTATCAATGACATTGAGGACTAGACTATATGCACTCTGCACTTTAAATCATGGGTGTCTAAAGCTCTGTGATACTACGCTTCCCTACCTCAGTTTAATTCTTCCTTTTTCCCTGTGACACACTTGTTTCCTGCAGTGGTGATGACTGCGCTACTGCTAGGTAGTTTCTTTATACCCTTGCCCTGGTCATTCATTAATCACCTACTGACTTTTACTCTAATTCATTTTAGGCAGACGAAAAGGTCATATGTATCAGTGCTGCATTGCTTCATTCATGGAAAAATTTGTAATGCTATAATAGATAAGCAATAAACATTGATAAACAAAGAAGATGAATACATTTAATACTTACAACAATATCTTCTGGAAATGTATCATTGCTGAAAGAGCCATCTTCAAACAAGACTTCATAAAACGTCTGGGAGATAACTTTGGTAACCCGGCAGCTGTAATACCTTAGGTTTTTGTGTTTTGTAATTACAGTTTGTCCAAGCGAGATGTTCTTCATGCATGGTTTGTTTTTCTGCAACAATGATAAATGATATTATTAAGGAAAAATGGAAAACAGCAATTCAAATGGTTTTAAACTGTTAAATTCTCTTCATTACATAACAATCATGGATACTTTTAGGTTAACACTACTAGCTCTATACAGGCATCATTGACAAGAGCAAAATTATTTGCTACTAGCTTTCTTGTACTAGACAAGCACCTAATAAAACTCGCCTAGAGTTTTTGTCATGTCTCTAGCGGAATTATTTCCTTTCCAATTAACATTCACTTTTCCTTAGCTATTTCTACGTTTTCAAGGTAAACCGGAGATTATTCAGAAAATGTTATTTTATTTCTGTATTATGTTTCTTTCTGTTTTACATTATTTACATATATGGAGGTGGAGCTAATTCTAAAGTATGGGGGGAGTCAAGCTAAAGTTAGAAAATGGGATTTATCAGAAAATGGAACAAACCTTAACAAAACTGATAATGTCATTTCTCAATGTAGTCTCCACCCTTCTCGATGCACTTGTGCCACCTGCCTGGATTCCAATAGAATAAAAGATTTTGTCTTGTCCATTATCAGTTTTGTTAAGGTTTGTTCCACTCTCTAATAAATTCTATTTTCTAACTTTAGCTTGACTCACCCTCGTATTTACTGATTAGCTCTAACACATGGCTAGCATTTCAATAATGTACAGTATTACCATTTCAATTATGTTGTATTTGTGAAGCATACAGCATTTAAATGCTTTTGCTTAAATAGATGGACAGTATTATATTATGTTTGCTCTGCCAAGGTGGAAGAAAGATTACCAGACCTAATAGCACATAAAACAGAACAGAGAAATGAAAGAAGAAAATCATATACCATAAACAGACCAGGGTTGAAACCAAAAATAAAAGTCAAAATCCCATGAAGAATCCAAAATTCCTAATTATCTTTAAACTAGTCACTACATGGAAGGTATTTATAATTCAATCCATGAACTTGGATATTGATGTGGCATGTTGCCATCTAAAATACTGGTGTTTAGATGTGTGATATCTCTGTCACACATGAGCCACATGGATCTGGCAATGTAAGCAGTTCCACCCCAGGATAAGAGGGCACGCTGATGCTAAAATTGTCAACAAAAAATGCCCATGAAAGACGATTGACCCCACATCCATCGCCCAGAGAAAATCCTGTCCCACCTGGTCTCACCTCTGTAAAGCTGGCCCATTCTTGGAAGATGGGGGCCAGACACCAAACTGACTAACTAAAGACAGAAAGACAGAGCTTCTACATGCCTGTTTGAGTGCTAAAGCCTTGAATTTTTTATATTTTTGTTTGAGCCATTGTCACCTGACTTTTTTGTTACAATGAATAGGAGTTACCAGGGTGATACCCCAACATTTGTTTGGCTCATCGAGTCGTCTGCTTACGCAGCCACCATTACATCACCTAAAATCAATAGAATGCCATTACCAATAATAAAAAAATCAATGAAATGGTGGTGCTTATGATTGTGAAAAAAAGGAAAAACAAAATGGTGGAATTGAAGTGCCAAAAATATATATTTGGATAATAAGTCATAGTCTCAGAACCATGATACACATGGAGTTTGCATGCATTAAAACGACCAAATTACAAAAATGTCATCTAAAATACAGAATTAAATACATTTTTGAGCAGGCTGTATAAGTGCCCTGATTACAGACATGATTTTTTAATGCCTGGAAGCAGTTAAAGCTTCTTATTTTACAGAGTATGCATCCACACTCAGTGCTTAGTTTGTGAAATGGTTTGTACAGGGGGATCATTCCTGCCTTGCACTCTATGCTTGCTGGGATGGGTTCCAGCCCCACACATCCCTACTCAGGATTTAGGGTGCATTGAAACTGATATGGTATGATGCAGCTCCAATAATACAAAATCAGTTTTTACTAACAGGATATATGAAATGTATTTATTTTTGGTTTCTATTACTGCTTATTATGAAATGAAGATGAAAACGCAGTAGTGACATAACATAAAACCTATCACATATTTACTAAATGATAGAAATTACATTTGTAATATATTGCAACGTACCTTTGTTATTTATTAGTATATTTGTGCAAATTGTTTTAATGTACCAAGCTTTTATGAATTTTATAACCTCAACCATTACAGTAAATGTACTGGCTTTATATTTTGACATTTTGGACCCTTGCTTTCTCCAAGAGTTGCAATTTCAAGTTAGGCTCTTCAGAGTAAATTGATGGAAACTGTAGCAGAAATGTTAATATGGTTTTAAAAATATGTGATATAGTTCAATTACACATAATGCAACAAAAAACAATCTATATATTACAAAATAGAACATTTTTCTTTATAATACGTAACCACTCCTAACCCCAGGGTTTCAGAGTGCTGAGATGACTGCAATATCTAATTTGTATCATTTTCTTCACCTGCATTTTGAAATGTAAAATTCTGAATTTTACAATAACAGACCAATACATCTGGAAACAAACAGATTTATTTAAGTTAGTTTATTGAACACTAAGAGATAAACAAAAGTATAGTTGTGACTACACTACCAGTCACAAGTTTTAGAACACCTCAGTTTTTCTTCAACTTTAATCAGTTGAAATGCAACAAGTGACCTAAAATGCTGAAAAGGTAAGCAGTAAACTACCAGAGGCTTAAATTTTAAAATGTAGGTTAGTAGAAACTGAAAAATGGAAATTTCATAATATTACAAATGGGCCTTCTTCAGGGAACAACTAATAGGTTACAACCTACAGATGTTCTGCAACAATTAAAGTAATTTAAGCCTTGTAAGGTAAAGCGAACAGTTTGCACAGGTGTCCCAAATTCTGTTGATTACTTCAAAAACCCTCTGTCTGTCTTAAAGGAGAACTGGAACAGAGTGTGTTACTACACCCTCTGAAGTACTACTTGGACAATATTATACTGTAGAAAGTTGTAAATTCCACTGAAAATGGAAAGAAAACAGCAATAAACAAATGAAATGAGATAGAGCACTATATATCCTTAGAAATGTAGGCCTTTCATTTAGATAAATTGCAAAAAAAAAAAAAATCTAAGTGTCAGTGAGCCTTGTGTCCTACAGAATCCAAAGAATTGGAAGAAACTCTGATTGGAACAGATCTGGCAGACCCAAAGTCACAGCCCAATCAGAAGACAAGTTTCTGAGGGTCACCAGCTTGTGTGATATGTGCTTCTCAGAACAACAACAACTTCAAGAACAGCTTAATAGTAGTCAAAAAAGCAAGTCTCAGCTTCTACTGTGAAGAGTAGACTTTGTGCTGCAGGTTTGACAGGTCAAATGGCAGTAAGAAAGCCATTCCTTAAAGGACAAAAAAGCTCATTGAAATACCAGCTGTGGACTACTGCAGACTGTAAGAAAATCCAAATTTGAAATGTTCGGTTCATCATACAGGGTGCTTGTATGCTACTGATTTGGTGAAAGGATGGTTCCTCAGTGTGCGGCACCAACTGTCAAACTTGGAGAAGGAAGTGTGATGGTCTGGGGCTCTTTTGCAGGAGGCAAAGTTGGTGATTTGCACAAAGTGACTGGCATTCTGAATCAAAAGGGTTACCACAGTTTGACTCTTGTATCATTAAAAGGTGGCTACTTTGATGAATCAAAAATTTGTACACTTAATGACTCCTTGACTTATTTTTTATTTGCCATTGTTTAATTGTTCAATGCCTTGATTTCATGAAACATTAAGACATTAAACTGCATACATTTCCATAAAAACTTTAACAAATTAGGTGTTCTAAAACTTTTCACCAGTAGTGTGTTTCTACAGTTCTGAACATATTGTAAGGCTACAATAAATACAATCATGAGCTCCATATAGTATTTAGCACTTTGAGAAAATAATCAAGTTTATTCAAGCCAGATTCAAAGTAAAGCCATTTAAAACTCAAGTCACTGTCAGCACTTTTACTAAATGAAAAGTTTGCAGTTCTTCTTCTTCTGTTCTTCATTAACAATCATTAACAATGAACCCAAACTTCAGCATCCCCATTGTTTCTCAAAATGTATCATCATCAATATAAAATCATCCATCCATCCATCCATTATCCAACCTGCTATGTCCTAACATAGGGTCACGGGGGTCTGCTGGAGCCAATCCCAGCCAACACAGGGCACAAGGCAGGAACAAATCCCCAGGCAGGGTGCCAGCCCACTGCAGGGCACACACACACACCCACACACTAGGGACAATTCAGAATCGTCAATCCACCTAACCTGCATGTTTTTGGACTGTGGGAGGAAACCGGAGCACTTAGAGGAAACCCATGTAGACATGGGGAGAACATGCAAACTCCACCCAGGGAGGACTGAGAAGCAAACCCAGATCTCCTTACTGCGAGGCAGCAGCGCTACCACTGTGCCACCGTGCCGCCCAATATAAAATGACCTCAACCCAATTTATACTGTTACTGTTTTTCAAAATTTTGAAAACAACTATGCTTGGCCTGAGAGTGTAAGCAATGAAAGAAGTTCAGTGAATCAATGCATGAATAATGGAACCTATGTGGGATTGTGACATGGGAACAGAGACCACATTCAAATGAGGCTTTCAAATGTGCTGGTCACAAATGCCAAATGAAATTTAAGATGGAAGTTAAAAGCAGGTCACATTTTCTTTTAACTATACACATACAGTATTTAGCACCAAAAGATGGATTATAAAGACTACACAATGCATGAGCTACAAATACAACACATTTGAATAAATAAAGTGCCACCTGCTTTATTTCAGAGAAATGTATAAGCATGTTATGATTTCCTTTAAAGGGAGTAACATAAACCATGTTATTTGCATGTTATATTTTATTACATCAAGAAAGAAAGAGTACAGTTGGAAGAAATTCAATTTACCAAAATGAGAAGTTCAAAAATCTAATAGAGCATAGTAGTAGAAGTGACACACCTCCAAATTAAGAGTGGTCAGCTAAGGTGATAAAGGTTTATTGAAAAGATAATGGAGGAGACTCGGTATCGGGATTATATCCTTTAGATGAACTGCAAACACCTGTTATTTGTAGGCAGAGGGAAGTCTGGCTTATCTTACTTAGGTTTATGGAACAATGAACCACACCAGAAATAGATGGCTGAAAATAGATAGGTGCCTTGAAACAAGAAACACATGTATTTCAAAGACAATGAGGCTCTAAAATGGTGTATTAAGAATGTGTTTTACTTGTAAACAGATGTTTGGCTGTTCTACCCAGTGGTTATAACACTATCTTGAATTAAACAAGTAACGTTTTATGTATTTTTCACTGTGAATGCTTAGCAACACATTTAAATATTTTCTTAGAAAAATTAAAAAGCTAAATATTTTCTAGTTAAACTTTTTAATGTTGCATCAATGTGGAAAATCAAAGGGTCATTTAGCTTAATAAAGTTTTAAAATAATATAGATTCCAAAGAAGTGACAATGCTAACTTTTATGTTGTGGCTTGGCTTTTGGTTCTGAAACGGTATAATTGTTTCCACTAAAATACATTTTATGGTGTTTTCACATAGTTTATTCTGAGCAAGCTTATATTTAAGCTTTCAAATTAGGTTTGACATATATTTAAAAAAAAAATGAAATGGGCAAACATGTAGTACCACTAAAACTCTGAAGGTTACATCATACTCCCATATTCTCTAAATCTGTCATTGTGATTCAACTCCTTGAATGTTTTTAGATCACTAAGGCTCAAGGCCACTAGATTCATTAAATGTGGTTTACCATAATTATTCTGTAATTTGAAGGTTGGCTGGCATGGTGCCGTAGAGATGCAGATTCCGAGTTCAGTTCATTTTCAGACACTGTCAGTACAGAATTTGCACATCTAAAAGGCTTAAAGGTTAGGCTGATTGATAACTAAAAAACCGGTCCCAATATGAGTTTGGGTGTGTCCTGCCACTGCTGGCTCTTCATCAAAGGTTATTTTCTACCATGTATCATATGCTTTCAGGTTAGGCTATGATCCCACATGATCCTGTATAGGATTGATTAGCCTTGAAAGAATGAAATTCACAAAGTTGTTTGGAATGCTCTCCACAGTTTATGAAACAGTTTTTCACCAAATTTATACATTTGTCACACAGAGCCAGACTTATAATATATATGTCTGGAGCCAACTAAGAGTGATTTGTGCTTATAAGTGGGTGGGAAAATTTAGATGGCTCATTAAATGTCACATTTTTAAACCATTCCGATGCCTCATGACAGCTGTGTTCAAAGTAGGGGTGGTGATTTTGAACTGTAAAGAGAAATGGTGGGCTTGAAAACCTGGTCCAATAGAAAGCACTGTCTACAGCTGAAAAGTCTCCTAAAAAGACCCCTATTAAACATATGACATCGGTCACTTCTGCAAAGAGCACATTGTCTGTGTTAAAAATAAATATATCCTTTTGCAAGGGACAAATCCTTCTGTAAATTCGAGTTATACATTGGCATTTCAAGTCAACAATGGACTAGTGGTATGAGTGAAGGCTACATTGTTACTGGTGCTGTGTGTGCTCTCTGCTGTTCACTATTACGACAATAGTGTCAGAGTCAATGTAAGACTGAAAAAATTGGAAGCTACGTTCATGAAAATATGAATTACAATATATTTCTTTTAAGTCAACAGTGTGGCACACCCCCTCAATGGGAGGTGAAAAGGACTGCTGTTAAGAGAGTTGATAATGAAGAGCCATAGGAAGTGCAAATTCCGGTAGTCACAACAGTCAAATCAGTAAATTTGACACCATCCCAGAACAACTATGAATAAAGCCGCACAGCATCCACCTTCTGACAGCATGTCTAAACGAAAAACTAAAGTAAATTAACATTAGCATCTAATTAGAAACGAAAAACTAAAGTAAATTAACATTAGCATCTAATTAGAAATGCAAGCATGCCAGGCCAAAACATAACCACAGAGTTTTAACATATGCTTATACAGACCACAATGCTTCTCTACACTCTGTTTGCTTTTGTTATGCCAGTAGTGTAGTGCTGTAGTGGTGCAATAGTCAAAATGGTATAAAACTACCATAGTAGCCAGAAGCACTTGTAAAATGTATGGAGCCAAGTACCTGAAGTGGCCTACATAGTGTGTCTGTCTGTTTGTCTCTTCTGTCGCTGTGCTCATTACAATGTACAAATTAATCATTAGGCTTCAATAACTTTGTACTACTGGGTCAGGAATTGATAACAGCCATTTTAGCTTTCTATTTTCTCTTAGTGTCAAGTCTTATGTTTATTGTATTTTGCTTTCTCCTGTCTTTTCATAGTTATTTTAGATAATGGGGACACTACAACCCCGGCCATTTAAAGTGCACGGACTGGAAGAAATCGGGGTGGGTTTTTGGTGGAAACCCTATGGGAATAGCCTTTTTAGAGGTGTATTTTATTGCTATGCTACAAACTTTTTGGCAAGTTGTCCCCAGATGTTTATCCTCATTCGGGAATTGCAGCTGGCCCTGTCAGACTATTATGTTTACACAACATTTTACAGTTCTACTCTGATAGGATAAATGAAAATGTCTTCTTTAGTCTTGATAAGAGAAAACTACATAAACAAAATGTACAGAAAGGATGCTTTAACTAACCATAAAAGGCATAAGGCAGAAACATGACAGGTGATAGGCTGAGATTGGTAACTGGAGAGCTTGCAGTGCAGGTAAACGGCCATAATAGGGCACTATTCCCTACATATACAAATTGTGTCCTGGTGGTGCATTCCATAGGCACTGTAATCAAAGAGGGTTAATAAGGATTGTTGCAAGCTCTGAAGAATTCCTTATAAAGCAGCTAGTGGCAACAGAGAGTTCTCATGTGTAAAATCTGTTACACATTATTGTGGGGAATTCACACTGCAGCAACCAAGGTGAAAAACCACCATTGCACTAGGAAACAGGGTTTAGAGAAGTGAACTCCAACGCTTATGGTGGATATTCCTGATCCCTGAACTGGTTCTAATGAGGGGTTCCAGAGTAACCCTGAGTTTCAGCTTAGAGTACAAAGTTGAACATGGGGATAAACCTGAGTGGCAGGGATGGACTGTAAGTAGGGTGTACAGAAAGCTAGAGCATGGTGGTGTATGGAAGGTGAGTGAGAGAAGATGGGGTGCTTGTGGGATTGTATTTTGGACACAGGCAATTTGGTAAGACATTTTAATAGTATTGATTAGGCCCTGCCAAGTTAGACTGAGTGGAACTAAGAGATGTTTTTCTTGTTGTTTATTCATTTATTTGTTACTTTTTATTATCCTTTTGTTCACCCCTCTCCCTGTGTGTTTTTTAAGAAGCAAACTATACAATTTTTTTACATAGCTGTGAGCGTATTTATTTATTTTTTTGCTCATTTCAGATTACACTGGTACCCAAATGTGCAGTATTACTGTATCAACTCTGATTCAGATTATTTCAGTTAAATCGTTCTTGGGGATTCCAGCAGAAGTTAAGAGGACATGCACAAGATAGAAACCAAGAAGTACTTCTTCAAACTAAAGGATGAATTTGTAACCAACTATCAAGTCATGCAGTTGAAATAGAAATCTTTAAAAAAAAAATCATTTTTTTGGATAAGATATTAGCTCAGTTTATCTACTGGCATATCCTGTGTTTATTCAGTCAGTATAAAATGTATAATCTTTAAAATAATACTATGGTGCAACTTCTAGGAGCTGGAAGCTTGGTTCATCAATAATTAAGCAATTGAGAATTACAGGAGTTAAAAACATTTACTTCTCTGAGAAGTCTGTGATGATTTAATGATTTTATTCTGAGCTAAAGTCATCCTTTGAATGTACTGCACCCCTTCTGTTCCATTCATAACTGTAACACATTCTCTTCTGAGCCTGTGCTAATAATATCCCTTTAACACACAATGGCTGGAGTATGCGATGCTCACCACTGTTAAAAGGGACTCGCAGAACAGCATTCTATTTGTCAATATTGTCTTCGCTGGCATCCCCTCCAAATCTTTTAACATTATAATAGGTTGGATAGTAGAGGTAATAAATATTGGAGACATAAATGATGACTCACTAAACTACAGTGTTTCTTGTTTCAGATGGTTTAACTCCGTTTAATCATTTTCATATCGAATTTTACATCAAGTGTGACTCTCCCTGTGGATGAAGGTGTACGTGAAACATCAATGGTTGTAGCATTCATAAGCCATGCATGCCATTAATAAATGAATAAACATGTAATCTACATAATGAATGCAAAAAAATGTAAATATTTTTAAAAAATTTGGAATATGACTGAGCCAGGAATTGAAATATGAAAATCTGAAAACCAGCATATGCTATCTCAGTTTACAATCTTGAATTTGCACTACATAACTAAATGTAATCATGAATGTCAAGTAAAAGTAATTACTTACCACAGAGTGACTGCTTTTATGCCTGTGACAGGTGATATAGACCACATATGGCCAGTCATCTGGCTCCATTGTCACTCCAGCTGCGTGAGCACAGGTCACATGAAAGGCTGTTGGGCACCGACCATATGAGCACTGGACACAAGCTCCTGACACTTTTGCGATTTTTTTCCGACAGAAGATGCATTTCTGAAGGAGAAGAGAAGGAGAATCTTATAAGAGTATAATTGTGAGATGATTCAAAGAGAAAGAAAAGCTGGTCCTTTAAAATGCTACCATTTAATGCTTAGTGTTTGATAAGTGAGACTGTAAACTCATATACACTAGAAAAACAGGTCTGCAGCTAAAATATAAGGAAAATTATCTTCTGTAAAAACAGCTTTCAAAAGCAGCCGAAAACATTTTAAATTTTATGCTTTTTCATGCCTGTATATCTTTCTGAGACATATTAGAATTTTGTAGATATTAAAATGACATATAAATTATTAAATTGGTTTTAATGCTTGCATAAGATACACTATCATGCACAAAACCTCTCAGTTCAATTTAGCACTGTTAAGAAGGTGGGAACAGCCTTGAAATGAATGCACGCCCACTAGAAAACATACCCGTACACACAGGACCACTTTGGCATCTCTGATTAACCTACACAAACACTGATTATGTGCAAAGAATACCGACACGGACAGGTGTAAGAACTTAAAGATTCCACATAATAAAGACTGGGAATGGTATTTAAACCAAACATGCCAGACCTGCAAGGCTGCAGTCCTAACCACTATATCAGCAAGGCACCCAAGTTTAATCTAGTAATATTATTTAAAATTGTATTTACAACATATTTTTGCCTAACGTATGGATTTTTCAAACCCAGTTATTCCAATACAAGGCCACAAAGACCCAGAGCTTATCTATGTAGCATACAATGCAAAACAAGAAGCAACATTAAGTAGGAGTCTGACTCATTGCAGGCGTATTAATACATAGTCACCCTAGAATTGTCAGGTAACCTACACATTTTGGTGTTATGAAAGAAACCAAAATTATCCAGAAAGGAAAAAAAAGAACACAAAGGGGGTATAGAAACTAAGCACAAACCCTAGCCTGATTGGGATTCGTGCCTAGTACTCTGGTGCTGTGAGGCAACAGATCTAACCAATGTGCCACTATTATAACTTGCAGTTCATGAATAATTGAGCAATTCCAATGTAAAAATAAATAAATTGGTGCATTATTGTATGTATTTAATAAAGTGGAATTAACGTGAACATCTCTCAAAAGACAGCAGCTTCTCACAGTATCACCACTGCAAACCCTGGAGAAAGTCTGACTTGTGAAAACTGTTAGCACAATATGGAAAATTTCTGTGGTGCTGTCATTTTAGATACAAATTTTTATTTCAAGTAAAGATTAAACAATTTCCATCCATTCTAAAATTATGAATAAGTGACTATTTTGGCAGCAAAGGGGGCAAGACAGAAAACATCACTGGACTGAAAGGTAGCCTATCACAGGGTTCAATGATGCCCACAACCACATTTATCTGGAGCTGTGAGAGGTAAACCCACTCTGAACAGCAAGAATGACCACAGATAGTGACCACATTCAGGAAGCAAAATGGCAGTCTCCGGGAGCTGTGAGACTGCAACAGCATGCAACTTCACCACTGTGCCACCGGGGAACTATGGTCACTTTACAATTTCTACAGATAAATGTGTAGGGTATTTCTTAATCAGAAATATACTGTAAAAAAAATGTCCAACACAGATATTTCAAAATAATGAAACCTTCGCACAACATTCAGCATAATTTTTATTTTTACATGTTTTATTCATAATTTAGATTTTAGTGCACATTACAAAACCTTACAGCAGTTGAGATTCCAAGCATTGATAAATTTAGTACAATGTTTCCTCTTGTTTAACTGTCCAGGCCACTGCTATAATTCTGAATTTTGTGCAAAGTAAAAAAATCTCCTTCTAAAAGTTCCCAAGTCATGACAATCAGATTGTGCCATTTTCCATTATTTTTTAGTATTTTGCACTCTAAATGCAATACATTACATATATTTGTATTGTAATAGCAAGTATTTTTAATACTGTTTTGAGACAGTTAAACATGGATATGTACCTGAGTGACTGACAAATTTTAAAAAGCAAATTGGCGCAGCATAAGATGGGAATTAATCATAAATGCAGTGGCAGAACCTTTGGAGTTAAAACCATTCCTAATGCCTTAACTACAACACCTAGCGTAATACCAGATGGGATAAAAGTGTGCTATGTAAAATAAAGTTGTAAAATTATTTACTACACTACTTGCATAAATCGTATTTTGTTCTGCTGGAAGAAATTTCAAAACCACCTTCTATGATTCGGGGAAAGCAATGTTCTATATTACCTCAAACTGGAAAAAATCTAATTCGATTTGCAAGGATATGTTTAGAATTTTTCCAGATCTCATCAATACAATTCTAAAGAAAGCATATTGGGCATGCGCTGTACACTTTTTATACAGGTATAAATAAGTGAGTAAATAGATAAATGCCATGCCAATCTAAACTAATAATTTAATTTCTACCCAGCACTTCTCAGTTACAGATAAGAAAACTGTACACATTTACAAACATATTTAAGAAAAAAAAAATTAAGTTGAAAAAACATACAATGCAAAAAAGAACAACACAAACCAATACCCATTTAGGAATAAATATATATGTAAAATCTTATTTGTAAATAAAATTTCAAATGGTAATTGTCAGAAATTAAATGATGTTTTATTTTTGTTTATCAGCCCATTCATGAAAACAGCCATTTTGATTGGAAGTGCTAATTTAAAGCAGAATTGTCTTATGCTGTACATGATTTCTGTGCAAATCTCGTGAGAGTCCTTATATATAATTTGATACTATCCATATATATGGCGGTGGCATCAATACCCCGTAAGTATGGTGTTTGCGTCAATACCTCGACTCAATACAAGTTAGAACCATGTAATGGGACTCTGCTTCTGTAGTTAGAACATAATGTGGCAAACGCGGATGCAGTATTACATGACTGGCTAAGAATGTTCAAATGCTTCAGTAACGTCAGTGAACGGCCAAGTATAGTAAGTTGGTGTTGGTTCGAGCAGATAACAGTAAGTTTAGTTGGTTTTTAGAATGTTGGTTTGGAGGGGTGTACTTTCCAGGACTAATATCGTCAACTGACTTAAACCCTTCGACAGCTCCGGAACCGTAAGTAATTTAGAATGTATCACCATTTTCTTGTTACGTTGAAATCTATCTTTGGGCAGTTCAGTTTTGGCATTCATCCTTCTGACATCCATTGGTAAACTGAGTAATGATGGCTAGGTATTAACAATGGTCATTGTTTAAATTTTAGCCGATCTCAGATCTAAAATGACAACTGCAACATAATTATTATTCGAACTCTGATTAGAGTCGTAAAATATGGGTTGGTTTGAAAATTTGTTTGCCGGAAAAAATCAAATGAGGTGCGCCTGAAGAGCTGAGTTCATGTCTCGCAGCCCCGATTAAACAGGAAGCTCTTCATTACATCGGCCAAAAAGGTGTATTTTAAGCACAAATCAGTGCCATGATAACAAAATCATATCAAGGACTTAAAAAAACAAATCATTATTTGCAGAGAAAGTATAGATTTCATAAACGTAGAATTTGTAGCCGATTCGATTAGGCTCCCAGTCGCTAGTGTATTATATAAGCAATTTAGAAAAAGAACCCAAGAAAAAAGATAGTTAGGACTTGTCTAGTGCTTTTATTTTTACCACAAATTTTGTTTTCCCCTTGCATGATTTGGTGGTTTGGCGTACCTCTGACTTTAGCATTTCTTTACTGTGTCTGTATGACTCTTCTCAGAACATTCACATTAAATATACTCTTTGTATCTTGCTATAGATTCTTTATACTGATGCCATTAGTTAGATTCTATTGAATCTACTTGGTCTGTCACTGGTTATTCTTACTTTTTTCTTTTACTGTGTATATATTAATAATAAATCGGTATACAGATCTAATACTTTTGGATCAGAAAACAATTATTCTTTGTACATATTGTTGTAGCAACTAAATTAAAGATTAACCACCACAATGTTAAAAAAGCTGAATTTTACAGTCATGGCCTTCAGAGCCTGCAAGGGACTCTTTATTGGTCATCCTTACTTAAAATTCACCTTTGCCTAATCTCTATTAAATAAATCACATTAATTAAGAAATGTAGACTGATTTAAATGAACCAGTCTATTTTCTAAGTTTTATAAAATAAGCACTCTTCTGCTGTGTAGCTTTCACTTTGCTCACAACAGAGAAACAGCTTGAATTTGTGTTTTTAATGATGTTCTCATATCCATTGATACAGAATATGTTTTACATTTTCAGCTTAAGCAGTTTTTGACATAATTCACTTGAGTGAAGAGTACATCATTACTAAGAATTTTGTTTGACTTGTAGGCATGGGTCTTATGCAGTTTTCATCATGCATATTAATTCCTTTTAATTTCCGTTAAGCAGAGTGTCCCACCTATTTTAGAGCTGTTTGAGAGTAGCAAGTAGATCACAAGAACGTTTAAATAATGAAGGCTTGCTATTTGAGCAATTATGAGGTTGTACCTATGTGTACTGTGCCATTGTGACATTCTTTTCAGTTAATAAAGCTATTGTAATAATCATAACCTGCTTGTCTCTTTCCATAAGGACAACTGCAAACCTACTTTTGCCAACCCATGTATATTATTCTATTATTTGTATATCTCTGTTAAGTACATATAGAAAAAGTAAAGTACCTAGTGGGAAAGTAAAAGAGAAAATGACTAGGAGATGAATGAAGCAGTATGAAGAAGGCAAAAACATGCAATGGCCAGAATATTGTTAGAGGAAGACAAAACCAATCGTTAAGCTCAGAAACACAAAAGAAAAGTAAGAATAACAATGTAAAGGTCCTCACATCAATTAGATTTACATACTGGGGTAGATGGCTGGCACCCTTACCCAGCTAGGACACTTGTGTAATGGAAGGATCGGGGGAGAAAGTGTGCTCAGGATATTATCTGCCCTGGATCACTAGATGGCAACCCCTCTGGGATGCAGCGGTGCCTTGAATTCTCACAGGGATCCATGGGTACTGTGGAGATTGTGGAGCCCTAATTCACTGAGCTTCCGCCTCTCGTAGAAGTGCTTCTGGACCACGCTAATGGTTCACTGGAAGTACTCCCAGGTGGAGCATAAAAACTTGAAGCCAGAATCGGAAGCAGAAAATGGAGCTTGGTGGAGGAGGAGTGGAGGAGAAAAGAGAGAGACAAAGACAAAGAAAGAAGAAGAAAAAGGCTTTGCTGTATGGTATTTATGTTGTACTGCGCTGGTTAGTGGAAAACAATTAGGGAAGCATTTAACACAGCAAGCAAAAGCCATGTGTTGTGCTTGATTTGTGTCTGTGTCTGTCTGTGCCAGTTTTGTGGAGCTGGACCAGCCCCTGCAGGTCACAGTACATTTACATTTATTTACTTAGCAGACACTTTTATCTGAAGTGACTTACAAAAGAATTCAACATAATCAAGTAACCATTTGTATGGTGGACTGTTTGGGAACAAGTGTTAAAGGACAAGGTCACAAATGTGATTATCAAAAGTGAAGAGTTCAGAACAAAATGCAAGGTAGTCAAAATTCCTAAGTTAGAAACCTAACAACTAATATCATATAAGCAGAAATTTACCAAACAAAAGAGTCTTCAACTGCTTCTTAAAAACACTGAGAGAGTAAGAATTTTGAATGGAGCTAGAGGCTACACACAAAAAGAGACTGGATTGAGATTTGATTCCACACAGAGGTGGTAACACTAGATGTCATTATCAGCAGTCCTGAGTGGTTAAGATGGAGGATAGGACCTTACAAGTGACGCCATATACATAGGTGCTGACCCCCCTGACTACTCTATAGGCAAACATCAAGAATTTGAACTTCACATGTTGCTACAGGGAGCCAATGTAGTCATCTGAAAACTGGAGTGACATGTTCTCACCTCAGCTTGTTGAACACTAGATGTGTTGCTATAGTTTGAATCATTTGCACTGCTTGGTAAAACATGCTGGTACTCCTGCCAGCAGACACTTGTTGTAGTCCAGCTGTGACAAGACCCCAGCCTTGACCAGGACTTGTGCTGCATACTCTGCCATACAGTATATGGTTTGCCCTTGTGGATGTTGCATAGAGTAAATCTGCAAGACTAAGATACGGTTGCCACATAGACAGAAAAGGACTGCTGCCCATTGATCACCATCACAAATCTAAAGGAAAATGTTTATTTTATAGTGAATCCAAAATCTAGATGCTGCACACTACCATTTTAAATAGGTGGGATGCTATAATGTAATGTATCGTGTGGCTTCCATGTCATGTGACCGACAACATGCATAGAAATTATAAGAAACAAGTACAAATTGGCAGCATCTGCAACTAGCAAACATGAGAAAAGGCATTGTGGTGATGGCAAAATCAAAGCAGTATTAAAGCAATAATAAAAAATGAGAAAATTAAGTCCAATACAGTATATCCTAAAATCAATAAAACTGAATTACAGAAGGTCAGAAACCCAAATCATGTCCATTAAGAAGATGATTGATTAAAAATATATTGAAATTAATTTCAATTTACAAATTTTAAAGAGCTTTACACATGTCATATATGAGCCTATTTCTATTTTGATTCATTGCATATGTACAGTATTTGAATCAGGTGGCAACCAATGTTTAATTAAAACAGAACTACTGACTCTACATCAGCAGATAGTAAAAATGTAAAATATCTGATGTTGTATCATATTTTCATATATTTTATACACAGTATAAGTCAGCAAAGATTTTTCATGTGACAAAAGGGACTTTGCAGTTTTTAATAAATCTAGCTAATGAGACAGAACAGAGGTAAAGATATGAACTGATTTTGTTTTAGATTCATTAAGTTTAAGAAATTTGTTTTACAATAAAAATATTAATAATAATAATAACAGAAAACACTTTATTAAGTTAGTCATCTTTACAAGATTAAGCAAAGACAAACAATAATACAGATAGAAATCTGTAAAAGATTTTTCTTCAGTTTGAGTTATTGTATGAGTGCTGTGCTTCCCTGAAGGTGAAATAAGAGGAAATAAGAAAACTGTGCATTTCTCTCATGTGGCCACTTAATGTATATAAGCGAGACATTGTTGCTGCAAATCACGGATCTAAAAATGTGTGAGACATATTTTTTTCATTTTGTTTTTTTTTTGCTTGCAGGCATATTCTGAATAGTGCATTTGTAACTCCGCAAATGTAAGTGTGAATTTAGCAGGTTTTCTTTATCTAAACAACAAATCATGATAGGAGAGAACTCATAAGGTAAGATGGTGATATTTTGATCAAGATTAACTGAATGATTTAAAAAGGGGTTTATTTAAAAAGCTGGGAACTAATAGAAAACAGAATGACAAAGAGATCTTTGCTTTTTGAAACACTAAAAATACTAAAAATGGAGTAAATATTAAATTCATTCATGTTAAACATCAGCAATCAGTTTTCTGAAATGTATTGTAACAAAATATTTTACACCCTTGACAAATTAATTTTATAACAGAACAGGGTGGGAACACTTGCTGTGAGCAAATAGAGGTGGGCTTTACAGGCTGGACACTCAGTAAAGTTGTGATTCAGTTGGGTGTGGTATGACTTGCAAAGAAGAAAGCAATTAGGATAATCACAGAGGCCACAGAAAGAGCCACAAGAAGGGTCTGGATAAAGAAGGAAGCCTTATGGTTAACTACTACTGGCACACATGCCGGGGATTGATTACCCAAGGCTGGGCCACCTGGATGAGGGTGTCTGATGTTGAAAGACCTGAAATGCCAGAGGATTCAAGGTTACAACACTGAGGAGGCATCCGAGTGCATCCACGAGACGTACTGAGTAAGGAATGGAAGTTGGGCATGTCTCTATATAGGTATTTTCCTCAGTGTTGCTTGAATTATTTATAAAGGAAATCACAGCAGGTTATCCTAGAGCCTACAAATCAGAATTATTTGACAAGAAAAATGCAATGTAGTGGAGAAAAAAGCTCATTTTATTAATTTTCTCATTGAATTTCATGTTTGATTCCTGGGAATGATTCCTTTTGGTTTTTCACCATTTTTACAATACATTTATACTTATTTTGCTATGTTCTGGTTACGCTGTTATATTACTCTTCTGACAGATTTTGACCTTTGAATAAATCTTTTGAAAGCTGGGAGGCTGCTACATTTGGACAAGCATTTCAGCACTTCAATAATCAGTGCATAAAGTGAGCCAGTACTTTTTTGATTCTTCTACTAGCAGTGTGACCTAGCGGACACGTATATACAGTAAAAACTAACACACACACACGTACACACATAGAGTACGTCTATATCATTTGTGTATTTCATGCTTATTAGCAGTCCTTTTTTACATTGCAGCTTCTGCTACTTTCTATAATTAAATGTTTGGTTTTGTTTCAATTATAGCTATACTATTTGGTAATTTATTTTGTTTTTAATCATTCATAACTTAATTTGCTTTTTGTCCGGGCACTTTATTTAATTATTGTACCATTACATTAAATATTGTTTGTCATATAAATCCTGTTCTGTACTGTGTTTTTGGCTTTGTGGTGATGCAGGACTTTTCTTGTTGTACAGTTGATTGCTTTGGCTAGATTAAATAAAACACAAGATGTAAGGATTTTAGGAGACCTGCGTAATTTTTAGACAGCATTCTTAAAAAAGGGCACTAGTCCATCGCAGGGTGAACACACACATGCAAACACATGCACACAAATCAACCCCAAACACAAACTAGGGCCATTTTAGGATTGACAGTTCACCTAACTTGCATGTCTTTGGACTGTGGGAGGAAATTGGAGCACCCAGGGTAAACCCATGCAGACAATATGTAGTTAGGACCTGAGACATGAACCCTGGTCTCCTTACTGTGAAGCAGCAGTGCTATCTGGCAATTGGAGCTCCTGAAACAAATGAAGACTATAATCAGAAGAACAGCAAGACCCAGTGTGCATTCAGAATGTCATCATACCAAAATTATCTTGTCTTAATACGCACTCTATGTACGATAACAAGACTAGCTTTTATTGCTGCTGCATTATCCCAATCTTGAGGTACCTGAAAAACACCACCTGGGAGCAACTGCCAACCACCAAACTGCAGACACCCAGTAACAGACCTACATTTTTGGGGTACTGAAGCTTGAATAGTTATGGGGGCCCTTTGCAAACAACAATGGGGTATGGTCAGCCACTATTATTTTCTTCATTGGGGTTGGTCTATGACAGATAACCACCAGAAAATGTAACCACAACATCTCAGATTTTGATTAAAATTGCTGTACTGGATTATGTCACACGTCAATATTACTGGAATGAATAAAACTTTCCTAAGCCTTATAGTTCTTGAGTTGGTGGGGGGGGTGGTATTGGGGGGGTGAAAATAAACTCTCTGCTTGTGCCCATTTAGGATTAGGGGTCCTGAAGCTGAAGCTTTATTAGTTTCTCAAAAGTTCTGTAGATCGGCCCTGAAGACACCAAGTTACTGTTTTCTGGGAAAGAACTATATCCGCAGATGGAAATTGTCATCCTTGCCAAATCACACTCAGAAATGCTACCTTGTGAAACGCTATGACATGGAGAAAGTAAATATGTATTTATTTTAGTTTTTTATTACAAAAATTAAGAGATATGCTGTTTATTCCTAGTGTACTGAAATTGTTTTTGAACCATTGCGGCCACACTACGTTATTCCCTCTCCCATCCGGAGAACAAAGACTCCTACATCAGGATGCTCTTTGTTGACTACAGCTCCGCCTTCAACACGGTTATCCTCCATAAACAGTCTGCACTTGGCCTGCATCCCACCCTCTGTGACTGGCTCCTAGACTTTCTGACTGGCAGGCCCCAGTCTGTCAGGACTGGTAATAAGATTTCAGCCAGCATTATCACAAACACAGGGATGCGTCATCAGCCCCATCCTCTACACCCTGTTCACCCACGATTGTGTCAACACAGACAAGACGAAGGAGATGATAGTGGACATGAGGAAGGAGAGGAGACCTCACTGGCCACTTTTCATCCAAGGGCTTGAAGTGGAGAGGGTGAGCAGCATTAAATACCTGGGTGTCTACATCAGTGAGGACCTCACTTGGACACTTAACACCACACAGCTGGTCAAGAGGGCTCAACAGCAGCTCTACTTTTTGAGAAGGCTAAGGAAGTTTGGTATGTTGACGAAGATCCTCGGCAACTTTTACAGCTGCATTGTTGAGAGCATCTTGACCAGCTGCATCAACGTGTGGTACGGCAACACTACTGCAATGGACCGCAAATGCCTGCAGAGAGTGGTAAAGACTGCTGAGAAGATCACCAGGAACCCACTGCCCTCTTTGCAGAGCATCTACAACTGCAGAGTCCGTAGGAGAACCACCTCGATCCTCATGGACGCCATCAACCCCCAACACGAACTGTTCACACTTCTGCCCTCAGGCAGGAGGTATAGAAGTATGAGATGCAGGACATCCAGGCTAAAGAACTCTTTCTTTCCCAAAGCCAATAGACTCCTAAATAACTGACTGGAGTTTATAACCATGGGCCACCTCATTCTATCTACCTCACACAACTGTATTTGACTTGTCCATCAACACCTACCTGCACATTATACTTTATATTTCTATTCTGTTTTTACACTTTATGCTGCCTCTGTTACTTATTATCTATCTGCTACTTATTATTTATGTTTATCTTTATACGTTGGTTTTGTCATTTGGTGTGGACAGCAAAGAAAGAACGTGGATATGACAATAAAGTTTGAACTTTGAACTTGAACTTGAAAAAAGGATTTCAGTATTTTTACCTCTGAGTCACAGTGGCGATAGTGTATACACAAAAAAGTATTTATTTTTCAAAAGTTTGCACTTACTGGTTTCAGGGGAAAAATAATTTTAAAGCTATGAAAACAAATTAGTGTATTAATAAAACTTACTGATATATTTTCTTGTTACTTTTAATGATTAGCTATTATTAATTATGATATTTTTAACTTCATATACAGTAATATTCTTATGCTGAAAAAGTAGCACTGCTTAGCACATTGTACAGTACCGTATGAAAGAGTAATTGCAATCATTTCAATGAGAAGAAAAAAAAACAAAATTTTGGCTCAAAATCATTTTTCCAGCAACAGAAAAAAAAAACCACTTAATATGGCAACTTAACACTCGGCCATCCTGTAATGTGGGTATCTGTTGATTAATACATATGCAGGCGTATGTCTTTGAAAATGTGTTTAATTTATGCACTTCTTTCATTTAATGTTCATTTAAGAAACAAATGACTCCATAAGTACACATTTAAAATGTATTAAAGATCAAATAATTTAAACAATATTTCATATTTTCTATGTAAATGGACAACTCTGTTGGAAAAAATTGTTTCCTGTACTGCATACTACAATGATGCTTTCAGCTATATAAATATTTGTTTTACAGCATTTTTCTGTTTAGTTTATATTTTCATCTGTAACAATTACGCATTATATTAATATGTATTACAATTACCATTATTACTATAACTGTAACAACATTCATATTATGAAAGCTCACATTCTAAATTTCAAGCCCACTGGTGAAACAACTCAATCGCTGACTGAGTAAGCAGGTATATCATATAAACCTGCTAAAGCTGTGGAAGGACAGGGATCCTGATCCCTCCTCCAGTCAGCCCCTCTCACTCTTTGCTCTCAAAAATTACCTTAACTTTGGTTCGGATTTGAGTCCCAAACAAAGATGGAAGCTGGAAGCAGTTAGATTTCTCTGATTACGCACAATATTGTGACAGAACCTGGGGTTATAGTTTGAGAATGCCCGTATTGCCTTCCTGAGGCAAAAAGAACCGAAGTGGAACTTGAGATCAAGTGCATGCTGGAATTAGGAGTGACAGATGAAAGTCACAGTCCCTGGTTCAGCCCCACAGTCTTGGTCGTTAAGCCTGATGGAAGTTGGAGGTTTTGCAATGAGTTCTGCCGATTTAAATATCCCAATTTGATGCCTATCCAAAGCCACGAGTGGACAACCGATACAAGGGGTAGTGTCAGGTTCCTTTAGCAGACTCTGCAAAGGCTAAGACTGCGTTCAGCATCCCTAGCAGTCACTGACAGTATCTTGTCCTTTAATTTGGGTTACACGGAGCACTCGCAACTTTCCAGTGCCTGGTGGATAAAGTTTTCTGGCCTCATAACTCATATAGTGCTGCCTACCTGGATGACGTAGTCATCTATTCCAGCACATGGGAGGAACACCTACAGCAGGTCCAAGAGATATTACAGACACTTCGTGAAGCCGGACTTCTGATTAACCCCTTAACTGTACTACTTCCAATTTGTACCCTGATTTTCTAAGAGAGTGGCACCCTTGACTGATTTGAAGGGCCTGAAGAAGAACAAGAGGGCCTAATAACATTAATTACACATTACTATAACTATACTATACATTAATAACATTAATACTGTAATAAGCAATCTCAATGCACATAGAAAATCTAGCCAATACGGCATAAACTCCAATAATCTAATTAAAATTACTATTTTAGAGGCACAATGTATTAAAACTATAAAAACAGATCACAGATTAAACAAAAAATACACGCAGAGCAGCACTAATAAAAATAATTTAGTTCCTATTCCAAATATCAATAACGCATATACTACTCATTTCTGCCCATCCGAAACATTAATTATGGCACTATTAAATGTTAGAGCTTTAACTAACAAAACGTTTTTTATCAACGATCTTATTAGTGATAAAACAATAGATTTTATTGCACTAAGTGAAACGTGGCTTAGCTCAAACGGCACGGCTGTTTTAATCGAATCTACACATCCTAATTACAGTTTTACTCGTGCAGACTGCCAGGGAAAAAGGGGGGGTGGCTTGGCAAACATTTACTCGAGCCGTTTAAAATGTAAAGATGTCAGTTTTGGTAAGTTTAGGTCCTTTGAGTATCTCGCCACTGTTATCCATGGAGATTCTCACGTTCTAGTATTATCCGTGTATAGACCTCCAAAATTCAATGTCTTTTTGAGGAATTCTCTGACTTAATGTCAATTTTAATTACTAACTATGACACACTCCTAATAGTTAGTGACTTTAATTTTCATATAGATAATCAGTGTGATCTAAAAGTAAAAGAATTTATGAACCTCCTGGATTCTTTTGATTTGAGACAGCTCATAAATCAGCCTACACATAAAGCAGGTCATACGTTAGACTTAGTGATTACTAAAGGACTGAAAGTTGATATAAAACAGATCATTGATATTGGTCTATCAGACCATTTTCTTCTACTTTTAATATAGAAATAATGATAAAAACACTCATGAGAAGCATATTGTTAAAAAACACTTCTTTGACTCATCAGCAGCTTTAAAACTTACAAACATTCTAAGCAATCAGTCCGTTTATAGTGCCAACTATAATAGCGAGGATAATGTAAATAGTAAGGTGGAAAGATTTAATTCTAAAGTGAGAGCTGCTGTTGACATAGTTGCACCTGAAAAGACAGTTAAAAAATCTTCTAGCATTGTTATACCATGGAAGACCCAAAGAGTGTCTGATTTAAAGAGAACATGCCGTAGAGCTGCGTAAATGGAGGAAGACTAAACTAACTATCCACTATGAAATATTAAAAGTTAAAATAACAGAATACAATAACACTGTCCGTCTTGAGAGCTGCTATTTCTCTAAGATTATAAATAACAATGCTAGTAATCCCAGAGTCTTATTTTCTACAATTGATCGCTACTAAACCCAGGTAACTCAAAGGAATGCCTCCTAAGTACTTCCAGTAAAACCTGTGAGGCTATCGCTGTATTTTTCAATCAAAAAATTAATTATATTAGAAATAACATAGTATATCTCCCCTACACTTCTATTATAAACAAATTAAACTCTTTCACTAGGATAGATTTACCTGATTTACAAAAAATAATATCTCGATTAAAACCCTCCACCTCGTCCTTGACC
The DNA here is from genome assembly GCF_016835505.1 of Polypterus senegalus. Classification (NCBI taxonomy): domain Eukaryota; kingdom Metazoa; phylum Chordata; class Cladistia; order Polypteriformes; family Polypteridae; genus Polypterus; species Polypterus senegalus. The sequence goes on along the minus strand of NC_053160.1, from coordinate 147,669,458 downwards.
CAATACCAACAAGGTTTTTCAAAGAAGTATCAGGGTGCTAATTGATAATGTTCTTGACATAGTAAATTGTCATTAGATACGGGGTCTTCCCAGACTGTCTTAAGACTGCTGTAGTTAAACCCCTACTTAAGAAACATAATCTTGACCCCTCGCTCTTGAAAATTTTAGACCCATCTCTAACCTGCCTTTCTTAAGTAAAGTTCTAGAGAAGGCAGTCATTATGCAGTTAAATGACCACCTCAATAAACATGCTATTCTTGATAAATTTCAGTCGGGTTTTAGAACAAATCACAGCACAGAAACTGCACTCGTTAAAGTAGTAAATGACTTTGGGTAAATGCAGACAGAGGCCATTTATCTGTTCTCATCCTCTTAGATCTGAGTGCTGCATTTGACACCATTGATCATAATTTCTTAGAAATCGCCTTAGTCAATGGGTGGGCCTCTCTGGCAGTGTCTTAAATTGGTTTGAATCCTACCTGACAGGGAGAAAATTTTTGTTAGTTGTGGTAATTACAACTCAAGACACATGATATCCGATATGGTGTTCCACAAGGCTCTATCCTGGGTCCGCTGTTATTCTCAATCTACATGCTTCCGTTAGGTCAGATTATCTCAGGGCACAACGTGAGCTACCACAGCTATGCTGATGACACACAGCTGTACTTATCAATAGCACCTGATGACCCGATTCTCTTGATTCACTAACACAATGTCTGACTTGTATCTCAGAATGGATGAATAGTAATTTTCTCAAGTTAAATAAAGAAAACTGAAATCTTAGTGATTGGCAATAATGGATACAATGAGGCTATTAGAAATAAACTGGATACATTAGGATTAAAAGTCAAGACGGAGGTAAAAAGCTTAGGGGTGATTGTTGACTGTAATCTGAATTTTAAATCACATATTAATCAGATCACTAGGACAGCATTTTTTCACTTAAGAAACATAGCTAAAGTTAGACCACTTATATCACTGAAAGATGCTGAGAAATTAGTTCACGCGTTTGTTTTCAGTCGACTAGATTACTGTAACGCACTCCTCTCAGGACTACCCAAAAAAGACATAAATCGTTTGCAACTAGTGCAGAATGCAGCTGCTAGAATCCTAACTAGGAAAAGAAAATCCGAACACATTTCTCCAGTTTTGATGTCACTACACTGGTTACCTGTGTCATTCAGGATTGACTTTAAAATTCTGCTTATGGTTTATAAAGCCTTAAATAATCTCACCCCATCTTATATATCGGAATGTCTGACACCTTATATTCCAAATCGTAACCTCAGATCCTCAAATGAGTGTCTGCTTAGAATTCCAAGAACAAAACTTAAAAGAAGTGGTGAGGCGGCCTTCTGCTGTTATGCACCTAAATTCTGGAATAGCCTGCCAATAGGAATTCGCCAGGCTGATACAGTAGAGCACTTTAAAACACTGCTGAAAACACATTACTTTAACATGGCCTTTTTATAACTTCACTTTAACTTAATCCTGATACTCTGTATGTTCAATTCATCATAATAACTATTCATGGTGGCTCTAAAATCTGTACTGACCCCTACTCTCTCTTCTGTTTCTTTTTCCGGTTTCTCTGTGGTGGTGGCCTGCAAGGAAAATCACTGATATAATATAAGCCCCTGTCCTGAGGTTATCCTGTGTCAAAAGCAGAATTAAAGGATAAGTTCAGCATATTCCAAGTCAATTTCATGTGGCGAATTAATGATTATGAAGAAATAACTTTGGCTTGAAAAATACCGATTTACGTTTTAAGTTCATACACATGCAACAGTATGTGGGATATTGTTTAACAAGTTAAAAGTATCTTTTATAAATAAGCCACAAAATATAATTTACAAAAAGATGGATCTCAGTATGAGTCACTGAATTACAGAGATAATAAGGACAGTCATGAAAAGAATTATAATGTCCCTGGTACTGGCTGATCCTGGTTAATGGAAAACCTCTAAAGCAAGGAACACCTGGGCTTCCACAGCTTCCTTACCTGTTCTGATCTTTCCCCATAGACTATAATTTGTTCCTAGAAATAAAAATCATGCTAAAAGGGTCACAGGATCAGGTCACTAAAAACTAATGGGTCCCAGAAGTATTCTAATAAATGGTATAAGAGTAGAAAACTAAAAAGGAGGGTGTATGTTTTGCCAAATCATAATTGACTAGGAGTGATGGATGTTAGAGGAAAATGATCATTTTTATGTCGACTGTCTTGGTAACATTCTATGATCTGACTGCACAAACAAATTATGTTCTTCTAAATGATATTTTCCGCCTTATTCATGACAGCTACACTAACTCCTATTTGGCAAACTAGCATCCAACTATTTTAAGCATAATTACTGTATATTTTCTTTGTATTGTAGCTTGTAAGCCGAAACGCAATCTGTCACAGTGACAATCTGAAAAAAAAAAACAACATTTCAAACAATTTATCTTGTTTCTATCAAAAATGTTGCCAATCCTGAGTTTCCTAGAAAAAACAAAATGATATTACAAGTTTAGAATATGCTAATAGTTTCTTTATTTTAGATGGGCAAAATTTACTTAATTTATTTTTATCTTCACTTGCGAAGAAAACTGATAACCACTAATGAGCTGCTCTAGTCTTTTCTCTGGAGTACAGATAAATATGCCTTACTTGAACCTAAAATGTAAAGAATATTAATAATTTAAGTATGATAACTGTAGCTTTAAAATATTTTACACAATTTTTATCTAATTTGTACATGTCTAATTATAGAAAACATATTTTGAATTGACAGGTTTTCCAAATTCATCTGCATTTTAATAAAAAAACTGCTTAAGTATATAAGAGCTGCTTCGGAAATTTGTGCATGCTCTCAAACCCTTCCGTCGTTCTATCCATTTTCTACACACAGTTTTTCTGTCCAAAATACAAATGAGCATAACAGAAATAATTTGAATGAATGTCCAGATTTTTAAATTTTGTTTCCTATACACTGATTATGCTTCCCATATATTAAACAAATGCATGAGTTGCTCATGTCTTCCTGCATTATCCTGGGCATCACAGGTTCAAAACAGATTGGAAAACAGTTGTAAATGCCTAAGAAAAACCAAAAGGCCATTCCTTTGAATGTGAAACTAGAAATGAAACGTCTAGATAAAGAGCTTTATTAAAATACAAGTAACAGCGCACTGCACAATAACGTGCAGTGAATACACTTGACTTGTGCATAAATAGTTTTCGTACTCTTTCTTTGTACATTTAGCATTCATTTACCCAGAGGTTGATGTGCTTGCTGCTTCCTGAGCAGCTCTTCTTTTCTCCACCATACAGTGCATCCGGAAAGTATTCACAGCGCATCACTTTTTCCACATTTTGTTATGTTACAGCCTTATTCCAAAATGGATTAAATTCATTTTTTTCCTCAGAATTCTACACACAACACCCCATAATGACAACGTGAAAAAAGTTTACTTGAGATTATTGCAAATTTATTAAAAATAAAAAAGTTGAGAAAGCACATGTACATATTCACAGCCTTTGCCATGAAGCTCAAAATTGAGCTCAGGTGCATCCTGTTTCCCCGATCATCCTTGAGATGTTTCTGCAGCTTAATTGGAGTCCACCTGTGGTAAATTCAGTTGATTGGACATGATTTGGAAAGGCACACACCTGTCTATATAAGGTCCCACAGTTGACAGTTTATGTCAGAGCATAAACCAAGCATGAAGTCAAAGGAATTGCCTGTACACCTCTGAGACAGGATTATCTCGAGGCACAAATCTGAGGAAGGTTACAGAAAAATTTCTGTTGCTTTGAAGGTCGCAATGAGCACAGTGGCCTCCATCATTCATAAGTGGAAGAAGTTCGAAACCACCAGGACTCTTCCTAGAGCTGTCCGGCCATCTAAACTGAGCGATCGGGTGAGAAGGGCCTTAGTCAGGGAGGTGACCAAGAACCCGATGGTCACTCTGTGGAGAGAGGAGAACCTTCCAGAAAGACAACCATCTCTGCAGCAATCCACCAATCAGGCCTGTATTGTAGAGTGGCCAGACGGAAGCCACTCCTTAGTAAAAGGCACATGGCTGCCCACCTGGAGTTTGCCAAAAGGCACCTGAAGGACTCTCAGACCATGAGGAACAAAATTCTCTGGACTGATGAGACAAAGATTGAACTCTTTGGTGTTAATGCCAGGCGTCACGTTTGGAGGAAACTAGGCACCGCTCATCACCAGGCAAAATAACATCCCTACAGTGAAGCATGGTGGTGGCAGCATCATGCTGTGGGGATGTTTTTCAGCGGCAGGAACTGGGAGACTAGTCAGGATAAAGGGAAAGATGACTGCAGCAATGTACAGAGACATCCTGGATGAAAACCTGCTCCAGAGCGCTCTTGACCTCAGACTGGGGCGACGGTTCATCTTTCAGCAGGACGACCCTAAGCACACAGCCAAGATATCAAAGGAGTGGCTTCAGGACAACTGTGTGAATGTCCTTGAGTGGCCCCATATATACATATAAAATATACTGGCAGAGATGGCTAGGGTGGTGACCCAGCTGGGGTGCCTAGGAAGACCGGAGGAGCACTTGCGCCTTCCCCAGACCATGTTGGGGTGACTGGCCTGGTTCCTTTGAAGCTGCACCCTGTAGGGACCTGTGGTCACCGCTAGGGGGCGCCCCCATGCCTTTGGAGCCCTGGACCTCAGCACTTCTGCCACACCCGGAAATGCTGGGGGGAAGAAGACTGTGGACACGCGGAGTGCTTCTGGGTATGCAGCCAGCACTTCAGCCACACGTGGGCGTGTCGGTGGGAGATTGCCGAGAAGCACCTGGAGCACATCCGGGTGTGTATAAAAGGGGCCGCCTCCCTTCATACGATGGCGACAGTTGGGAGTGGAGTGGATGAGACCTCTGGAGAAGGCAGGAGGTGACCTGAAGCAGGAAAGAGGCATTGGTGTTGGCCAGGACTTTGGGGACTTTTGGGGTTTGTGAGCATTTGAACTTGTAAATAGTGATGAATAAACGTGTGTTTGGTGACATTAACGTGTCCGCCTGTCTGTGTCCGGGCCGGCTTCCACAATATATATATATATATATATACCAGCAGCCATAGCGGAGAAGTAGAGTGTTAAAGAACTTATGAAAAAGAAAAGGAAACATTTTAAAACTAACGTAACATGATTGTCAGTGTAATTGTTTTGTCACTGTTATGAGTGTTGTTGTCATATATATATATATATATACACACACACATATAAACATATATACATATACATATATACATATCTACATATACACATATGTACACACATACACATACAAATATATATATACATATATATACATATCAATATATAAATAAATATATACACATACATACATACATATATATACAGTATATCTATACTAATAAAAGGCAAAGCCCTCACTGACTCACTCACTCATCACTAACTCTCCAACTTCCCGTGTAGGTAGAAGGCTGAAATTTGGCAGGCTCATTCCTTACAGCTTACTTACAAAAGTTGGGCAGGTTTCAGTCTGAAGTTCTACGCGTAATGGTCATAACTGGAACCTATTTTTTCTTCCATATACTATAATAGACTTCTGCTTGATAGCCGTGGGAGGCGTAATTTAGTGCCTGCCCATATAAGGCCGTCCGTCAGCAGCAATCCAATAGAAACACTGGCGCTAAATATTCACGGGTGAAGGACTGTGCTTATGCAGACGAAGATGAGATGGTCAGGGTGGTGTTTGGCACAAACTCAGCAAAACTGCGAGAGAAACTTTTAAGTGCCGGGTCTTAGCTAACATTAAATACAGCCGTAAACATCGCACGAGATGGCACCAGCACAGCTGGGAACCTTCGATGCATGTACACCGAGCAGTTCACGTGAACTGATGCAGTGCACAGACAAAAAGCAACAGTTCCAAAGAGTACTGAACAAAAACCGAATTACACAATTGAGAAGACAGCAAAAAAATATGAAGCATGTGACACATACAAACATATTCATAAGTGCAGCTACTGCGGAAACAAAGCACACGGTGGAAAAAGTCAATGTCCCGCTAAAGGAAGACAGTGTAAAAGAAAACCCGTGCATGCAGTGTGTCAGGTCTCAGATAAAGAGGAAGACGAGCTGTTTATTGATGCAGTAAGAAACGAATCGATGAATGAAACCTGTTATCATCACAACGATTGACAAACACAGAATGTAACTTGAACACAACACATCCTACAAATACGAACCTGATTGAAAGAAATAATGATAATCAAATCCTTGATGACAGCAACACTCATAACACAAAACATTTACTGTATATTGACAATCATGTTACGTTATTTTTAAAATGTTCCCTTTTCTTTTTCATAACTTCTTTAACACACTACTTCTCCTATATATATATATATATTGTCACGCACGCGCGAGTAGGAGACCGCGGACGGATTTTAACACACCTGGGAAGACATTCGCTGGCAGGGAATGGCGGGGTACTAACTTTCTCCCTGTGCTTTCTTTCAGAAAAGACGCTACGCCGCCATAAGCCGGCTTTGCCCGCAGTACGTTACTTCCGCCCTTCCTCCGCCATCTTGCCCTGACGTCATCGATCCCAGCATCCCTCATGGTTCCTTCTCAGCATTCCTCCACTTCCGGCTCCTCCCTCATAAGATGGCCGCCGACGCCATGTTTCGGCGTCGCGCATATGAACTGTTTATATATATATACCCCGATCTACATACTCTCAAATAGACAAACCACACACCGTGGTGCAATGGAAGAGGCTTCGCCTCTAGCGCCGACGACCAAGGTTCGATTCCCGAGAGGGGTTGCACTGAGTATGTACGCCTGATGACCCCAAAATTAGGGCGAAACACGTGTCACGTACTCTTTGCATTATTTCACAGTAAAACTATTTCAATATATACATACACATATATACACACACACATACATACTGTATATATTAGCGCTTCCCGATTCATTTTACCCTCGCATCCCCTTGGTTTGAGACGCAATGAAAAAATATGCAGTTAACACAGAAAGACAGATCACCAACTGAAGCTTTATGAATAATGGATACTTTATTCACCATCTATGATTGTTTTGGTAAAGCCATATTCAGTGTAATCATTAGATGAACGGTAAAAAAGTAAGAGCGAGGGGAGGGTGACTCATTGAGGCACGCAGGCGAAAGCACAATAGCACGCGGACTCGATGTAGTGCCTGTCAACTCGATCTGAATCACGCGATCACATTCGAAAAAGTATATATTTTCAAGTTCTATTTGGTCGACACAAATATCTTTGGTTGGAATGTAAGGCGAATTTACTCTTTACATTTCTATGGTAAAGAAAAATTTATGCAATGATGCCTACATTTAATTTACATTCCTATCAAAGATATTTCTGTCGACTAAATAAAAATTCCTTCTATTTAAAATTTAAATAGAACTTAAACAGATATGATAGTTCATAATATCCACGCAGACTTGCATGTAAGAGCAGGAGTCATCCGTTTTAACAAGCAGCGTATTGCACTGATACGAAATAGCCTGCCCATTTAATTATTTAGGAATGGATAAATAAATTAAGATTTCGTGCAAATAATGTTTTTCATCTTTCTTCCTTGATGGATTCTGGCACCCCCAGCAACAGTTGTTCGCACCACAAAGAGTGTATATATAGAGTGTATATATACAGTATATATATATACTAGCAAAATACCAAGCCATGGCGGAGAGTAGTGTGTTAAAGAAGCAATGAAAAAGAAAAGGAAACATTTTGAAAATAACGTAACATGATTGTCAATGTAATTGTTTTGTCACTGTTGTGAGTGATGAGTGTTGTTGTCATATATATATATATATATATATATATATATAAATATATATATATATATATATATATATATATATATTTGCACACACACACATAAACATATATATATACATATCCACATATATATACACACACACATATATACATACATATATATATATATCTACATATATACACATACATATACATACACACATACATAAATACACACAAATACATATATATATATACATACACACACACATATATAAACATATATATACATATACATACATATCTACATATATACACACACAGCTATTTCGTATCAGTGCAATACGCTGCTTGTTAAAACGGATAACTCCGCTCTTACGTGCAAGTCTGTGTGGATATTATGAACTATCGTATTTGTTCAAGTTCTATTTAAATTTTAAATAGAAGGAATTTTTATTTAGTCGACAGAAATATCTTTGGTAGGAATGGTAAAACAGACAGGAATATTATTCCTGAATAAATCAACTCAAACCTTAAACAACTTATAATATTTTGCTCTCCATAAAAATATATCCTGTCTAAATTATACAAGTTAGAAATAAAGTAAACGTTAAAAGAACAAACATTCAAATTTCTTTACTCTTATGTAATTTTATATAAAAATAAACTTAGATTTTAAATATCCCAAAAGATTTTGCTCTCCATAAAAATATATCCTGTCAAAATTATACAAATTCAAATATGAACATGCTGCATAACAAAACCTAGAAATATAAATAAAATGTGTTCCTTTCAGCAATAACAAATCAAATCATTCAGTTGTCTTTGCTCATATGTCATTTTAGAGCTGGACGCCTGGCATCTTTTTGGCAACAAGTTCGTTTATGTTTGGTGTGAGGTTCTGTGTTGTGGAGATTCTCAGGATGGATTGCAGGTGCTCATCAGTGAGGCGACTCCTGTGTGCTGTTTTGTTAGTCTTTATCACTGAGAAGAGCTTCTCACACAGATATGTGCTACCAAACATGCACAAGGTTCGAGCCGCATGTAGAGGACTTTTTGTTCTTCAAAGTCACCAAAGCGCCGTGCAAACTCAGTGCGCTCAGTTTATCAGCAAAGTGCGTATTTGGGAACACCGTAGTGACGACTTGGTTTAACATTACTTGGCAACAGGGAAAGTGGGGCAAGTTGCACTGGTGCATTTGTGTCTCCCATAAAAGCAGCTTCACTTGAAATCACTTTGTGATTGTGCACGGTAAAACGTCGCTGAAGTGTCAGGTTCTTATTTAATTATTCTGCTTTCTGTATCTTCTGCATTGCATTCAGGTCTTTCAGGTTACCCTGATGTTTTGTCTCATAGTGCCGTCTTAGATTAAATTCTGTAATTACAGCCACATTAGCTCCACAAATGAGACACACGGGTTCAGTAAACATATACTCAGCCTCCCATCGGTTTTAAAGGCTCTATTTTCAGAATCAACTTTTCTCTTCAGCATCGTGTGAGCTAGCTTCGCAATAACTTGCAGCATCATAAGCTAGACTTGATTAACGGTAAGTGTTCGCAAGGCAGCTGAAGCGCTGCATTATGGGATCTGTAGTTTATTGTGTTACCAGCGCTTCATATACCGGGCCATTAATAACAATAATACAGTATATAAAATGATCTCGGGGCGGATATAATTACGCGGGCGGATGTGGCCCGCCCTTGAGTTTGACACATATGGACTAAATAGAACTTGAAAAGATATATTTTTCAAATGTGATCGCGCAATTCAGATAGAGTTGACGCCTACAGCCTGCATGCCTCAATAAGTCATCCTCCCCTCGCTCTTACTTTTTTACCGTTCATCTAATGAATACACTGAGTATGGCTTTACCAAAACAATCATTGATGGCGAATAAAGTATCCATTATTCGAGTATGTAGATCGGGATATATATATACATATATATATACCCGCGTATCATAGGAAAAGTAGTGTGTTAAAAAGCTAGAAAAGAAAAGGGAACATTTTAAAAATAACGTAACATGACTGTCAATATACAGTATTTGTTTTGTGAGTGTTACTGAGTGTTGCTGTCATCAAGGATTTGATTATCATTATTTCTTTCAATCAGGTTCGTATTTGTAGGATGTGTTGTGTTCAAGTTACATTCCGTGTTTGTCAATCGTTGTAAAGATGACAGGTTTCATTCATCGATTCGTTTCTTACTGCATCAATAAACAGCTCGTCTTCTTCTTTATCTGAGACCTGACACACTGCATGCACGGGTTTTTTACACTGTCTTCCTTTAGCGGGACATTGACTTTTTCCACCGTGTGCTTTGTTTCCGCAGTAGTTGGATTTATGAATATGCTTGTATGTATCAGGCGCTTCATATTTTTGCTGCCTTTTCAATTGTGTAATTGGTTTTGTTCAGCTCTTTGGAACTGTTGCTTTTATCTGTGCACTCGTCAGTTCACGTGAGCCACTCGGTGTACATGCATCGAAGGTTCCCAGCTGTGCTGGTGCCATCTCGTGCTATGTCCATGGCTGTATTTAATGTTACCTTAGTCCTGGCACTTAAAACTTTCTCTCGCAGTTTAGCTGAGTTTGTGCCAAACACCACCCTGACCATCTCATCTTCCTTTGCATAAGCACAGTCGTTCACCCGTGAATATTTAGTGGGAGTTTGCTATTGGATTGCCGCTGACGGACGGCCTTATATGGGCAGGCACTAAATTACAAACGCCAGCGGCAGCCTGTCTATGAACTTAATTTAAAGTGTAGGTTTACATCGTGCTTTGTTTCAGTAGCAGAACTCATGAATATGGTTGTATATGTCACTCGCCGCTTCTTATTGTTTTGCTGCCTTCTCAATTATATAATGCATGTTTTCTTCAGCGGTTCTTGGAGGTCTTCCTGGTTTTCTATGTACTGCGTGATTACGTGGGAGGCGTGATGATGTCACACGAAACTCCCCCCACGGCGTTCAAGCTCATCTCCATTATAGTAAATGGAGAAAAACAGCTTCCAGTTATGACCATTACGCGTAGAATTTCGATATAAAACCTGCCCAACTTTTGTAAGGAAGCTGTAAGGAATGAACCTGCCAAATTTCAGCCTTCCACCCACACGGGAAGTTGGAGAATTAGTGATGAGTCAGTGAGTGAGTGAGTGAGTGAGTGAGTGAGTGAGTGAATGAGTGAGGGCTTTGCCTTTTATTAGTATAGATATATATATATGTGTGTATGTATATATGAAGATATGTATGTATATGTATATATATGTTTATATATGTGTGTGCATGTATATATATATATGTATTTGTGTGTATATACTGTATGTATGTGTATGTATGTGTGTATGTATATATATGTGTGTATATGTAGATATGTATATATATGTGGATGTATGTGTATATGTGTATATATGTATATATGTGTGTGTGTATATGCATATACAGGGAGTGCAGAATTATTAGGCAAGTTGTATTTTTGAGGATTAATTTTAATATGGAACAAACACAGTGCTATCAGTCAATCCAAAATGTTAATAAACCTGAAACCTGAATGTTTCACAACGGAAATGTGAGTGTGAACATCATCAGGGGAATACATATGTGCGCACAATTATTAGGCAACTATTAGTGTGCAGATTTATTATGCAACTAAAGGAAAAATGAAAATTTTCCCATCTCACTTGTTTATTTTCATCTGTTATAGTGAGAATAATAAACAAACACCTCAAAATTTACAAATAAACATCTCTGACATTTCAAAAAACATCAATCAATCAATCAATGACCAATATAGCCACCCTTCTTTCCAATAACAGTCATAAGCCTTTCCATTCATGGAGTCTGTCAGTTTCTTGATCTGTTGACGATCAGCTTTTTGTGGAGCAGTGACTACAGCCTCCCAGACACTCTTCAGAGAGGTGTATTGTTTTTCTCCCCCGTAAATCTAGCGTTTAAGAAGTGCCCACAAGTTCTCGATAGGGTTTAGGTCAGATGAGGAAGGGGGGCCATGTCATTATTCCTTCATCTTTAAGGCCTTTACTGGCTGGCCACGCAGTGGAGAACTTCGATGCAAGTGATGGAGCATTGGCCTGCATAAAAATCACGGTCTTTTTCCTGTATCACTGTTTGAAGAAAGTGTCTTCGAAAAACTGGCAGTAGGTTTGGGAGTTGATTTTGAGTTCATCTTCAATGCAAAAGGTCCAACTAGCTCATCTTTAAAAATACCAGCTCATACCAGTACCCCACCTCCACGTTGGAGTGGAGCTCTGTGCCCATTACTGATCCACAGGTCCATCCATCTGGTCCATCAAGAGTCACTCTCATCTCATCGGTCCATAAAACCTTTGAAAAAATCTGTCTTCAGATATTTCTTGGCCCAGTTTTGACGCTTTCAACTTATGTTTCTTGTTCAGTGGTGGTTGGGTTTCAGCCCTCCTTACCTTGGCCATGTCTTTGAGCACTGAACACCTTGTACTTCTGGGCACTCCAGGTAGGTTGCAGCTCTGGAATATGAAAGTACTGAAGGATAATGGGTTCCTGGTAGCTTCACGCTTGATTCTTCTCAAATCTTTGGCAGCTAATTTGCGTCTTTTGTTCTCAACACGCTTCTTGCGACCCTGTTGACTATTTGCAACAAAATGTTTGATGGTTCTGTGATCACACACCAATATCTTAGCAATTCCAAAGTGCTGCATCCCTCTGAAAGACTTTTTACAATTTTGACTTTTCAGAGTCAGTTAAATCTCTTTTTGGCCCATTTTGCCCTGAGGAAAACTAGCTGCCTAATAATTCTGCACACCTTGATATAGGGTGTTGATCTCCTTAGGCCACACCCTCCCTCATTACACAAATACACATCACCTGACGTGCTTAAATCCAATAAGCATTCAAGTTAATACAGCTTGGAGGTGGAATATACGCATTAAAAATGATGATATGCTCAAAATACTCACTTGCCTAATAATTGTGCACACAGTGTATGTATGGATATGTATATATATGTTTATATGTGTGTGTGTATATATATATATATATATATATATATATAGAGGTCCATAAATATTTGGACAGAGACAACTTCTTTCTAATTTTGGTTTTGTACATTACCACAATTAATTTTAAATTACACGTGCAGACTTTCAGCTTTAATTCAGCGGGGTGAACAAAACGATTGCATAAAATTGTGAGGCAACTAAAGCATTTTTTTAACACAATCCCTTCAATTTAGGGGCTCAAAAGTAATTGGACAATTGACTCAAAGGCTATTTCATGGGCAGGTGTGGGCAAGTCCATCATTATGTCATTATCAATTAAGCAGATAAAAGGCCTGGAGTTGATTTGAGGTGTGGTGATTGCATGTGGAAGATTTTGCTGTGAACAGACAACATGCGGTCAAAGGATCTCTCCGTGCAGGTGAAAGAAGCCATCCTTAAGCTGCGAAAACAGAAAAAATGCATCAGAGAAATTGCTACAGTATTAAGAGTGGCAAAATCTACAGTTTGGTACATCCTGAGAAAGAAAGCAAGCACTGGTGAACTCAGCAACGCAAAAACACCTGGACGTCCACGGAACACAGTAGTGGTGGATGATCGCAGAATCATTTCCATGGTGAAGAGAAACCCCTTCACAACAGCCAACCAAGTGAACAACACTCTCCAGGGGGTAGGCGTATCGATATCCAAGTCTACCATAAAGAGAAGACTGCAGGAAAGTAAATACAGAGGGTGCACTGCAAGGTGCAAGGCACTCATAAGCCTCAATAATAGAAAGGCTAGATTGGACTTTGCTAAAGAACATCTAAAAAAGCCAGCACAGTTCTGGAAAAACATTCTTTGGACAGATGAAACCAAGATCAACCTCTACCAGAATGATGGCAAGAAAAAAGTATGGAGAAGACTTGGAACAGCTCATTATCTAAAACATACCACATCATCTGTAAAACACGGTGGAGACAGTGTGATGTCTTGGGCGTGCATGGCTGCCACTGGCACTGGGACACTAGTGTTTATTGATGATGTGACACAGGACAGAAACAGCTGAATGAATTCTGAGGTGTTCAGATACATACTGTCTGCTCAAATCCAGCTAAATGCAGTTAAATTGATTGGGCAGCGTTTCATGATACAGATGGTCAATGACTCAAAACATGCAGCCAAAGCAAACCCAGGAATTTATTAAAGCAAAGAAGTGGAAAATTCTTGAATGGCCAAGTCAGTCACCTGATCTTAACCGAATTGAGCATGCATTTCAGTTGTTGAAGACTAAACTTCGGACAGAAAGGCCCACAAACAAACAGTAACTGAAAGCCGCTGCAGTAAAGGCCTGGCAGAGCATTAAAAAGGAAGAAACCCAGCATCTGGTGATGTCCATGAGTTCAAGACTTCAGGTTGTCATTGCCAGCAATGGGTTTCAACCAAGTATTAGAAATGAACATTTTATTTCCAGTTATCTAATTTGTCCAATTACTATAGAGCCCCTGAAATGAAGGGATTGTGTTAAAAAAATTCTTTAGTTGCCTCACATTTTAATGCAATCGTTTTGTTCAACCCATTGAATTAAAGCTGAAAGTCTGCACTTCAACTGATCTGAGTTGTTTCATTTAAAATTCATATATATATATTTCCACATTGACACTTTACAATAGAGGGTTGAGGGCATGGAGGAAAATCTTAAAAACATACCAAACAGTTGTCGAGTATTGACCCACACCTTTTGTCTTTCCAAAGCATGCTTCTGACAACAAAAGGCATCTGGAAATAATGCTTTGATCACATGTTCCTGGTACTATTTTTCTCATGGTAAGGATAGATTTTCTATTCAATAGTGCGAGTTCTCACATAATTACAGAAGTAAATCAAAACAAAACCAACCATTTGGCATGAAATGTCAACTGTGAGGAAACCACCCTGGTTGTTGCGTTGGAAGACTAAGTGCTGAGCTGCCTTGTATGGCTGATCTGCTTTTAAAACTGCTGAATCTCATAATATTGGTGTTTTCTTGGTTCAAAAATGAGATGTCGCGTGTGTAATCGTCAGACATGGATCAATACTTGACAACTGCCTCAGCTTGAAAAACTGATATATTTGGTAAGTTTTTAAGCTTTTCGTCTGTGCACAATAGCCTACAATGTTAAGTGCTAGTGCGAACAAGATTTTTTAAAATGTATAGAAAACTCTTAACTTTAGTAAACAATTTCATGTGGCAAATGAATATATACCATATTTGTGAAGAAATAACTTTGACTTGAAAAACACTGAAGCTACCCTTCAAGTCAGTCTCTAGAATGGAAGCTCTTCTTTTACTCAAATATGCCTGTTGGGTACTTTATACAACACTGCTGTGATTGATAGATGAATGGATGATTATAGGCATGTCGGTGAGAAAATCCTGCATTAACTCAGAAATACAGACTATACAATTCTTTAGCGTTGCTATTTTCAATTACTTTTTCTACTTAAATAGAGCACTGTTCTTTAATTTTGATAGTAGGTATTTCTCCTGGGTCTACTAGTGCCTTTTAATATCAAACTATTGTCTCTAATTATACTTCAATTTTTATTTTATTCTTGTCTCTAATCTGAATTCTTACTTGCTTCATAAATGACTTTGAGGTTGATACATGCTGTAAAATAGTAGTATATAAAATAAAGCCTGACTGAATAGACTGGTGTACTATGGATCCTACTAGAATATATTCTGACTTCCATTGACAGGTATAACAGGTATAAAAAGCTGAATAATTTTTGCTTTACTTTGCAGTAATGAGGGTGTTTACATCACACAAGCTGTTTGTTAAAACATATTGCTCACAAAGACAAAAATGACAATAGAGTTGTCAACATGTAGTGAAAAAGAAATAAGATATATTTTTGTCTGAGGGAAGGTCAATGAAACATTTCCATTTTAATCCTAAGTATGCATCCCTGGATTCTCCACTGAACATCCTTTATGAAAGTATCTCTGCTCTGTCCTAGAATTCAGTCTCATACAGCACATTACTTCTGAAGGTGGTTGCTATTTTTGAATCTTTATGCATTTTACATCAGAAATGTGAAAACTTAAATTAATATTGCATGACCATGTTAACTTCAAGTTCATGGAATTAACTCAGATAAATCAGTAAAATTAACACAAGTGAAAACAAAGCCTTTTTACGTCAGCTGTGTTCCAGAAAGAAAACGTCAGTTTATATTTTCTACATCAGTGCACTTCGACTTCAGAGACTAGATCTTAAAAGTTAGTTGTGTGCCCAATGCTATCTGCTGTGAAAGAAGCTCTTAATCAAAAATGTCTTTTTTCTTTAGTCTCAAAACATATTTTTTGCATGATAGCAAGATGTTAACTCAAGAGCTAGAAAAGGGAATCTGTATAAATAATTTTACTCAGTATGTAGAGGGATTTTTTCTTGTTTCCACTGCTTGCTGTCCTAATTTGAAACAAACATTTAATTTCAAATATCTCTCCATTCATTAATTAGTTAAACCTGCTTTATCCAAGTTTAGGGTCACAAAGGGACAGAGCCAGTCTTA
The DNA here is from genome assembly GCF_016835505.1 of Polypterus senegalus. NCBI lineage: Eukaryota > Metazoa > Chordata > Cladistia > Polypteriformes > Polypteridae > Polypterus > Polypterus senegalus. Next base: position 147,653,139 of record NC_053160.1, on the reverse strand, counting down.
GCCGATTTGGACAGAAAGCATAAACCAAGCCAGGACTGGGTGTAAGTTTTTGAAAAAATACAAACTAAATCAAATCAGATGTCAAGATATGTTAACAAAGACAACTGTGCTTCTCTCATGTGTAATAGTGACCTACTGTTCCTGTAGCTTGCAGGAAGAAAATCAGTAAGAAATGTATCATTGCGATTTATGCTTTATATGACTTTACACATAATTAGATATTTTTCTGCATTTAAATATTGCCTCATAGATTTAGCTTGTATTTATACACACAAAGAATTTAGACAAACTACTAAATGAAGGTCACACACAAGGTTCTTTTACATGTTAGAATGTTCTGGTTACAGACAGAAGCCCAAGGAAGGGTTTGTTGGGGCAAATACACAATTTAGTAGACTATTTTCTGTAAAAAGTATCTGAATAAGATAATATGTAAGACCAGCAACAACAAACCAAATCTTTTTTTTTGTTGCAGTCATCAACCCTAATGGCCTTTGGATCTCTCTCAGAAGTCAATTACTTGTACACAACTAGTAGCTGTTTGATTCCAGAAGGTAAATCAGCATTAAAGACAAGTCAAGTGCTGTATTGGATTGTTCTCTCCTCATGTCTTATATTTTGAGATGTGAGTGTTCTGTAGAAGGATTAGGCAATCAGAAAAGACAACAGGAGACATGTTTTCATTTTCAGAAAGTGTGTACTGCAGTTATTGGTTCTAATTCATAGAATTAGATGGTTAGAAGGGGGATACTTATAGTACTAAACACTTTTTACATATGCTTTTGTGTATGTCATGTTTTTATTTTACATGTACAGTAGATTCCATTTTTTAGCTTTATTTCTCAGACTTAGTCTGAAAAAGTTCAATTTTGCTACCTTCATGATTTTGTCTGTTTATGCTACACTGTCAGGAGGTGACCTCATTTGTTATGTTTCTGACATGAAGGAAATTACATTATAAATAAGTGACGGCTTTACTATGTGCTATTTCTCAGCCCTAGTGTTAGGTTTGTTTTCTGGTTTCTGACTTTCATTTTGCCTTTGACTCCTTATTTAAGTGTTTTCATTTGTACCCTGGTTATGATCTTTTGATGTCCTTGACTATGACTTCGACTAAGAAATTATCTCCTGGTATTGTACTTACTCACAAAAACCATCTAACAGCACACGTTTGGTATGCAACGCTAAAAAAAAATTGGTATGGGATGGTCCATCGTAAACCTCTATGTAAATTTCACTTTAGCGATACCACAAGAAATCACTCAAGAGAAGATTTTACAATATAATACAATCAGTTGTACTGAACAACAAAATACAATCAAGTGCATTAACTTATATTTATTATGTACGCAAATAAACATAGAGGTAAATGAACAGGAAATTGATTATAACAAACAACTTATATACTATTTATTTGAAACTTAGCAGATTGGGTCAAATAAAGTAACCAAACTGCATAAATAAAGAGATTAGCACAGCAGTGGCTTAATGCTTCTATGCACACCGACTTTTACAGATCCGGATGTCTGTATGCTTGTGTGTGTTTATTTCTTTATCTTCATTAATCTTTGTGTCTGGTCTGGCAAACTAGCTGTCAGCTATCTTCACTCTTTAATATTATTGTGTGTGAGAGTGCGTGCGCACGTGTACTTTCAAGTGCCTCAATGTGAGTGTACTTGTATATTAAAAAAAAAAAAATCTGTATCTTAAAAACTACTCATGCAATATTTTAACAAATCATTAGGTCTGGCCACATGACAAAATAGAGTAGATTACAAACAGCCTGGGTTACATTAAACTATTTCTACAGCAGCTATATCTGGACACAGGTCAAACTATATTTGGAGGATATAGAAATAAGTACTAGAACAAACTGGACTAAAAACAATAAGCTTGGAGCCTGTAACAAGCCAAACACAATGCAAATCGTGTGAAAAAGATTCTCAAAAATTTACTTCAAAATTCAGTTCCCTTTTAGTTGTACAAACGTTTGCTGAACAGGACACGATGTAATTACAAGTCTCTAAACTCCATAGAACAGCCCACTAGTGTCAGAAATATTCAATGCCCATTGGCAGTATTGATGCCCACAACCAAGGAATAAATAGAGGTTAATTTAGCACACAATACATGTGCTTCTACAGCTGTTGTCACATTTTTGACAAGTTAATGATAACGTGAGAATACTGTGGTGTAAAAAGCTGATTTTACTGTGTATATTTATATATTTAGCTGATAATTTTATTCAAAGTGACTTACACATGAGGCCAACATAAACAACTACATATCAGTTTGGAGTCTGTTTTGGAACAAGTGTTACCAGAAATTAAATGAGATACAGTCCAGTCACTGGTGTGTTTTTAAGATGCAGATCTTAAATGAGTGTGTTAGGCTTTTTCTAGCACAGTTCTGATCACAAACAGCATCTTTCCTTCCATTACATTTTATTATAGAGAAGTAACGGTGCACTGCACGATAACATGCAGTGAATACACTGGACTTGAGCATTCATAGTTTTCATCCTCTTTCTCAGCATGTTTAGCATTCATTTGCTCAGAGTTTGATGCACTTGTTTCTTCCTGAGCAGCTCTTCTTTTTTCCACTCTTGCGGCCCGCTGCTCCTCTTCTTTCGTCGGTATCTTTTCGCGTTAAAACTGATTAAGTTCGTTTTTGTGTTGCAATTACCTCAAGAATAATTTAAGATATGAAGAGGTAGGGGAAGTGACCGCGAAGCTGGTAGGGAATGAGAACGGCACCCATACATATCCGCCCAATGGCTGCCGCCCTGTTGCTCGCTACGGAGAGTTGATTCTAGAATAAAATAAAATAAAAATAAAAAGAGTAACAAAAATCATCACCACTAAAGCAGATTGTAAATGTCACGTAAAGTAAAAGTAAAGTTTTAAAGTAAAGCACTTTGAGCTACATTATTTGTATGAAAATGTGCTATATAAATAAATGTTGTTGTTCTTTCTCATGGACTGATGAACCTCACTATTATCAATTAGCACATGATCACACATTACTTTTTTGATACGCCATGTATGGTAAAAACACGGTTCAGTTTTGCAATTATTAGTTGTGCTGTGTTGTCTTGAATTGGATGCAGCTATAGATATTTAGAGACATAATCCACTGTAAGCAGGAAAGAAGTGCCTCACAGCTTAAAACTTCAGTGGTTGCTTTTGATTGCAAGGTAAATGTCATTGACAATCCCAATAGCTTTAGGCCATATGTTTAAATCAACTGATTCGCCTGGATTTTTCTAACTTGGTCCATAGACAGGATGTTCATGTCTGCACATGTGCCTAACTTGAATTTAACAAGTATACCTGTAATTAACATGGTTGGGAGCTATGTCTCATTTTGTGCTGCCTCCCAATGCTTATTTGGGCATGGAATGGTCAGCTAATGTGTACTGCTTTCATATTTCACAATTTTCCAGTCTTACAACATGCTGTACACTTCTTTGTAATAACCTAGGCATGCTTTTGGTTCAGATTGTCTTCCATGACTTTTCTACAGTACAGCTTGCTAGTGTAGCTCTATTTTGTTCCTCCAGATTGTGTTTCTTCTACAAATGAATGTACTTCAGTATTCTTCTTAACACCACATGGCATCATGCTGATTTGCAATTTGAGACTCTGTAAATACCAATTGAAAAAGAAGCTTTTATTTGTTGCTAAGACAGCCTTGCTCCTAATTATGTCATCTACGTTTGTGTCAGACCCATAGTCTACTTTTATTAGAGCATTAGAACAATTTTGATGAGAGCAGTTCTGTCAGTCAGCATTGGTTCCTGAGTACTGTGTCCACTTTTGGTTACCAGGCTACAAAATGGACATAGCAGCACAAGAAAAGGTCAAGAGAAGAGTGATTAGGCTCATTCCAGCGCTACAGGGGATGAATTATGAAGAAAGATTAAAAGAACAGAGCTTTTTCTGTTTAAACAAAAGAAGATTTAGAGGGGATATGACTAAAGTGTTTGAAGTTATAAAAGGAATTAGTACAGTGGATCGAGACTATGATTTTAAAATGAGTTCATCAAGAACACAAGGACACAGTTGGAAACTTGCTAAGGGTAAATTTTGCACAAACGTTAGGAAGTTTTTACTTACACAGAGAACCATACACACTTGGAATAAGCTACCAAGTAGTGTAGTAGACAGTAACTCTTTTGGAACTTTTAAAACTGGACTCAACGTTTATTTAGAATAATTTTAAGTGGATAGGACTGGGAAGCTATGTTGGGCTGAATGGCAAGCTTTTGTCTGCATTGTTCTGATATACTCTAATTATGCATGGGTTTATTATGACTTCTACCATCATGTCTTCAATATTTGTGTTGGACACTCTGAATGTGTTGTACCCATCTAAGGATAATGAAGGTAACAAAATGGTAACTTGTACTTTCATGCATTTTTTATTTTCTCAAGAATTGCTACCACCATATGCCATACATATCTTTGCTACCATCTGTGTAGTGTTTGCTCAGGTTTCCTGCCAACGCAAATGGTCATGGCTGTTTAAACTGCAGAATTCTTTTTGAACAACTGCTTATTTCAGTTTTAATACTTGACATTTATTGCTAAAATAAGTGCAGATGGATGGTAAATGTGGAGCTAATCAAAATGCTAGAATCATCTCCTCTAATTTACAAATTCTGACACCAGTGTCTCATTAACATTGCTGTGCATGGGTGTGTGAAGAAGATTTACAATAAGTCCAAAGTGAGCAAGTGAGAAAATGCACTAACAGTACTTAGCAAAGTTCTTTTAGTAAGGTGTACAATACTATGTTAGGGCTCGTTTATACTTCACGCACAGAACGTGTACGCGCATGCATCATGGCTGCCACGTGTTCCCAGTGTTCATTTGACGCGTCCTCTGAGCAGGTCCTCAGAAATTGCGCGAGTTGCAATACCAACAAAAAGTCGGGGGACGCAGTGTGATAAAAGTTGGAATGTGACGTCAGAGTCTCTGTGCACTATCTACATGTGACAGAAAGCCTCTATGTGGATCCTACGGGATCGATGTGCACACTTCGATGTTTGTTGAATGGTTCGATGTGGTGAAGCATAATGCCGACATACAGATGCATTCATGCTGCTTTTATATTCAAGCGTCACATATTCCCGATCGTAATGACAGGATTCATTTTAAAAGTCTCACATACCATCTTTTGTGCCGTCTTTTTTTTCTGGGCCTTCCTCCTGACCTGACAGCAGCGGCAAACAGCAATAGATCAGCGTACAGAACACATTAAATGTGCTCATTTAGAATCCTTAGATTTATACTTGATATCACTTTCATGATGAAATGCATTAAAGTATGTATGTTGCATTTTACAGATAAATCGTTAATTTTGTTTAAATAATGAATACTGTTAATAATTACACACATGGGGGCGACACAGTGGCAGAGCAGTAGCGCTGCTGTCTCGCAAGGAGTCATGTCGCTGGAATTCCCTGTCTGGACTTTACATGTTTTCCTTCTGGGTTTCCACAGTGTGCTCTGGTTTCCTTCCAAAGATATGCAGATTTGGTGACACTAAAATGACGCCAGTGTATGTGAGTGCTTGTATTCACCTAGCGATGAGCTGATGTCCTGTGTAGGGATTGTTTCTGCCTCGTGCTCAATGCTTGCTGGAATGGACACATCCCTGGATTGATGGATTTAATCATTAAACATCCTTTACAGAGTTATTGCGGTAAGGTGTCATCGGAATTTAATGGATGTTCCAAGAAACTCACAACACAGCAAAGCCGAACCTGTTCTCACTGTGATAATATCTTGTACTACCAACTGGTGGATTCTTCCAGATTTACTTAAAGTACACACGCAAGTATAAACAGTAAAATGCTTACGTAGCAGGAGCATCTGCTGGAGCATGCGTCGCATTGTATGAAGTATAAACCTGGCCTTGCTGCTGTACCACAAACTAGTTTTCAAAGTTCAAGTCCATTTACAAGATCATTTTTTGCATATTTAAAGGACATGTTAAGGTGTTCAATAAATAGCTGTCAGCCTTTAACTACATATTTTGGGTTAAATGAAATGTGGTCAAATGTTTATAATAGACAGTGACTCCAGCTGTATATAAAGCTTTTGTTTTTCCATCAAACCAGAAAAGTACAAAAATGTAACTCAATAATGATAAACTCTCATTGTCTACCTTGGAGTCAAATAACACTTCATTATAGTGAGAGAGACATGGAAACACTGAATCATGAAAAAAGTTGTATTTTGATGATAAGGCATGGGTGTCACTGAAAAAAAAAAAAACGGTAACAGAAGACATTAGGGATTAGCAGAATTTATCCTAGAAGTCATTAGTGTGAGCACGCGTTCACTGCAACTACTTAGTTAATCAGTAACTAAATATTATCTGTAAATTAACTTCTTGCTTAATTACAGTCATTTTTATTTAGTCTATGTTTGCCTTTGCGTAGAATATGCAAGCTTAAGTTAGCTGTACGTAATGACCTGTTGATGATTATTGATGTATCATAATTATACCAACTAAAAATGATTCATATAAATGTGACACAAGATGCTCACCTTTGAAACAGTTCTTAAGATAACACCCGTGGTTTTGGCTTTCCCTGTATACCGCAATTAAACTTTGACTCAAGGCTGGTAAACTGAACAAACTGAACAAGTCTAGGCGTAAAACAAAACTTTCCGCAAGTCACTCCAAATTAGGCATAAGTGACACATGCATACACCATTTTAAATGTATTATTGCAAGTTTTCATCTTCACTTCTCTGCAACAGTATATCATTGCAGAAGAATGACAAAAGGATTACACTTGGAAAATGATTCCAATCAAAAATATGCCAACATAAAAACACTTGCCGACAGGTATTTGGCTTTGATAAGCTAACCAGGCTAACCTCAAGAAACCTTGATTGAAAAGGGTTGGAAGAAACTCAATTTCTCTTTTAGCAGCAGAAACTCGACTTCATTGTGTTTTCTTTTAAAATGACTGATGGATGGATTAGAACAGAAGACAGTCTGTTCCAATTGCAAACGTGGTATAAACATCAAGGCAAGAGGCCACTTATTCTTGGGCTTTCACTTTCACTCAGTTCAGAAAAAAAACTCTGTGGAAAAAAAAAACATAATAAACTTGGTTTCCTTGAAATGAGTTAATAGTGTGAAATAAAATTGTCACACTTGGCTGTAACTTTCCTATTTTCACATTACAGACCAATATTTTTGGACAGTAAACACAAGGCAATTGGGGTTAAATTAATCAGTAATAATACCGTCTTTAAATACAATACTCTCCTTTTCAGTATTACACAAAAAGCTCATGATTTTACTAGAAATTCAAAAACAAATAACCTATTTAAAACAAGAATCAACCTAGTAATCATTCATCAGTCAATCACTGGAGAGCCTCAACGCACTAACATTCACTCATACTGGGACAACATGGAGATGATCATCAGCTTAGCAGGCATGTCTTTATGATGTGAGAGAAAACTGTAGTGTCCAGAGAAAACCTACGGTATATGGATTTGATGAGAATGTACAAAGTTCACAGCAATGGTAAATACTTTGGAATCTGTACTAAGTCTCTAAAGTTGCAAGACAGCAGTACTGAACACTGCACCACCATGGTGTTTATTCAGAAACAAACTCAATTACATTCAACCAAAACATGAGCTACTGTGTTACTATATAATTTGTAAGACAATATTGGAGTAAGATATTTTAGCAGATTTAACAACTGTACTGAAAAAGCCATATTCTGTGTATTAAAATAAAGCTTACACTTTAAACTTTTATTTCTCTTGCTCTCAAATGTATACTATGACTTTTATGGTACTTTATAGGTTAGGCTCCATTTATGGAACTCCTAATCTGCTTCATTTTCACGGTGATATGCTCAGGCTCTTAGATCTTAGCAGTTCCCATAGTTCTCTGTCAGAAGAACTATAGTGGCATATCTCATGCTTTTGTTGTACTTTCAAGCTGGAAGATGTTATCTTTTTAATGGCTTTTTGCTGAAAAAGCACATACGAGAGACAACTAATTTCCACTAGGGTCCCGAGGACAAGAGGCAGCTTTCCATACAATTATAGAAGGCAGCTATATGCCTTTTCAAAATAAATAAAACATCAGGACTAAGTAGTATTGGCAGACTTTACTTTCTAAGGATTAAACCTTTTTTTAACAAAAGTTTTAAAACCTTTTAGCTTAACCTTCAAGTGCAGCTTTTGCAAGATGTATAAGCTTCTCGCTGGAAGACTTAGTCTGGGCAGAGCAGATATAAATGTGAAAATTCATACTGTATTCGAGCACATAACATTGTAATGTCTACAAATGAAAACTATAAAATCTAACCACCCATTCAGCATAGGCACCTATTTTGTTTTATTAAGAATGAGAGTAGTTAGACTTTGAAACATTGAACTCGAAATTTACATCAAAATTTTGAATACTCTGGTTATGCAAATATAGGAAAATACCTTTAAAGTTTGTTTGCTCAAAAGTGTATCTTAAATCAACCACTCATTGAGTACTTGCTATTGCTGGAGTCTTACTACTCACCAAGCCACTAGCAAGCAGGCTCTCTCAATCTTTTCCAAAGCTCTAGGTTTAGTAGGGTACTTACACAGATGTAAATATTTGTCAGGATTTAGATTTCTAGGACAGCTCTAAATCCTTGAAATAATCTCTGTATTACCAAGAGGTAGGCAAAATGTACTACTGTGTATGCTATCCAGTATTACTGTATGGACTAATCTCACTGTCTCGGATTGCATGTTTCTCCTAGTATCTGAAAAATTTATAATCTCGCTAAGGTTTAAATTCATCATTTTAAATAGGCAATTACACCGAGCAACCACAACATTAAAACCACCTGCCAAATATTGTGTACAGTCCTCCTGCTAAAATAGCTCTGACCTGTCAAAGCATGTACTGCATGAGACCAGAAGGTACACTGTGGTACCACGACATTGGCAGCAGATCCTTTAAGTCCGGTAAGTTGCAAGGTGATTCCTCCATGGGTCAGACTAGTTTTTCCTGGACACATCCTACAGGTGCTTGATTGAAGAGAGATCTGGGGAATTTATAGGCAAAGTCAACAGCATGAACTCTTTGTCATGTTCCTCTAACTAATCCTCAACAATTTTTGTAGTACGGCAGGGTGGATTATTCTGCTGAAAGAGGACACTACCATCGAGGGAATATCACAGCCACAATGGGGTGTATGTGGTCTTCAATAATCATAGGGCAGGTGGTAAATGTCTAATTAACATCCACATGAATGACAGACCCAAGGTTTTCCAGCAGACCATTGCCCAGAGCATCATACTGCCACAACCGGCTTGCCTTCTTCCCATAGTGCATCCTGCTGCCATCGTTTCCATAGGTAAATGACACAAATGCACCCAGCTGTCCACATGATCTACAAGAAATCGTGATTCATCAGACCTTCCTCTAATGCTCCCTGGTCCAGTTTTAACACATACAGGACCATTCTAGGCTCTTTTGACAGTGGACAGGGGACAGCTGGGCACTTTGACCAGTCTGCAGCTGCACAGCCTCATACACAATAAGATGCAATGCATTTTGTGTTCTGACCCCTTTCCCTCATTAAGTTTTTCAGCAATTTATGCTACAGTAGCATTTGTATGGAAAGGGATCAGACAGGCTAGACATTACTCATCATATGCAAAAATTAGACTTGGAGATCCATGACGCTGTCATTTGATCACTGATTGTCCTTGCTTTGACCACTTTTGTTAGGTACTAACTAATGCAAATCGGAAACACCCCACAGGAGCTGCCCTTTTGGAGATGCTCTGACCAAGTCACTTAGCCACCACAATTTTTGTCCTTGTCAGAGTCACTCAGATTCTTATGCTTACCCATTTTTCCTGCTTTCAACTCATTGCCTTCAACATAATCAATGTTATTCACTTCACCTCTCAGTGGTTTTAATGTTGTGGTTGATTGGTGTATTCATGAATTAACTAAATGACAGGGAGCTCACAAATTATATTGCAAGGATAGAACTCAAAATTGAGATATGATTTTCATTTGGTATGCTTATGGTCTGTTCTTTAATTTCTTTAACATGGGTGAAGCTACACAAGTTATTTTAACTGAACAGTGTACATTAATTTGAAAAAAAAAAAAAACTTACTTACTAAAGATAACCATAGTGTTGGAATATTGCAATATTGCATTAATCTGGAAAGAAAAACAAACATTTATAATTGAGCTCTGTTCAAGTTCATCCTCATTAATTATGTAACTTAGCTCTCATAATGGAATGTACACCTTGGTGTTGTGATAGTAGTAGTTTCTAGAAATTACAATGTATTAATATCATTATAGGAATTCAGTTTACAAATTTGTTGGGTAGTAGAGTTGCCATGATGTCAAAATTTCAACTCAAATATTAAGAAGAGTACTGAAATTTGATACCATTTTTGATACAATATAGTATATAATGTGACTCAATACAAATGTATTTAAATAAATTGTTTTTCTGTATGCAATTTACATATAGGAAGTCATATTTCTTTAAATGAGATCATTACTTAGGACTTTTGATAAGCTTAACTAACTTGGGACTTTACATAATAATAATGGCATAAGGGATGTTACTAGAATGTGCCACTTATCTGTGTGCTGACAGGAGTAAATTAAACTATACAATTATATGAAAAAGTTTGGGAACCTCTTTTAGCCTGCATACTAATTTACTCTACTTTCAACAAAAAAGATAAAAGTGGTATGCCTGTTCATTTCCTAGGAACATCTGAGTACTGGGGTGTTTTCCGAACAAAGCAGTATTTAGTTGTATGAAATTAAATCAAATGTGAAAAACTGGCTGTGCAAAAATGTGGATTCCCTTGTAATTTTGCTGATTTCAATGCATGTAACTACTCGATACTGATTACTTACAACACCAAATTGGTTGGATTAGATTGTTAAGCCTTGAACTTCATAGACAGGTGTGTCCAATCATGAGAAAAGGTATTTAAGGTGGTCGATTGCAAGTTGTGCTTCCCTTTGACTCTCCTCTGAAGAGTGACAGCATGAGATACTCAAAGCAAAATCTCAAAAGATCTGAAAACAAAGATTGTTCAATATCATGGTTTAGGGGAAGGCTACAAATAGCTATCACAGAGGTTTAAATTGTCAGTTTCAACTGTAAGGAATGTAAACAGGAAATGGAAGGCCACAGGCACAGTTGCTGTTAAACCCAGGTCTGGCAGGCCAAGAGAAATACGGGAGCAGTATATGTGCAGGATTGTGAGAATGGTTACAGACAACCCACATGTCACCTCCAAAGACCTGCAAGAGCATCTTGCTGCAGATGGTGTATCTGTACATCGTTCTACAATTCAGTGCAGTTTACACAAAGAACATCTGTATGGCAGGATGATGAGAAAGAAGCCCTTTCTACACTCACGCCACAAACAGAGTCGTTTGTTGTATGCAAATGTTCATTTAGACAAGCCAGATTAATTTTGGAACAAAGTGCTTTGGACTGATGAGACAAAAATGAAGTTATCTGGTCATAACAAAAAGCGCTTTGCATGGAGGATGAAGCACACCACATTCCAAGAAAAACACCTGCTACCTACTGTCAAATTTGGTGGAGGTTCCATCATGCTGTGGGGGGCTGTGTGACTAGTTCACGGTCTGGGGCCCTTATTAAAGTCGAGGGTCAGATGAATATAACCCAATATCAGCAAATTCTTCAGGATAATGTTCAAGCATCAGTCACAAAGTTGAAATTATGTAGGAGTTGGATATTCCAACAAGACAATGACCCAAAACACAGTTCAAAATCTACAAAGGCATTCATGCAGAGGGAGAAGTACAATGTTCTGGAATGGCCGTCACAGTCCCCTGACTTGAATATCAACGAAAATCTATAGGATGATTTGAAGCAGGCTGTTCATGCTCGGCAGCCATCAAATTTAACTGAACTGGAGAGATTTTGTATGGAAGAATGGTCAACAATACCTCCATCCAGAATCCAGACACTCATCAAAGGCTATGGGAGGTGTCCAGAGGCTGTTATATTTGCAATAGGAGGCTCAACTAAATATTGATGTAATATCTCTGTTGGGGTGCCCAAATTTATGCTCCTGTCTAATTTTGTTATGATGCATATTGCATATTTTCTGTTAATCCAATAAACTTAATGTCACTGCTGAAATACTAGTTTCCATAAAGCATGTCATATATTAAAAGGAAGTTGCTACTTTGAAAGCTTAGCCAATGATAAACAAAAACCCAAAGATTAAGAGGGGTTCCCAAACTTTTTCATATGACTGTACTTGTATGTTTAGTAAATGAACCCAAATGATAAAAGGAAATTTTCTCTTAAAACTAACCAGTCACTATAAAGAACTCTACTGTTTACATGGCCAGCTATAATAAATGATTTCCATTTTGGAGTACATTTGTAACAATGACTGAAGACTCTTCTTTATAGTGTAAGACTTCCGTCTAAGTACTTTCAGCAACATTATCAAATCTGTTCATTTTCCCAGGAAAAAATAATGGGGGTGATGGAAGCATTTACCATAGGTGTATTAATATATTTTACTATTTTTCTCTTTTTATTCAGTATAATTGTTGGTTAGCAACATTTTCTGTTCTTTTCTCTAAAGAAAAGTAGCCCCTGTGGTCTATGGCTGGCTTGTCATCCCGGCCAATACCCCCAGGCCGCCAGATGGAGCCCTCCCTGCAGCATGGTGGTGCCCCGAAGACCAGCAGGGATTCATGGACAATGGAGTTTTCATCCACAGCCCTGCTGGATACCACAGAGGCCACTAGAGGGAGCTGTAGGGAGGAGCAAAGAGTCATATGTGCCCTATAACCCGGAAGTGCGTCATAGGCAAAGCGACAGCAGAAGTAACGAATGAAAAAAGAGGACTTTTTACCTGACCCGGAAGTAATAAGGATCACATGAACTGGGGATTGGAACACTTCCGGGTCAGGGACTATAAAAGGACTGTGACAGCTCCCAGACGGCGAGTTGAGCTGGGTGATAGGAGGGCAACGCGTCTGTTAGTGGTGGAGAGTTTATTGTTATTGTGATTGATTATTTGAATGAGTATTGTTGAGGAGAGGGTGCTTTGTGCACTGTGCTGTGAAAATAAAGTCAACTTTTAGACTTTTACTTGGTGTCTGGAGTCTTGGACAGGGGTTCAAGGAAGCGATAGCGCCCGTATCTGTCACACCCCATTATGTACCATAGCTAAAAGGGTTCTTTTTTCATAGATATTAGTGATGTATAGTAAGGATTAGTTGTATTTTCCTTGTCTGTCAACTAAAATTCCATTATAATTGTTTAAATGAATACCGGCACACTGTACTGGTGTTGTGTGTATTGTTTACATGAAAAACACTAGGAAAACAGAAAGTCATTTTGAAAATGGGTACAGCCAAAATGAAACAGGCAGGATTGGTAAATTTAATGTGAACCTCTTTGTCTGAATTGCAGTTGGTGCAATGAATGACCAAAGAACACAAGGACTGACATGGCATTATTTAGGAAAGCTAGACTTCGATGTTATGTTTTTTTTTATCCTAAAGTACATACCAGAAACCCACAAAATAAGTTTTTATTTGGAAAATAATGTAGCATTTCAATAATGAAAACTTAAATGACAGAAAAGATTTACTGTACTTGATTAATTAAAACAATTAAGACAAATACAAACACAATAACATGTACACAATTCAAGTACCACCAAACAATTAATATGGTAATCAACAATTAATTGGTCAAAAAAGAAGCAAAAAGGGGGAAAAAGAAAAGTTGCTTAATTAATAACAAAGAAAAGGAAACTAACATTCAAACGTTGGCAGTGAATCGAAAAATATCAAAAACGTTTCAAAGCCAAGGTTATTAGTGCATGGATTGTTTTGAGGCATACTGTTGTACTTATTTTGTTCATAAGAATTACTGATTATACTATTGGATATGTCTTGATATCTGATTGTGCAAGACATAAAGCTTTTTGGATTTTTTTCCCAATTTTTGGCCCTTTAGAGCTGAACAACTCTCATTTCTTGACTATTTTTGGATTGTACCTTGTGCAGAAAATTACACCCTTATAATAAATGTATCAGTATGCTGCTGTTGGTGTATGTGAATTTCCCCTTGGGATAAATAAAGTATCTATCTATCTATCTATCTATCTATCTATCTATCTATCTATCTATCTATCTATCTATCTATCTATCTATCTATCTATCTATCTATCTATCTATCTATCTATCTATCTATCTATCTATCTATCTATCTATCTATCTATCTATCTATCTAGTAAACCAATAGGTATCTCCAGCAGATTTGAAGTTGTGCATGCCACACCAACCAACTCCAAAGTTATTACTTTTTGCAAAACTTTGTAAAAATGGGGATCAATAATATAGACGTGTGGAGTGTTGTTTTATGCTATTTCAAAATTTCTGATCAGGAATATAATGATATTATAAGCCATTCCCAGAAAGTTAAAAATGACAAATGTCAGATGTAAGCAAGTGAGGTTTTGTTTTAGGCTTGGGTTTTTTTTATTTATAAACCTTTTCTAAGGATTTGTCCCTCTATGGACCTCTATCAGAGGGTGAGAAATAACAAATTTCTATTAAAATCAAGAACACTTAGATTTTAAGAATTTAAAGCACACATTTTTAATATTTTAAATATTTGGTACAATTATTCTTGTTTATCATGTATCTCTACCAAATGAAGTAATTTATTACTTTTTGTATAAATACCCCAAATGAATGCATCTAATTCAATTTTTTCCTCATTTGTTTGCTCTTTGTTATCCGTTGATAGCCTGTTATAGCCAGACAATTCAACATACTATAGCTTATTATAGTGTCATGTGAAGTAATTGTTACAACAGTATAATGGTCAGTATTGTGTACTTCCTGGTTGTCCAAAATTATGGATACAAGCAAAAGAAAACATGCTTCTTATGATGTTACCATGCATTTTTTACAGATCAAGGGAAAGTGCTGCAGATATTTGATTGAGCCTCAGAACAGAAAAAGGAGCAGAGGTATGGAACTGATTGAGAGAAAGTGCTGTAGTTTTAAGTAGATGTGTTGAGATCATTTTGTATGGTTTCTGTCTATTTTGAGGAAGAATAGTTGGTTTGGAGTTTTTTAAATACCCTTATTTTCCTTTTAACTGTGTGTTAGCCAACATGAACATTATATTTATGAAAAAGTGCATACTGGTGGCCACAATAAAAGACTGCACTTATTTTAATGAAGGACTGCACTCCAAATGCAGTTGTCTGTGTTCCTCATCACCTCACTGGTGTTTGGTCATGACCTACAAGATGCCCAGAGTTTAATACATGTACATGCACAGGGCTTTATATCTTTTACGCACAATTATTCTGACTGGACTTGACTTTTGGTTAGCAGATTGAGTTTTGTTTTCTTTTGTATTTTTGACTTCATTAATGACCCTTACTTATAATCTTCACCTTGATTCTTGGTAAATGTATCTCCCGTTCAAATTGTTGCCCTGACTTTTTGCTTCAGAACACTACTAACAGAACACTATGCAGTATCTGCAACTTGATATTATTTTAAAACACTTATTTTACCAAAATACTGAATTTAAAATGGAATATGTTGCTTACAAAACCAATTAAAAATTTAAATGCCGTATACTGTGTTAAATGTAATAAAATGTCACAATTAAAATAAAGTTGCTTCTACATTTTCAACTTTGAAAGTGGAAAGACAAAGCTTTTTAAAGAATAAACTGTTTCAATACGGGTGATTTACTATACGAACCCTAGTCAATCGCAGACTTTTTGTGCTCAGGTTACGGTATAAAATGGTTTATATTTACAGTGTTTTTCAAAGTACCTATGAGAGAAATTTATCTAACATATATTAATGAACAAGGATTGAGAGTTGATGCTAAAAAGGCCATCCATATATTTCTCAGTTTCATTTTTCTTCACAAGATTGCCAGGTGCCTGTCTCTGCAGCTGTAAACACCAAATAAGAGTCCACACTGGATGCAGCATCACTTCATGGAGTGCATATTCTAACACAGAAATACCAAGGCAACATTTAATCATCCACCAATCTAACAACATGTCCTCAATGGAAAGCCAAAGAATATGACAAGAACACACTGGCAAAAAGTCACTCTACAAGGCCACTTAACTGAGATTAAAGCACTGTATGTGACATAGTTGTATGATTTATTCTACAAATGA
Source organism: Polypterus senegalus (assembly GCF_016835505.1). Lineage (NCBI taxonomy): Eukaryota > Metazoa > Chordata > Cladistia > Polypteriformes > Polypteridae > Polypterus > Polypterus senegalus. The sequence continues at coordinate 147,636,889 of NC_053160.1, read as the reverse complement.
AATGATCATAATCAATATGCAAGAATTTCACAAAGATCATCACTAGCTAAATGGCTAATGATAACTTTATCAGTTTATCAAAGGTTCTAGATTTTGACCATTTGTGTTAGCTGTACCATAAAAATTAATTATGTATTTGAATATATGCCTCTCAAGCCACCAGAGAGTGGTGACATTTTGCATGTTGGTTGGGCATGCAAGTAAGACATTGTGACAGATTAGGGTTTTCTCGCACCCTTGTACCCTCAGACACCACGTCAGACACCAGATAAAAAGTCCAGTTATTATTTATTATAATAATAATGTGCACAAAGCAACCTCCACTCCACAATACTCAATTAACAATACAATTCTCAAATAAACCAATCCTCCACTCCCAGACGTTTAGCCACCCTGCCTCCCAACTCAGCTCGTCTGTCTGAGATCTCTCACAGTCCTTTATATTTCTTGAGCCCTCAGTCCATGTGATTATCCAACACTTCCGGGTCGGGTGATTCTTTTTTTATTCAGCCCAGAAGTATATCATTCCTTCCGTTTCTGCAATCGTGAATTACTTCCGGGCTATAAGAAAAGTATAAGTCCCTGGGCCTCCCTGCAGCGTCCTCCGGTGTCCCCCATGGTATCCAGCAAGGCTGTGTTGAAAAACTCCAAGTTCCATGATGCCCTGCTAGAATTCGGGGCCCTTCCATGTTGCAGGGATGGCTCCATCTGCCGGTTTGGGGTTGTTGGCTGGGATACACGGCCGGCAATCCCTCTCAACATTTACTGAACTCTTTACCATAGTGCTGACGCTGTGCAGAAGTGGTGGTGAGGGCAAATACTCATTGTAAGTCACCAGGAAGTAATCTACTTTCAATGCTAACAGGAAGTCTCTGTTTGGACGACAATGGACATTCTTCTATTGCCCTCACTATACAGAAACTGTTTCCGAGTGACTTTGTAATCCAGACTTTGCTAGTTTGCCACTGCCACAGTGCAATGTATGTGAGCTGGGATGGATAATGGGGTAATCCTACAACAAAACAGGACACATGACAATACAACTACTTCTGGTAATTGTTTACTGGTTACTAAACACCCTCTTTAATTTCTCCAAAAGATTTTGAATTATCGGATCCCCTTGGCATTCAGAGCTTGGGATGCTACAACTTTGTTCCTGTTGTTAATAATACTCTAAATTCTAATGGATAGTAAAAAGAAGTTGATAAGCAAAACATGCTTAGTAACTGTTTGCTTTATGAAAAGATTACATTATACAATACTTTCTGTCTAAAGTAGCCAAAGAAGGCTTAAAGTATACAGCAAATGATGCTAAAAGCATTTATTTCAATAACATGAACCATAATCATATAAGTACTATCCTGCTTCCAAATTCTTTGTAGCAAGACATATACAAAATCTGGCAGAACATACAGAGCAGAGTGTGTAAACAGAATTATAAAACTTCTTAACAGGCAGATCTGTTGGCAGCAAAAGAGTGTCTTTATAATTTTAATCAGCAGGACAAACTTACAAGTAAGGAATTTATCTTAAAGTTTAAGAATCTGCAAAGAATTAAAAAATGAAATATCAGTGAAAAACTTATTCATATATTGCACTACAAACTAACTAAATAACAATATGAGAAAACAGAATATAATAAAGCTATTTGGAATTTTAACTGCAGCGATGACCAAAATCCCTAAATAAAAGTGGTGATTACTGGAAAAACAAAAACAGAATGTAAATACACAATTTAATGTGAAGAATTTCCCTCAGTATGACACTCTAAAACATTTTTAAAACATTTCCAATGCTTCATAAATCTCATGTTAATGATTTCACATAATGAGCTTTATGTTTGTGTTTTCCATTTTGAAATACATCTTTTGCATTTTACAAATTATATGTTTACAATAACTGCAAATAAAACAAACACAGATAATGTAAACATTACTTTTTAATTAAACACAAAATGTTTTTCACCATTTTACTTAATGAAGCAGTCAAACCTTTCAGCATTTAATGACCAATGCACACTACTAATGCTGTTTGCTCTAATCAGAACAACAAAATCATTATACCAATGTTAAAAATCAATTTATTTAAAAAATTTTAATCTAGTTTAAAATTTTTAATATACAATTGGAACTTTTAACTGACAACTCTACACTTTAAATATCTATATTATTCTTCACATGATAAAAAAATAAAAACAAGCCAGTATTCTTATGTAACTAGAATCTGCATAATTAGATTAGATTCTTTATTGCAGCTTTTTGCTGTGAAATAAGAAATACCATATCTTTCAAAAGTATACTGTTGGATCTGATTACATTTTCCCATGAATCTTTTGCTCTTTCGACATTTTAGGATTGCAGAGACAAGACAAATAGGAAACCCAGCAAGAAAGAATCTTTAAAACTCAAATTCATGACAATCTAAAAGCTGTTCTCTTTTAAGACTATAATTGCTGCATATTCATGAACTAACCCTATTGGCTTAAACTATTTATTACATATTGTTAAGCAGCAGCTGTCATTGTACATTAAAGTAATTTGCAGTTGTACCATTTTTCCACTGTGTTTTACAATATTGTTTAGAGTGTTGATCTGTAGTGCCAACAAAACAATGCTGTTGTTCTTCCCTTGTTTAATTAAAAACAGGAGCATTGTTAATATTCCTTGTTACAAGAGAACTTTAAAATGAGTATTTCAAACTGTTTACACAGGGAAGGTAAAGCTTTACTATAATTAATTATGCCACTAGTGAAGCTTACCTTTTCTGAGTTTAGTTGTGTATTCCTGGGATAGTGAAAGTGGTACAGTGTTCTAAAGGTGACTGCACCCAAGATCATAACCTATGATAACTCGTCCATCCATTCTCTGAACTCTCCCAAACCAATTTCATGGTTACAGTGAGTCTGAGCTGATTCAGGCTCCAGGCACAAGGTAAGAGGCAGTGGAACACTATAACAATGTAAGACATACTTAATTGAAACTTGCAGATTCAGAGCCCTCCTGTCTACCTACCATGCAGATCTTTGTGTTGTGATAGAAAAATTTGGGAATCCAGTAAAAAGTGCAAATAGCCATTGGAGGAATTTGTGAACAGAGACAGTAAACTGGCCACGATTCAGTTTGAGTTACATCAGTAATTACCTACTGTATTCCATTTAATGTAATGTGTCATTATTACCATGATTTCAAGTAAAAAAAGCAAAAACTTAATACACAAAGTAGGACATACGGTAAGTATCTTATTTTATAATGAATTTGTGGGGCACTAGAACACTACTTTTATTGATTTGACTGTTACCATAAGTAGAAACAAATGCTGTACAATAGTGTTCATATACATATTTTTTTATTAAGGTTAAGTGGTCTGTTCAGGGTCAAAACAAATTAAACACAATTTAAACCAATTACAGATTTATTAATCAGAGATTTTTCCACATGGATTCATAAACTGGGAACATAACTGAAAATTAGGTAGGCTACGTTTTTTAATCTGTAAAATCAATAATCAAAAAAAACTTGGCACTATTGTTTTATTACCAAAATATATGGAATCTCACTTGCTACACTGTCTTGAACAATTGTTAATGGACGAACAACTAAATAAATACTTGACTTCCCCTCAAACCTGAATGTGCATTAAAGCAATTATAAGACTAAAGATCGGAATGTTTATATACATATATGTATTGTGGAGGACGGCTTGGGCTCTTGCACAGCCGGGACACCTTGAAGATAGAAGGACTGTAAGAGAGACAATACTTCTCCTGGGACACATGAAGGCAGCCCCCCTGGTTTGCATCGGGGCCAAGGGATTGGAGCTTGGAAGCTCAACCTTGCTGGGGCCCGTGGCCACTGCCAGGGGGCGCCTGGACAATTGCAGAGCCCAGGATGGCAACACTTCCACCGCACTCTGCAGTGCTACTAGAAGAAGATCCGGGGTCACCTGGAGTACTTTCGGGAGCCCATGCAGGACTTCCACCACATCTGGGAGTGCTGCCGGAAGCTAATGGAAGCGCACCTGGCGCAATATAAAAGGGGCTGCCTCACTTCATGTGAAGAGCCGGAGTCGGGAGGTGGAGAACAGAGCTTGCGAGGAGAGAAGTGGAGGCGGCACAAGAATAGAGAAAGAAAGAAAGAGAGAGAGAAAAGAAGGAAGGACTGAGCAGTGATTGCTGGGAATTGTGCATTGTGTGCTATAAAGCAAAAGGAAATAAAAAGGTGTGCTTTTGGGACTTGTGTGTCTGTCTGTGCCAGGGCTGATTTTCCACTATATATAGGGTGGTCCAGATCTAATTATGCAATTTTCATTACGCTATATCTTATTAAGTTTATTGCATAGAAAATCACCCGAAAAATCCCGGACCATCGAGAAGTGTGAGAACTGACGACATGAACAATCGTCTTCATGCCAAACTGGAATCGTCCCCGCATTAATCAAAGTCATCCAGATGGTCCGGATATATATATATATATATAGTGATAAAGCTATAGTTATTGGGTGGAATCCCATTCAGCAGAGGAAGATCACAGACTTTTTAAAATAGTCTATTAAGGTTTTTTTGTGTAGTGTGCCAAGAAAAAACCAACACTAAATGACAGAAACTGAAAACACAAGATTTATTGTAAAATGTTTTAGCAGGCTGTGTTATCTTTTGGGTTACTGGTGTGTCATTATGAAAATTGGACTTCAAGGCTGCTGGTACGATAACTGCATTTGCATGATCATAAAAATGTGACTCTAATTTCTAATCACATATGCTTTTTTTCCATAGGGCTTCATTATCTAAGCAGTAATGTTGCCTGCTTGATTGCGTAGGGCTGAATACAAACTGATTTTGTAATGATGTTTTTAAAATGAGCTACTGTAATGTCACAAACATCTTACATCTCTAACTTGCATTCATTTTTTTAAAATGACAGCTGTATATGCATAAACACTGTAGTATAGACTTCAGGCTAATCTATGCACTAATATGAAAAATATATTGTTATACACACCAACAAAAGTAACACATTTTTGCTATATAGTATTTTGATATGCTGCCTATTATTTTTCCATCATTACATTAGAATATATGCCTTAGTCAATGCATATTATATGGTCTATAAAATTAAGCCATAAAATAAGAAACAGTAGAGATCCAGATACAGAAAAAACTTTCAAATTCATTCAGTTTCCTCCATTATATTCCTTTGTACCCTATGTGCTTAACACCACTGACCAAATGAAGTCACTTTAAATTATGCAGAGTTATTTGGGGAAGACCCAGCATTAGCCATAGAGAAACAGAGGACACGACATGCTATCTATCAGGCCACCAGAGTGTGGCAAACACTGTGTGCATTGGGTGCCTCCAAACTAAATTCTTTAAAGAGCACCCAACCAAGTGAGCTTCGGCAACAGGGAGATAGGTGAATGTATGTAGTTCACTAAACAAAGCTGTTTCATTCTTTAATTAAATATTTTAACACAAAAAATTAATTAAAAAACAGTACAAAGTATGCTTTAAGGCCCAGTACACAAGGAATTCAAATTTTGGTTAAATGAATGCGCTCTGAGCGACCTAGGCGTTTAAGTTGCATTTTGTAGTGGGGCTTAATTGACTTCAATATAACGTTACATTCACATTCATTTGCCTCTGGTAAACACCAACCTGCAGCCCAGATTGCACATTTGTTTGTTTACCTGTGAGGGGCAATTATTTAGGCAGTCCAGAATGTTTTTAGCCTGTGGGGTTTGAGATTCATCCTTCATTGGATTCACAAAATATTGATCAGTTGGCATAATTAGACCTGAACATTGACCCCCTTGTATTAAAAATCTTCCTGACACAGCGACATAGGCCAGTACTGGGATCAGCCTTTAACTGCACAGCATGTGAAGCTTTTGTGTAATTTCCTCATAAGTTCTTCAAATACCGTCAGATGTCAGTTTCAAGCTTTGATTGCCTGCTGCAGTGGGTAAAGCACCATATTACATGCCGGTCAACCAATATGTGAGTCAGTGCTAGCCCTGAAAAGGTGTTAATTGTCACCTTGAAGTAAGCAATATACCAACAGTACTCACATATGCACTCAGTATTAATAATCTATAATATAAAGTTACATCATTAGAATAAACATAAAAACTGTTTCAAATTCTCCGGGATGCCAGCTGGATGGAAGGGCCGGGGGAGAGAACATCTACAAACATCTCCCTGGAAGCTGGAGAGCAGCCTTCCTGTGGCACCATGCATTCACGCAGGTAATGCTGGGATTTGGAGTGTGGCACAGCCCTGTTGGGTTTATTGGGGGTGTCAGAGGTAGCTGCAGAGCCATACATTGGTCTTTCACCACACCTGGGAGTGATTCCAGGTCTGATTATTGTGCCACCTGGAACAACCCCAGGGTCTGCTTAAAAGGAGCTGCCTCACTCCATTTGGGGAGCCAGATTCGGGAGGAAGAGGGAGGAAGCTTACCAGGAGGAGTAGAAGCGGATGACAAAGAGAGAAGAAGAAGGACTGTGTACTTGTGTGTTGCACCTGTGTCGGGTTGGGGCAGCTGTATATATATATATATATACAGTGGTGTGAAAAACTATTTGCCCCCTTCCTGATTTCTTATTCTTTTGCATGTTTGTCACACAAAATGTTTCTGATCATCAAACACATTTAACCATTAGTCAAATATAACACAAGTAAACACAAAATGCAGTTTTAAATGATGTTTTTATTATTTAGGGAGAAAAAAATCCAAACCTACATGGCCCTGTGTGAAAAAGTAATTGCCCCCTCAACCTAATAACTGGTTGGGCCACCCTTAGCAGCAATGACTGCAATCAAGCGTTTGCGATAACTTGCAATGAGTCTTTTACAGCGCTCTGGAGGAATTCTGGCCCACTCATCTTTGCAGAATTGTTGTAATTCAGCTTTATTTGAGGGTTTTCTAGCATGAACCGCCTTTTTAAGGTCATGCCATAGCATCTCAATTGGATTCAGGTCAACACTTTTACTAGGCCACTCCAAAGTCTTCATTTTGTTTTTCTTCAGCCATTCAGAGGTGGATTTGCAGGTGTATTTTCGGTCATTGTCCTGTTGCAGCACCCAAGATCGCTTCAGCTTGAGTTGACGAACAGATGGCCGGACATTCTCCTTCAGGATTTTTGGTAGACAGTAGAATTCATGGTTCCATCTATCACAGCAAGCCTTCCAGGTCCTGAAGCAGCAAAACAACCCCAGACCATCACACTACCACCACCATATTTTACTGTTGGTATGATGTTCTTTTCTGAAATGCTGTGTTCCTTTTACGCCAGATGTAACGGACATTTGCCTTCCAAAAAGTTCAACTTTTGTCTCATCAGTCCACAAGGTATTTTCCCAAAAGTCTTGGCAATCATTGAGATGTTTCTTAGCAAAATTGAGACAAGCCCTAATGTTTTCTTTTGCTTAACAGTGCTTTGCGTCTTGGAAATCTGCCATGCAGGCCGTTTTTGCCCAGTCTCTTTCTTATGGTGGAGTCGTGAACACTGACCTTAATTGAGGCAAGTAAGGCCTGCAGTTCTTTAGACATTGTCCTGGGGTCTTTTGTGACCTCTCAGATGAGTCGTCTCTGCGCTCTTGGGGTAATTTTGGTCGGCCGGCCACTCCTGGGAAGGTTCACCACTGTTCCATGTTTTTGCCATTTGTGGATAATGGCTCTCACTGTGGTTCGCTGGAGTCCCAAAGCTTTAGAAATGGCTTTATAACCTTTACCAGACTGATAGATCTCAATTACTTCTGTTCTCATTTGTTCTTGAATCTTGGCATGATGTCTAGCTTTTGAGGTGCTTTTGGTCTACTTCTCTGTCAGGCAGCTCCTATTTAAGTGATTTCTTGATTAAAACAGGTGTGGCAGTAATCAGGCCTTGGGGGTGGCTACGGAAATTGAACTCAGGTGTGATACACCACAGTTAGGTTATTTTTTAACAAGGGGCAATTACTTTTCACACAGGGCTATGTAGGTTTGGATTTTTTTTCTCCCTAAATAATAAAACTATCATTTAAAAACTGCATTTTGTGTTTACTTGTGTTATATTTGACTAATGGTTAAATGTGTTTGATGATCAGAAACATTTTGTGTGACAAACATGCAAAAGAATAAGAAATCAGGAAGGGCGCAAATAATTTTTCACACCACTGTATATATATATATATATATACATGTAATCATGAGAAACATCTAGTCCTCCAAAAAGTTAGATGAATGAAATGTAAATGCAATACAGACATTTTCTTTGAGCTCATCAGGATTTTGGCAGAAACTGACGCCAAGAAAAAGCTGCATGTGACTTTTTTTGATGCGCATCCGACCAAACACAAGTGGTGAAAACCTGTGTGGATGGTCTGATTCACTGAAATGAGCAACAAAAAGCTCAGCATTCAATCCACGCTCATCTGACACTACAGATGGCAGAAAAACACTCAGTTTATACATCTGCGTGGACAGGGCCTAACTGTGTCAAAAAAGCCTCAGTTAGATGATTTTGTACACTTTGACAGTGAGCGCAAGACAGAGAGCCACGGCCGCCAACTCACAGAGCCCAGGCCACCAACTCTAAGACCATGGGATACACACGACAGAGCCCCGCCCGCCAACTTTAACTCTCCTGCCGCGTCCACCCTCGCTCTCAAGGCATGCGTACTGCCTGCTCATGTGCCCACACGGAACACCTCACCAAACAGCCTCATTCGCTTTCGTCTCTGCTACAGTCCATATGAACCTCAGAGCCACGTTGACTTTTCATTGTTCTTTTCAATACTGCTGCTTTTCTATATAAATAATCGACCAAGTCGCCCAACCATGGGATACGCAGCGACAGAACCCCGCCCGCCCACTCTAACACTCCTCTTGCGTCATAAGGAACGCACGACAGAGCCCAGCCTGCCCACTCTAACCCTCCTCTCGTGTCATGGGAAACGCACGACAGAGCCCCGCCCGCCATCTCTAATCCTCCTTCCGTCGCTCTCGAGGCTAAAGAGAAGGCTAAATCAAACAGCAAACTGACAGTAACAGTGCAAAATTCACAATTGGTATGCCAGTTTGAAAAGATAAGTTTTGTTGGTAGTCTTAAAATGTGTTATTGAATCGAGCTGATGTATATGAGAGAGAAGAGAATTTCCGAGTTGAGGAGCACTATGAGAGACGCTCGAGCTCCCATAGCACAGAGTTTGATGTGTGGTACAGAAAGTACAGCTGCAGATGAGAATCTGAGTGAGCGAGACAAGTGTCAGTCTGTAGAAGATCAGTGAGGTTGTGGAGAGCTTTAAATGTTAAGAGCGGTATTTAGTATTGTATTCTGTAGTTAACAGGGAGCCAGTGAAGTTGAGAAAGAATAGGTGTAATATGTTCAGTGGATTTAGAACAGCAGGTTATTATCCTGGCAGCAGAATTTTGAATAAATTGTAAGCGATGGATACGTTTTTGTTGGATGACAGATAGAATAGCATTACAGTAATCTATACGTGAGGTGACTTGGGCATTAACCAATACTTTAGTACTGTGTTGCGTAAGAACAGGACGAAGTCTAGAAATGTTTCAGAGATGGAAGAAAGCAGTCCGAGAAATGTTACTTATACAGGAGGAATTATTTAATAATAATAATAATTATTATTTTTATTATTATTTAATAATTGCCATTATTAGTGTTGGGGAGACTGGCCCGGACACACACAGGCAGACACGTTCATTTTACCCACCACATGTTTATTTATAGCTATTTACAGTCACAAGTGCACCACAAACCCCAAAGTCCCCAAAGTCCTGGCAACAACAATGCCTTGCTTCAGACCTCCTCCTTCTCTCCTCTCCAGCTCAGTCGTCTCCACTTCTGACTCTCGCCATTGTCTGAGGGAGGCAGCCCCTTTTATAGCACCCAGATGTGCTCCAGGTGGGTTTCCGGCAAACTTCCACGGACATGCCCCTGTGTGGCGGAAGTGCCGGCTGCATCCCTGGAAGCACTCCGGATGTCCCCTCTTCTTCCCCCCAGCACTTCTGGGTGTGACGAAAGTGCTGAGGTCCAGAGCTCCAAAGGCATAGGGGTGCCCCCTGGCGGTGACTACGGGACCCTACAGGGTGGAGCTTCAAAGCTCTGTATCTGTGGCGCCCAAAGGAACCAGGGCGGTCGCCCCCACATGATCTGGGGAAGACGTAAGCCCTCCTCTGGTCTTCCTAGATGTCTCAGCCAGGTCGCTAACCCAGCCATCTCCGACAGTGTATAAATGGATATAAATAATTGCATGTAAATGATTCGCCAAAATCTGTTGTATGTAAACGATACTGTTTAAAACATTATTATTTTTTCATCAGAAAACCCAGTTTCCATGTCTACCTGTATTAGTTTAAATGGCACTTTTACCACTTGCGGACGCACTGACTTATCGTGTCGACTGGACAACATAGTGAATGCGGCGTCTTTCTATATATGTCTATGTTTTCCGTAGCCTGCTACAGGAAGGTACTCTCTCGACCATTGGCATTGGTTTCACTCCTTGCTATTTTCGTTATACTGCGACGGTGGTTTCCTAAGCCTTTGTTATACTGAATTCCTTTCTCACCGTTTTCCGTTCCTATTCTAGTAATGTATAATACATGCCTTTGAATACAAAGTCTGCACAGAACTTTCAAACACATACAAAATACAGTAATCCCTCGCTATATCGCGCTTCGACTTTCGCGGCTTCACTCTATCGCGGATTTTAAATGTAAGCACATCTAAATATATATCACGGATTTTTCGCTGGTTCGCCGCTTTCTGCGGACAATGTGTCTTTTAATTTATGCTACATGCTTCCTCACTTTGTTAGCCCAGTTGATTTCATACAAGAGACGCTATTGGCGGATGGCTTAGAAGCTACCCAATCAGAGCATGTATTACATATTAACTAAAACTCCTCAATGCTAAAGATATGCTTCAGCGTGGCTTGTTTTGTTTGCTTCTCTCTGTCTCTCTCACTCTCTCTGCCTGGCGGAGGGTGTGAGCAGAGGGGACTGTTTACACAGTGGCTGTTTGCCTAGAAGATAGGACGCTCCTCTACAAAATGACGCTTTATCGCGGTGCTTCTGTATACTTAAAAGTACGTATTGATTTTTTGATTGTGCTCCTTTGAAGATAAGATATGTTTGCATTCTTTTAATTGTGAGAAAGAACTGCCATCTCTGTCTTGTAATGAAGCACAGTTTAAACGTTTGACTAAAGGGTGTTATTTCATGTCTAGAGGGCTCTAATAATGTTAACAGTGTGGGAGAGTTTATAAGGGCTTAAAATATATAAAAATAACCATACAAACATATGGTTTCTACTTCGCGGAAATTCATTTATCGCGGCAGAGTCTGGAACGGATTAACCGCGATAAACGAGGGTTGACTGTACATTTATTTCATGTTTGTCTGTTTATTCCACCAGATTAAACCAGTACTAAGATAAGAAAGGTTAGTTTTGGGCTGTAAAATTTTAAATGTAGTCATGCTAACAATAAACATAACAGGAGTGTTAAAGTGTTATATTTTGTGTATCTATACTAATAAAAGGCAAAGCCCTCACTCACTCACTGACTCATCACTAATTCTCCAACTTCCCGTGTAGGTAGAAGGCTGAAATTTGGCAGGCTTATTCCTTACAGCTTACTTACAAAAGTTGGGCAGGTTTCATTTCGAAATTCTACATAAGGGTCATAACTGGAAGCTATTTTTCCCCATATAATGTAATGGAGTCTTCAGTTGGAGATGGCAACATCCTACGTAAGTACGTAGAGCACAAGGAAGAACTCCAAACAGCGATCAGCACAAAACGCCATTTCACAATTGAGAAGGCAGAAAAACATTATGAAGCAAATGATGCATACAAGCATATTCATAAGTACAGCTACTGCGGAAACAAAGCACGGCGTGAACCGTAAGTTTATATTAAATTAAGTTCATAGGCTACCACTAGCGTTTGTAATTTAGTGCCTGCCCATATAAGGCCGTCCATCAGCGGCAATCCAATACAAACACTGCCGGTAAATGTTCACGGGTGAAGGACTGCGCTTATGTAGAGGAAGATGAGATGGTCAGGGTGGTGTTTGGCACAAACTCATTGAAACTGTGAGAGAAAGTTTTAAGTGCGGGTCTTAGCTGACATTACGAGATGGCACCAGTACAGCTGGGAACCTTCGATGCAAGAACACCAAGCGGCTCACGTGAACTGACGCAGTGCACAGACAAAAAGCAACAGTTCCAAAGAGTGCTGAACAAAAACCGAATTACACAATTGAGAAGGCACCAAAAAAATATGAAGCGTCTTATACATAGAATCATATTCATAAGTGCAGCTACTGCGGAAACAAAGCACACGGTGGAAAAAGTGAATGTCCTGCTAAAGGAAGACAGTGTAAAAAAACGTGCATGCAGTTTGTCACATCACAGATAAAAAGGAAGACGAGCTGTTTATTGATGCAGTAAGGAACTAATCGATGAATGAAACCTCTTATCTTTACAACGATTGACAAACACGGAATGTAACTTGAACACATCCTACAAATACGAGCCTGATTGAAAGAAATAATGATAATCAAATCCTTGATGACAGCAACATTCAATAACACTCACAAAACAATTACTGTATATTGACAATCATGTTACGTTATTTTTAAAATGTTCCCTTTTCTTTTTCATAACTTCTACTTCTCCACTGCGATACACGGATATATATATATAAATGTATATATATACCCCGATCTACAATACATACTTTGGCATAGACAAGCCACACGCTGTGGTGGCGTGTGGAGTCTTAAGCCTCTAACGCCAACATTCAAGGTTGATTCGAGAGGGATGTACTGACTATGTACTGCGCTACCCAATTCATTTTACCTTAGCATCTCCTTGGTTTGGGACGTATGAAAAATATTAGGTTAACGCAGAATCATGTTACGTTATTTTTAAAATTTTCCCTTTCTTAGCACAAGCACAGCTGAGAAGCTTCGATGCATGTACTCCATAACGCGTTAAAAAATAACGCATTTAATCACACTTTCAATTCCAAGCAAGCGGAACTTTTGTCAATGCATGATTTCCTGGTACATCCATTACACTGATGCACACATCACAGCTACAAAATGTTAGAGTCGGATAAAGCGCGTTCCTCGACTGATCATTTCGACTTCGAAGCCTTGATAAAAGCATGGTTTTGTGCACACTGAAAAGCAAGCAAAATTAGATGCATTACAGAAAGCGGACTTTGTGGCTCTTACTGGGGATCATTGGACTTCCGTGACCGTTAGTAATTCTAAATACATCTAATTACAAAATGTTCAATGATCACACTGTTTTAGCCTAATGTACAAAATAAATTTGGCTAATGTTTTAATGAGTTTAAAGAGTAAGCTGGTCAAATTACCTTTTATGTTTCTGACTTATTTTTTTAAGAAGAAAAACTGCACTTTATGGTGAAATTTTGGTTATTATTATTTAAAGACAATATTATTCTGCAAATGTACTTAAAGTACTTAAACTACCACTTTATTTTTAAGTCTGCCCAATTTTATCCAGGGATGATATTTTTGTTTCTGTTTTGAATTCAAATGCAGTTTAAAGGCTTTTTTTTTTTTCAGAAATTAAAACAACTTCAGTTTACAATATTCATGTCCATGTCTATTATTTGATTCTGTAAGCCCACTAAAACCGTTTTAAATAAAAAAAAACATTTGCGATTTGGGGCAAATTTACGTGTGCGATTACATCTTACACAGCCTCTAATTAATTGGATTCATTTTTTTAATCGAGTCCCACCCCTAATATATATATATGTAGATATATATATGTAGATTTGTATATATATGTGTATATACAGTATATATGTAGATATGTATATGTTGTATATACAGTATGTATATATATATGTGTATAGATGTGTATATATATATATATTTATATATATGTTTATATGTATATATATGTTTATATATGTGTCTGTGTGTGTTTATATATATATATATGCCAGCAACACTCATATCAATGACAAAACAATTACATTAACAATCATCTTACGTTATTTTTAAAGTGTTTGCTTTTCTTTTTCATAACTTCTTTAACACACTACTTCTCCGCTGCGAAGCGCGGGTATTCTGCTAGTATATATATATATGTTTATGTGTGTGTGTAAAAAATATATATATATATATATATATATATATATATTGTCACGCTTGGGTCACAGATTTGCACAGAGACACAGAAGGTCGTAGAAAAAGAAGGATTTTTATTCAGACACCGCAAACACATGAGCTTAAACGTGCTCCATGACAAGTCAGATATAACAGTTCCGCTAGGAGCAGAGAGAGATAAAAGCAAACAATCAATTCCCAAACTGACAGGCTGCTAAGGCTTATAAGTCGGAGTACCGCGAGGCTTGTATTACGCGTTATAGTGCAAGGATAAGGAGCAATGTGTAGTCAGTGTTTCAGGGTTTGTGGTTTTCCCAGGGGCGTCTGTCTCTATTTGGGGTGCGATCAGCCCTCCAGCTCACACCCTCCCCCTCAGCTTTATTCACATTCCTGTGAATCAAGCGACTCTCTGTACTAGGTTCATTTAGTCGTGATAATACATCGCGTTGGCGTGTTCAGAACCTGGTCGGTGCTTTACTGTGAAACTGTAAGGTTGTAAACCCAGAAACCATCTCATTAGACGAGAGTTTGTATCTTTCTGTCGGTACAACCACTGGAGTGGAGCATGATCAGTTACCAAAGTGAAGTTTCGTCCCCACAAGTAATAGCGAAGCGCTTCCACAGCCCACTTAATTGCCAAGCATTCTTTCTCAATTGTAGAATAATTGCGTTCCCTAGGAAGTAATTTCCTACTCAAATATGTGATTGGATGTTCTTCTCCATCAAAATTTGTGACAGGACTGCGCCACACCAAATGCACTTGCGTCTGTTTGCAAGATAAAATCTTTTGTGAAATCCGGGTTCCTTAGAACCGGGTAAGAAGACAATGCTTTTTTTAAATCGTTGAAAGAACGTTAGCAATTTTCTGTCCACAGGACAGGTCGGTTTTTCTGCCTCTAGTAAGTTCTGTAAGAGGAGCAGCTCTATGTGCAAAATTTGGAATGAATTTTCTGTAGTAACCAGCGAGTCCCAGAAAGGCGCGTACTTGTTTCTGTGTCTCAGGTCTCGGGTAAACAAGCATTTCTTCTATTTTCCTTAATTGTGGCCTAAGTAAACCCTTGCCCATAGAATAGCCTAAGTAATGAGTCTCGGACATGCCTAGTTTACATTTCTTAGGGTTAGCAGTAAGGCCAGCCTGTCTCAAGCTTTCAAGAACGGCTTGAAGCCGCTCTAAGTGTGTTTTCCAATCATTGCTAAAAATCACGACATCGTCAAGGTATGCCCCAGCATATTCAGAGTGAGGACGTAGGATCTGATCCATCATACGCTGAAAAGTTAGAGGTGCCCGTGAAGACCAAACGGGAGTCTTGTAAATTCATAGAGTCCGTCAGGAGTCGCAAATGCCGTTTTCTCACAACTGCTAGCCTCTAAAGGCACCTGCCAATAGCCTTCGTGAGATCTAGCGTGGAGATATAGCTCGCCTGACCCAGTTTTTCCAACAGTTCATCGACACGGGGCATGGGATAAGCATCAATTTAGAGACCTTATTCAAGCGTCTGAAATCGATACAGAACCGAACCGAACCGTCTTGCTTTGGGACTAATACGACTGGGCTGCACCAGTCACTTTTACTTTCACGAATTACACCCAGTGTCAGCATCTTTTTTACCTCTTCGCGCACAATATTTCGCCGCGCTTCCGGTATCCGAACGGCCGCATCTGTCTGCGAACATCAGGTGCAGTGGTAATTTTATGTTTTGTAATGTTAGTCTTGCCTGGTAAATCTGAAAAGACATCAGTGTTCCGTTCTATCAAAGATAACAGTTCTGTCTTTTGCGTGTCAGTAAGATCGTTACCAATGGTAACATCGGACTGAGAAACAGCAGCCAAGGAAGTGTTAACCTCTTGTCGGTCGTGCCATTCCTTCAAGAGGTTAATGTGTAAAATCTGGAATGGTTTGCGCCGGCCGGGTATTCTAACCTTGTAATTTACTGGACTCATACGCTCCTCAATAATGGCGGGCCCTGCCATTTAGCTAAGAATTTGTGTGGATCCGAGGGAACCAGTACCAAAACACGATCGCCAGGTTTGAACTCACGGAGCTTGCTGCGCTATCGTAAAGACGCTTCTGAGTTTCCTGTTCTCGTTGTTGGTGTTCCACAGCAATAGAGGAAAGCATAGAAATTCTGTCTTGCAACGAAATTAGTCGATCTGCAAAGCTTGGACCCTTAGCTGCTCTCTCGTTTCCTATCCATTCCTCACGCATACCACATCCAGGATGCCTCGCGCCGCCTGCGAATAACAACTCGAAGGGACTCAAGCCAGTGGGCGCCTGTGGTGATTCTCGCACGCGTACAAAACAAACGGTAGGACAGTGTTCCATGTTGTGGGATCATTATGAGCAACTCGCCTGATCATCTGTTTCAATGTTTTGTTAAATCGCCGGTTAAACCATTCGTTTGAGGATGGTAAACAGTAGTACTCAATTTCTTAATAGCAAAGCTGTCACACAATTGTTTCATCACGAGAAGTGAAAGGTGTGCCCTGATCAGTTAAGATTTCTCTAGGGATACCAATACGAGTAAAAGTTTCACATAGTGCTTTGGCTACAGCCGAAGAGTTGGCCTTTTCAGCGATCATTTCTGGATATCGTGTCGCA
Organism: Polypterus senegalus; assembly: GCF_016835505.1. Lineage (NCBI taxonomy): Eukaryota > Metazoa > Chordata > Cladistia > Polypteriformes > Polypteridae > Polypterus > Polypterus senegalus. The sequence goes on along the minus strand of NC_053160.1, from coordinate 147,620,129 downwards.
TAATCAACCAACACCAGCAAATATTGGTACCCATCCTTAGTCTTAGGTAATGGTCCCACAATATCTAATCCCACACGCTGAAAGGGAACTTCCAATATGGGCATAGGACAAAGGGGAGCCGAGGAGGCTTATAAGCAGAGACGATCTGGCAGTCTGGACATGAAGTACAAAATCGTTCAACATCTTTTCCCATATTAAGCCAATAAAATCGTTTTGATAACCGGTCTCTAGTTTTGTCGGCACCGAGGTGCCCCCCCAAGATGTGTGAATGTGCCAGATGCAAAACAGTTTCCCTATGTGCTTCAGGTACCACCAGTTGTTCAATAAATTCCCCCTCCAAATGATCTGAGATCACTCTGAAAAGGCAACCGTCCTTTTCTATAAAGTGTGGGGTTTTCACACCCCGGAATTACGCTCTTGGTAATAAGAGTCATTAGCAGGGCGAGCCTGTTTAAATGCATATTCTAATGAGCTATCAGTATGCTGCAAACGCACAAAATCTGATTGTTCGTTAACACTCGGTTTGTGTTCGAGGCGTTTGCAATCTGGGAAGATGTAGAAGGAGCAGCCCATTCTGGAAGATTGTCGGGGGTGACCTCCTCCGTCTCGCTGGAGAGATCGGGTTCAATATCTAAGTTGGGCTCTAGATTTTTCCCGGCCGCTACCAGTTCTTCGTCTTGGATTTCTTCTTCTTCTCCCCCCCCACCAAGTTCATTAGTGGACTGGACTACTGGTCCCTTACATTTATTAATCAGTTTCGAAAAAGGGCATTTCTCCGTCCTATGAGTAATGGCCAAGGGCACGAGTCGAAACGGCAGACCAAACCTTAAAGTGGCCCCTATAAGTTAAAGGAAGAAGTAAAGTCTGATAATCTTTAACATCACCATGTACACAGCGTATTTTTACAGTCTCACAGTCTCTAAGGCATTGTTCATTAAGACAGTCTCGTCTCACAATACAAAGGTCACTTCCGAATCTAACAATGCTGAGATTTCTCTGTCCCAATTTCACCGGGATCAACAAGCCATCTTTTCCATCCGGACATGTAATAGTTGAGCAACAAATCTCGCCAGTCCAATCCCATTGAATGAGCTGGAGACAAGCGACAATCTCTTGCCAAATGGCCGAGCTGATCACATCGGAAACATCTACGGTCGGCTCCGTTTCCGAAATATCCTCTCGACGTCCGCGCCGGCGTGCTCTGTAGCCTCCACGGTCTTGTCGACCGCTGTTGCCGCTGTCTCCCCAGAAACAGGCGTCCCATCTACGACTGGATTTCCGGGTCCTACCTGACCCCATTAGATTTTCAGGTCCTGCAGCTTGTCGATCGCGGCGAGAATGTCCTGGACGTTCGTTCACAGGTTGCGAAGCAGCACGAAATCCACCGCTCTTTCTCCAAGTGGACTGTGAACCCTCTAATCGTCTGGACATAATCGTTAATGATTTAATATCATGGCGTAGAAATTCATCTCGAAGAACTTCAGGTATGCCGGCCAGTAATATATTCACGACAACTGTTTCCATTACGTCTCCTTCAAACCAACAGTGCACTTTATGTATCAAATCTTGAATTTGCGCACGGATTGGGTCATCCATGTTTAGTTTCCAGTCTTTAAGTGCAAATGTTTTAGACTTCTGAAATAAGTCTTGGGCATCCATCTGTGCAACCACTTCTGGTACCACTTGTCACGCTTGGGTCACAGATTTGCACAGAGACACAGAAGGTCGTAGAAAAAGAAGGATTTTTATTCAGACACCGCAAACACATGAGCTTAAACGTGCTCCATGACAAGTCAGATATAACAGTTCCGCTAGGAGCAGAGAGAGATAAAAGCAAACAATCAATTCCCAAACTGACAGGCGCTGCAAGGCTTATAAGTCGCGAGTACCGCGAGGCTTGTATTACGCGTTATAGTGCAAGGATAAGGAGCAATGTGTAGTCAGTGTTTCAGGGTTTGTGGTTTTCCCAGGGGCGTCTGTCTCTATTTGGGGTGCGATCAGCCCTCCAGCTCACAATATATATATATATATGACAACAACACTCATCACTCACAACAGTGACAAAACAATTACATTGACAATCAGGTTACGTTATTTTCAAAATGTTTCCTTTTCTTTTCATTGCTTCTTTAACACACTACTTCTCCGCTGCGAAGCGCGGGTATTTTGCTAGTGTGTAATATTTATCAAATCATAAAACTCTGCTCTGTCAGAGTTAAAAAAATGAAAAATTCCACAGAGCATTCAAAACAAAGTAAAATGTAAGTTTCTGAGTAAATAAGTACTGGCCTAATAGGTTTGTTATCATGAATGTTTAGGCCTTCACAACTTTCAGTAACTGGGCATGCCCATTTGTATTTTCAGAACTGAACAAACTTTTAAAAACAGATTAGCAGAAACAGTTCTCTTCTTTTTCCCGTATTCTTGTAATACAACTAGATTTTATCCATGCACATGGATTAAACCCAAATATGTGCAATGTGGGAATAGGTGGTCTTATTCAACCCTGTCAAAGGCTTTTTCTGCATCCAAAGATAACAAGATCTTTGGTGTGTTAGATTTAATGGGTGAGTATATTACATTAAATTGAAGGCTTGAAGCTAAGTTTCTGCCTTTAATAAATCCAGTTTGGTCTTGTGATATTATTCTTCTACCTAGAACTTTGGAGAATATCTTAACATCATCATTCAGAAGTAAAATGGGTCTGTATGATGCACTTTGCAATAAGTCCTTATTTTTCTGGTGTGCAACAGAAAAGAAATCTTACTGTACCTCTTAATATCCCTTTCTTTGTGCTCCAGTAAATACTAATTTTTGTCAATATGCCAATAATCAAGTTTTCCATCAATCACTCAGAATATAGAACCAATACAGAATGCACTTCAAGGCAGAGAAGCTTTGTTGCACCTCTACATGATAATCACCTTTTTCTACCTTCTCAAACCTACACCATATTTAATTTTTGGAAAATTACACAGATTAAAACACATACTTGTAGAGAACTGTATATACAGTAGACAATGTTACGCTTCAAATTTAACTTCCCAGCATAACAATTTTTCCACTATTTTCAAATCAGAAATTTTGCTAAAAAGAACCTACCCAATTTTACACAGCTCTCATCCATTTCTGTTCCAGAAGAAATACCGATTAGTCTTGAAACTCAGACATACAGTATACTGCATATTATATATTGCATCTCAGCAATATATAAAAACATCTTAAAGTCTCTCCATTTTAAAGATCCTAGGGTGCAGTGGGGAAAGAACCTTTTACTTAATATCTCAGAGAAGGAGTGGAAGGCAGCTATGTATAGAATATACTCCAGATCCATATGTTCAAAGCACTCACTCATTCAATTTAAAATATTTAATTGATCACATTTATGTTGTTTAAAATTGTCCAAAATCCAACCATTGCAAGATCTAACTTGCGAATGTTGCAATTTAGCTTAATATAATACTTTAGTATCTGCATTTTTGGGATGTGTAAGGAAAACCTGAGTACCCAGAAAAAAACTATGAGGACACAAGGATAATATACAAATTATAAATAGACCAGGATGTTGCTTGAAACCAGCCTTCTGGGGCTATGAGGTAGTAGTGATAATCATTGCATTGTTAAGCTGTTAGTAAGAAAGTAGTGGGAGTAAATTCAAACACACATAGAGATATGAAACCTCTAACAGATATGCTATCAACTTTCATAGACCTGGGTAATATTCAGATTTGGGTAGGAATATTCACCAGATAAAGGTTAAAGTAAACAAATGTAAAGTCTTACACATAACAAGTAAAAGTATTTGATAAAATTAGACTGGGTCTCTATATCAAGATAAATGTGGGAGTCAAACTTAACTTCTTACTATTAACAAGACAGTGTATAGAAGTGAATAAAAAGGCTAATATTTTTACTTATACAACACATGGTGTGAATTAAGAGAAAACAAAGGGTTAACCCTAACCCTAAATTCTCAGTATTCAGCTATGTCACTTAGAACAACTGCTCTACTGCCAAGATGTTCTCCAGCCAATGAAGAAGTCTCCAGAAGTACTGGGAACCTTAGGATGCAAATATCAATCAAAAGATGATGGAACTGTGTCTTCTTATTGGGCTGCATTGCTCAAACTTTCATAATTCTGTAGATGTGTGATAGGTGGCCAGATTGACCAAGATTTTCAGAATGGTATCTCACTTGGGCAATAACTTTGCATTATAACTGACAGTGAGCCACACACAATTTATTTTCTTCCGGGACTGCTGCGGACTGGAAAGTTTGTTTACCTATTCTGCTGCTTCCAAAAGGCCATACTTCAAAAATAATATTAATGGGCATACTATATATTTATAGGTTTCATTTTTGTCAATTTCAAATTCCTTGTTTTCTAATCTGTAGTTTTCTGTGTGTACATTAGGTAATTTGTAATACTGTGTTTCCCCAAAAATAAGCCCTAGCATTTTGCTTTACCACATCGAACCATTCATCAAACATCGAAGCATGCACATCGATCCTGGAGGATCCTAAAAGTGGCTGGAGTAGCCAAAAATTCAGGCTGAAATTCAGGGGTTGAATGTGGAGAGTTATGACGATATTTCAGAAGAAGATGACATGACTCTATTTGGATAAATGTATATTGTTGTACATTGTGGAACTAGCCCCGGACACAGACAGGCAGACATGTTGTTAATTACCACCACACGTTTATTTACAAGTCCAACTATTTACAAAGTGCCACACAACCCCAAGACTTCCCAAAGTCCAGGCTTCTGACACACTCTGCCTTTCTCTTCACTACCACTACTCCTCCTGAAGCTTAGTCCTCCTCCTCCCGACTCTGACCATTGAGTGGTGGTGGCTGGCCCTTTTTAAAGCCCACCCGGAAGCGTTCCAGGTGCTTGACCACCTGGTCCTAATTGCACTTCTGGGTGGTGCTGAAGATTCGTCCAGCCGTGCTGCTGACTCCATGCAGCTCCTCCTAGCGGCCATCCGAGCACCCAACCAGGCTGTGGAGGACTCCATCTCCTGTGGAGCCATGCGACAGGCTGGGGGATCACCGTCCAGCAGGGAGGCTGCGACCAAGCATCCCGGGGGAGGTACTGAGCTGCCCATGGTTGCTCCCCTGAAACAGATGCAGCAGGGGCATCCCTGCCAGGCATGGGACCCAGCTGTCCGCCACAACATGAATAAATATAAGATATTCCCTGAAAATAAGCCCTAGTGCATCTTTTGGAGCAAAAATTAATATAAGACCCTGTCTTATTTTCGGGAAAACATGGTATTTGTATTTTATATTATACCTGTAAACTTGTTACAATGCTGTGAGCTTGCACTCAGTGGAATATAAACTGAACTGAGTGGAACTGATTACAGTAATGCAGTGTATATTGAGCTATTAAGGTAAATCAAAACAGTTAATTCTTTAATTTTAAAAAAAGAGAAGATTAAGAGGTAATAGGACGAGAGTGCTGCAAATAGTGAAGGAAGGCAGTAGGACAGATAAAATTTATTATTCAATAAGAACAAGCGAGCAAAGACCATAACGGTTAATTCTGCCCAAAAGATAGGAAGCAGTGCTTCACATAAAGAAAGAGGTATATGGAGCAAACTAAATGTAGTTGAGAGTAGGTTCTTAGGGACTAGTACATTTTGATTTTATAATATTCTACTCAGGTCAGGTCATTATCAAATATACTAGGAAAATTCTCATATGTCATTAAAACATTTTTTATGTTCTGATAAGCCACATCAGACAGACGTTTGCCAATATTCATTGATTTAGTTTATCTGCTTGTCCCAATAACTCTGAACCTTTTTATATCTTTTTTCTTTTCTCTTTGTCCTTGCCTACTCTAAGACTGATAACTACCAATCAGGGCAATCATTTACAATTAGAGTTACGGATTACTAAGCTAATCATAAGAGAGCACTTATAGCGAGCTATTATGAAGGCATATTGCCGTAGGTATAAATGAGCCCCAGTAGTATATCCTGACACAATTCTATTGAAAAATTTACATTTTAAGAATCTGGATGTTTCAAGGAAAGGAGAATAGAAAAGACAGAACTGTAATTACCGTTCTAATTTAGTGGAAGAGAAGGAAAGACAAAAGTTTTGCTAATACAATGTTACATGTCGTTGAGAGTACTGGATCTGTGGTCCCACAGAGGTCTAATGTGACTCCATGCACAGCCCTACTCCTTGTCAGCGTCTTGTTGCTAACCACCGCTACATGAAAAGAAAAGTGGTATGAAGCATTTAGTTTACCACGTAAAGTAAAAGGGATCCTGGAAATAAATATAATCAAGGATCAGAAGAAGAGGTATTAACTTACTGTAGATAAGGATTTCAATGTGAGCACCTGCAAGGCTGCTGGTATTTTAATAAAAGTGTTGCAGAAGAGGATGTGAAGTAGTATAAGAACATTCCCACATCAACCATGATTGGTTAGAAAGTGGCATAGTGCTCTTTAATTGGTTGGTACAATGGTGCAGAATATAAAAGGCACTTGCTGCCTGCAGGGGACTTTGACTTTGTTGTGGTGGTGAGTGATTGTTTGATGTAGTTCTGTTTAAAAAGTACATCAAGCATAGCAGCTTGTACTTTGTATAGTATAGTATAGTTTCGGTGGAGGTATTTATGTGAATTGGATTTGTGGTGCACTTTTTGACTTGTTTTATAAACACTGATTTTTCTCTTTATGAACATATTTTTTTGTGGATCTTATTGTTGAAAAGACTTTGTTTTTTTGTGTAGCATCTTCCTATCTGCATTTTATTTAAGAAAACTACCAATTTTATTTGTATATATATATATTGTCACACACGTGCGCATGGGAGGCAGCTAAATGGCTTGAGTGAAGGCAGTTCTGAGGCATGCCGGGATGTGGAAGAGTGCACTGACTCTTTTTCTCCCTTTCCTGTAGACCCTTCCCGGGAGATTCCACCTGGCTCTCTTGACGTCACTTCGGGGACTGAGCCAATGGAAGTAGACCTTACCAGTTCCGGCCCCTGTGATGTCACGTCCGGGCTCAAACCAATGATTGAAGAACATGGGCCCGATCCTTATGACCTCACTTCCTGTCTACCCCTTTAAAAGCCTGCCCTTTTCCCTCAGTCTCGTTCTAGACTCAGTTGGATGCACATTAGTGCTGTGTATTTAATAAAAACGACTTTGCAGCCAGGATACCATATTATACGGGTGGCTGCCCCAAACCTTTATCTGTTTATGTCTCGTTTTTGTGACAATATTTATTGCTTTTGTTTCTTTTTCATTTGGGGAATTGCAATACTCACTGTAAATATTGTACAGTTTCACTATTTTTTGGACATTGTTTCTTTGAGTTTTGTTTGTCAGTTAAGGTGAGGACTGTGTAAAAAAGCTTGCCTGACACTGCTTTACATGCACCTGTAAATAAGAACCCATTTTTGTTTTGCAATACAACCTTTTTGTGTCTGTACCTCTCATGTCTAACATCTTACATTTCTAATCCTGATCGGTCCCAAACTACAAGACACCCAGTGTGTAGCCTGTGCAATCTTTCTCAGTATATGGGGTATCACAGACTCCTACATTAACGTCACAACGCTGAGCAACAAAGAGCACACACAACACCTGCGACAACATATTTTTCACGTTTATCATTTGTCCATTGATGTCTTCGAATGCCAGTATATAATCTGATGCTTCAGAAAGGCTTTTCCCTTGCATTAAGCAATGTTTATTTTTTAAAAAGGCGTGCAATGTGTTCCCTGACATTTATATGTCAAATAGGGTTTTTTTTAAGATACTTTTCGTCTATAGATGGTTCATCATAAACAAGCGTGCTGTCTGTCACACTAGGTTGACAAGAGCCCCTCTACTCATTTTGGTTCAAAATCACCCCCCTACTTTGAACATTGCCTTCATGAGGCATTGGATTGGCTTAGAAATGTGACACTCAGTGAGTTGTCTAATTGTTCCCAGGCACTTTTAAGCAAAATTCATTATGGTTGTCTCCAGATACATATATTATACATATGGTTGCCCTCACTGAGACTAGCCACAGATACTCAATGATAATGTGTTAAAGAGGTTTTTCTTCATTCTCTCCTCCACTGCTGCCTCCAGAATATGGCAAGGTTATATTTATTTTCTCCTTTAAAAAGATTTGCATGCTCTGTGTATATAGTATTTAATTTAAATAAATTAGTATTTTTATGGCAACAAATACAATAATAATGGTATTACAGTATTTCTTAGAAATGTGAGTTAAGCACGGTGACAAAAAGACTGTAATGATCCGCTCAAAAAAAAAACAGCCTGACATTTTTAGGGCATCAACATTTTGTGCTACTGTCGAGAAATTGTTCGATCTTCTCTACTACTAAAATTTGCTTTGGAAAATTCAGAAATCCTCTGGTACAAAACATTGTTTTTTCCTTGCTGAAATAAATTGGAATTTTCAAGACTTGGATGATAACCACACATAATTTTAAAAGGTATTATGTTTAGATTCTTTTTCATTAAAAAAAAAAAACCAGATTCATTAATGTGATCTATCACTTAAATTCTTTAACCCTTTCTAAGGTCTTAACTTTGATTTCTAAACATTTTAAATTTATTTAAGGATTGGTTTATTATGAATCCAATCCTTCCTCTGCACATGTAGAAAGAAGAATATAAGTGGAACATTATTACATTAATATCTAACCTATTTATTATCATATACAATTTATTATTTATGATTTTACTGGACCACAATACTCAAAGAAGCTACACTTTGAAATGTTAGCAGCTTGGTGCTTTAAATATAATACATAATGCATATTTTATTAAATGAAAACTTGATATGTGGAACACGGTATTACAGTTTTCAATGACACCTTTTTATTTCATTATTACTGCAGTCAATTTCTGAACTTTATGGACAAAGTAAATATTTTTCAAAGCCAACATAATAAAATAAATGGATAAAGAAATAAAGAAATAAAAGAAATACTAAGCCCAAGTAGCATCCTGTCACTAAAGTAACAACTTTACTCTGACCACAAGATAAATGGTTGAAGAGTCTTAAGACTGTGTAATTAAGTACAACTGGCTATCACTTTAAACATGTTCACATTAAATGCATTATTTTTACAATGATTTGGGGTTTTCTTTGGCATCCTTTTTCTCTACACTTTAAAGTACTGTAGGTACTATCATTGCACTGTATTTGCATTTGCAGTCTGGGCTTGTTAGTGGGGTTTACAAAATATAATAATAAGCTTATACATATGCACACAGAATATGTATATGAGGATTTTTTAATATAAAGTGAATTTTTGGAGAGCTGAAAGCTGTTTTCTCATTAAATAAAAAGAATAATCAAAGCATCATTAATTCCAAGCAGTTTACACAAACTGAATAACTATTTTACAACTAGAAAACAATGCATGGTTTCTTGAGTTACTTGAATTGAAAGCAGTAACTTACCATGAGTAAACTCTTGGCTTCAATAAATTTTCCCTCTTAAATTTCATAAGAAAACATTTTGCTGGACTCAATGCAAAGCAAATTCAAAGAGGTTTGCTAGTTTAAGATTTAGGGGGTGGGTTGACAAGGTCTTTTCTACCTGATTGAAAACGTAGTGCTACAATTTTTTTAATTTTTCAGCACATCTTCTTGTATAAGTAAATATTTTTTATATACGATTCAACAATACAGAGATATTAAAAAGAGAAAGTGTTCATTTGTAAGCTATCAAATATCAATAAATTACAAGTCTGAAATTTCAGCCAATATTAAAATGACATTTGCTATGTAAAAAAGTGCTATATAGGCGCACGACCCGGCACAAAGAGACAGGGAGGCACGCGTAAAAAAAAAACCCACAAATTTATTGTCTTCACCTGTGGGGTACATCTTCCCCTTGTACCCACAGGCACAGCACAGTCCCAAAAGCACAAAGTAAATGCACCAAAACAAAACACACTGGTCTTCACCACCACTCCTCCAGGGAATCGTTGTCCTCCTCCTCCTCCCGACTCTGCCTCTCGGCGTGGTGGCTGCTGACTCCTTTTACAGTACTTGATAACCTGCATCTGGCTGCACTTCCGGGTGTGGCTGCATTGCCGCCCAGACGGGCTCAGGAAGCTGTGCAGCTCCCCCTGGCAGTGGCCACGGAGCCCAACAAGGCTGAGCTCCGAAGTCCAATGCCTGTGGTCCTGATGCAGCCCTGATGCAGCCCAGGGGGGCTGCCACCAAGCGGTCAGGGGGAAGTAGTGTGTAGCCCATGGCTGTTTCCCCAGACTAAGTGTCGAAGGGGCATCCCGGCCAGGCATGGGCCCCGGCCATCTGCCACAACTATTAATTGATATAAATATTCTAAAGATATCAGCAATCAGCATTTGATCACCGGCATAATAACTTGGAATAACATGCTGAACAATATTATAACACACTAAGCACAACAACCTATGTGCAAAATTACCACTGGAACTGAAACAATAATTTCAAAACTCAAAGTGAACCACTGTCACTTATAATTTGCACAGTTGCATAGTAAATATGCACTTTTCTTCCAAGGTAGTGTTAAATTACCTATTACAATAGCATGTGATGGTGCAAGTTTTACCATTTTAATTTATTTATAATCCATCAAAGTTGAGCAGGAAAGGCACAGTACACCCAATAAATGCATTTCAGTCCTGCATTGTAAATCACTACTGACAGCCTGCTGAGTATTAAACAATGAACTTGTAGTTAATATTTTATTCCAATAATGAAATAAATACTTCCTCAGATTCTGAACAAACCTAATGAAATCTGAACACAATTTCAAAAATAATAATTATATTTAATTAGGTTTTCAATAGCAATTTTCCATCAGCCACATTTGTAATATTTACTACAAGCAGAGACTGGCAGGCAGCCATGTGGTTTAACTCAGAAAAGTAAAGTTTTTTGGGGACAATGTCCATTGCAAACACCTTTAAATAAAGGTAAAATACGAGCACACCGGTTATATCCACCAAAAGATTTTTTTTTAAAAAGGAACAATATTTTTCGGCTTTAGTATAGTAAAACAAACCACATTCAACTTTTGCACATAACAGAATTCTTTTTCAGAAAGTAAATACACCCTACAATCATTTTCTTGAATGTGCCTTTGTCCACGTGCAGTTTTGCTGGATCACAGATTATTTACAATAACAAGAACATACTGTTTTCTGTCTGCATAGGAGAGACATACAAAAAACACTTTCTAAGAGTGGCCTCCATAATTTTTAGGAATTTTGGTGACTTTCATTGATTTAATTAATTGATAATTATCATATGTTCTGTTGTAGCAAATTCCTTGGTGAACTAAAATACAAAAAAAATGACTGCATACAATGGAGGGATGAACAATGGCAAAATTAGTAAATAAGAAGATAATAAAAGACAACAAAATGGATTATCTCTGGACTCACGAATACAGGGTGATGCAGCTTGTATTAATGTAAGTCGCACTATCATCATTAGAACATTAGAACACTCTAGACGAGAACAGGCCATTCAGCCAAACAAAGCTTGCCAGTCCTATCCATTTATTTCTTCCAAGAAAACATCAAGTCGAGTTTTGAAAGTCCTAACCACCCAACTATGTTTCTGTCTGTATCTCCGTGGGTTTTATCCACCTGTTGGCTGAGGCTTTGCCACAGTCCACCTGCCAACTCTAGACTCTGCGAGCCTATAAGCTAGATGCAGACATAAGCTCTATTCTGGGTTCATTTCCAATGAAGCTCAGCAATCGCTTTACTTTTGCAACAGGGACATCAGATCAGATTACCTAATGTAAGTCTACTTGTTATCCCTGTACCCCTAAGCCTTCAGATTCTTTCCAAAGGGCCACGTGTCCAGGTAGCCATCCTGCTGCCTGCTTTGTAAGTAAGATCCCATTTGATCCTGCCTGGGACTGTGTGCCTTCTAGTGAGCAGGGAGTGCTGGTATCGCTGTTGCTTCTATCCTGGCTGCTTGTTCCCATTATAAACAGGGATCTTGGTATCTGCTTGGCTGTTTTTCCTCAGGTATTTTGGGTAGCTTTGTCCATTTCCTCATAGACTGCCACTATCTCTCTCATTTCTGGATGAACAGGGCTTTTGCATCCATTGCACACAGAAGGCACACCATCCCTTGATGGTGGTGCTGCTTCTTCTGTACTGGGATGATGACATACTTTTAAGGGCATTCTTCTTTCTGTCTCTTGGTCTCTTAGGTTATTTGCAGAACTGTGCCAGCACCATCTCATCCTTTCTTGACAGCTATTTTCATTCCCATCAGGGAACCTGTAACACCAATCTGAGGATCAAAAGGTAAAAATGGGGGACCTGTTTCATGAGCAGCCCCATACTTAGAAAAATAAGAAAAATCTGCTACACTGTATTAACTGTTTGCTAGTTAGCTCACACACTGCTCTTGTTCACTTTGATAGTCAGAACACGTATGTTAGGATGTTACCTAGTAATTTACAGCTCAGCTTTTAAAAATATTAGTCCTTCCAAACTGGATGCAAAACGTAGAAAACTTTGTCCATTTCTATCTGTAACTGGATATTGGACTTATGAACAGGTAGAATTCAGATAGATAGAATTAGCAGAAAAACATCACCACTAATACTGAACACCAGAGCTCCACAAGTATGCTGTGTGAGCCTAAAGCTGTGCTGACATTTCACTTATGACCGTACAGCCAGCTTTGACATTGATCATACAAGTATATTTCCTGACAACAACACAGTCATTGGTTTCATTAAAATCAATTTTGAGATTGCACACTGTCAGGAAAGTAACAATCTGGCTAACTGCTGTCACATCAACAACTTCACCCTGAACATAGGCAACGCCAAGGAAATGATTCTGATTCATGAAAGGAGAGATGAACCACTCACCAGTTTGCATTGATTGGACAGTGGTGGAGATGGTGGAAAGTTTCAAATTTCTTGGCCTCCACTGGTCACAGAACACTACTGCTAACATTAAAAAAGCACAGCAGCACCTTCGCTTCCTCAGATGCTTGAGGAAGTGTGGCATGTGAAAACGAATGCTGAAGAGATTCTACTGTAGCACTATTGCGAGTGTATCAATGTGGTATGAGAGATTACTACAAGGTATTGGTGAAGCAAGCACAGAGTATCACTGCCTCTGTCCTTCACACAAATGTTGTAGAAACAGGACTAATTCAATTCTGCATGACCCTACTCATCCTGGGTAAAATCAGGCCATAGATATTCTAGTTTCAAAGCTAGCACCACTCGGTTTAAGAACAGTTTTTACGTTTCTGCAGGCCGTTTTTCAATAACATGCATAATAGTTAAGGCATCCAAACGGTACATTAACATACGTTAAACATCCAACAACATGCTACCAAGTAATGTAAGTGTTCTGTTCTGTATTTGTACTGTCTTGCACTTATTTTGTGGTATCATATATGGATGATAGTACTATGTTTCATGTGCCTGACTAGACAAATCAAGTATGATTTCCAATGTACTACAAAGTGCAAATAAAGAAATTCTCTGTCAGTCTCTAATGTGAGAAGAAATTCCTGACTGGGATTTAAAACCTGTATTGGTGACCTCCAGCCCTAGCATCAAGACAAGTCACCTTCACAAAATGGTCACCTGTTCATGGCCAGTCGTGACACTGGAGATGGATTTCCCTTGGGCATTACCGTAACACCTTCCCTTAACTGGCACAATTGATCCTCCCAAATGAAAAACTTGAATAAGGTTCTAGTTTGGCATATACTGTACATAAAATAAATGAATACATCAATAAATGCCTTGCCTCTGCCTACTAGCTTTAAATAAAAATTGCTGTGTTGTAATCTTACAGTAAAAATACAGCAATATACCGAAAGGCTATTTGGATGCCTCTGTCAGTTTGTGTCATGTGTCAGCTCACACCAACTTATGTAACAGTAGGAATTCCCTATATTCCTAAAGAAGCTCGTCAAAATAATGAACTGTGTGAAAAATAAAATAATGATACATATATGTGTGCATTTGAATCAAAGTTGTCTGTTATAAGAATTTAATTTCAGGCAAGTAGCTGTCAAGTGCACATGATGGTTAGCAAACAAGTCCAGACAAGATGGCTACAAATGAAATTTACCAATCTGTAGACCTTTTCACATTTTGCTATGATCCTTTTGACTTGGAGTCGCTGGAGTGCATGAAATAAGTGTCAAGGATATATATAAGCTGGTGACGCTGACAGTGCAAAGGAATGTTGCCTGCTGAAGAGATGCCGTTTAGAATTAATTCCTCTGATGACAGAATGTCAAAACAAGTGTCAGACTGATATATAACCTTACCACAACCCTATTGACTGACATTCGCAACCAAGTCTTATCATTTGTCAAATAGCATGCTTAAAGCACTACCTTCCCAGTCAGACAAGCAGCAATAATGTATATTTTCACTTTAGACTCCACAATAAACTAACAAATTTCTATGTTCCTGTTAATATTAATTGTTGTGGATTACATATTTACTCTGATTTCAAAAATCTAAACAGGAATATATTTCTCTTTAAGTAGCAATACAAAAGAAAAAACTATTGTTGAAGTACCTTTCTCTCACTACTTCCTGCATTAGAAATTAATTTATCTCACTATGTGCTTTGGATGGCTTTCCAAATGTAAAAAATACTTGCCGTCAAAAACTAAAATAAAATGAAAACTAAATGCACTGAATACAATTAAATCTTATACAATCTTGGAAAAGGATTAACAGGAAAGAAATCAAAGTTGAAAAATACTAAATTGTAGTCATATTTACTTGATCTTGTCAATTGTAAACACTTCTGTGTATACGGCTGCAGTTAAGGTTTACTCTTCCTTTTTTTACTCATTGAATATCATACTCTAGCTTCTTCTTATGTCTTAAGCACTTAGCCTTACAAACTCTTTCATGCTCCTTAAGGATTGCCTTTACCAGACCTTTCACCTTCGGCTTAATCCTTTTGCTGGACTGTGAAAGCTTTGTCATCTTATCCACTTCTCTGCAACATGAAGAATCCTTTCTGTTAAACATGGCACAACTTACTACTTGGTTCTTTTTCATTGGAGAAAATCAATGTGCTCAGAAAACAGGATGGCTTCATTTATTTACAGTGAATTCAAAAAATGTTTAGATCCCTTCACTTTTTTCACATTTTACTATGTTGCAGCCTTGTGTTAAAATTATTTAAATTATTTTTTTACCTCATCAAGCAACACTTAATTCCCCAGTGAAATAAAAAAGTGAAAACAGGATTTTAGAAATTTTTGCAAATTTATTAAAAACAAAATACTGAATATCACATTAACACAAGCATTTCAGACCCCTTACACAGTACTTACTTAAAGCATTTTTGGCAGCCATTAATTATATCCTGGAGTCTCCTTGGGTGTGATGCGACAAGCTAAGCACATCTAAAGTCCATGTTCTATTTGGGCAACTCAATCACATTTCCAGAGTTGTCCCTAGGCCACTTCTGTATTGGCTTTGCTTTATTCTTAGGGTCATTACAATGCAGGAAGGTAAACATGTGGTCCAGAGCGCTCTGGAGCAGGTTTTTATTGAGGATATCTCTGTACTGGTCTCTGTTCAGCCTTCCCTCAACCCTGTCTAATCTTCTAGCACCTGCTACTGAAAAACAACTCAGCAGCATAGTGTTGGCCACCATCATTTTTCACCGTTTGAATGGTATTGCATAGGTGATTTGAGGTACCTAGTTTCTCCTAGACATGACACAAAACTTACTTTCATTAGACCAGAGGATCTTGTATTTCTCAGTCTGAGAGTGCTATAGGTGCCTTTTTGCAAACTCCAAGTAGGCTTTAATGTGTCTTTTATTGAGGCCAGACTTCTGCTTGGACACTCTGTCATTAAAGCCATGATCAGTGGAGATTTGCAGTGATGGTTGTCCTTCTAGATGTTTCTCCCATCTCTCCACACAGGTTCTGTGGAGCTCAGCTGAAATAACAATCAGGTTCATGGTCATCTCTTTTACCATGACCTTTCTCTCACAATTCCTCAGTGCGTCCAGGTTGCCAGCTCTAAAAAGATTTTTGGTTCTTCCAAATGTCTTCCATTTAAGAAGTATGCTGGTCAGTGAGATCTTGGAAACCTTTAATGCTGCAGAGATTTTTAGTGTAGCTTTCCCCAGATCTGTGCTTCAACACAACACACAATACCTACGACCTAATGGCTTGGTTTTATACACAATGCTCATTGTTAATAACTGTGGGACCTTCTATAGACAGGTGTGTGCCTTTCCTAATCATGTCTAATCAACTGAATTGATCACAGGTGGGCTTCAACCAAGGTGGATGAACATCTCAGTGGTGATCAGGAGAATGGAATGCACTCCTATGAGCCAGATTTCAAGTCTCATTACAAAGGGTATGAATACTTGTGTCATCATGAGTTTCTTTAAAAATTTCTAAAATTCTGTTTTCATTTTGTCATTCTCGGGTATTGAGTATTGCTTGGTGTGAGCAAAAAAATGAATTAAATGATTTTAGCACAAGTCGGCAACATAACAAAATGTGGAAAAAGTGAAGAGATCTGAATATTTTCTGAATCCACTGTATTTGACTGACACCTTTATCTAATGTTAGGATTCATTACGACCGTTTACTGATAATCCTTTGAGAAATCTGTGATGGCCAGGGCGATTTCTATGCTGAGGTGTGCTGGGCTGATAACATCACTTTAAGAGAGACCCTCCGAATTAAAAAGTATAAGAGCAGACTCAGTTATGGGACACACTTTGGACACCCTGGAGGTTGTAGCAAAGGTGAAAATTAGTTCCACTGTGAACAATGCCTACCCCAACCCTAACACCTTATTCAGCAGAAGTGTGTCAAGAAATGTTACTAGGACTCCTTTATACCAACAGCAATATGCCTGCATAATGCCTCACTGTGACTGTAACTGCAATTGTCAAATTAAAGGCTTTCTTTGTCTTTAGATTTTGTTCCCTTTTTAGTCATTCTGGTTTGTTTTCAGACCATATATATATATTGTGGCGGATGGCCGGGGTCCATGCCTGGCCGGGATGCCCCTTCGTTATATGTTCAGGGGGAGCAGCCATTGACCTCCCCCTGGATGCCAGATGGCTGCCCCCCTGGGTTGAAGCAGTGCCTTGGTTTCCCGCAGGGCTCTATGGGAATTGGAGTTGGGTGCAGCCCTGTTGGGTCCTGCAGGCGCCACCAGGGGGCGCTGTGGCTAGGACTCCTGAGCCCGTATGGTTAGTATATTCGCCACACCCGGAAGTGCAACCGGAACTCAGCAGACAACAACCTGGAGCACTTCTGGGTGGACTATAAAAGGAGCCAGCAGCCACCACTCAAGGGCCAGAGTCGAAGGAGGAGGAGGACAAGGTTGCCTAGGAGAAGTGGTGGAGGAAGAAAGAGTGTGGTGTGCTTTATTTTGTGTACTTGGTGTTGTGCCTGTGGGGGTCACAGGGAAGATTTGCCCCATAGGTGAAGAAAAAAAAAGTTTGTTTATTTTTATATGAGCCTCCAGTGTGAGTCTGTGTTGGGTCGAGCACATATATAACGCCTTTTACAATATATTTATTTATTTAAAGAGCATCTGCAAAAAAGCCAAATTTCCCCTGCTCTATCTATCTATCTATCTATCTATCTATCTATCTATCTATCTATCTATCTATCTATCTATCTATCTATCTATCTATCTATCTATCTATCTATCTATCTATCTATCTATCTATCTAAAGAAACTTGCACAGGGTCACAAAACATTAGAATTGATCCAGCACCCTTGAGGTTTAAAGGTCCATTGCTTTATGAAGTGCACTACATTGTCACCATGGCAAAGACATATTTATTAAAAAAGACAAAACTGCCACCTGTAATAGCATTGTTATATTGGTAGCCTGTCTCTTTTAAGATAGATTTAAGAAAATTCATAATTATCCATAGAGCTCTGAACAAATTTTGCACTTTCTTATGTTTTACAATGCCTGCCCTCTACCAAAACATAATCTCAGTCCTTCAAACACTGATTAGATAGATAGATAGATAGATAGATAGATAGATAGATAGATAGATAGATAGATAGATAGATAGATAGATAGATAGATATCTCAGTCTTCAGAGAATGAAGCAAAAAGAAATATTGAGCCAGCCTTTGTTTTCATGCACTGAAAATCTGGAAGATTTTGTGGATTAAGATATGTTAGTAATCCCTACTTCTGTCATATTCTTTTTCCACAATCCTGTGGTTGTGCCCTGCACCTCTGCCACCTTTCCAAATTACCCTGCAGGTCCATTTGGAAAAGGATAAAGGATGCTACCAGTAAGCTGATACCCTCTTAATCAGCTCTTCTTTGATGTTGCATCATTATCTAGGGTAGATATTAATTAGAAGGTTTGGCATATTTTAGGACTTTATAACTCCCAGGAAAGCCTGTGCAGTCTTTTAGCCTTTCCTCTCCTCCTTGGGCATCAGACCATAGAATATATTTTCAAACTGGACGTTGACTTTTGCAATTGTTTTCTTCCTTTTACTGTAATTTATCAATTATTATCTGTAAAGCAATTTGAGCTATATTTGTGTATAAAATTATTCTATATACATAAATGTCTTTCTGAAAGATGCCAAATATTGCTACAACAGTAAGACTGAGGTACTGTAGCTACTACTTTATAGTCTTGTCCTAATGGAAACTTAAAGTTTAAAGAACACTTATTCTGTGGAAAAGGATAAACAGTGGAAACATTGTTCATCTCTAATTACAAAATATGCAATACTAGAAAAAAAGAAAACTTGACCTCACTGTTTAGAAGCTTCTACCCTTGGAAATTAGGCTGGGGACTTTAATGCAAAAACCTACTACCACTACATAAGAAACATATTTCATCAGTAACTATATTCTTCAAGAACACAAATATGGCGTCTGGAGAATACAATCCTGTTTCCTTGATTTATTGAATAAAAACCCACGGGTAAAGAAATGGAAGAAATTGAACTCTAGAAAACTGGTACCCAAAAAGGAATCCAAACACTTGCATAGAGGTTATAATAGGCTAGAAGGAAAGAATTCCAAAAGGACCCAGTGGCTCCAATATTGGACAATTACAGAGCCATCTAAAGTATTAAAGGATTGAAAGGGGAACAATGCTTTTGTTGTATTAGTAGCTTTATTTGGTCTAAAATATCAGTCTATGCAAAGAATTTTGGAATGAATTTACTCTTTCCAGTTCAAATTTTAAAACACTATCTCCTACGTATCACTTACCTATTTAACTCTTTCAGGGCTGATGTCGACTTATGTCGAAAGGAGGAGGTGACGATGGTAATCAGCTGTGAACTGTGGCAAAACCAACTGTTATGTTTTAGTTGGACTCTCGTTGCTAGAAGGAAACTTAGCTTCATTGGTTTGACCGAGATTTCCTGCACTCATGTGAGTAGTAAGGCGCAAACAAGAGCAAAAATAGCACTGACATAATGGCGAGAAAGCAAAGAGAATGTGTAAAGCAAAATACTCCGTGGACAAAGTTTTGCCTATTATCTCTGAACTAGACTATGACTTGTCAGATTCAGTTTTTGATACAAGAGATCAAAAACGAATGTGAGGTTCCAGCTTCAGCTGACTGGTCCCCAGCTAATCGTGGTGCTGAACAGGTTCATGTAGCTGACGTGCCTATGGCACTGTCCACCAGGAGGACTGCCACTTCACAATGATAAGAAGTAGAAAACAGATTGTAATGCACTGCGACCAGTAAAGACAGCCTGGCAGCAAGCCTGCCGCACATTCTTGGCAAACTGGCAGCCACAGCATGCAGCAACAGACGTTTTATGTTGATTTCTGTGTGAAACCATTGCTTTTCAGAAACTGTGTTTTTTGGAAAAAATATTCAGCCCTCAAAGAGTTAACCTGCAACGTTTGGCTATCCAGCTTTATTTATATGTGAAAATAGTAAAACGCGTGATTTAATAAGTGTACTGTTTTTGGATTTCCTGACACAGCATCAATACCATAAGCACATTTAGTGAAAGTTTCATAAGTGAACTTCAGCACACAGTCACCTCAACAGCAAAAAGAATTACAAGGTCTTATTTTAAGAGGGGGTGAGAAATGTGAGTGTTGAGCAGTAACAAAGCAAAAATACTTATTTAGTGTCCTTTAGTATGTTTGTGAAATATTTCTGCTTTACTTGAGTATATTTTCTGTCTACCGTCACTTTTATTTCACTACATTTTCAAATGCAAAGCTATTTAATTTGATATATATATTCATTACAGCAATACTTCTAAAAAACAAATACCCTACACAAATATGCACAACACTTCACTTAGTCAATGTTATAAAATACAGGTAGGTTCCTCTGCTTTACAAAAAACATCTTTACAAAAATTTGTGTATATGACAAATCTAAGATGATTTTCAAATGTGCATACTGGGGTTAGCACCTGTTCATCTATGCAGGCATTCAAGTACAGCTCATTGCAGCCAGAGGAAGGTGCTGGGCTGGATATTTGAGTGTGAGGGTGAAAGTTGGAAATGTGTAATCCCCACTCTCAGTTGCTGTATTTCTATGACTATAGCCATGTTGTACAGATGCTGTCTTCTTCTTGTCCTGGCTGTCAAACAGTGAGGGAATGATCTGTAGGCATCAGCAAGATATTCTTGTGCCTTTACATCCTGCGGTTCTCTTGCCTTGACATGTGTGTTGCTCACATCTTTCTGCATTATCCTGGGCATCACAGGTCCAAAACAGATTATGAAACAGTTGGAACAATCCAAGAAAAACTGAAGGGCCATTCTTTAGAATGTGAAACTTGAAGTGATAAAGTAAAGAGATTTATTAAGCATTATTTAATAAAGGGCAATTTCTTGTTAGTGTTTATTTTGATGACTATGGATACTTTTAAACCAATTCATTAATTTTCATGTAATTTGGTGTTATTAAAACAAGCATGTAAACCACTTCTGCGGACAGGGAACACTTAATTCTTTATTATAGGGGTTTTCAGAAATGGATTAGCTTCTTCTTAAAGAGGGAAAAGCCTCAATGCCTTTCCTATTAGAACCCTGCTAATAGAATAAGTATATATTTATTAAAATGCCCACTCATGTCGAATGTCCCTGCTTAAAGTTGCAGTTACTTGGCTCATGCATTAATGACTGAAATATGATTCACATACAAATGAAGGTAGCCTGAATTATTTTAAATCTGCAAGAATATTTTTGACTATATATGTTATACAAGGAGAGGTCACTTCATATCAGATAATTTTTTTAGTTTTCTCAATAGCAAATTTGAATTTAATTAAAATCTAAATAAAATATTAATTTAATTTAATTAATTTAATTTAATCACATGTGATGAAGATCATGGAGTGGCTGCTGCTTCACCACCTGAGGTCACAGGTCCGCCACGCAATCGACCCCCTGCAGTTCACATACCAGGAGAAGGTGGGAGCAGAGAATGCCATCATCTATATGTTACACCGATCCCTCTACCACTTGGACAGAGGCAGTGGTGCAGTAAGAATTATGTTTCTGGACTTCTCTAGTGCCTTCAACACAATCCAACCTTTACTCCTTATGGACAAGCTGACAGAGATGGGAGTAGATTCATACCTGGTGGCATGAATCATGGACTATCTCACAGACAGACCTCAGTATATGCCAGCAACACAGGAGCGCCGCAGGGGACTGTACTTTCTCTGGTCCTGTTCAGTCTATATACATCAGACTTCTAATACAACTCCTGCCACGTGCAAAGGTTCGCTGACGACACTGTTATCATGGGCTGCATCAGGAGTGGTCAGGAGGAGGAGTATAGGAACCTATTCAAGAACTTTGTTAAATGGTGCAACTCAAACCACTTACATCTGAACACCAGAAAAAACAAGGAGCTGGTGGTGAATTTTAGGAGAACCAGGCCCCTCCTGGACCCCGTGATCATCAGAGGTGACTGTGCAGAGGGTGCAGACCTATAAATACCTGGGAGTGCAGCTGGATGATAAATTGGACTGGACTGTCAATACTGATGCTCTATGCAAGAGAGGACAGAGCTGACTATACTACCTTAGAAGACTGGCATCCTTCAACATCTGCAATAAGATGCTGCAGATGTTCTATCAGACGATTGTGGTGAGCGCCCTCTTTTACGCGGTGGTGTGCTGGGGAGGCAGCATAAAGAAGAAGGACGCCTCACACTTAAACAAACTGGTGAGGAAGGCAGGCTCTATTGTAGGCATAGAGCTGGACAGTTTGACATCCGTGGCAGAGTGATGGGCACTGAGCAGGCTCCTGTCAATCAAGGAGAATCTACTTCATCCAATGAACAGGATCATCTCCAGACAGAGGAGCAGCTTCAGTGACAGATTGCTGTCACTGTCCTGCTCCATTGACAGACTGAGGTGATCGTTCCTCCCCAACACTATGCTCGGGGCGTTGAGGGGGGTGCTTTAAACGTTAACATTATACAAAGTTATATTTATAATTCAATATTGTTTTTTTATCAGTATGCTGCTGCTGGAGTATGTGAATTTCCCCTTGGTATTAATAAAGTATCTATCTATCTATCTATCTATCTATCTATCTATCTATCTATCTATCTATCTATCTATCTATCTATCTATCTATCTAATTTGTTAACTCTCCTTTTACTCAAGTTTGGATGTTGGGTACTTTATACAACATTGGTGGCAGCACATTATTTAGCGTTTTAGGCATGGCTTTTTAAGTTTCATAAAATCTCCATTTTTCTTTGGCTATGTGCCTACTTGCCAAATCCTGCCCACAATCCAAAATCTCCTGCCAACTCCAATTTTATGAAAAATCTACCTAAACAGGCAACAATTCAATTTGGTCCACCTTCAAATCTGATCTTAAATATAATGTCTATTTAATAAGCCTTCAGAGACCCACAACTAAGTAGCTCAAGACACATTTCTAGTAGTTCCTATTGACTGAATCATTTTCTAGATTCTTATCCCTTACAGATAAAATAAATACATTCCGAATTAATTGTTATGGTATATTCTAGAACAAGAAGTCTTACAAAACAGGAGTATAAACAGGGCTAAAATTACATTGTGTATTGTCACACATGTGTGAATAGGAGGCAGCTGACGGGCTTAACGACTGGTAGTAACATATCTGCCCAGGGGGCAGCGGGGTGCACTGACTCTTTTTCTAAGTCTCCTGCAGATCTTTCCCGGGAAATCCAACCAGGAGCCACTACATCAACAGGGGACACATTTCCGGTCCCGGCCCTGAGGACGACATCATTTCCGGTCCCCACCCCAAGGATGACATCATTTCCTCCAGACTCCCTATAAAACCTCACTCCCTTCCTCTGGATTTTAGTTCTGTTTTGGACTCTGTCTTGAAAACATTACTCGCTCTAAATTTCTTTTACTTTTGCAGCCAGGAACACATTAAATGGGTGGCTGCCCCAAACCTTTGCAATGTCTGGTGTCCTTCCTTATCACAGTATCTTTTAAAATTATTTTAACAACCATGACACTTAATAAAATAAGACCTTTGCATTAACATTACAAAAGCTATGTTCTATCAACAATTAATTCAAGATCTGGTGGGAGTTACTCTTAAATACAATTAAAGTAATGTGCTATATTTACTGCATACATACTGCACACAATTTTAATATTACAATAAAGCATCTGAAGTATCTGCCATTAGCCACAGATGCTTGGCTAAAGGTCTAAGAATATTAAAGTGTTTGCCAGGCCTAAAAGCTACATTTCCAGGCTATATATGACCTGGATAAATACAGTTTATCAGAGCCAAGTGGTTCATAATTGTGTCAGATGAATAGATGATTGAATACCGATGTGTTGCCAAAGCTGAGAAATTAAATGAAAAACAACATTGATATCATATATTGTTTGTAAGAAAATACTACATTAGCAGGTTTGGAAAAAAATAATCATTACTAATAGTGATATTGCCCGCTGTTTTGCCTACTGTAGCACCAAATGCCAGCTGTACAAATCTCCTTATTTTTCTCTTAAACAAGCAGTGGTATAAATAGGACGATTCCAAGAGCCTCTCACTAACAGGGGCCCTCAAAAATTTTGGCACATAGTTTTATCAGTTTTTATTAACCAAATACTGAAATTATATTTAAAGAATAATTTACTAACAATCTAGAAACTAATGTTTTTTTGCCAAATGTAGCAATCTGCAATGTATTTTCCCTTTTCTTTTAACCTTAATGGTTTGACCCAGTAATCACAAACATGAATTGTACAGAGGTAATCCACTCACTTCCTAGCCACTGTAAGATATGTTTTCATTTTGCTTAAAATTAAATGTCAAAGCCAAATGCTGTGTTCCAGAAAAGAAAGGCAAAAAAACTTGAAGAGCAGAAGATAGGGCAACGGTTGGCCATATAATTCTAGTTAAAAGTTAGTATAGATAAACTGTGTAAGCATATTAATTATTATTAAATAATCCAAACAATGACGTATAATTAAAATACTTAGGCCACTTTTATACATCTTTTCTGTATCTGTAGAGGTGAAGAAAAGACCCCATTTGTCTTAATCCTGGCCAATGCTTGAAGTGGAAACAAATTACCGGTGGAACTTTATTAACGGTGATACAGTGATAGCTGAATGAAGTAGTCCCCCATGAGGATTTCTGAAGACATGCCTATATGCACTGGTGCACTTGAAAAATATGCTAGTACAGTGAAACTTGAGATTGTTGAGATAAAATGACATTTGTTCGAAGTATGGGTTTTGCCCCTGTGAAGAATCTTAAAGAGGTGCCTTAACTCACTGGTATGCTTAGAAAAGGCAATGGTTTGACGAAACTTAGATCACTGCAATACATTGACAGTCGATCAAAGTGCATTTGGGTCCCGGTACTCACTGGTATGCTAGGAAAAGGAGCTGGTTTGGTAAAACTTAAGATTGTTGTGTTGTTGCAATACAATGATAGTCAATCAGTGAGCTGGGAAGTTTTGTGGGGTGTCCATCATGGAAATTAATGAAGAGGTGCTGGAACTCACCAGTATGCTAAGAAAAGGTGCCTACTTAAGGAAATGTGTGAGGAAACCCCACAAAAGACACCAAAAGAACATGCAGACTGTACAAAGACACTGGAGCCATCAAACAGCAGGGCTAACCATTGTGGTACTGTCCCCCCTGGCCATTGAACCTTACTCTTATTCGATGTTAATTAATGTTGATTTATTTTGTTTTATAATTGTGTCTTTCGTTTTTCTATTCTTTAATATGTAAAGCACTTTGAGCTACTGTTTGTATGAAAATGTGCTATATAAATAAATGTTGTTGTTGTTGTTGGTACAGTGTAACCCAATTTTTATTTTATACAGGTATTTTCATGGCATGTATCATCATAAAAAAGGATTCCTAAGGAATCTGTACCTATTGTTCTAGTGCAGACAAACATATTTTATACAGTAGAGTTTGATGGTAAACATCATCTCAAGGAGCTTCATAAGTATTGTAAAACTGACATATTTCTACAATTTTAGCACAGACAGTTTAAGTGATTTGTTCAGGGTCATACCTCTTCAATTTTGTGCTTTACAGTCCAATGCCTTAGGTTATGCTGTCTGCCACAATGAATGCAGCAGAACTAAAAGTGATACTTCAACAATGATGTAGCTGGATTTATACTTAGTTAACAATAAAACACATTTTCATAAAATAATTAAATATAAATATTAAGGAATTTTTATGAGTTTACCTATGCCGCACTAATTTACAAAACGGTTTAACTGCTTTAGTCTGTCTCAGTGGTACAGTATATCATTTAAAAGGATTGTTGATGTACTTTATATAAAATGATTTACTTTAGCAAGTTAATTTATGTCTTCTAGTTTAATTTAGTGCACTTTAGAGGAAATTAATAATTATCAATCACTTTTAAGATTTTAATGTGAAAGTTCAAAATAACATTGTACATTTTTTACGCAGTGCCCAGAGGATCGTGGTGAAGCTAAAGCACTTTGTTTGGCACAAAGCCAACCCCTGCTGTGATTAGCTACTGCAGAAATATACTTCAGCCTTCAAAGCACTATATCATTTAAGTAGACAGAAAAACTCAATTCAATATACAACTTTCAACATGAGCATTTCAGTACGAGAGTCTCAGCTCATTAATGCTTCCCAAGGGGTTGGCATGCAGAGAGGGCAGATTTAGACCAGGCTGAGGTGTGTGGGATGTACCATATTTCATTTCTAGAATGCCTTGTCATGCATAAAAATATTTTGTTCTGAGCTAATCAACCAAGCCTTGTGGGAACACTTGCTATAATATCCTGGAGATTATAAGTTAATGTTTTGTTCCTTGACTATTGACACATACTATATGTCACTTAAACAGTGGCACATCTTCCTTTATTCTGTTTAAAATATAATACTCTACAAGCATCAAACATAAAGCTCTTTCATGAGATATATAAAACTGGCAATTGACTATTTTGAAAAAAGATTTTTATGTTTTCAGCTGTAATCAGCTTTAGGAATTGACAATAGGACACCCTAGACAAGAATAAAGCTTTCTAATTTGTTTGCATATGCTGGTGTCACCTCTGCTCCCATCACTCATTTATGCTTCCATTATTTTAAGTCTAAAGTAGTTTAAATGTGATAGGATGAAGTTGTTTCTGTTGTTTAAAACATCCATCCTTGTTTTGAACCTGCTTATCAAGGAATTCATTTTAAAGAGCCAACTTTGCTTTAAAACAAATCTCACCTTGTAACAGAAAGGAACAGCAAAATACTCCAAAAATATAATTTCAATTAAAATAAAATGTTAAGGGAATTAGTATTCTCACACATTTATACACTAATTTGATAAACCTTTTGAAATTTTGTCGACATCTATTTCATATTCTTGATGTATTGGGGAGCCTGCCTGCCTGTACAGCTCTGCCACGTGAGTGACGGTGGTTTTGTCATGCTGCCTGGCCTCCACTACTGCATTCTGGCACCTCATACCCTGGCATCTTACCTAGATGTTTTTCTAGTGTGCCTTATTAGCCTTTGCTAGCTCGGATCCCTTTTTCTTTGGCATTTTGCCTTTGTCCTGTCTATCAAACATTCAATCTTTATTTAACAGCATGCACCACTACACAGTGCTTTACAGAGAAAGAAGATCACAATACAGTATCAAACTGACAGACTCATGAGTGGAATAAAATTAACACTGGAGTAAAAGCAGAGACCAGAATGCAGAATTAACAGATACTGCGAAGAGCTTTGAAAGTAACAGAGAATAAAGCATAGTTGAAGAAGGCTGACCCCACAAAACAACAGAAGCAGCAGCGCACTGCTGAGTTTGTTTCAGAAAGATATTATCATATTCGAGAAAATGGGAGAGAACGTCTGACAGTAACAGAGACAAGATTTCTTGATTTATATGCTACCTTTGCTAGAGCCTTGCATATAGATGGACCGGGTTCCACACAGTAGAAGTTACAGAAATAAATTAATAAGACCAGCTTTAGAAGTTTACATGGAGTTTTTGGGATCACATGGGGGTAAAAGACCACAATGATTCCATTCACTTCATCTTACACAAAGAGAACAATGATCTCCGAAGAAGGTCTCAGAACACTTGTGTTTCTCACAAATATAAAATAACAAAAGAAAAATAAAACAGAAAAGACATACACATAAATCTGTACAAAATGGCATCAGTAAAACGTTACTAGCAGTAGTAGTGGCAGAAATAGTATAGTCACTTGTTAAGAATACAGTGAAATTCTTACTTGGGGAGCACAGCTTTCACACACCAGTAGCAGTGTTCAAATCGCACTATGTCTAAGGTTCGTTTGGTCTCTTTATATCTGGACACATTTCTGGGTACTCTGAAATACAATGCCTATAAAAAGTATTTACCCCTTAGAAGTTTTCACATTTTAACATTACACAACATTGAATCACAGAGGATCTATTCTGTCTTTTTGACACTGATCAAATGAAAAAGACTCTAAAAGGCAAAGTGAAAACAGATTTCTGCAAAATGATTAGTTACAAGTTCAAAATGCAAAATAATTGATCTTCCCCTTCAAGTTAGTGTTACATTTTAAGTAATTAGTGTTACATTTTAAGTAATTAATGTCTAGATGTCTACAGAATAGAGACAGAAATTCACATCTGGGCATCAGCATTCAATAATGTCAATAGCAGTGGCTGAAGATGACTATGAAGTGAAAACACATACTGGGGTAAAAAAAACATTACCCTGTGGGTTGAGGATCAGTAAGGTGAATCACAAAGATGGTCTCCCTTTAAAATGGCTGAATCTGACAAAGATATTTTGCTTTTAGCTTTTTTTGCCTTACTAAAAGGACATGGATAAGCTGCTTCGCTGTACATGTACAATCTCAAGATGCAATCAATACTTGATTACACTCTTAGCTTGGAAAATTGACTTATTTGGTAGGTTTTAAGGCTTTTGTTTTCAGATTTGGACCCCTGCCATATCAACTCCATTTTTAAAATGGAAGGAGTTTTCATTTGTTTATAAATGTATAAAAAATGCTTCAATGTAGAATAAAATTTCATATGGTAAATTCATATCTATCATGATTCTGTAAAAATTAATTTTGACTTGAAAATTTCCAAAATGATCCTTTTAAAGGCATTTTCAATTAGGAGTAGTGCAAGCAGATATACAGTATCTTAAAGTGAAGATGAAGGTCCATATGGAGAAAGGACCATAACATACAGTGATGATCATATACCTTGGTATAGTAATTAAAGATGATAAACAAAATATACTAAATACGTTTGTGGCACAGGCAAATAGTAAGTAAGTATGCTTATTTTTTTCCTAGCTAAGAAATACAAGAAAGTTGTTGCTTATTATGAAGGGTACTGAAACACTAGAGGTCTCAAAAAGAAGATTGAAATGTGCACATGCAAATTACACGATTTATAAAAGAAAACTTGAATGGGGAATGTGCATATATTTACAACAACTCTGACTCATGAGTGTGCAACATTTTGAAGAAACTGGGAAATTATGACACCCTTGATCAAGGAGGAAAAAGTGAATATGATTCTTTACTTTATTTCCCTTTTAAGAGAATCAATGCTACGTATTTGCACTGAAGAACCTTTTTTGTTTTGTTTTTTTGTCAGTTTATATTGACTACATGTTGTCATTTCTTAGGGAACAGGCTGGCAGATAGGGAATATCTCAGTCAGGCTTTACTCTGACATGTCCACTGTGCTAGACGCCTTTACCTGACTGACAAAGTGCTACATTCAGTTTTCGTATGGTGCGAGTGCATATATGTATAACATAACATGGTGTTACCAGCATAAAATGGAAATTTGCACCAGTCTCCGCTTTCCTAATGTAATCTGAGAATTTTAATGCGCTCATATTGCAATAAGGGAACCTATAGTGAGAATGAGACTGCTTTTGTTAACCATAAGCAATTACATTCTATTAATATACAAGTCATCTGTGATGCCAAGATGCGACTGACAATTATCAGGACTTCTGTGGCATAATGCCACATAAAAGGCATCTCCAATTACAGATGCCATTCGGAGATCAAAATCACTGGGCATAGATTTGTTTTTTTCCTCTATCCGTTACACACACACTATGCTCGTGAGCGATTGGCTTCATCGCCAGAGATTGGACTTTTCTTTTTTTTATTTCAGACATGATGCAGCTGGAGCTCACAGCAGTTACAGCAGCAGCAAAATGTTACCACTGAAAATATTTGCACTTGTTGCTGACACCCATGCCTAAGCCACCAAATAAAGGATCTTTGCATGTCTCTAATTTTGCCTCGCACTTCTGAATGTATCATGTAGGAGGAGGCTGCTCTACCAGCCAATGAAAGTCTGCATCATCATTAATCCATATGTATGAGGTTGTTTAGCATAGTTCATACAGGGTTGTCTAAGAATGGAATTGGAAGGGGTTCGAGGCACATTTGCAGGGACACATTTACAAGGTGATTGAGATTAATAAAGGGTAAATTAGAAATGTGCATAGGCCAGATTTTATTAATGTGATTTTTTTCTTTTGTTTACACATTTTCCTGAATTTTGGCATATGTGCATTTTCACGCTTGACATCACACAAAGTTTGATAAAGAAGTCTCCTGTGTATACAGTTGTATGAAGAATAATTGACATATACCATTATGTTTTAATATCAGCCTTTTCAAATATTTCTATTATTTCTATAAATAATATAGCATAACATTCTTAAACACACTTAATCTAATTCAAGGTCAAGGGTACTGGAGCATATTCTGTGAACACTGTGTGCAAGGCAGGAACCACCCTAGTCCATAACACTACACATCTTTGGGAATGTGGGACTACTTTGAGAAAGATCCAAAAAGACACAGTGACAATATTCAAACCTGAACCCACGATGCTCCATCCATGTGGCAGCAGCACTTACCACCATGACACCAGCAGAAATACTTCTAAAAATTAAGTTTAACACTAGAATCCCTGAAGCCTACAAAAAGACTCATAATCCCAGGCCACCTTAAATTCCTTTGCACCTCTCCCAGAATTGCCGATTTCAGTAGTGAGCAGCTCTTATTGTTATTATCATAGAATAAAAGCATACAATGCTACCTCAGTATGCAAATGACTTTAGCTGCAGGTGGAAGCTCCTGTTGCACTTTGTGCAACTATTATTATGATTCTGCCTTTGTCCAGAAATGGTTTCATAAGCTTTATGACCTTAGTTTTAGAAAGACTTTCTCCCGTAGGACGACTGGGATCACTCTCCAAAGTACAAACCTCATCCTCATCTGAGTTTACCCCGGTTATAGCATGTCTGTATTTGAAAATAGCAGTGTCAGACTGGGGGGAGCATGAACGTGACTGAGAGAATAAAAGTGAATAAAAAAAAAAGCTAACCTTTACAAGTACCATAAATTTACACGGGCTATTACAGACTCAAATCAAATGCATGTTTTTATTCTATATTAGTAACAATAAGAACACCTCACTACTCAAAACAGTAATTCTGGGAAGTGCCTGGAATTGAACCGTCCTTACTGTTGTACCACCCAAGCAGTGGTGTCAGAGTTGTACCCTAGCCTGATTTCTTTTTTTTTTTTTGGTTATACTCTTGAATAAAAGTGCACTTGTTTTGTTATATGTGTACCTTTTGTGAAAGTATTTATTAGATATTTGGACTTCAGTCTTGACACATCATACACTTCATGTCAAAATTTTGTCATTAGTACTATAACATGAAAAAAATTTCTGTTTTAGGTTTGTATTCAACATTTCTTGCCTTGCATTTTCTGTCATCCTAAATTTACAAAGATTGCTGTAGACATTAAAAACACACATGAAATGCATGTGTTTCAAATAATGTTATATTATTTACCCTATACAATTCCAGGCACCTCACACACATATAAAGAGACTTGAGCTGGTAGAACTTTTTGTCTTAGTTGAGCTGCGGAGGTGGGGAGATGAGATAGCAAGCTGCTTGCTGCTTATACTAATCGACACACTTACAAAACAAAAGACATTAATGGAGAGGTGTGAAGGAATTTAAAGTGGCCCAGGATTACAAGTGTTTTCATCGGCTTCAGGGATTCGAGTGTTAAGTCATCATAGCATAGATCATAAATGGAACTATGAAGTGTGGTCTTTTAACTCAAAATTGACTTCTAGTAAACTTTCAAACCATTTTTAGAATTCTCCTTTTGACACATATAAATATGAATGGCTTTAGAGTGCCTTATTTATTGTGTACACTTATTATTTGCATTGCAAATAATTGGGAATGGTCTACCCTAGACTTTCTCATATACTCAGATATGGGGAAGGATATTTGAGAAGTAAGCTGCAAGACAATGATTATATTCTTATATTATGTACATTAAAGAAACATAAACAACAAAAAAAAATCTAATTAAAAATATACTGAACAATTATTATAAAAGTGAAGTTGAATAAATCGGACTTTGCAGCTGCATGAATAAAAGGTAAAAGACCACTTCCAGTTAGTGGAAATAGCCCAAAAGTTGATGGAAATCTATATTTTGTACCTAAGATGTGTATGCAAAATTTGGTTGACCTAATTGAAAGCATACTCAGGTTATCGTGTTTATAGACACACACAGACAGACACACGGACATAATTCCAAAAATGGGATTTTCGGACTCAAGGAGGTCTAAAACATCAAGATTCATCAAAAACTTAAAAAGGAATTTTTTGGAGGATTCCAAATACTTTTCTTATACTTTGTACACAAGAAAGTAAAAAGACAATGTAAAATAGGTTTATATATAACAATGCCTCTGGCAGTAATATTAATTTGCCCATGCTGAAACTATGGTTTTCTCCAATTTAGTCATTTCCAAAATTATCCAGCATTATTTACATCCTATATGTATATGAAATATATGAAGTCACATTTTTTCACATCCAACATATTTAAACTATGGTCCCTCAATTCATGTGCTATCTGGGAAAAAGAAAATGCAATAATTACTGCTGTTCCTAATTAATATCAAACAAACTTGGTATGCACTGCTAAGACACAAGAAATCATAATGAATAAAGAAAGTGAAGAAAGCCCACGTTGACAGAAGAGGTTACACTTTGCATGCATTCCTCCACCTTAAATGTTAAGGTGGTAGTGGCATACAGGTAGTGTGATTTACCCAAAATATTTATCAGAAAGTTATTGTTTTATATACATCTAAAAGTGTATTCTGGTAGTTAACTAAGGATAACAATGCAGACCTTGTGAAGTAGAAAGTTCACACAAGTAGTGTGCTGAAGGCAAATGTAGCACACTGTGCTGTGGTTGCTACTCATAAGAAGTGAAGATAAAGCAGCTCTCTGCCTGCTGCACCATCAAAGAATCAAAGGGTTCTGATGAAACCTGCTTACAAAAATGTAAGAAAAAAAGCAGTACAGTCAAATAAAAGGTAAAAAACAGGAATTAAGGGATATATTTTTGTCATTTTTAAGCTTGCTTAAAAAAAACTCAAGTTGCATGGCTCCTACTGGCCTCATATGTTTAATTTAACTTGCATGCAAATCTTAACTGGCAGTTTTATGTGAAAAAGTGAGGTCTTTTTCTTTTTGGAAAACATATTATGCTTCCTGACACAGGTTTTCACACTTGAGAAAAATAAACTGCTCAAAAAAAATTAAAGGAACACTTTGAAAACACATTAGATCTCAATGGGAAAAAAAAAATCCTGCTGAATATCTATACTGCTATGGACAGGGTAATGTGTTAGAAACGAAAGGATGGTACATCGTTTGATGGAAATAAAATTATCAACCTACAGAGGGCTGAATTCAAAGACACCCCGAAAATCAAAGTGAAAAAATGATGTGGCTAGCTAGTCCATTTTGTTGAAATTTCATTGCAAGAACTCAAAATCGTACTCAGCCCATGTGCTTGTATGCATGCCTTACAACGTCGGGGCATGCTCTTAATGAGATGACAAATGGTGTCCTGGGGGGATCTCCTCCCAGATCTGGACCAGGGCATCACTGAGCTCTTGGACAGTCTGAGGTACAACCTGGTGGCATCAGATGGACCGAAACATAATGTCCTAGAGGTGTTCTATTGGATTTAGGTCAGGCAAGCGCGGGGGCCAGTCAATGGTATCAATTCCTTTATCCTTCAGGAACTATCTACATACTTTCACCACATGAGGCCGGGCATTGTGGTGCACCAGGAGGAACCCAGGAACAACTGTCCCAGCATAGGCTCTGACAATGGGTCCAAGTATTTCATCCTGATACCTAATGGCAGTCAAGGTGTCATTGTCTAACCTGTAGGGGTCTGTGCATCCCTCTATGGATATACCTCCCCAGACCATCACTGACCTACCACCAAAGTGGTCATGCTGAACGATGTTACAGGCAGCATAATGTTCTCCATGGCTTCTCTAGATCCTTTAACATTTGTCACATGTGCTCAGGGTGAACCTGCTCTCATCTGTGAAAAGTACAGGGTGCCAGTGGTGGACCTGCCAATTCTGGTATTCTATGGCAAATGCCAATCGAGCCCCACATTATATGATGAATGTACCTAAGATGAATGGATGGATGGATGCATGAACACATCTACTAAAATTTAGTCAAGTCTGTGACAAATGGTTAAATCTATTTAGGTAATATAAATATAGATCAATGAATTATAATCATGAGACTGCCTCAAATGTAATTAATCACTTAATTCCCACTACAGTTGCAAAATCTGAGTTTTTAATTTTTAATTATACCATCTGAGACTCAATAACAAACAAAATAGTATACCTCTGCTATTTAATGCAATTGCTAACAGGAAGTTTAATTATAAAAGTACAATAGTAGTTTTGCATTTGCACTCTGTTTATTTAGTTATTTTCTTGGGGGGCACTACACTTTCCCTGGACATTTTCTTTCATTGCATGATACATTGTTTGTGGTGCACTGTTACCTATATTGTATTGAGCTGTATTAGATGTCAAAAGTATATTCTGATGCAGTTACTTATTGTCTGCATCAACATAAATAATAAAAAACTCAATGTGTACATTTTCTTAAAGAATGTTGTATAATTCAAAGCAAATAAAAGCAATAACTGTTTTGTACTTTCTGGCAAAAGAATTGAGGATGTGAAAACACATTATTAATGCATTGAAACCCTGTGGCTAGAGTATGAATTCCTATACACACCGGCCTCTCTACATGAGAATGACAGCCTATGGCTTATCTAAGGCCTTTCTGAGGCCCACAGCAATATTTACAGTAAGAGTAAACAGCAAATAAACACTGAAACACATAATGTACAACAGAGCACAAAGTATACACAGGATTCTAAATATAATTAGCATTTCTATGCTGTTTTTTGAAATTTGCATGAAACAGACAACTGACCCTGAGAACTATCCATTGCAGAACATCCATGGATGATTTAAGGGTTTTGAACAGGCAAACATTTCAAAATCGTGCGCTTCACCAACTATAAAAATCAATGATTTGAAAAGGTTGAGCTGCTTGCACAGATTTCACCTTTACAATGAATGGGCAGCTCAATGTGCATCTTTTACAAAATAAAATGTGCTACATACCTTTCAGATTTCTGGCAGACTATAGAAACGAGAAACTTGCTTTTTCTATTTATACTTGAATACTCAGTTTTCAATAGCACATATTTTGTAACATTTGTCTAATTTGTACTGTTTCAAAATATTTAAATCAATATAGCCAACAGTCCCTTTCAAATGTTTGATGTTGATGTGATTTTAAGTCGGTAATAAGTTCTAGTACTCAAGGGGTTGTCAGAAATGAAGCACTGGCACAGAACAGAAAAAAGGCTTAATATTCCATAAGAGAGTAAAGAAACAATGGTGGGCAAGTGATTATCTTATTCATCATGCCAGTGCTGAAATAAATTAATTGCAAGGGAGTGTTAAGCTGTGTGTGAACTGAACACCCAAGACGGATAACAGGCAGAATGAGAGTGAGAAAGAGTAAGTGATCGATACAGAACTGAAACAATCTGCATTCGTGCAGTATGTTTAGGGACTGGCCACCTATCAGGAAAAAGGTTATTTAACCTTCTTCACAGAAAAAGAATGAAACACCAGAAGACTGGCAGGAAAACTACACTGCCTCCTTGCTGACAATAGGCAGCACCTGGTCCATTATCTGGAGTACCAGGCATTCACTGACAAACAAGATGGTGTTACGATAAGCAAATAGTATAATGAAAAAATCTTCAGTATCCACTGGATTATGTTAACACAAATTTGCTTATCTGCTATTATAAAAGATATTTTGTGACAGCTGTGGTTTACTAGTACATATTCATGGTCATGTGCAGCAGGAAAAAAATTCAAAGAAGCCAATTGTGCAGAAACAAAATGGGAGATTGAGATATAACAGGTCTGCGATGCCCGTAGATGTCTGTGATTGTATGCATGCTAAACATGTGTCTAACCAGCAAAGAGAAGCTTGGATAGTCCTTTCAGACGAGGGCTTACAATCGTTCCCCATGAATGTGGAATTCCCAATAAGTGCATGTCATATGCTTGCGCCAATTAAGTCCTTACCCTTTGTCCTTCAATACTATCAATTGGATGGTTAGGTGAAGTGTGGTTTCTGTTCGAGCGGCTTGACCATAAGTCATAACAAAGTTTTTGTAAGTGAACATGCAGAAGGATCATTACCAAGCTTTGAGGAGCGAGAGCACTAAGCTGGTATGTTTCCCTCAGGTGGTCATCCCACCCCCCCCCAAGGCAGCACCTTACTGAAATCTAACCCCATTTTCCCATGGCATCTGCAATTTCTGTTGCACACAGGGTTTTTCACAAATATAATCACCACAGATTATGTTCACCTAAATCTTAAAAGAAAACAGATCCAGAAAAAGAAATAAAAATTGAAATCTGCAAAGTTCAAAACCTAATAAAAAAAGTCTGAGGGAAACAATTATTAAGCCCAAGATAAAAATCAGAAAAGAATCACAACAAGTTGCCATTTTTTGGCAATTTTTTTTAACACATGCAGAAAGGAAGCCAGAATTACCTCTGGACATGCAATGAAAACATAGACAATCTACCAACTTTCTGCTAATCTGGAAATGCAGTCATTCCCTTGATAACAAACATTGTTAGCTGCTTAAATCGTTCATTTGCAGGGTCGGTTCCTGCCTGGCTTCAATGCTGCTGGGATAAGCTCTGGTCCCCTTTGATCACCTGTTTAAGTTGGATAAAGCAATGTTCAGTTACAAAAATAATTCAATGCATCTGTGCTGGCCCTTAAACATCTGCAAGAATGACATTAAATTGGAATTCTGTCACCTTCACAATTTTGTTTCCTCAATGAATGATAATATTCAACTTCCCAGAAATTATTAAAACTCTAAACCTTGGATAACTTTGCATACTGCTTTGGCCCTTAAAAAAAGCAATATTCATTCCTTTCAAATGACAATCAGGCCTTGAAATCTGCTAATGCTGCTTTAAAATCCAAAATTCAATCTGTGAAGTTAAGATAAGGTTAAATTGGCCTTCAGTATTGTGAAAGGCAAACTGACTGTCCAATACTTGCCTAGTATTCAGATAATTCTACTGTTGTTTATCTTTCTGACCCTGTTGAGTTTGCATCTTAGTTAAGATCCTCTTATTGCAGATTCGATAAGGCCAAATTAAACACAAATGTACTGACATATAAACATCTCATTTATTCACAGCCACAATGTTAAGTAACTGATAAAGAAGCAAACTGAAAGCTTCATAAAATGAACGTACACAAAACAGATATTTCTACATTAACCAATGGACAATTAATTAAATAGACAAAATGCCTCAAAATGAGGCTGTGATAACTTTCCTAGTCGGTTTGCACATTTACTTGTACAGACTTTTTGCAAATGTTAACAAACAGTTGGGATTACTAAGAAGAAGGTGGAGCGAGTGTGGGGCTGGGTGAAATGCAACCACCAAATCAGCACTGATAATTATATCAAGTAGTGTGGAAGAATAATTTTAGGGTATTGCAGGTTTCATCTTAAAGAAATAACATAAAGGATTAATGAATGTCAGAAATCTTTGCAGGAATATTTGGAAACCAGATAAAGTGAACAACAAAATGTACTGAAAGATGACTAAGAAATCAGCAGATGTCCTGTAAACAACCAGAATGGACAGTTGTTATATGCACAGAAATTTCAAGGGAGGTAGCCCATCTCAAAATATATAAGATGAACCACAATTTAATATAATAGACTTTTATTTTCTATAAGTCATTTGGGTGTAAACCAATGAACCAACTAGAGCAAATGTATAGATTGATTGATACTGTTTATAAACTTAATAGTTTATGAAACGAACCTCAATTCTTTGTTTCTGTGATCATTCTGACCATGCTGTAGCAGAATGCTTTTGAAGAATGTTCCCTATAAGGCAAGTTGCTGAGGAGTAGTTAAAAGATACAATGAACACTTTTTGGGAGGCACAGTGGCACAGTGGTAGCGCTGCTGCCTTGCAGCTAGGAGACCCAGGTTCACTTCCTGGGTCCTCCCTGTGTGGAGTTTGCATGTTCTCCCTGTGTCTGCGTGGGTTTCCTCTGGGTACTCCGGTTTCCTCCCACAGTGGCGATCCTAAAATGTCCCCTTGTGTGCTTGGTGTGTGTGCCCTTTTTTTTTTTTTTTTGGATATCATAAACCATAAGGTGCATACTAATTCAGAGTGAGCAGGAACACTCAATAAAACTGAATAAAAACAAAATCAAGTGACGATGAGATACGAAGAAGGCAGATTCGCCAGCAAATGAGAGAAAGAAAAGTGAATAAAAAAACAAAAAAAAAAAAACAAAGCTAGCCTTTACAAGTACCATAAATTACACCAGCTGTTACAGACTGAAATCAAATGTATGTTTTTATTCTAAAATAGTAAGAATAAGAGCAGTTCACTTTTCAAAACTAATTCTAGTGTTAAAGAGGTTTACTCTTTAAAAAAAGTAAACCTTTCTGTGGACTGGAGCTAGCTTTCCTAACTGGTGGACTAGGCACTAATTGTTGTCAGGTAAGAATTGCAAGGAATCACTCACCAAAAACTACTGAACAACCACAACCAAAAAGACAAAGACTGAGTCAAAACAAAAGAGCAAATGTCAAAGCCAGAATACCAAAAAATATGCCTTTTCTAAAATCATTTTCACACCAAGTTCTTTTGGACCAGTTTTTTCAAACTCCGGTGGGATTTCCTTGAAAGCCTGGACCATTTAGTTAAATGTGAATATGCCAATTGCACTTTGGATAGGGTGGTCTCAGTGTGGTACCAAGTGAACCCTGGAGAGGTTTGGGGTTTGAATATAATCTGGCATTGGACCGATTTAACTACTTGAAATACTCTGCATTATGCGTGACATTTTGTGTGCTGTGTAGTCAAGCTGAGTGTTGTTGGTAATTAGGAGATCTCATTTATAGCATAATGAGCTGATGATTAACATAGAGCACTAAAACAATATAAAGTAAAAAACAGAAAACCCAATTCGTATAAAATGACTTGCACAACTGCTTGCTCAATTAGAGCGGCACCTGATTCAGTCTCAGAGTCTCTCATGTGCACATTTAGATATCAAAATTGGTGTAAATTTACTTGTGTTTGGCTCAATCTGAATACTTACAGATTTGGCAAGAAACAAACAGCAGTGCCCTATGAGACTGATGATCAAATGAAAACCTTACACCACTGAAGTGATGCGCATATGTAGGGGGTCCTCTTAGTGTGCACACAAACATTAAGATATTAGTCAGTGTTAATCAAGCATTCCTAAATAAACATAACAGTAATAACAAATATGCACAGTAATTAGGACAGTAAACATGTCACATTAACTAAATTCAGGTCACAGTCATATTGTGGCTACTGGAGAGTAAATATGCAACATCATAAAGTTAAATGAATATTCTGTAATTAAGTCTACTGTCGCAAACTGAAGCACATTAGTGCATGCCATTGACAGAGATTATCTTCTGTTGTACACTTCACTGTTTGAACGTGTCCTTCAACACATAAACTTAGTCACACATAATTTACAAGTAGTCTTCCAGTTAATAATTATAGAAAATGCAGAGGTGTGCAAATATATGCCATGATAGTTTGTTTCTGCCCAATTAAAGTAGTTCACGACATACCCATGTGATGTCATAATAAGTCTGGTTTGCTTGAAAGTTTACATTGTAAAACACAACCAAGATAACTGTCCATCCATCCATCCGTCCATTATCCACCGCTTATCCGAGGTCGGGTCGCGGGGGCAGCAGCCTAAGCAGGGAAGCCCAGACATCCCTCTCTCCGGCCACCTTCTCCAGCTCCTCTGGGAGGACCCTGAGGCATTCCAGGGCCAGTCGGGAGATATAATCCCTCCAGCGTGTCCTGGGTCTGCCCCGTGGCCTTTTCCCAGTGGGGCATGCCAGGAACACCCCCTCAGGGAGGCATCCAGGGGGCATCCTAACCAGATGCCCTAACCACCTCAACTGACTCCTCTCAATGCAGAGGAGCAGCAACTTTACTCCGAGTCTCTCCAGGATAAATGAACTCCTCACCCTATCTCGAAGGGAAAGTCCAGCTACCCTGCGGAGAAAACTCATTTCGGCCGCTTGTATCTGTGATCTTGCTCTTTCGTTCACTACCCAAAGTTCATGGCCATAGGTGAGGGTAGGAACGTAGATAGACTGTTAAATCGATAGCTTCGCCTTTTGGCTCAGCTCTCTCTTCACCACGACGGACCGTTGCAGAGCCCGCATTACTGCGGATGCCGCACCGGTCCGTCTGTCACTCTCATGCTCTATTTTTCCCTCACTCGTGAACAAGACACCGAGATACTTGAACTCCTTTTCTTAAGGCAGTACTATGCTTCTAGCCCAGAGAGAGCATTCCACCCTTTTCTAGCTGAGAACCATGGCCTCGGATTTAGAGGTGCTGACTCTCATCCCCGCTGCTTCGCACTTGGGTGCGAACCGCTCCAGTGAGAGCTGGAGGCCACTGTCTGATGAAACCAACAGAACCACGTCTTCCGCAAATAGCAAAGACAAGATTCTGAGGTCACCGAACAAGAACCCCTCCCCTCCTTGGCTGCGCCTAGAAATTCTGTCCATATAACTTATGAACAGAATCAGTGACAAAGGGCAGCCCTGGCGGAGTCCAACCTCAACAGGAAACGAGTCCGACTTATTACCGGCAATGCGGAACAAGCTCCTGCTCCTCCTGTACAGGGACTGGATGGCTCGTAACAACAAGCCTTGTACCCCGTACTCTTGGAGCACATCCCATAGGATGCTTCGAGGGACACGGTTGAACGCCTTCTCCAAATCCACAAAACACATGTGGACTGGTTGGGCAAACTCCCATGCCCCCTCCAGGATCCTGGCCAGGATGTAGAGCTGGTCCAGTGTTCCAAGGCCGGGACGGAATCCGCATTGTTCCTCTTGAATCCGAGATTTGACCATCGACCGAACTCTCTTCTCCAGCACCCCTGAATAGACCTTACCGGGGAGGCTGAGGAGTGTCATCCCCCTATAGTTGGAGCACATCCTCCGGTCACCCTTCTTAAAAAGGGGAACCACCACCCCGGTTTGCCAATCCAGAGGCACTGCCCCTGATGTCCATGCGAAGTTGCAGAGATGTGTCAACCAGGACAGCCCCACAACATCTAGAGCCTTAAGGAACCCAGGGTGAACCTTGTCCACTCCAGGGGCCCCGCCACCTCGGAGCTTTATAACTACCTTGGCGACCTCAGTCCCTGTTATGGACGGGCCCTCCCCCCGGAGTCCTCCAGCTCTGCTTCCTCTAAGGAAGGCATGCTGGTGGGATTGAGAAGATCCTTGAAGTATTCCTTTCACCGGTCAATTACGTCTACAGTTGAAGTCAGCAGGGCCCCATCTCCACTGTACACAGTGTTGGTGGAGCACTGCTTTCTCCTCCTGAGGCGCCTGATGGTTTGCCAAGATAATTGGAAATTGGGAAAAAAAAATATGAAAATGTCTCCTGACTCAGACCAAAGCAAACGGATTATGAGTGTGAAATGCCTGAAAACAGCACTAGTTCACAGATTGAATCTATACGAGGAACTAACGGCAAACTGCCACAAGACAAAAACTCAAAACTGCACAACAACTGAAATCTTGTTGTGTTTGAATTTTATTTTTTGGATTATTGATTCGGTTTGTCTTTATTTTTGGGTTTTCTCTTTCAGGAAACTTTTTTAATACTTTTTGTTCTTTTTTTGAATTCACTTCACTGTTTCATTTTGAAAATCTTTTGGATAAACATTATTATCATTATTATCTCTCTATCATATTGAAAATGTTTTCTGTCATGTCCACAATATTCAGCCTTGAACACTTCCCTCCATACCGCTTGCTCAATCACTACTCCTACTGTGCACATCTTCTGACACTCTCAGTGCTGCTAACTTGCCTTTCAACGCAGTCAGTTATAATAACAAGGCAGAAAAGCAAATAATCTATTCAAGAACGTTGAACTTTAGATTGCAATAGAGAGCTGCAAGAGCTTAAAAAAGAAAATGAACAAAAAAAGAGTTGTATTTAATACAAATCAAGAACAAAGAGAATCATCCAATAAATGAAAAAGAGAAAAATTTCCCGGACAATATGCAAACAGAAATACAAAAAAACAACGTTTATAGAATATAAGTTAGAGGATAAAGTAATTCATGATATTGTTTTTAAAGAGGAATTAATGTAATATAATTTTTTATTTACTTTTTATTACATGTTATGTTTTTTACTTCTACTTTTACTTTTTTACTCCTTTTACTTTTAACTTGTCCTTTTTACTATTTTTTATTATTCATTGGTATTTAAAATAGACAGTTGTAGTGAAATACTCAAGTAACTGATTTTCTATATATAATAACTTATATACAGTATACAGGAGTGTACTCACTTTTGTTGCCAGCTGTGTGTTGAGTTATTTTGAGGAGACAGCAAATTTACGCTGTTATACAAGCTGTACATTGACTACTTTACATTGTATCAAAGTGTCATATCTTCAGTGTTGTCCCATGAAAAAATATAATAAAATATTTACAAAAATGCAAGGGGTTTACTCGCTTTTGTGAGATACTGTATAATAACCTACCAAGCTGTCTTCCTCCCATGCCACACATACTCTTCTATATACCATCTCTTTAAATACAATCACTTTCTCTAATGGAGAGCCCTGTCATCTCACGAGTGGCTCAGCCATGAGTTGCCCATTCCCAGGGGTTGATAAGTGAAGCAAGCAGGGGGCAGAGCCCCCTTGTTATTATTACTATCATTATTATTGAAAGAAACTCTGTTTTGTTGAGTCAGTTATACAGTTCCATTCCCCTTTTTTAAAGTTTATAAGGCTTGGTCTTTTTTGAGTGTACAGGGCATAAGCCTGCTTTTATGCTTCTGGACAAGGCCTACTTTTGAGTTTAGGTTTAAAAGACCATTATTGTCATCTGTACAGAATACACTGAAATTCTTCATTGCATGTTGTAATCAACAGACGTGTTTCTGTGTAAATGGTAGATGGGAAAGTGGGCAAAGCTCCGCAACAAACTGACAAGTTTTATATATATATTTTTTTACAAAGACAGATTACAGTAGGTGTTCTCGTTATTAATATTTCACTTTTGTGTCCTCCTAATGTTCATACCTCCCTTGAGTAGTTTTGTTAGGAAAGGTGCCATTTCTGTTTAAATTTTGACTCACTGGTATTATTCATGTATAAAGGGCTCCATTAAGCATTCCTCCTATCAAAAGGCAAAGAGTAGTTTTGCTGCATTGGTCTAATTATGTTGAAATTATTAAAATGTATATACTTATTTTTATCTTTTCACATATAATGTGAATCTAATATAAAGAATTAACTTTCAATTTGTGTAGAAAGCAATCAGCTTTGCTGAAAGTTGTTTCTTTCTCCACCTTTCTAAATACACCAAGAAATTAAATAATTTTCTCTTTTTTTGGAAAAGATTAACTTTTTATTATCATCTCTGCGCAGCAAAACAATCTTTCCACACCATGTAATAGGATGAATTGTCATACTGAAATAGTAGAATATGGACCTGCAAACTACATGATAACAAGAAAATCTGGTCTGAGTCTGAAAAAAGAATCCTAGAATATTCATAAACCTGCAGAAAATCTTGTGTTTCCAAAATAATTTAAAATAACCACGGCCTAAATAGCAATGCAAACATCAGCATATTTAAACAATTCTAGAAAGTTAGAGTAATATATCATTTTTTTTTGGATGTTCTGTACTCATTAATGTTTAGTTACAGGACTGTCCTCTCACTTAAGCAGAAAACAAACCTTCACCTAAGCAAAAAAGTTTGACAAGAAGGTTATTATCTGATTGCCAAGGAGATATTAAATCAAATATGTGTATTGGTAAATGCATAATTTGGGAGCAAACTGAGGTTTATGAATAAGAAATTTACCAAACCACCTGTTTTATTTCTTTAGTAAAACCAGATTCAAGTATGAATAGAGGCATAAACTTTTAAAAAGTATTTTGTCTGATAACATCTGGACTAATCACAAGGTCAGAGTAGTAAACATGATATGGTGTAAGCATGATTTCAGATAAGAAAATGCCCCATGTCTTCATTATATGTTTGAGTGCACCCTTCAATAGAATGGAATTCCATCAAGGAAAATGATATATATGCCTTTTGAGTCTAGCACCTTTTCATCTTGTTATGATAATTTAATAATGTAAAAAATCCATGAAATCTAGAAATGACCTTCGCTTTAGAGGCACTTTTCTTCTTTGATTACACAAGATAACTCTTAAAGATATCTACTTTTATCCATTAGCTTTGTAAAAAGGAATTCTCATAAAATTATAACTGTACAAGTATCTAGAAATTGTTGGACACTTATTCCAGCTACCTGGTATATATTTCTTCATTTGAAAGTTAAACTTTATTAAAAGTACTACTAATAATAAAATATAAAAAGCATGGCTAAAATTAAGAAAAGCTTAGTTTTGCTTTTCAGAGTGCCTTACAAATATAAATATAAATGATTTATTCGACATGTGCCTTTGTCTATATGTACAGTTAATAATTATACATATTATAATAATTATTAAATTTAATAATAACAAAGTACATCATTTCCCTTGGATTAATACATTTTTCTGATTCTGAGGTAAATCTCCTTTAGAATTAGATAGCGGCAAAAAAAATTATGTGAACCCTTTATAAATAACTGCATTTATGGATATATTCTTCTTAAAATATGGTGTCTGTCATGAGTTTAGGAGTGCCTAATCATAAACTTTCAAAAAGTTTTCAAAAGTGGAAGGGGCCCTCAGATTTGGCTTGTT
Organism: Polypterus senegalus; assembly: GCF_016835505.1. Classification (NCBI taxonomy): domain Eukaryota; kingdom Metazoa; phylum Chordata; class Cladistia; order Polypteriformes; family Polypteridae; genus Polypterus; species Polypterus senegalus. The sequence goes on along the minus strand of NC_053160.1, from coordinate 147,575,288 downwards.
TAATACAGAGGAAAAAAGTATCTTTATAAGTTTAAAGATTTATTCATCAAAAAATGCTCTTTAAGAATGAAACTCCAAAGAGCACAAAAGGCACAGCAGGTGATGCCTTTCTTTAACATATTGAATACATTATTCAAATTTTCACAGATGGAGGTTGGAAAAAGTATGTGAACTCATAGGCTGATAAGTGGAGTGTGGAATTGTCAAACCTGGAGTCCAATCGATGAATCGACTGGAGGTGCGGTTTACTGTTACTTTGACTTATGAACAAAGACTCACATTTTGAATTTGCAATTCACATGAAGCAACTGCTGATGCAAAGCATGCCTCTTAAAGAAGAGATCTCAGAAGATCGACAACCAAGTGTTGTTGACTTGCATTAAGCTGTAAAGAATTGCAAAGTGATTTTAAAGAGTTTAGATAATTGTCAGTCCACAGTTAGACAAACTGTGTATAAATGGAGATGATTTAGTACTCTCTCTCTACAAGGGGGCAACAAGCCAAAATGACTCAAAGAGCACAACACAGAGTGTTTATCCAAGTTAAAAAAAATCCTAGAGTAACAGCTAATGGCTTGAGGAAATCATTGGAACAGGTTACCAACTCAAATCTATTAAACAATTGAACAGGAATGGTGTTCATGGCAAGGCATCATCGAGGAAGCCCTTCAAAAGTAATCATAACTGCATGCTAGTAGTTTACCAAAGACTATCTTGACACTCAATGATGCAATTGGAAAAATTATGTTTGGACTGGTGAAACTAAGGCTGAATTGTTCAGGAAGAATATGCAGCAATCTGTATGGTATAAACTGAGGAAAACATTATCCCACAGTTGAAGAATTTTGGAGGAAGCATAATGATTTTGAGGTGGTTTCCTGAATCATGGCCTGGACAGCTTGCCATCATCCAGGGGATAATTAACTCCCAAATTTATCATATCCATCCATCCATTATACAACCTGCCATATCCTAACTACAGGGTCACGGGGGTCTGCTGGAGCCAATCCCAGCCAAAACAGGGTGCAAGGCAGGAAACAAACCCAAGGCAGGGTGCCAGCCCACCACAGCAAATTTATCATATCTTACAGGATAATACCAGGGTGTCTGTTCTCCGGCTGAAGCTCAAAAGAAATTGGGTAATGCAACAGGACAATGACTGTAAACAGTTGAAATAAAGCATAAAAAAAAGAAAATCTGTCTTTTGGAGTGGCCCAGTCAGAGCCCAGACCTTAACTCAATAGAGATGCTTTGGAATGACCTCAAGGGAACCATTAATATTAGACATCCTAAGACTATGGCTGAGTTAAAGAAGTTCTGTAGTGAAGAATTGTCCAAAATTCCTTCTGAATGTTGTGCAAGTTTGATATTCAGCTACTGGATACACTTATCTCACATATATATGTAATTATACTGTGGGCAGAGAGGGGGCACTATCACTAACTATGTTGTCTTCCTTTTCTTCGACAGTTCAGAGAAACTGCCAAGTGAGGGCAACTGAACCCAATCCTCCTAGGCCCGGGGACCATAAAAGCCCAGATGTACGGAAGGAGGCATCACTTGTTGACTGAAAAACAGAAGAGACGGAGATCCTTCAAGCTCAAAGCAAAGCATTTAAAGAAGCCTTGATAGACAGGTTGTCACAATGCCAGAGGGTGGTATTTTTGTTTGCATTTGTGCCATCAAGTACTGTTTCATCTATAGTTTGCAAGTAAGTGGTGATAGCTGGGTTGGCACCCTAACATTTATCTTGTCTTTCCACCCATCATTTCCTTGGATGACAACAACTTGATAAAGGTTACCATTTGACCAGATATCATATCTAAGGGTTCATTTACTTTTTCCACAACACACTGTGAATGCTTGATGGGTGTGTTCAATAAAGGAATTAAAGAACTGTTTATGTGTTATTAGCTTAAGTATATTGTGTTTGTCTATACTAGTGACCGAGATGAAGATCAGATCACATTTTATGACCAATTAGTGCAGAAAAGCAGGTATTTCCAAAGGGTTTACACACTTTTTCTTGCCATTGTGCATTGTACTGTATGTATACAGTATGTGACTGTATATGAATTTTATTTTTTCCGTATTCACCTTTCTATTCTGCCAGTTGCTATGATAGTTTGATTTTATTCATTGACTAGCAAAATACCCGCGCTTCGCAGCGTAGAAGTAGTGTGTTGAAGAAGCAATGAAAAAGAAAAGGAAACATTTTGAAAATAACGTAACATGATTGTCAATGTAATTTTTTTGTCACTGTTGTGAGTGATGAGTGTTGCTGTCATATATATATATATATATATATATATATATATATATATATATATATATATACACACACACACATAAACATATATATATACATATCTATACATATACACATATATACACATACACATATATACATACATATATATATATCTACATATATACACATACATATACATACACACACATATATATATATATACATACACACACACATATATAAACATATATATACATATACATACATATCTACATATATACACACACAGCTATTTCGTATCAGTGCAATACGCTGCTTGTTAAAACGGATAACTCCGCTCTTATGTGCAAGTCTGCGTGGATATTATGAACTATCATATTTGTTCAAGTTCTATTTAAATTTTAAATAGAAGGAATTTTTATTTAGTCGACAGAAATATCTTTGGTAGGAATGGTAAAAACAGACAGGAATATTATTCGTGAATAAATCAACTCAAACCTTAAATAACTTAAAAGAACAAACATTCAAATTTCTTTACTCTTATGTAAATTTATATAAAAATAAACTTAGATTTTAAATATCCCAAAAGATTTTGCTCTCCATAAAAATATATCCTTTCAAAATTATACAAATTCAAATATGAACATGCTGCATAACAAAACCTGGAAATATAAATAAAATGTGTTCCTTTCAGCAATAACAAATCAAATCATTAAGTTGTCTTTGCTCATATGTCATTTTAGAGCTGGACGCCTGGCATCTTTTTTTGGCAACAGGTTCGTTTCTGTTTGGTGTGAGGTTCTGTGTTGTGGAGATTCTCAGGATGGATTGCAGGTGCTCATCAGTGAGGCGACTCCTGTGTGCTGTTTTGTTAGTCTTTATCACTGAGAAGAGCTTCTCACACAGATATGTGCTACCAAACATGCACAAGGTTCGAGCCGCATGTAGACGGACTTTTTTTGTTCTTCAAAGTCACCAAAGCGCCGTGCAAACTCAGCAAAGTGCGTATTTGGGAACACCGTAGTGACGACTTGGTTTAACATTACTTGGCAACAGGGAAAGTTGCACTGGTGCATTTGTGTCTCCCATAAAAGCAACTTCACTTGAAATCACTTTGTGATTGTGCACGGGTTAAAACGTCCGCTGGTGTCAGATTCTTATTTAATTCTTCTGCTTTCTGTATCTTCTGCATTGCATTCAGGTCTTTCAGCCTCACTGATGAGCACCTGCAATCCATCCTGAGAATCTCCACAACACAGAACTCCCTGATGTTTTGTCTCATAGTGCCGTCTTAGATTAAATTCTGTAATTACAGCCACATTAGCTCCACAAATGAGACACACGGGTTCAGTAAACATATACTCAGCCTCCCATCGGTTTTAAAGGCTCTATTTTCAGAATCAACTTTTCTCTTCAGCATCGTGTGAGCTAGCTTCGCAATAACTTGCAGCATCATAAGCTAGACTTGATTAACGCGGTAAGTGTTCGGCAAGGCAGCTGAAGCGCTGCATTATGGGATCTGTAGTTTATTGTGTTACCAGCGCTTCATATACCCGGCCATTAATAACAATAATACAGTATATAAAATGATCTCGCGGCTGGATATAATTACACGCCGGGCGGATGTGGCCCGCGCCCTTGAGTTTGACACATATGGACTAAATAGAACTTGAAAAGATATATTTTTCAAATGTGATCGCAATTCAGATAGAGTTGACGCACTACAGCCTGCATGCCTCAATAAGTCATCCTCCCTCGCTCTTACTTTTTACCGTTCATCTAATGAATACACTGAGTATGGCTTTACCAAAACAATCATTGATGGCGAATAAAGTATCCATTATTGAGTATGTAGATCGGGATATATATATATACATATATATATACCCGCGTATCAGAGAAGTAGTGTGTTAAAAAGCTAGAAAAGAAAAGGGAACATTTTAAAAATAACGTAACATGACTGTCAATATACAGTATTTGTTTTGTGAGTGTTACTGAGTGTTGCTGTCATCAATGATTTGATTATCATTATTTCTTTCAATCAGGTTCGTATTTGTAGGATGTGTTGTGTTCAAGTTACATTCCGTGTTTGTCAATCGTTGTAAAGATGACAGGTTTCATTCATCGATTCGTTTCTTACTGCATCAATAAACAGCTCGTCTTCTTCTTTATCCGAGACCTGACACACTGCATGCACGGGTTTTTTTTTTTACACTGTCTTCCTTTAGCGGGACATTGACTTTTTCCACCGTGTGCTTTGTTTCCACAGTAGCAGCCTTTATGAATATGCTTGTATGTATCAGGCGCTTCATATTTTTGCTGCCTTTTCAATTGTGTAATTCGGTTTTGTTCAGCTCTTTGGAACTGTTGCTTTTTATCTGTGCACTGCGTCAGTTCACGTGAGCCGCTCGGTGTACATGCATCGAAGGTTCCCAGCTGTGCTGGTGCCATCTCGTGCTATGTCCATGGCTGTATTTAATGTTACCTTAGTCCTGGCACTTAAAACTTTCTCTCGCAGTTTCGCTGAGTTTGTGCCAAACACCACGCTGACCATCTCATCTTCCTCTGCATAAGCACAGTCCTTAACCCGTGAATATTTAGTGGGAGTTTGCTATTGGATTGCCGCTGACGGACGGCCTTATATGGGCAGGCACTAAATTACAAACGCCAGCGGCAGCCTGTCTATGAACTTAATTTAAAGTGTAGGTTTACATCGTGCTTTGTTTACGAAGTAGCAGAACTCATCAATATGGTTGTATATGTCACTCGCTCGCTTCTTATTGTTTCGCTGCCTTCTCAATTATATAATGCATGTTTTCTTCAGCGCTTTTTGGAGGTCTTCCTGATTTTCTATGTACTGCGTGATTACGTGGGAGGCGTGATGATGTCACACGAAACTCCGCCCCCATGGCGTTCAAGCTCATCTCTATTACAGTAAATGGAGAAAAACAGCTTCCAGTTATGACCATTACGCGTAGAATTTCGAAATGAAACCTGCCCAACTTTTGTAAGGAAGCTGTAAGGAATGAACCTGCCAAATTTCAGCCTTCCACCCACACGGGAAGTTGGAGAATTATTGATGATTCAGTGAGTTAGTCAGTGAGTGAGGGCTTTGCCTTTTATTAGTATAGATTCTTTTGCTTCTTTACTAGGCTTATGGTGACATCATTGTTTCTAGGCACATCGTTGTTTTTAAGCACACAACTACCGTTCCCATGCACATTCAAATGTTACCATATTTTTCAAGAAGAGGGGTGGGCTGCTTACAGTTAAGTTTTAATAAAAATAGACAAAAGACTTGTTCTTAAAAAAGTAAAATTATAGCTTAATAATCTCATGTTCCCGACTAATGCATTCTTGGCTATGATTCTTGCTTTCCCAATTTAAAAAAATTTTCCAACAGCATGTAAACACTTGTCTTTTGGATTCTGTTACGGGTATAGTGATTACAAACTTTGTTACCTGAATAAATTTGAAAGTTCTTACAGTATGAATAATACAAAATATATATAAAACTCTATTCACTTTAAAAGTATTATCCATCCATCCATCCATTCTCTTCCGCTTATCCGAGGTCGGGTCGCGGGGGCAGCAGCTTAAGCAGAGAGGCCCAGACTTCCCTCTCCCGGCCACTTCTTCCAGCTCTTCCGGGAGAATCCCAAGGCGTTCCCAGGCCAGCCGGGAGACATAGTCCCTCCAGTGTGTCCTGGGTCTTCCCCGAGGCCTCCTCCCGGTTGGATGTGCCCGGAACACCTCACCAGGGAGGCGTCCAGGAGGCATCCTGATCAGATGCCCGAGCCACCTCATCTGACTCCTCTTGATGCAGAGGAGCAGCGGCTCTACTCTGAGCCCCTCCCGGATGACTGAGCTTCTCACCCTATCTTTAAGGGAAAGCCCAGACACCCTGCGGAGGAAACTCATTTCAGCCGCTTGTATTCGCGATCTCGTTCTTTCGGTCACTACCCATAGCTCATGACCATAGGTGAGGGTAGGAAGGTAGATCGACTGGTAAATTGAGAGCTTTGCCTTACGGCTCAGCTCCTTTTTCACCACGACAGACCGATGCAGAGCCTGCATCACTGCGGATGCCGCACCGATCCGCCTGTCGATCTCACGCTCCATTCTTCCCTCACTCGTGAACAAGACCCCGAGATACTTGAACTCCTCCACTTGGGGCAGGATCTCTCCCCCAACCCTGAGAGGGCACTCCACCCTTTTCCGGCTGAGGACCATGCTCTCGGATTTGGAGGTGCTGATTCTCATCCCAGCCGCTTCACACTCAGCTGCGAACCGATCCAGAGAGAGCTGAAGATCACGGCCTGATGGAGCAAACAGGACAACATCATCTGCAAAAAGCAGTGACCCAATCCTGAGTCCACCAAACCGGACCCCTTCAACACCCTGGCTGCGCCTAGAAATTCCTTTAAAAGTATTATTTTATTTTATTTTGACACTTGTGTTGCAATAAGGCTTCTAATACTAGAAATATAATTTATGGAAGTTCATACATTAATGAAAAATTCCTGGATCTTGTCATTTTCTCTCCTTGTTTGTCAACAAGTCATATTTTAATAAAGTTAATGCGATGCATATTATCATGCCCTGGATTTTATTTCAAGAAGAAACTGATTTCTGTTTTACCTTCTGTATTTAAGTGCTGTATGTAAATATTGTACACAAAAGATTTTTGCACTATACTGTTTTTAATTACAGTTATACAAATATATGTAAGCCCTCTAAGCCTTTACTTAGTGAAGAGTGCTGCCCTAGTGTAAAACTGAATTGATGATCATTTTATTCTTCAATTTTTAAGTAAAAGCACAGATTCACAGCTTTTCACAATGCCTTGTATGCTTATTTTCTTTTGTCCTGTGAGTATACAATTTGGCACAATAAACTGGGTAATGCTCAGCAAATAACTAATGTTTCTTGTGTATGTCAGATGCTCCCCTCTATCTAATATCGGCTAGTCAGCAAGTCTGCTAACCTGCATGTGAAGAAAGTCTAGGCTGAGTTATACAATACAGCAGTGTACTGTATATCCATTCATAGTATAATAAAGCTTGGCTGACATACATCTTAAAAAATAAAACTCACAGGCTAAGCTAGTGCAGTGGTCATCCTGTGCAGAAATCTTAATGCAGAACCCATGTGACTTCAAGTGTTTTATAGAAACACCCAACTGCCCTACACAAGTAGTTGCTTACTGTTTCATTTTCACCCTCAAAATGGATGTTGTTTTATAGATCATCCGTGCAAAGGATTGTTACAGGACATGTATACCTCTACAAAAACAGCCCCTGTGTCTTAAGTATCAATCAGTATTTCTTCTAACACAGACTGGTACTTCTCACAGCTGTAGAAATTATAAAATGCACACAGATAATTAGATGACAGAGATGCTTTATTTATAGTCATTCATGGATTTATTGCTATACAAATATGTACTTTCAATGTCTGTCAAGAGTTAACCTTCCTGATCTTTAATTAGTGTGTCTGTAATACTGTATATGATTCTGTCTGACACTCATCAATTTAAACTGTTCCTCAATAACAGTAATAATGTGATTTTCATGAATGCATATACTTGTATTCATCCTGAGTATTTTTTAATTTTATTTTGAAGATTAATTGATTGATAGAATTAAAGGGGTTCAGCTTGGACCACTCATGTCAACTTTTTTACTGTGGTCCAATATAAATCAGAAGTCATTTGGTCACGTGACTCGGTCATTGGTGCTAAGTTTATTAAACTGCCACGTTGATCTGGGATGTCCACACTAGGCAGGTTGCTCACTTAACAACAGGTCCATACAGACTATTTCATCCTATGTCCCTGTCAGGATGCTGGGTGAATTAAATGAATTATGATGGTTTCCACATTCTAATTTCTTTATAATAATTGTAAGTATTCTTTCTGTTCTTTTGCTTTTCACCGCCTAGAAGAAGTCTTTCTGTGTTTCATGGTGTCTTTTGCATGCATCGGTGCTTTTCTCATTGTACAGCAACAATTAATGATGCATCACACAATGGCTTATTTAAAAGCCCCTCTCTCCCTCTTTCTCTGTATTTTACTTACATAAACAAGAAAATGTAGTCATGGCATAACAGTCTGGGTCATTCAGAGACTTGGCTAGCTGGTTTGAAAAATGGAGCATTTTTAAATGTTCTTGTCACTTCAACAGGTTTTTTTTTAAATATTATTTATTACATATTTTGCAAGTGTGAGTCACATTTAAAAATGACAGTGATAATAGAATGGGATTACATAGTAATGCACATCACTATATATATAAAATGCAATGGCTGTCTGTTTGTCTGTATGTCTGTCCACTTTTCACAAGAGAACTACTTAATAGAATTAGATTGTTTTTTGTTGTATAATTTGCTTGAACATTCCAGTTGATTTAGCGACCTCCCTCATCGCGCTAAGTATCGCAGTTCACTTGCGGCACCGATTTATTTATGCGAATCTGAGAGAGACGTAGCGGGCCGAGGAGAGGGGCGGGGCCCCTCCTCACTCACTCACACGCCAGCCTCCGGGTGTATGTTACATCCACTTAGCTAGCAAACGAGAGAACTACTTAATGGATTTAGATCAGATTTTTTTCTAGAATTTCTTGAACCTTCTGGTTCATTTTGTGACTTCTCCCATCGCGCTAAGAATCATAGTTCTCTTGCAGAAGCGATATATTCGTGCTAATCTGAGACAGAGGTTGAGGGCCGAGGAGAGGGGAATTATGACGTCAGGACTGGGGAGTAGTCTACCATTGCATTTTCTTCTAGAATTTCTTGAACATTCTGGTTGATTTTGCGACTTCTCTCATTGCACTAAGAATCTTAGTTCTCTTGCAAGAGCAATATATTCGTGCTAATCTGAGACAGAGGTTGAGGGCCGAGGGGAGGGGAATTATGACGTCAGGATTAGGGAGTCGGTCTACCTCTGCGTTTCAGAGTGTATCTTGCTTCCACTTAGCTAGCGATACCTTTTTGTTTATTGAAATTTAAAGTTTGTCCTGTTTCACTACTGTGTGGGCGGAGCAGCAGGGGACGGCTAATAAATTATATTATTAATACTATTTTGCAATATGATGTAGTAGAAACTGCTTTCATGGACAGCACATTCCAACTCAGTTGATGAAATGATTCATGTGCTATTTTCAGTTGTTGGCTAATCTGTGGCTAACTGTTGTTCAGTGTCAGTGAAATACTGAATTACTATAATAAATGATAGTGTCAGAGAAATACTTAATCATTGCAATCTTTAGATAATACAGCCGTAAAGTTGTCTGTGGTATAACCAAAATACTAAGCACATGTTCAGTCATTATGTCATAAGGTGTCACTGATCCATCTCTCAATCATTTCTAAATACACTTCTACAGACAGGAACATCATGGTACTTACTGGCTTTGCTTTTTGGAAGCAGGAGAGGTGAGCTGCAGTGACTGAGGTTTGCGTAAGGCAACACTGAGCTGCAGAGATGAGTGTGGGATGGGACGGAGACAGAAGCAGATCATTAGCATATAATCAGATTCACCCTTGAATTCTGATACAGTATGGGACAGTACTTTCTTTGTACATTGGTCAAGGGAACAACAAAATGTACTGAAAGTTGACTAAGAGATGACTAAGAAATCAGCAGACGTCCTGTGGACAACAGGATTGCACAGTTGTTATATACACATAAATTTCAAGGGTGGTGGTTCAACCCAAACATCTTAAGAATAATAAAAAACAAATAATAAAATCTACTTTTATTTTATCTAAATTATTTAGATGTAAACCAATGAACCAGCCATAGTAAATATATGCATTGACTGACACTGTATGTAAATTCAAAAGTTTATAAAATGAACCTGTATCCTTTGTTTCTCTGACCATTCTAGACATGTTGTGAAATAACGCTCCCTGTTCAAGCATTAGCTGAAGAGTAATACATGATGCAGATGGCAATCTTTTCTCCTGCCTGATTATTGACTAAACTTTATCAGACTTGTCTTGTTAGAGGATAAGTTTCTTTCTTTAATTAATATGTTTGATTTCAACCACACTTGCTTCAGCTCACACAGTTCCAGGGGCCTCATGTATAAACGGTGCGTACGCACAGAAATGTTGCGTAAGAACGTTTCCACGTTCAAATCACGATGTATGAAACTTAAACTTGACGTAAGGCTACGCACATTTCCACGGTACCTCATACCCTGTTGTACGCAAGTTCTCCGCTCGGTTTTGCAGACTGGCGGCACCCAGCGTCAAAGCAGTGCTACTGTTCCTGTGTGGTTATCATTTCTTTTTCTGATGCGACTTTATAAATACATTGAAATTAACCGCATATTATTTATTAGTTTAATGCATCTGATTGTAATTAACCAGTAACAATATAATGGTCCTCAGAATGGTCAAACTATTCTAAATACCATAGCTGCTTTAACATTGTTACTCTCACTGCACTTTCTTCTTCTTCTTTCAGCTGCTCCCATTAGGGGTTGCCACAGTGGATCATCTTTTTCCATATTACTCTCACTGCACCACTCGGAGTAGCTGATCGGAAAGAGAATTATCGGTATACAGTATCAAGCACACGCTGCCTCAGCCATGCTTCCTATTTGAACTGCTTCTCATATGACAAACACTTCAAACCATTCCTGTACAGACCTCGCAGTTCAGAAACAGTTTCATCCCAAGAACTCTAAACGCACTCAATCAGTCCATCAACTGCTCCTTGTAGAACTGTTAGTACTTATTAGTACAGTTACCTCATTGTAAACTTGCACTACAGTTATAATATTGCACAACCTCAGCCACTTTATAAAGAGTGTATTTACATATGATGACGATATCATTTTTAAGATGAAATGCAGCAAAATATGTTTATTATATTATACAGATAAAACTTTAACTTCATTTAAATAATCTATATTGTTAATAATTAAAGGACACGGTGTTGCTACGCTAGCAAGAATCTGGAGCTCCGCTCTGCTCGCACTGTATGCTTCACTGGGAGTGGCGTGAAGGACAGAATAATTAAACATGTACTATGAAGATATTTCAATGTTCCTTAAAAGTTTTGAAGAATCGCCGTTATAAGCTTACAGATGGCTTAACATTCATTACAGAGCTGATTGTGAGCGATCGGTTACTTGGAGAAAGAAAAGTAAGGACAGGAATTGGAGGTTAGTACATTTGAAAGAGACAGTATTGCAGGGGCGGCCTTAGGCATGTGCAAACTGTGCACCTGCACAGGGCCGCCAAATCCCAGGGGCTGCCATACCAATATATATAGAATATAAAACAGAAGAGAAAATAATGACACAGCTAAAAACGCAGCGGCAAATTTCAGCAAAAGTTAAATGCTTGTGTCATGAGCACAAGGGGGCTATGCAGTGTCCGCAACGGACGTAGCCATCCACCGTGCATAAGATACCATATTGACATTGGCAGGTGAAGGAGCCACCAATTATTCTTCTGCCAAGGGCCGCCACAAGCCTAGAGCCACCCCTGAGTAGTGCTGCAATTAATTATTTCATCGAAGGTCGCACACAATCGCTGTGACACCGTGTTCGCATGTTTAATAACGTGCTTTAACTCCTATCATTATGAAAATGATATCACGTATACATCTAAGTATTTTAGTTATTCAGAGAGCTGTAATATCACGAATGTAATGGATTCTGTGTCCTGTCAGAGGTAGAGAAAGCCGGTTTAAGAAGCACGTAGTGATTCACACACATAGGGCACATAGAAGAACACATAGAAAACAAAGCATTTAACGTGCTACTCTACTTACGATGTGATTTGAGAAACTAGTTAATTAAACGATTTTAAGATGAACTTTATGATGTTCTACTTTAATGACAAAATAAACTATGTGAATAAAGTGGACATTTCGTGCTTTTTCCCCACTGTGTGCCTTTTTTTTCTCAGTGCCCTAATAAGCTTTCATATGAAACACAGATGGTGGGCTACGACTCGCCTTTTCATGGCGACTTTAATATCTGACAACTTCTTTTTTATGTAGGGCACTGTGCGACTTCCTTTTGTTGTTTATACCACTGTTTAAACCAACAAATAGTACGTTTTTCCTTGCCTCCACTTGGTATTCCCTGAAATTCTTCCATTTTCCCTTTTTTGCTTTTGTCATTGTCTTTTCACAGAATGCTGGGCTATTTATATTGATTTGCATATTCAAAGAGGCGTAATTCTGGGAGGAGTTGGGGCGGGACAGCACGCGCGTGCACGAGCATTACTTTTCACGCTGACCGGGATTTATGTAGCGGAAGTACGCGGAAATTGGCGAACACACAAAATTCTGCATCTGGATTTTTCTGTGCGTAAGCACATTTCGGCTTTTGTGCTTATGTCATGTTATAGTGTGAGTTCTACGCACGGCGTTATACATGAGGCCCCAGGTATTTCACAGTTTTGCCAAAACATCAACTAAATTAACCTTGCTTAAGGTACAGTTGAAAAGTTTCACAAAATGTTTCTCCATTTTTAGAGCTTGAATATTCATCAAGACTTTCCAAATTTGTATTCATACTATTCTAAGTAATAACTGAACTGTCCTGACATATCTCCTTAAAATTTCAACAAAAGCAGTCCACTAGTAGCCGAATTGTTTCAGGTGGTCAGACAGGTTATTGTGAATATAACTAAAAAGGAAAGTCAAAAAGAATTAAAAAATGCAACTTTGTTAGAAATGTAGGTAACAGCTGCACCATTGCCTGTGAATTCTGGTTAACTTACAAAAGTTTACCAAGTTGATGGACTTTTAACTATCTCAAGGTTACAATTTCTGGTCAACCTGAACTCATCTCTGCCATCTGGAAAAGTTCAACAAAGCATTTAAACTAGTTTGTTGCTGATAACTGTATAAAGCCTTCTGATTCAAGTAAATTATGAAAGCATCAACACAAATATTCAAGAAATTCCAGATATCCCATTTGGAGCTGACTGAATTGTTGTATAGAGTTTTTAAGTCAGTGTCAATTAATATTTGCTATACTATCTGATACTAATGCTACATACAAATCAAGATTGCCTTTATAGTCTTGTTGCTATCAGGAAAGCCTTTGAAATGGGCCACAGCAATTTTAGACTTGGAACACATATACTGTGCTGGTTTACAAATAGTTTTTCTGGAAGTTAGGGAGGTATTAAATCTCAGGATAGGTTATATGCCATTTAGTGATTTAATGTATATTGGCTGACTTAGCCTAGAAAGAGCAGAAGAAGAAAGTTAACCCAAGTCATTATTGAGCTGCCTCTGGCTGTAAAGAGGGACAAACAGTGGTTTTGAGGAACTTTGCAGTTAGTATTGCTGAGAGGAGAATACATGTTATACAAAATTTGGGTTTACTGTAGTGGTCTGGAACATGGAAAACATTTTGTAAAAAAAATACAGGAAAACTAAAGGATGTCTCCAGTTCAAGTAGTCAAACAAGTTAACACTGCAGCTGAAATTTTGTTCAGTGTTTCTTTGGTTAAAAATTAGAAATCAAGATATTTGACTTGGCAGATAAAATCAAATTGTGGACTGTCGGTGAGAGGACTAGTGGCTTTGATAGAGTAGATAAGACTACAGTAAGAGTTACAGTACTGTATAATAAAAAGATCATCTTTTTAGTGATATAGACATCTGCTCTTAAAGAAATGTTATCCTTAACTTTTCTTGCATAACACTGCCTTTGACTGAAAGAAGAAAAACCTAGAATGATCAAGTTTTTCTAAAAAACCTTCTTATAACATTTGACAATCATTCTGTAGTTGTGCAAATTAAACAATTCATCCTTGTTACCTGAAATTCTCAGACGTTTCTCACAAATATAAATCATTAGTATTTTCACCACACGGAGTACATGATTGTGTAATTCATCTGTTGCCTGGAGCATGTGTATCTAAAGGCAGACTGTATTCTCCATCCATGCTTGAAACTAAAGCTGTGGAGGTTAAATTAAGCAGAATTTGGCAAATAGATTTAGTTTTTAATACTAAAGTTGGTATGAGTCTTCTTTTTTTGTCGTTGAAGAAAATCAAAGTTCTCTAAGGCCATGTATTAGTTATATAGAGTTAAGTAAGACACTGTAAAGAACATTATCCACTCTCATTAATCTCTTTTGATGAATCAAATACTGGTTCATTTAAGAGCCAAGATTCAGTAAAACTGTGTGTGTGTTATCCTTAAATAAAAAATAAAGGAAAGACTCTCTTACAGAAAAGAATTCAAAAATATTGTATTATGTAGAGTCTGTTCAATGTGGGTGTTAGCCTCCTCCAAGTGTTTATCTTGTCTCCTGTCCTGGTTATGATTTTCATGGACAAGATATAAACCTAAAAGGTTTACAGGTGATGACATCCTCCTGGCTTCAACAGACTGTAGTTTCTTGCGTGCATGGGAATGCTTTACAGATGAGAGTGATACAGCTGAAAATATCATCTCTAAATATTATTAACATTTTACTATTGATATTACTAAATTTATTAAAGACCTCAACCTTTATGCACAGTCATATTTATCAGTCCTTACTTCTGTCAAAAGATACAGGGCCACTGGATGTAGGGACAGTTTCCATCCCCAATCTGTAAGGTTGCTGAACAGTCAATCATAAGAGCAAATACTGTAACATAAAAAACAGTATATGTGTGTTTGTGCATGTTTATATATACAGTATATATCAACTATCTATATATAAATACTTTAAATATGTACTAGATAAACTGAACTTATTGTATTTTGCATGTTATGTATACATTTTTGTGTGTTTTTCTTTTGTTGGTAAGTTTTTGTCAATGCAAGTCATTCATTTCATTGTACTACGTACACAATTTAAACATGACAATAAACTTGACCTCACTTGGCCTTCACCTACAGTCACAAGCTCTAAATAGTAACTTGAACAAACATCATGAGTATAATTGCAGAGTTGCCGCTTCACTCTCCATGATAGGGTAGTAGTAGGGTAGTAATGTCAAGTGTACACAGTACAGTGAAATTCTTGCTTGCGTGTTCATCCCATATGGAACACATCAGCACTGTACAGTGCCATAATGAACTTCACTTATTATTAGAAACAACAAATCAGCTTACATAAAATTCAGTTATGCTTCCAGTTCATGAAACGTGTGGATATGTGGATTATCCCTTTGTCGTGCCTCCAAAAATATTTGAACTGACTTTGGTTTGATTGAAATAGTATAAAGATACACTATAGGAAGACATTTATTTTGTAACATTCCATTCGTCCTGCCAATACTGTTTACATACTATTCAGTTTGATTTATAGAAAGCTGACCTGGACTGTTTAAAATACGATAAAAATACTGAATAGCTATGCTTAAGACCATCCTGTAAAAGCCTAACTAAAATGGAACAATAAAGCTGAAAAAAATTAGGGCTGCAATTTCCCAAAAGCCTTAAGTGTTTCTCAAAACCCATTTTAACTAAAGAAGCATGCTAACTTCTTGGTAATCTACTGTATTTGCTTCCCAGCTTTCTCAACAATTAACACAGGTACTTGATACATTAAATTCACATTATGACATGTTTCTGAACATTTAAAATACTGAGATTTACACTTAAAATTATATCTGTTTCATGATGAAATAAATTAATATATTTGAAGTATTCAAAAAAATAAATACATTTTTAATTTAAATAATTGAAGCTGTTAATTACAGATCTGTAAGTTGATAACATTTCTGTATTCTTTTAATGTTTTGCAGAATTAGTCAGCTTTATTTTGAAAGACGCATTTTCTGTGCTGCAAATGCTTATGGGAAGAAGCGGGGAAAAAAACAAAAGGGAAGGACTAGAATTGTGGGTTAGTACTTACACAATATTTAAATTAATTCAATGAATTGCAACTGACATCCATTCATGTGTCCAGCCTCTTTGTGTCTAGTTACACCTGCCACAAGGTCCTCTATATTGATGTAACAATCACAAAGGTCTTTTAAAGGATATTGTGGCAAAGTGCCTGGGAAATACCCACAATGCCTTTTTGCAGTGTGTCAGAAGACAAAAAACAACAAGTCTGGTGGTTGGTGATGGTGGGTGCCCTCGGTAACTTACTCCTAGACAATGCCCAAAGAACAATACAATGTAGCAAACCTACAGTCAATGAAATTCCAGATGTATGTATGGCATAGCTATATGGAAAACACACTGCTGATGTCTTCGTAAATTGCCAGGCAGCATCATATTTTTACCTCAGCTGTGTTATTCTGATTATTTTGTGTGCTATTCTGTGCAACATTACTGTTAAAGCAGGTGAACACCTGCCCCAAAAAAGAAAAGGAAGAAGAATTGAGGTTGTAAATTCCTAGTGTTAGAGCAAAGATTGTGCATGGGGTTTGTGTGCTGGATACATAGGTCATCAGCACTACCGTTTCTACAAAATTACATAGCTTTAGTGTACATCGTCCAAGGGAGGGTGGGGAATTTTAAATCAAACTGGAACTGATTGACTCTTCTGCATTTAAGATTGTGGAAAAATAACACATTAAACAAATTGAATTTACATGTACAAATTGTTTTCAAGGCTATTCAGGTAGTGTCAGTGTCTGAAACACAGTAAATTTAGGCTTTGATGTGCTGCTGCATATCCTCTTTACTGTCTCATCCCATTTTAGTTCCTTCTCACTGATGGCAAGGTTGCTGAATGCCTTAGTAAACAACAGCAGTGTGCAGTCATCTAAAAGAAGAACAGGCTCTTCCTGGAAACTGTGGTTTTGTTTTATTGCCTGTCTTTTATTCCTTTTGTGTTTGTTGTGGATACAATAAGTGTCCAATTTTGTTTATGTGTACACTTTGTCTTAATTGTTCATTATACTATGATGTTATCTTTACTTCATACTACATTTCACAACTTATTTCATCTCACTAAAGTAACAAAAATGTCACCCTATAATGAAAGTATTGTTGATTGTTAACAAAGTTAACACTTTATACTCATTCATAAAACAGCCAATTAAAAGGAGTTATGTGAAACACATGAAAAAGTACCTTGTATGTTACATACAAGCACCATAAGGTTGCTTGTTTATTACTAAGACTCATACTTTTTGGGAAATGCACCCTAGATTTGCAAAAGACATCAGATTCCTGCAATTTAGAGTCTAGGCTAAAGGACTTGAGAAGGGTATAACTGACCGGCATTATGGAATTCTAGGAACTCACCTTCAAAATGTACACACATTGTTATAATAGAGAATACACTTTTCTGGACAGGGTTAAGGAGTTCAGCAATACAAGAAGACTTTGGAGTTTAACTGCTGCTTGTCTGGATTGAGAACAGCCAGTTGAGGTGCTCTGGACATGTAGCTAGCATGCTCCTTGGTCACCTCTCACAGGACGTAAGCAAGGCATGCCACACTGAGAAAAGATAAAGAAACAGTTGCATAATACACTGGAGGGATTATATTTCTGGTTGTCCTGGGACTTCCAGATGTTTTCCAGGAAGATCTTGAGCAAACTGATGAGGACAGAGAAGCCTGGTTAGGTCAGCTGAGACTGCTGCTGCCATAACTCTTAACAGAAACAGAATGAAAATTTTGATGATAATTTCTAAGAATGTTTAATTCTGAGCAGGATCGCAGTGGGTTGGAGTCGTTCCCAGCAACCATAGGGTGCAAGGCAGGAACAAACCCACAATCAGTGTGCCAGTTCACTGCAGGGTAAACACATTTCCCCTTCGGAGTTTTGTTTTGTGTGTGTGTGTTATTTATATTTTGACACCGCAGGGACTGCACCTAATTTTGTTGTATTTGTTACAATGACAATAAAGATATTTTGATTCTGATTTACATACCATACACATACACACACACTAGGGCCAATCCAGCATTGCCAATCCAACTAACCTGCCTTGACTTTCTCAAGGAAAAGTGGTGTGAGATTTTTTTTTCTTGTAATCTTTATTAAAAACCACATCAAGAAAGATTTAATTTCAAGCTTAGACATAAAGATTGATTTTTCATACATTTAAATTAATCTGAAAAGATATTTAGGTGGAGTTACTTGCATAAGAAGCTATAAGAACCAAATTTCAAAATAGCAGCCTGCTGCAATATGAGTGTGACTGTTCTCCATTCCCCTCTATTCCAACATGGCCCACATGCAGGTTTCTTTTCAAGATTGTGCTTATTTTGATCTTCTTCTTCTATACACAAATCTTATAATGTCTTTGTACAGCATGTGCATCTACTTTTATATAGCTAATATTTTCAGTTCCTTCTTTATTTTAACATTTTTCTTCATACTGCTGTAGGCTATGGTGGCACAAGGGTATATTATTTTTCAATGTGTATTTTTAGTATTTTATATAGAGATTTATCAGTATTATTATTTTTATCTTGTCTAGTTAAGGTTGCCTTTTTAATGAAATGATCTGTTTTACAAGAAACGTGAAGCTGGTTGATTTTTATTCACATATTCATCAGATCCTCTTCCAAAGAGCCAATACAATGTTAAGGAACAGACACAGCTTAAATAACAAGCATAGAATATTTAAACTCTGTGTCTTCAGTCTCCTGCTGGGAAAGAGAAAGGAACCAGACAACACTGTATGAAAGTAGTGTTTTTGACAAAATGAAGGTTTGTATATGCAAATCCACATGATTGACCAGCCCCACTGTTATTTAACTTTATTTAAACGTTTAACAATGATTCCTGCCAACTGCATAGACTCAGATCGACAACTGTTAACCAAAAATGGATCTCACTTTTTTTAAGCAGGTAAAACATTGGTGATAAATCTGTCGGGTATTAAACCATCAAAGGGCATACTCATGCACACCCACATTGACTCATATGAGGACATGTTAGAGATGCCAGTTAACATAACAATCATGTCTTTAGGATGCGGGAGTAAAACCTGAATACCCAGAGATCAAACCTATATAGACATGCCAACTCCATACAGGAATTACCCAAGTGTGGGATTTGAACCTACGTGCTAAGCACTCAATCACTATTTCACTCGTTGTACATGCGGTCTTCAAAATATAAAATACTATATATAAAGTATTATTAAACTAGCAATAGGATTTTTTTCAAAATTTAAATATACAAAAATGTATATATGAAATATATTTTACATTTTAATTAAAGAAAAATTGCTTTCAATTAAAATATGTAGCTAATTCAAAAGCAGAGTAAGGACCTGATTGATTAGTTCAATTCCAGGTTAGAGATTTACCCATTAAAACCCCAGATGAAATCACAACAGCTGTCAAGCTGAATCTCTCCTGAAATACAAAGCTAAGATCTCCTTCAAATGATTCCAGTGTTCAAGTAGAATAACCCACTGGAAAAGCACTCAGTTTTCAAAATTGATGTGCCTTTCAAACCAACAAATCGAGGCATTCGAGCTTGCTAATATTTCCCTCTAGGTGAAATATTTTAAGTGCAAAAGCAGCTAAGCGGAATGGTCTGGACAGAGCCAGTACAGGGAGACTTGTGCTCAGATAGTCACACAGTTAGTAAATTTCACTACCAGAATATTAAAACTCTCCACAAAATTCCACTTGTGACTATATGGTTCCCTTGTCAAATACAAATTACTGGCCAAGGGAGCCTGGGGACATTATTACAGGTGTAAAGCTCATTTTTCAACATATGTTATTTCATGGGGGAAAAAAAAGGGTCATTCCAAATCTGAAGCTTAAAAGAAAGGACACATATATTTATATATTAAGGGAGATATGAATAAGATTTATAAATACATGAATGGTGTAAGAACATTAGTGATACTCATTCAGTCTAACATACCTTGTCAAATATCACTCACTCAGTGTTTGTACCGCAGTACTAAATTGAGACTTATATGTCCCTAATGTGCAACTTTGCATTACATTAACACAGTGTTTCTCAAACACAAATAATAGTGTAGCGCACTTGGGTCTGAACCTGAGAGCGACAAGCTCTGTAGGAGGTTGAGACCTATCTGAGGAGGACAGGACTACCTGGAGAGACTGACAAATATCACTATGTTGCAGACATAGCACTTAGAGCACTTCGGATGTGACTCCTGGCTGCATGAGTTTATCTGCCTGGGTGTGTGATCACCAGCAAGTCTCAAAGGGTCAGTGGAAAGTAGGCATACTGTACAAGTTTTACAAGTTTTACTGTAAAAGTCTGTACAAAGCGCGATATAAATAAAATCTATTATTTATTATTATTATTTATTATTAAGTTTTCTCTGAAGCAGAGACTGGCAGGCAAAGGGACGAAGCACTTTGAAGATGCTACGAAAGTGCTCACTAAGTGCTGTGTCTGCAAATGCTGATCTTGGAGCTGTTTCTTTTACCAGCTTCTCCAATATCCCCACCCCTTCAGTGAGTTGAGCAGGTATATGAGATATAATGAGTTTGAGGTTAGTAAGTGGTATGCCTTCGGATGTTTTTGGTTACTGAAAAGTGTGCCACCACAGAAAAGAGGTACACTGCACTAACAGGTTACCCATACTAAGCCAGTCATACCACCTGTGCTTTAGGTCATCCATCTGGACCTAGGCATGTTTGAGCCCAGCCAGTACTTGGATGGGAGACCACCTAGGAAAAGCTGGTGTTGCAGCTGGAAGAAGTACTGGTGAGACCAGGAGGGGGTGCTTACTCTGTGGTCTGTGTGTGGATGGCAATGTCCAAGTGCAGTGACAGGGATATTATTCTGCAAATATGGCACTGTCCTTCAGATGAGATATAAAACCGAGCTCCTAACTCTCTGGGGTCATTAAGGATCCCTGTGCATGTGTTGAAAAAGAGTGGGGTTTATCCCGATGTCCTGGCTAAACTGCAAATCACAGCCTCATGCATTCTAGCCCCCTAATCACCCCTTTACCACCTAATAGCTAATCTGTGGTTAGCATACTGGCCTAATAATGACTGCTGATGCATCATCAAGGTGGGTGCTACACATTGGTGGTGGCTGAAGTGGTTCCCTGATGTAAAGCTCTTTGAGTAGCGAGAAAAAGTATTATATAAATGTAATCAATATTATAACCATTCCACAATTTTTTATTTGTGAGTAAAAAACATTTTTTCAACACTTGCCTAAAATTCATTCACTGTGCACCTGTGCCATTTTTGAAAGAATAATTCTCACACTCAGTTCTGCATCTACCTGTGGCAGAAAATCATATCAATTTTGTATTTAGAAGCTGTTAACAAACTGTCCTTGTTCTCAGTCTGCCATGTATGAAATTACTAACATGAGGTTCCAAAACAAAACATTTCCCAGAATGTCAATATCACATAAAACATAGCATTTACAAGCCAAATCCTAATATTTAGGTGCCAAAATATAATGTTGCTACGTTTTGCTTGTCTGCCTGCTTTCTTGACTGGCAGCACTACAGGGAGCTGAACAGTGCATTATCCCCTTAAACTGAACTGATCTGAACTCTCAGTTTAGACAAAAGGATTTCTCTTAGCAGTTTTAAACCAGGATGTGCTCCCTGGCGTATATTTATTTTTCTTTCAGGTGTCATATATTTATTATTTGCATGTACTTTTTGTTTTCATCATTGTTTTGTCACAATTTTGCATCTATTTCTGTATGATAAGTGTCAAGTGCGAAGTCTGAGGTAATTGTTCTTTCTCAGAAATGAGTAGATTGCTCTCTCCAGGGGCCTCATGTATAAAAGGTGCGTACGCACAGAAATGTTGCGTATGAACTTTTCCACGTTCAAATCGTGATGTATAAAACCTACACTTGGCATAAAACCACGCATTTTTCCACGGTACCTCATGCCTTGTCGTACGCAAGTTCTCCGCTCGGTTTTGCAGACTGGTGGCACCCAGCGTCAAAGCAATGGTACTGTTCCTGTGTGGTTACTCATTATTTTCGTGACGCAGCTTTATAAATACACAGAAACTAACCGCATATTGTTTATTAGTGTAACACATCAGATTGTAATTAACTCGTAACAATATAATGGTCCAGGGAACAGCCATAGTATTCCAAATACCATAACTGCTTTAGTCTTCTTCTTCTTCTTGCTCCTCCCGTT
Source organism: Polypterus senegalus (assembly GCF_016835505.1). Lineage (NCBI taxonomy): Eukaryota > Metazoa > Chordata > Cladistia > Polypteriformes > Polypteridae > Polypterus > Polypterus senegalus. Next base: position 147,553,026 of record NC_053160.1, on the reverse strand, counting down.
AGGAGTTGCCACAGCGGATCATCTTTTTACATATTACTCTCACTGCACCACTCGGAGTATTTATATCACTGTATCTGAGTGTGAATCACAGCAGCAACTGATCGGAAAGAGAATTATCGGTATACAGCTTCAAGGACACGCTGTCTCAGCCACTGCAAAACGTTTTAAAGCCTTTCCTGTACAGACCTCGCGGTTCAGAAACAGTTTCATCCCAAGAACTTTAAATGCACTCAATCAATTGCACCAATCATCCCACTGTAAACTTGCACTATAGTTATAATATCGCACAACCTGAGCCACTTTATAAAGTGTGTATTTACATATGATAACGATATCATTTTTAAGGTGAAATGCAGCAAAATATGTTTATTAAATTATACAGATAAAACTTTAACTTCCTTTAAATAATCTATATTTTTCACTGGGAGTGTCGTTAAGGATAGAATAATTAAACATGTACTACGAAGATATTTCAATTTTCCTTAAACGTTTTGAAGAATTGGTGCTAAGCTTACAGATGGCTTAACTTCTATTACAGAGCTGATTGTGTGGCGATCGGTTACTTGGGGAAAGAAAAGCACTGACTGCAGTGATGGCTATGCCAATATATATTGAATATAAAACAGAAAGAGAAAATAACAACACAGCTAAAAATGCAGCGACAAATTTTGGCAAAAGTTAAATGCTTGTGTCACGAGCACGAGGCGGCTATGCAGTGTCTGCAACGGACTTGGCCATCCACCGTGCATAAGCTACCTTACTGACATTGGCGGGCCCAGTGCCACCACAAGCCTAGAGCCGCCCCTGAGTACTGCTGTAATAAATTATTTCATCGAAGTGAAACCCATGTTTAATAACGTGCTTTAACTCCTATCATCATGAAAATATCATGTATACATCTCAGTATTTTAGTTATTCAGAGAGCTGTAATATCACGAATGTAATGGATTCTGTGTCCAGTTGGAGGAAGAGAGCCGGTTTAAGAAGCAAGTAGTGATTCACACACATAGGCACATAGAAGGTCAAATACAAAACAAAGCATTTAATGTGCTACTTTAATTACGATGTGATTTGAAAAACTGGTTAATTAAACGATTTTAAGATGAAGTTTATGATGTTCTACTTTAATGACAAAATAAACTACGTGATTAAAGTGGAAATGTCAAGATTGAAGTTGACATTTCGTGCTTTTTCCCCACTGTGTGCCTTTTTTCTCTGTACCCTAATAAGCTTTCATATGACACTCAGACAGTGGGCTACAACTCGGCTTTTCACGGCGACTTTGATATGTGACTTCTTTTTTATTTCCGGCACTGTACGATTTTGTGAAAGTGAGCTTTCAAGTTTCTCCAACACGCTATGTCACTCGATCAACTTCCTTTTGTTGATTATACCACGGTTTATTTGAACAAATAGTATGTTTTTCCTTTGCCTCCACTTGGTATTCGCTGAAATTCTTATATTTTCCCCCGTGCTTTTCCCTTTGTCTTTTCACAGAAGGCTGCGCTTAAGGGCGATTTATATTGATTTGCATATTCAAAGAGGCGTAATTCTGGGAGGAGTTGGGGCGTTACATAAAGCGCGTGCACGAGCGTGGAAGCGGGAGTATGCACAGATTCCTGCATCTGGATTTTTCTGTGCGTAAGCACATTTCGGCTTTTGTGCTTACGCCATGTTATACTGCGAGTTCTACGCACGTCGTTATACATGAGGCCCCAGGTGAGGTGGGGGGTGGACATTTGCCCTTTGTGAAGGAGTTCAAGTATCCAGGTATCCTGGGATTTTGTTTGAGTTATGTAAAAAAGGAAAGTGAGACTAAATAGCAGATTGGAGCAGCAGCAGCTGTTCCCTGGGCGCTGTATTGGTCCAGGTGGTAAAGCATGATCTAAGTTCAAAGTCAGAACTCTTGGTTTACCAGTCGATCTACATCCTGGGCCTTACCTATAGTCATGAGCTGTGAGTAATAACCAAATAATGAGATCATGAGTACAAGTGGCAATAATTACATTCTTTGCAGGGTGGCTGGAATGATACTACATGTTAAGGCAAGAAGTTCAGTGATTCGGGAGAGCTTCAGAGTAGAGTTGCTGCTCCTCTGGATCGAGAAGAACCAGTTGTAAGGATGCCCCCTGGGTGACTCTCTCCAGAGCTACTCCGGGGAAGTCAAATTGGGTGGTGATTTGGTAGTCTTTCATCAGGATAGATTTACCTGATTTACATAGAATAATCTCTCAACTGAAACCCTCCACCTGCGTCCTTGACCCAATACCAACAAGGTTTTTCAAGGAAGTATCAGGTGTGCTAATTGATAATATCCTTGACATAGTAAATTTGTCATTAAATATGGGGGTCTTCCCAGACTGTCTTAAGACATCTGTAGTTAACACTAGAATTACCAGAGCCTACGAAAAAACTCGTAATTCCGTCCCACCTTAAACTGCTTCTTAAATCCCTTCACACCTCTCCGCCAGCGCCCTTTGTCTTCTAAATGTGCTGATAAAGAGAAGCTCGAAGCAGCCGGCTATTCCATCCCCCCACCAATTTAGAACGTGCACGAACTTCTCTCAGCTCATGCCTTGATTGAGTATCTGGGAGTGAAGTGGAGTTTTAGAGTGGAAATAATAGATCGTTGTTTGGAACACACGCATTTCATGTCTGTTCCGTTTCTACAGTAATCTGTGTCAACACATTGTTAAAACAGAAACGTTTTTATATTCTAGTAGTAGATGACAAAATGTAGGCATAAACTATATAATGTATGAAGCCTGAAGTCCAAATAGCAAAGAAACATTTTCACAAGAATAACACAATTGCGCTTTTATTCAAAAATATAACTGCAGAAACAAAAAGCCGCCTAAATATGTGACATTGACACCACTTTATTGTAACTGCCTCTGTGGCTCAATAGACTCAGCCCCTGCTTGGGAATCAAAAGGTCACGAGTTTGATCCTGCGCCCATCCGTTTTGAGAAGTAAACTGCTCTTAGTCTTACTGTTTTAAAATAAAAGCATACATTTGATTTCAGTATGTAACAGCCGGTGCAATTTATGATCCTTGTAAAGGCTAGCTTTTTTTTTTTTTAATTCACTTTTCATTCTCTCAGTCGCGTTCAGAATCAATCTATACAACCCCATCTGACACGGCTGTTTTCACTAAAGACGCTATAGCTCTGCAGTGTACCACGATGCATACTAACGCCAAACACCCTCAACCTAAAGTCCCCGGGTTCAGACACACAAACGCTGGCGAAGCTGCTTTCTTCGTATCTCACCGTCACTTGCTTTTCTTTTATTCAGTTTTATTGAGTGTTCCTGCCAGTCCCCGCATGTTGCTGTATGCTGTTTCTTTTGTACTCCGGGACATGCAGAGGAAAGAATGGTAAAGACCAGTAACTTCGGCGCTATATGCAATCATCAGACACTCCCCATCTGCCCGTGTCGCTCAAACACAGGAACATATATTGGTGTAAAAGTATAACAAAAGTGCACTTTTATTCAAGTGCACTTTTTCCATCGCCTTTTCCTGTAAGAAGCAATGTACACACTTCTCTATGCTGTGGTTTCTATTACACACCTGAAAGAAAGAGACAATACATGTGAAAATATCCAGCATACAGCAACATGCGGGGACTAGCAGGAACACTCAATAAAACTGAATAAAAAGAAAATCAAGTGACGGTGAGATAAGAAGAAGAAGGCAGCTTCGCCAGCGTCTGTGTGGGAGATAAGAAGAAGAAGGCAGCTTCGCCAGCGTCTGTGTGTCAGAACCGGTGGGGGGGCGTTAGTATGCATCGTGGTACAACGCAGAGCTATAGCGTCTGTATTCTGTTTCTTTTGTACTCCAGGGCACGCAGAGGAGAGAATAGTAAAGAGCAGTAAGTTCGGCGCTATATGCAATCATCAGACACTCCCCATCTGCCCGTTGTTTTGTTATACTTTTCAATACTTTTATACTGCTCAAACGGGCATGCTCAAAAATACACGTAATGCCACGAAAAGTGCACGCAGACACTTCATTTCGCAAACAAAACAAGTGCACTTTTATTCAAAACTACCTGTATAACCGAAGAAAAAAGAAAGCAAGTTACAGTAGGCGATTGATACGACAGCTTGCATGGTGCAATGCTAAGAAGTGCAGATTTTCATTCCGTGCTATATAAAATCATCACATTCAAATATTAACAGTTCCCACACACCCAAGGACCGTCCTTCCTACATTTACGACACGTGTACTTGTTGCCGTGTACACACCTCTCTGTGCTATGGTTTCTATTACACTGAATGAGCACCTGACACTGTACTTTCTTCCCTGGGGGAAGGTCCCGCATCAGAGAATTTCCAGTTCCTGCATAAATTCACACCCGATCTGACGCTGTTCGCTTTCAAATAATATTGCATTAGTGCGATTATATTTTCACATATATTGTCTCTTTCTTTCAGGTGTGTAATAGAAACCACAGCATAGAGAGAAGTGTGTACACTGCTTCTTACAGGAAAAGGCGATGGAAAAAGTGCACTTGAATAAAAGTGCACTTTTGTTATACTTTTACACCAATATATGTTCCTGTGTTTGAACGACACGGGCAGATGGGGAGTGTCTGATGATTGCATATAGCGCCGTTACTGGTCTTTACCATTCTTTCCTCTGCATGTCCTGGAGTACAAAAGAAACGCATACAGCAACATGCGGGACTGGCAGGAACACTCAATAAAACTGAATAAAAAGAAAAGCAAGTGACGGTGAGATACGAAGAAAGCAGCTTCGCCAGCGTTTGTGTGTCTGAACCCGGGGACTTTAGGTTGAGGGTGTTTGGCGTTAGTATGCATCGTGGTACACTGCAGAGCTATAGCGTGTCTTTAGTGAAAACAGCCGTGTCAGATGGGGTTGTATGGATTGATTCTGAACGCGACTGAGAGAATGAAAAGTGAATTAAAAAAAAAGCTAACCTTTACAAGGATCATAAATTGCACCGGCTGTTACAGACTGAAATCAAATGTATGCTTTTATTCTAAAACAGTAAGACTAAGAGCAGTTTACTTCTCAAAACGGATGGGCGCAGGATCGAACTCGTGACCTTTTGATTCCCAAGCGGGGGCTGAGTCTATTGAGCCACGGAGGCAGTTACAATAAAGTGGTGTCAATGTCACATGTTTAGGCGGCTTTTGTTTCTGCAGTTATATTTTGAATAAAAGCGCAATTGTGTTATTCTTGTGAAAATGTTTCTTTGCTATTTGGACTTCAGGCTTCATACATTATATAGTTTATGCCTACATTTTGTCATCTACTACTAGAATATAAAAAACGTTTCTGTTTTAACAATGTGTTGACACAGATTACTGTAGAAACGGAACAGACATGAAATGCGTGTGTTCCAAACAACGATCTATTATTTCCACTCTAAAACTCCACTTCACTCCCAGATACTCAATCAAGGCATGAGCTGAGAGAAGTTCGTGCACGTTCTAAATTGGTGGGGGGATGGAATAGCCGGCTGCTCCGAGCTTCTCTTTATCAGCACATTTAGAAGACAAAGGGCGCTGGCGGAGAGGTATGAAGGGATTTAAGAAGCAGTTTAAGGTGGGACGGAATTACGAGTTTTTTCGTAGGCTCTGGTAATTCTAGTGTTAAACCCCTACTCAAGAAAAATAATCTTGACCACTCTGCTTTTGAAAATTTCAGACCCATCTCTAACCTTCCCTTCTTCAGTAAAATTCTAGAGAAGGCAGTCATTATGCAGTTAAATGACCACCTCATTAAACATGCTACTCTTGATAAATTTCAGTCAGGTTTTAAAACAAATCACAGCACAGAAACTGCAACTGTTAAAGTAGTAAATGACTTGCGGGTAAATGCAGACAGAGGCCATTTATCTGTTCTCATCCTCCTCGATCTGAGTGCCGCATTTAACACCATTGATCATAATATTCTTAGAAATTGCCTTAGTCAATGGGTGGGCTTCTCTGGCAGTGTCTTAAATTGGTTTGAATCCTACCTGGCAGAGAGAAAATTCTTTGTTAGTTATGGTAATCACAACTCAAAGACACATGATATTCTATATGGTGTTCCACAAGGCTCTATCCTGGGTCCACTGCTCTTCTCAATCTACATGCTTCCATTAGGTCAGATTATCTCAGGTTACAATGTGAGCTACCACAGCTATGCTGATGACACACAGCTGTACTTATCAATAGCACCCGATGACTCTGACTCTTTTGATACACTAACACAATGTCTTACTGGTATTTCTGAATGGATGAATAGTAATTTTCTCAAGCTAAATAAAGAGAAAACTGAAATTTTAGTGATTGGCAATAATGGATTCAATGAGGTTATCAGAAATAAACTTGATGCATTAGGATTAAAAGTTAAGACGGAAGTAAAAAACTTAGGGGTAACTGTTGACTATAACCTGAATTTTAAATCACATATTCATCAGACCACTAAGACAGCATTTTTTTACTTAAGAAACATAGCAAAAGTTAGACCTCTTATATCATTGAAAGATGCTGAGAAATTAGTTCACACTTTTGTTTTCAGTTGCTTAGATTACTGTAACGCACTTCTCTCAGGACTACCCAAAAAAGACATAAATCATTTGCAACGAGTGCAGAATGCAGCTGCTAGAATCCTAACTAGGAAAAGAAAATCCGAACACATTTCTCCAGTTTTGATGTCACTGCACTGGTTACCTGTGTCTTTCAGAATTGACTTTAAAATTCTGCTTATGGTTTATAAAGCCTTAAATAATCTCCCTGCATCTTATATATTAGAATGTCCGACACCCTATATTCCAAATCGTAACCTTAGATCCTCAAATGAGTATCTCCTTAGAATTCCAAAAGCTAAACTTAAAAGAAGTGGTGAGGCGGCCTTCTGCTGTTGTGCACCAAAAATCTGGAATTGCCTGCCAATAGGAATTCGCCAGGCTGATACAGTGGAGCACTTTAAAACACATTACTTTAACATGGCCTTTTCATAACTTCACTTTAACTTAATCCTGATACTCTGTATGTTCAATTCATTATAATAACTATTCATGGTGGCTCTAAAATCCGTACCGACCCCTACTCTCTCTTCTGTTTCTTTTTCCAGTTTCTTTGTGGTGGCCTACTCAAAGCATCATGATGCTCCAACATTGATGGACTGAAAGCCAGAAGTCTACGTGACCATCATCATCAAATCCTTCCGTGAGAACCCTAAATACAAACAGGACTGTTTCATTTATGTTAGGTTGATTGCCCAGAGGGGACTGGGCGGTCTCATGGTCTGGAATCCCTACAGATTTTATTTTTTTTCCAGCCGTCTAGAGTTTTTTTTTTGTTTTTTCTGTCCACCCTGGCCATTGGACCTTACTCTTATTCTATGTTAATTAATGTTGACTTATTTTATTTTCTTACTGTGTCTTTTATTCTTCTATTCTTTAATATGTAAAGCACTTTGAGCTACATTTTTTTGTATGAAAATGTGCTATATAAATAAATGTTGTTGTTGTTGTGACCCTGCAACAGAGTCAAGGATTATATCTCTCAGCTGGCTTGGAAACATCTGGGAATTCTACAGGAACAGCTGGAATATGTAGCTATAGATAATTCTGGGCTGACCTACTTGACCCGCTGCCACTTCAACCCTCACCAGGAAAAGCTTTTTCAGGGAAATTATAAAGGCAGGATGGAAAGTGAGTCCCCTTGATGTTCATTGATTTTGTTTGGAGGTATCTTGTGAGTATTGTTTATTTGTTCTCTTTTATTGTTTATTTGACATTTTTTTGCTTCTTTTTGCATTTATATAAAATATTGCTGCTTTTTCTATAATGACTTTTCATTTGAAGTGCCTCTAATAAGCCAAAGGTTTTATGGGTCTCCCTTTTCTGAGACTTTAAAGTATTTTTGAACTTTAAAAACATGTTCTCAATTTTTGGAGACAAGACAGGACCAAAACCAGACTGTGGAGTATGAAGGTCACGATGCCTTCTAGTGAGCCTCTTCAGGATTCTGGTCTTCTTCAGTGGTTTAATTTGGAGACCTCAAGCCCCTTTTTGCTTTGGACTTGTCCCCTGGTCATAACAACTTACACCCTAAAAATAGTTGGAGTCAGTGGTCAAATAACAACACTAACCACTTTCCCTAAATTCACACCAAGAGTGACACACCAGAAGAGCGTAAATGCACAGCAAATCCAACTCTGAATTTAAATGCTAAAGGTGGGAATAAAAGCAAAAGCATTCATAGTTTTTGAACAATCTTTTAAAGTATATTTTCAACATCTATGTATAGGTTATAGGGTGAGGTGAATTACTGGTGATTTTATTTTTATTCTCTATCATGAAGATACTAGTTCATTACAGGGTACACTCATGTACCAACTCAACACGGAAACATAAGTAAAAATAATTACAATCCTCTAACACTCGGTAGTAATCTACATAAACCGTACCTGTCCCAAATGTATAATCATTAATCATCTTGTCTGTAAGGGAGCTTCTCATACGTTATATAGGAAGGTTACAGATGCTCTTTATAGTATTTTAGTTGTTTTTTACATATGGCTTAGGGAGTCTTCTGCAGGTGTCAATCAAGGTACAAACTATCTTAGGTAGCATTGCTCAGTTTAAAAACATAACATTTTCATTTATGAATTGCACTCCACATTAATTGTATTAGATTTGATCAGATGGGGACCATTCTAGGTCCAACCCCATAAAGACACCCATATAGTCTAGATAAGGAGAGGTATATTATTAAAAAAAGTCATGATATACGAGGGAGGAGGAATGTTGTGATACAGTAGTATCAAAATAGCAAAAAGTGGGAGGCCTCAAAAATTGAGCTGTAAAGTGGACCAGAATCTTCACCAACCTGCCCAGATTTGTCAACACTTCATGGCAGACAGAGCTCCGATACTACAGCCTGGTATTAGCCTATACAGGCTTTAAAGAATTTTACCTTCAGCAGTAAAAAATATAAACAATGTCCCAAAATACATCAAAATGACTAACAAAAGAGTGGATAACTATAAACCACTGGCTTGTACACAGATAGTCAACATAGAATCCTTATAAAACAAGGCTTTATTAACAAAATAAGAAAACATAACAAAGTGCTAAAAAGCAATAAAAAAGAAAGCAAAAAGGATTAGCCTTGCAGAGAAAACTTGGTGGTTGGTGGCAGGATTGGCACTCCAACCACTGCAAAAAAACTTCACACTGTTCCATTCCATTTGAACTGATTTGGTGCTGAGGTGTCACCCGTTGCACAACTGCACTCGGGTACTAATTTGGGATACTGAGGTGGTTTGTCGTGTGGTGGGTGTGGCAACGTGCAGTATATCAGTGCATGCTCCCAACCTCCTCCTTCTCCTACTCCTCCTCAGAGGTGATCCAAAACAACAAATTTCAAACAAATCAAATCCAGAAATCAAAGACCATAGACAGAATCAAAAATTCATTGAATTCAAGAAAATTATTTTTTAATACAATATTCTTAAAACAGACTCACGCTGAATCCCAAAGAACTTGATTCCAAGACCTTCCTTAGCAGTAGGATAAAGCTGGCCTTGCTTTTAGGGATCCACCCACAAAATGTAGAAAACATATCAGAGCATTATTACTCACACAGAAACAAAATAATAAAAAAACTGAATTAAATGAACATAAAACACATAATAAATGGATAGAACAATATAAACATAAATGATTGAAACCAATGAACAATACTGAAAAATGAACAAAAAAACCAGAATGAATAAATACATTTAAACAAAGTCAGAAGAAACCCTGGATTAGAAATAACAGGTGATGGGAAAGAGTATCCTCTTTAATAAAACCCCTGTGTGCGTCCTAGTGTCCGTGTGTGTGTGTATCTTCTGGTGAAGTACGCATGCACGGGGCCGCACCGTGCCCCGCCCATTTGCACGACAGTGAATGGCGTAGCCTCGGCCGCGCATGATAAGCAAGTAAAGGTGAAACCTGGGCACACAGTGAATGGCGTAGCCTCGGCCGCGCATGATAAGCAAATAAAGGTGGAAACCGCGCACATTAAATCCGTTGCTGGGGAGACGCCACACATAGTGCCCCGCGCATTTGCTGGGGAGAGTGCTGATTGGGTACTCACGGCCGTGCACATAAAATCCATTGCTGGAGAGACACCACATGCCCCGCGCATTTTTACTAACTAACTATCTACTGTACTAACAACATGCCACCCAAAAAGAAGGACACGTCAAGTGGGACAAAAGACACAGACACTCAAACCCTTTTTAAGCAACATCTCCTGGAAGAACGGTCAGCTCAACAAGTAAACATCAACAAAAGAAAGGCTGAAAGACAAAGAAAAATATGAGCACATAGATCGATTGAAGACAAAGAAAATGAGCATCATAAAAACGCTAAAAGAGAAAGACTCAGAAGAGCAAATAGATCTATAGAAGAACAGGAAAATGAGCGTAAAAAAATTATCAACTGAGCAAGATATGCAGAACTATCCTATTGAGTTTCTTAATCAGCTAACTCCAACAGGAATGCAGAAGCATAAACTGAACCTTAAAAAGGGAGCAATAATTATGCTCCTTAGGAATATTAACACTAAAAGAGGATTGTGCAATGGATCCCGCCTCTTTGTTAAAGACTTGAAAAGAAACCTCAACATTGCTCAAGTAATAATAGGTTCAGCTGAAGGGGACATCATCTTTATTCCCCGTATTGATTTGGCTCCATCCTCTACTAATTTACCCTTTACCTTAAGAAGGCGACAATTTCCAGTTACATTAGCCTTTGCCATAACAATTAATAAAGCTGAAGGGCAAACCTTAGAAAAAGTTGGGATTTACTTGCCAGAACCAGTTTTCAGCCACGGTCAGTTATATGTGGCATTATCAAGAATTAGAAGTTTTTCAGATGTTGCTGTCAAGGTTGTAGATGGTCCTGAACAAGGCAAACTGTTGCCAAACTCAGACAGAGTGTTTACAAAAAATGTTGTCTATAATGAAATTTTATAGAAAAATTTCATGAGGTAAAAAAATAAAAACTTTTTCCTAAATATCTTCTTCAGATATTGTGTATTACATATTATTACAAAGTTTTATACTAAGGCAATATTAATTATGCCTACTGTATTATCATATATGTTTCTATTTTATTTTTACTATTATTTTACTTTAGGCTTCTTGCAAAAATATTTTTGAAAAAAAAAATTATGACAAGAAACAGAATGAGGTCAAGGTGCCTAGCCATTTAATATACAGTAGACTGTTCCTACTAATGTTTATGCAATACTGTTCTAGCGCCCGTTATTGTAACGGGCTTAATGTCTAGTACACAATAAAAGAGTGAACATAAATTCCAAAGATGATGCCCTTCTGGGCCTAGTCTATACTTGTCCAACCAGGCTACCAGGCTATACACTCTTTCTGCCTTCTAGCCTTCCTCAATCCACTGGCCTCTTTGCCAGAATGAGCTCTTACCTCTGCTCCTTTCCTGGCTCCAAGCTTATCTGACTGAGGAGGTGGAGGCCATTTAAAGCCTAGACACAGGAGTACCTCCGGTGCCATTTCATTCTGACAGGAAACACCTCTGGGTAACACTTAAAACTACAAGACCAAGGAGACTTTGCCAGGAGCTCTGCAGCAGAGTAATGCTGCTACCAACTAGTAGCCTGGAGTTTTATGACATTTAATAGCACAACCTCAGCCAAGGATCTATTAACTTGGCCTCTTGGCCAGATGGCAGGATCCAATCCATCTTTCACTGCTATAATTAAATTCCATAAAAACAGAGAACCTACTTTTTGCTTCTTGCAAACTGGTCTGTTTTTGTTGCCTTTTTGGGGCCCTAGGCATTATACTGTATCTGTTTTAGGATCCCATTCCTTTTCACCCCTCTTTTCTTTCTTTTTTTTAAATTCATTTATTTTATTTCCATTTTCAAAAACTAAAACATTACAATGGCATGCTATTAAGTTAAACAAGTAACAATAACAACACAGATACATCCATTTACTTCAAAAATGAATACAAAGCAAAAAAAAAAATAGAACCACTGCCCAAGAGAAATAGAAAATGAAAAGAGACATGAGCAAGAGAACACAAAAACAAATCAAATGTTTTAAAATATTATAAGCAATTCATAGTCAACCACAGGCTCGGAATGCTTATTAAATAATAATATTATTGAATATTAATATTATTCAATATCATTATTGAATTCTTGTCATGTTTTAAAACATTTTCTACAAATCCTCTGAGAAAGAATTGTTCTAATTTGAGGTAATATGGAGTATCACTTATCCACTGAATTTGAACAAGATAAATCTGTGTAATAATAGTGTGATATAGACTATTACAATAACTTATCCCTATGCACATTAATGCCATTCAGGAGTACAACAAATACTCACTGTTAATGGATTAGGAGTAAATGTATCACCGAGGCTGCCTGAGAAATATGTAAAGACTTTTATCCAAAATTATGTTAATTTAGTGCACTCCCTGAAAATATGACCTAGTGAAGCTGGAGCCAAATGGCAGAGCTTATAGATTGGGTCAGTATATTTTCAACAATTTTAAATGAGATAAATGTGGTCATCATTTAATTGAATTACAGAATGTTTGGAACATATAGAAATATAGTGCATTCTAAGTTTGTATGATACTAGGCAAGCTAGCACGAATATTTAAGTAGTAACCGAGAGAAAAAGGCAAAGTGAAAAATTTAAAATAAATAGGCAAAAACCGAGAAGTCATCCACACTGATACCAAAGTCAAAGAAATTTGTGCTCTGCCAAAAACTAGAGAAGCAAAAGTAACATATTTTCAAGACACAGAAAAGGTTGTTCTGAATTTGCAAATACAGAGAGCAATGTGTTTCCAAAGCACACTCCTATCAACACAAGAGGCTTCCATAATGATGGGGCATCAAAATAGTGGCAACTGTGAATAAACAAAAATGGAAATTAAAAAAAAGCCAATATAAATAACAAAAATAAAACAATGCTTTCATTTGGAAAATTAATTGCTGATTCAAACTGAACATTTTAAGAATGTTCAAAGAGTGAAAGATCTTGTAAAATAGAGAATAGAAAGAGAATAATATTCAACAATTAAATAATGAATCAATTTACAGTACAGGCCAAAAGTTTGGACACATCTCCTCATTCAATGTGTTTTCTTTATTTTCATGACCATTTACATTGGTAGATTCTCACTGAAGGCATCAAACCTATGAATGAACACATGTGGAGTTATGTACTTAACAAAAAAAGGTTAAATAACTGAAAACATGTTTTATATTCTAGTTTCTTCAAAACAGCTACCCTTTGCTCTGATTACTGCTTTGCACACTCTTGGCATTTTCTCGATGAGCTTCAACAGGTAGTCACCTGAAATGGTTTTCACTTCACAGGTGTGCCTTATCAGGGTTATTTAGTGGAATTTCTTGCTTTATCAGTGGGGTTGGGACCAGAAGTTGTGTTGTGCAGAAGTCAGGTTAGTTGGACGATCATTCATTTTTCAACAGGACAATGACCCCAAACACACCTCCAGGCTGTGTAAGGGCTATTTGACCAAGAAGGAGAGTGATGGAATGCTGTAAATGGTCATGAAAATAAAGAAAACACATTGAATGAGGAGGTGTGTCCAAACTTTTGGCCTGTACTGTTTAACAGTATGGCTGTGTTCCATTCCTTTCCTGAGATGCCAATTGTAGGGTCCCTTTCTCACTGTTCACTAGGATCTCTGAAGGGTAACTTCTTAGAAATATGTTTATATATTGTTGAAATTCTCTCTGAATCTTCATCGACTAACCAGTATGGCCTCTGGGATTGATAGAGGTGTGAGATGTGGAAAGTTGGGTAGATTTCTTTTAATAACATTTTTCACTTGCTTTTAAAAAAAACATTTGTAGCTTAAATGTTAAATTTGAAGCGTCTTGATGATAAGATGCAAATATGTTTTCTATATAAAGATCCCAAAGAGTTTAATCTTTCACCTCTCTTTTCTTTGCTGCCTTCACTGCCTGTGCGAATCCCAGGGCCATCTTAACAACAGCATAAGCCCCTAGGCAAAGTAATACACGGGGGCCGCATTCTGATAGCAAAATGAAAACATACATAGGCATCAGAAACATTGTGGGCCCCTGGCCAGTGCCCATTGTGCACATACGTTTAAAACGGCCCTGTACAGTGCGACCCAAAGCAGTCACATAGCCCAATTATGGCAGTAAACAATCCTACCTGCAGGTATAGCTTAAATACTAGCCTACTTTTGTGATTATTATTATTAATTTTAGTATTATTATTGTTATTGAAATAATCTACATCTTCAGCAGATTATCCAACCTGAAACTGTAATATTTCAAAAATATAAAAATATAACATGTTTGTAAAAGACCTTAAATGAAAATGTTTCTCTTGTGCCGCTGCCCAACATTAAAAGCACCCACTGCACACATTTCAGATGGTTACCAGGACTCTGGTATAGTAACCAAGGGAAACAATATTTAAATTGTCATATTAAAAGAACATTTGCCAAAATAACATTTTAGTTACAGAATGGAGCCCTGAAACAGTGTATATGATATCTATTACATAAAATATGAATAGTACAGTAGATGAGTAGATTACTTCATCCCATGTTTTTCTGCACATCATAATGTCCTCCCTGTTTCTGATGTTCTTTCTCTCAACAGGAAAATTCTTTTATGGTTTTAAGGAGTTAATTAAACAGCAAACCATTTAATGAAACTCTTTGATGAGTTTTTAAACTGTGATATATTTAATATAATTATTTGTGGTTTTTGTATAAATACTGAAGGAATAACTACAGTGGATGGGTAAATAAATATAATTAAATTGGTGCTAAAGTCGGTGTCACAGTATATTGAAAAAGTGGCAATACTTATTTGAACCCAACACAAAAGGAAAGGAGTTCCACGCTAAAGAAACAGCACAGAATAATTATCAGGAATGCCGATTACAATGAATCCAGCTCTTTATGATACTCCCTCATTAGTGACTGTGTTTAAGAAAGTCGGAACATCAATGCAGTGAGTTCTAACTGCCACCCTATAGTCACCTCTAAACAGTGAGGACATTACAGACTTGCATTCAGATCAAATGCATGCACAGACTGTGTTTATAAATATAAAAACATCAGCATGGTTTAAGCTACCCATAAGGACATTTCTGTTGTCAGCTATAAGCTGTGCACCTCTTCTGTAAAATATAATGAAATGGTTCAAAAGCTAATAATTGAGTTTGGTAATGAACTTAAAATGCAAGCAACACAGTTTACTTGTTAGAAGAAATAATTTTGGACAATTCATAGTTTCCAGGAACTATAATGCAATTTTGATTTGACAAGCACACAACTAAATGTTAACATCAGCCCCCAAAACCATTTTAATTAGCAAAGTTAATAGGACTATTAAAAGTAACAACGAAAGAACAACAAGTACATACTATCTAACAGCCAAACTACCAAACCAAGGATTTTTGGTCACCAGGGAGCTGACCTACTTATTTGAACTAAAGCAGAAGATAGGAATTATACCAAATAACTAGGAAAATGGCATAATTATTCCTTTGCCAAATTCAGGTGATCACACAGAATCTAACAATTGAAAAAGCATTAGGCTGCTGTTAACATCTAACAAAGTTGAGTGAAGAGTAAACACATTTTACATTTTAAAGGACATTAGTCATGCTGGACTCAGCTATACACACTGTGATAAATATTTGGATCATTATATATCAGAGATAGAATTAAAGAGCAAGCAAAAAGCAGAAACAGGCAAGCTTTAGCAAAAACTGGGGCCTGCTATCACATAAAGAACTATTGCTTAAATTATTTTTTATTAATGTCAAGTTCAGCTTGATGAAAGGTTTTTGCATATATTCTTCTTTCGGCTGCTCCCATTAGGGGCTGCCACAACGGATTATCTTCTTCCATCTGCATCTTTTTCTGTTTCACCCGTCATCTACATGTCCTCTCTCACCACATCCATAAACCTTCTCTTAGGCCTTCATCTTTTTCTCTTCCCTGGAAGCTCTATCCTTAACATCCTTCTCCCAATATATCCAGCATCTCTCCTCTGCACAAGTCCAAACCAACATAGTCTCACCTCTCTGACTTTTTCTCCCTACAGTCCAACTTGAGCTGAAACAACTTAATTCCCTTCAAAATCATTTACCACCTAAAGAAATTTAAAAGAAGCACTTGATTCTTGGCAAATCACCTATACCTATCGCTTAAATATAAAGATTATTGTGGCCTGAGGGGGCGCTCCAGCTCCCGAAACCTGACACAGACAGACACAGGAACAAGTCCAAACACAAAAAATGTTCTTTATTTGCATGAAACTCTTCCCAAGACTTTCCCACAGCACCAACCAAGTACAATGAAGCACATGTACAGGAGAAAAGTAGTCCACAGCATGTTGTTTGCTCTCCCTGTCTTTCTCTTCGTCACCTCCTCCTCCAGCAAACTATGTTCCTCTTCCTTCTGACTCTGGCTCCTGGAGCTGTGGCAGCCAACGTCTTTTACGCTGCACCCGGGATCTGCAGCATTCTGGAACCAACAGGGCTGAACCACCAAACTCCAACTCCCAGCGTGCCCGGTGGGAATCCATGATACTGTAACAACCAAAGGGAGTTCCCTTCTAGTGATCCGGTAATGCCCTGAGCACACTTTCTTCCCAGGTTCTTCTATTAAGAAAGCATCCCTCCAGGCAAGGGCATTGGCCATCATCACACTATTGACATTACTCAAAGATTTTAGCAAAAAGCTAACAGATGGCAATGGAGACAAATGGCATAAGGTAGAAAACTCTGAACCATGAGACTGCATCCACAGAAACATAATTAACATGCAGGGCTTGCAAGAAACCAGCTTTGTGAAGCTAAAACATTGGAATCTTGCTTACTTTATGGTATGCAATTGAATGAAAACAAAACCTAGAATCTCAGGGAGTGACAGATTACACGATTCCTTCATGATCTTTCACTTTGGTTTCAACTCTTGCATTGTGCTATCAATGTACTGCAGTGTCACCTCATTCTGGCTGCCTTTCAACGTGGAAAACACAAAAATATGCTACAATCTCAGCTCATCCGTTTTCTTCTTCCACTCTGATATAGTAAACAAAACATCAAACAGATATCTGTGCTAGTCTGACTTCAAAGTTCAATGAGCCTCTCCTCAGTTCAAATCACCCACTTTCCTTCTTTAGTTATAGCCAACAAATAATTCTTACAGTTTGCAGGCATTTTATGCTTTGGACTTCTGGTTGATATCTTATTGACTGTTAACTCTTGTAGACAAAAAGACCCCAAAACTACAACCAGCAACTTTCTACAAAAAAATTGAACCAGTTTGATTCTGTTGAGGCAACCCACAGAGAATTGTAGTGACTTTTAAGAGGGCAACATGTGTCAGGCTATTCAACTGACAGTAATCGTCACATACTGCAACTGTCTACCATGTGCAGAGCTTTGAGACATTATTGTGTCAAGACACAGATCTGAGGTAGGCTAAAAAAAAGACTTCTGCAGAGCTGAAGGTACCCAAGAGCACATTTGGAAAGGAAGTCTGACAAAAAGCCTGAGAAACCGAAGTAGGAAATGTTCTAGAGCTGACTGCCAGGCTAAACTGAGCAATCAGGGGACAAGGGCCTTCTTAAAAGTGGTGAACAAGGTGACTCAGGCTGAGCTCCAGGGAACCTGTGTGGAGAAAGGAGAAACTTCTAGAATAAGAACCATCATTGTAACACTCTACCGATCTGGGCTTTATGACAAAGTGGCCAGATGGAAGTCTCTGCTCTGTAAAAGACACGAAAGCTTGCTTAAAACTTCCAAAAAGGCAACCAAAGGACTCTCAAACTGTGAGAGACAAGGTTCTCTGACCCGATGAAACTAAGACTGAATTATCTGGCCTCAATTTTAAGCAAAAACCAGGCACTGCTCATCATCTGCACAATACCTTTGTAATGGTCGAGGATAGTGGTGACAGCATGTTACTGTGGAGTTGTTTTCAGAGACACGGATGTGGAGATCTAGTTGGGGTTCAGAAAAAGCTTAACAGAGAAAAGTACATAGATACCTGGTATACTTAACGAAACTCTGCTCCAGAGCACTCTGGACCTGAGACTGGACTGAAGGTTCACCTTCCATCGAAATAATAACTCTAACTACAAAGCAAAGACAGCACAGTAGTGGTTTAGTGACAACTATGTGAATGCCTTTGAGTGGCCCAGACAGGAACTGGTCTAGATTCATACTAAACATCTCTAAAGAAACCTGAAACTAACTTTCCACAAAAGGTCCCCAACCTTACAGAGCTTAAGGGAATCTGCAGAGAAGAATACCAGATGATCCCCTAAATCCTGATGTGCAAAGTTTGTCATATCATACCCATGAAGACTCCAGGCTGTAATCACTGCCAAAGGTACCTCACCTAAGTATTGAGGAATGGGTCTGAATAGTCGTGTCAAAGAGATATTTCAGTTTTTTACTTTACCTAATAAAATTGCAAAGATTTCTGAAATCTCATCTTACTTTGTCATTCTTGGCTATTGAGTGGTTCTTGATAAGGGGGGAAATGTAATTATTTTAGCACAAGACTACAACACAACAGAATATATAAGTACTTATACACAGCACTATTCATACAGGCATATAGATTTTCCACCCAACGCTCAGAGAAGCCACTCAGTGAGGGCAACTAACCGTGCCCTTTCCAGTCTAAGAGCTATAAAAAGAGGGCAGTGGAAGGTGGTGGCTCACTTGTAAAAACAAATCAGCTTCAGCAAGGAAGTCTTATGAAAAGCCTGACAAATGAAAATAGTAAACTTTACAATGGCCGACAGCATTATCGATTTCTGTTCTATTTGGCGCCATAATGCACTTGTTATTTTGTTTTAGTATAAAAGAAATAAACAGTGTGGCCCAGTTGGCACATGAGGCTCTCAGTGATATTGGAATGCCTTGGAGAAGAACTACTTCTTTGACAGATCAAATGGGCCCAGCTGAGACAACCTCAGCATATACTGAGGATGAGCCTCAGGCACACATTACTGAAAGAAGATCCAGGAGATGATGAAGAAGTGTGACATCTTGGCTGGCCTGGAAGTGCGCAGCTTGAGAGATGGCGGTTTGGACTGTCCAGCTTTGTACTTTGTCGCCATGACCATTGCAGAGATAAGCAAATCGAAATTGAACAGTTGAATATAAAACTGAATATTTTTATCAGTAACTTGTTTTTTCTTTACTTGATTTCTGCTGCACAAGCACTGGTGAAATTCATTATGCATGTACAATATATGGCACTTTATTATCATTTTTGAATGGATGAGTAAACTTTGGATGAACATCATTAACTTTTTCAAAGATTTTTAAAAGCAATTTCATTTTTGTGAAACATCAAAACTTTCAGTGTTCAGAGAGTACGATAATTGGCAGTTAGGCTTGAGCAATTAAAACACCTCCAAAGACAAAATCTTCTTTCTGTAAACATTGTCAAAAAACATGGTCAGTAAAATTAAACTTTCAGCTAAAATAGTTACTTTCTCAAATAAGCAGAGTTTACAGATGCCAACTAAACACTGCAGTAATAGGAAATGACATAATATAATTGACAAACTAAATTATGTGAGGATTTGCATTAAGTCTGAATTGATTTTGCTTAGGATGCAAGTGCTATATACATTGTTATCTTTCACAGTTAGAAAGCAAGTATGGTAAATGTCTTTATGTGTTTTGGGAAAAAAAAGAACAAAATAAGCTAAATATGTACTTTGAGAACTGAAGGTGCATACTTTTTATAGCAGACTAATCAGAATTTTGGCAGAGCAAGTCCCATACACTTTAAAACTGACCATTTACTTACAACCAAGGCACATAGGAATTATTAGCATAGATTGTGTCTAGGCATTCACAAGTGCAGATGGACCCTGTAAGACAGATAGCTGGCAGTCTGACCTGAATTTATTCTTGATTCATTAAGGTTCTTCTGTCAATAAAGGCCATAACTATGTGATAAATATGCAATCCTGATCTTCCTGATGCTGTTAATTGAGGTGTTACACGGCAGCTTGATTGCAATAAATATGCACAGCCAGCTTCAGCAGCAATAATAAATTCCCTTAAGAGAAGCCTTGCATCTTTTTTCCTTTCCTGACATGCTACAGTTTTCAATCCTTCTAAGTGTGTGGGGGAGTCTATACACACACACATACATACATACACACACACACACACACACACACACACACACACATATATATATATATATATATATATATATATTACTGTACATACATATATACATATATAAAATATATACATATTTATATATTATATAAATATAAGGACACATACATATACATAAAAACTGCACATATATTATATATACCTATATTACATTTTATTTAAAGATGCAGTCATTTTTCATGTGAAGAATAAAGGAGCAGAGTTAGGTGCAAAGTTGAAAGTAGTAGCTCTAAATCATGGATTATTCATGAATTATCATATGAGATTTGCAGGTCATGCAGAATACTAGGCAATTAAACTCCCTATTTGCCTCCTTCCCTTGCACACATCAATATATAAAATATAGCCAAAGCCTGATTAACACTTGGATTCCTGCTATGTCAAAGCTACGTCTAAATAATCTAAAAAATAAAATTGCACCAATGAGTTTCTTAACTGACAGTTGGTGTTCCTGTTTTTCTCCCACATAGAGACTGGGAGACTGTTTTGAATTTGCTAAGAACAACACCAATAAAAAAAGGCAAAAGAAAGCAATGAGATTTTAAAGGACAGCAAACAGATCCATGCATAACCTACACTGTTTAGCCTTATATCTGAATTCTGTCCAGGTTTACCTGACCACTAGGGGTAATCAAATCTGCTAACTTATTAGTATAAATAATTAATGATGTAGTATACCTATAAATGATTAATTTTGCTAAAGGCATAACTTTCATTTTATTCCAGGAGCCACATAGTGTCAGGACTGTGAAACTAGGAGAGTTAAGAGCATATCCAGATGCGAACAGGTATGGCCTGATACACAGTGGAATAGAATAAAATAAGTAAATAGGGTGAAGAAAATGAACCTTTGTGTGGGTATGTGAATGAGCTTGTCCCCTGACAGATAAAATGTAAACACCTGTTTTGTGAGGCCTATTGTGGCAGACAGGTAAGCACTGCTTCCGGACATTAAGTTAGAATCCTATCAAGATCACATCTATGTGCACTTTGCACATTCTTCCAATGTTTCCTTATGTTTATTTGGAAACTTTCCAATTTTCTCTGGCATAGCAAAATTGTAAAAGTTAGGTTCTTAGAAACTCTAAAGTGTCCTGTGTAACAAAGGCGCTATATAGGCGCCTGACCCGACACAGAAAGACACAGAGGCACGTATAAAAAGTACAAATACTTTTATTTTTCTTCAGCTGTGGGACACGTCTTCCCCGTGCCACACAGCCCAAACAGTCCCAAAGCACCAACACTAAATCACAACACACTCTTCTTCCTCTACCACCACCCCTCCACAAGTGTAGTCCTCCTCCTCCCAACCCTGGCTCCTCGAGTGGTGGTGGCTGGCCCTTTTTACAACCCACCTGGAAGTGTTCCAGGTGCTTGACCACCTGGTCCTAATTGCACCTCCGGGTGGGGCTGAAGATTCTTCCAGCCAGGCTGCTGAGTCCATGCAGCTCCCCCTAGCGGCCATCCGAGCCCCCAACCAGGCTGTGGAGGACTCCATCTCCCATGGAGCCCTGCGAGTGGTTGGCGAATCATCGTCAGCCATGGAGGCTGCCACCAAGAGTCCCGGGGAAGGTACTGGAGTGCCCATGGTGGCTCCCCCGGAACATAAGCAGCAGGGGCGTCCCTGCCGGGCATGGGACCCGGCTGTCCTTCACACCTGGTAAAAATGGGCATGGGTATGTGCATCATTATAACTTGTGATGGGCTGGTGTCCCATCCACATTTGTTTCCTGCTCTTTCACCTAGTGCTGTCAGTGCAGTCTCCAGCCTCTATGATTCTGATTCAAACAGATAGGTTAACTTAACAGAAATTTCTATAAATATACATGTATAAGCAATGAAAAATTCATAACTAGTGACTACAGCAAGGAAGTCTTTTTAAGTTTTATAGTTCATGTACAGTTGGATCATACTGGAAATATAATATTTGAGTGATAATTTTACATATCTCAGTGTACAAGCTTCTTACACAGAAGCAGCCATACTTTAAATGAAGAACGTAAGAGAAAGTTTAACACAGAAAATGTAACATTAACCTATCTAGTATCATTTCCATTGTGGAAGTTAGCTATTACTTACAAGTGCCAAGAGGTCAACTGAGAGACCTATAAAATGTCAAAGAGTGAAGTCACACTGCCATAATGACAAATAAGACTATATATTGCTCCACAGCATTTGACAATGTCAGATTGTAGCAGGTGCCATATGTCAGCATGTGCTACACAGAGAACGGATGAAACGAACCACAAATAAAATCCCAACAAATTAAACTTTTTGTCCTTCAGAGAAATACAAACAACAATTTGCTTCCTTAAGGAATGGGTACACTGACCTGTGTATTTCTATTCAATAACAAACCAAGGCACATTGATTGCAGTGATTGAATTCTGGTTAGCCAGTGTAAAATTACAATGAATGTTCTGTAGTTGATTAAACAGATACTAATTTATCTCCTATCAAACTAATAATCCACATCAGAGCTGTGAGGACAACTACTTAATCCAGCAGTATTGAGTACAATATAAATATCAACCCAAGATGGAAAGGCAGCCCATCACCAAGCACATTCAAACGCTCACCCACACTCACACTCACACTGGAAGCTTCCTCTATAGTAAACCACAAAATGTTTTTCAAATAAGTTACATTTTATAAAAAAAATGCCTATAAATTACTAAATGTCTACATTCTCTTAAAGGAAACAATTTACTGCCCATTTACTGAATCTAGTTATTCAATAGGCGGCTGTTGGGATTCAAAGCCTATTCTTGCAGCACTGAGCACACAACAGTAGTAAATCTTCTAAAAGTCTCTACAGCTGGTAGTGAAAAACAATGTCATGTTTATGAAGGTTGACTTTTTTTTTAAGCAAGCTCCAATGAGTAATATTCAGATGTAGGAATCAGAGAGCAGTAAACATTTTGCTCTTGGGAACAACTGGAAGCGGCATGGAAACACACATATTTAGGTCTTAACAAAACTAAATGCAATTTTTTATGGTGTCACAGTTCACACTGCCTCCCTATGAGAAATGTGCTGGAAGCACAGGAAAAAAACACTGGAAAGGGAGTTAGGAAATGAAAGTACCTCAGAGCCCATTCGTCTTTGGGAGGAGATTGGAAGAAAAGTGGACGGGACATGGCCCTGAACATCCACCCAAAGCTACAGGGATACAAACTAAACCTGGAAGGTCAGTAGGAAGGAAAAAGAAAATACATTTTCAGGAGTATAAAAAAGAGACCTGAGAAGACAGAAAGGTAGCTTGCCGGTGTTCTTGACATGGGCTGGAACTCTACCAGGGAGACGGCTTCCGAAATAGTACTGATTTAGATGTGCTTTGGGAATGGACACTTGTTATTTGGCTTGACTTGTAAATGTCTTTGGAATACTTGGATCCTCAGTCTATTTCCCTATTAATCTGAAAAAGGTTGAAATTAACCCACATTTCTATGTGTTTTTGAAAATTATTATGTTTGCCTTGAACCTTTAGGTTAGAGTGTCTGACATAGCAAGGCTAAATATTTAATGCAAAAGGTTGTCTCTTGAATTGCTGATTACCACCAACCTAGACAACACTCCTTGAAATGAAACATATTTTTACAATAGATTTAACCTACAGTTTGTTCATTGTTATAGCAAATGCTAATATGACAAGACATTGACAGTCGAGGAAGAAATGCTGGTTCTATCAGCTGCAAAGTGAAATGTGAAATCTGTAATATTCATATTTCTTAAGAAACACTAAAGATCAGCTTCATTTACCACCTGCTTTATGAGGCAATTCTTCAATTTTAAGAATTTTAAGAGAATGACATTTACTTATTAAACGTTTCAATTTTTTGGATTTTACTAGGGTGCAGGCAAGATTTCTTTTTGTCAAGGCAAGGAGGGAGATGAATTGTGTGACTAAAGAATTTGTAAAAGTTCCTGATCAACTGTAATAAACAGCTGCAAACACAATTAGTGGACTTAGGATGTGATGGGCAAACCTTGACAGTGGAAAGACAGAAGATGGCTGAAGAGTGTGCCCCGTGTTTGTGCCAGTCAGCTATCCTAAACTCTCAACATTTGACTGAGTGAAGGAATTGAAGTTTTTTATTCTTGAGCAGAGAACGCAGTATGAAGAACAAATACAGGTCTTCAAAATTCTCAAAGTCATTGATAAAGTTGATATAACAGAATTCCTTTAAATAAAGAGTGAATCAAGTACTTGAGGACAGGTGGAACTTTAAACAAACATAAGGAAACACTTATTCAAACAAAGGGCTGTGGGAAATTCAAACAAGTCCTGTTGTTGATGAGGTACACTCTCAAAAAGTATTTTCATGAAATACTGCAAGAACTTAACTGTTACGAGACAAAACTTTTTGTATTCTTGTTAATAGCAAATAATTTCTCAGGACTGATGCTGGAGCAGTCTCTCCCATGAGTGGTCCTCCCTGAGACAGCCAAAGTGGGACACAGACTCACAACATTGGGACTACAGGCATCCAGTTCTGCCGCTGCACTAAAGGAAACCTCTATTAGACAGTTGCAGATGAGGTTCTCTTAGCTGTGCCATGGATTTTTTCTGTAGATTGGCTCTCATTCTGCCACTCTTTCATGTGCCACTGACCACATTTCCCTTCTCCCTGAGGCCACAATTGTCATCAATAAGGTATCATTCAGGATGGATACTCCCACTTTCTCTCTACCCATCCACCATGAGACAAAAGAGGTAATATGTGTGGAATAATACATTTTTTTTAATCAATATATTAAATAATAGTTGAACAAAGAATCTGAGGACCTTTTAGTCTGTACTCAGGAAACTGTTAATCTTAACAAACAAACATCTAGGATTGTAAAATCAAAAGCAACAGACTTTTTCACTTCATTTTTAGTGGTTGAACAAATGTGTTGTAATTTTTGGGCATATTACTGAATTCCCCCAAAGAATTGTGTAACCTTGTCTCGTGATAGGCTCTCTCTGTAAGATGTAAAAATTTCTGTTATAAAAAGGAAACTCACCCCTCCAAGATTGGGCTATTGCTGGTGACTGTCAGTGACACAAACTGACAGGGCAGGAGTGGTCTCTCTGCCACCAAGAATAAAGAAATTGCTTTTTACTTTACATCTGCTGTCTGCCTGCTGTTTGCCTCGAACCTTCGTCCACATATGCAAACTCACTATGTTGGATTTACAAAGCATTAGTTCTTCCTCTGAACCAAATGAAATCTCTCAATAAAGCAGCAGACATGGCCACTTAGCCTGTGGCACTGCTTTTTCCTGCACATCTGCTCTATCTCTCAGTCGCTCTTAATTTGCCGCACCAGAGTTTTTGTATTCATAACAGAAAGCAAAACCTACCTTACTGACTGATCTGCAAAAACAAGTGTATGATCCTTAGCTACACAGCTGGATGGATTGTTAATTTGCCAACAATGGAAAACTCTGTGCCCAAAGCACAAAAACACTTCCACTCACCCTTCTGTTAACTCTTTTTCTCTGATTTTTCTCTATAAACTTAGGCCACACTATAAGGCTGCCAAGTGGGCCTTTGTAATTTGTTTAACTTCTGGCTCAAAGTTTAAGAAACTGCTGGTCTTTAAACTCCATGCTGATGTTACTTAGGAATAATCCCTGGAGCCATCACCAGGGTCAGCAGTGCTCTCAGAAAGTCCTTCTAGAGCATCCTTGAGTCTGGCTTTCTGATAAAATCTCAAAATATCCTTGGTGGCTCTCATGTTACTTTCCCTTCAAAATGTGTAACAAGGTCCCAGCTGTTCCAGACAGCAAACCTTTGGTTATCACCAACAGGTACAATCTTCCCAAGACCTCTTCTTCACATTGAGCCTTAGACTTTAACTATTGTATGTCGGTGGCACATTTCCTATAAATATGTAATACTATCCCCAGGCATTTCTTTGCCACACTGGATTCCTGAATTACAAGTGTGAGGTCCCTGCTGACTGTTAGTGGTCCTTTTGACCCTTGCTAACTTCTTCTCTGCATGACTTACTCTTACACACTGTATTGATCATGATGTACACGTACTACACCGGGATTTTGTTTTCTGATACCAGCAAAATGAAGTGACCACATAATAAACTGCAACCTGTCCCAAGTCCTACCTGTCCTAAAATGTTCCTCAGTATCCTTAAAGACCTGTGCTCTTCTATCCTAATTTATATTGAGCTTCCTCAGGGGTTTCCACAAGTTTTCAGGAACAGTGAGCAAAAGCTGATTTGTGTTTTCAATTTATTAAAACGAAGTTATGTATTTTAGCATTCTTAAGCTGGTGAATGGCAATTGTAGGACATTCAAGCAAGAATTCCACAGTGCAATACCATACTATATTAAGATTTAAGTCACACATTAGATCTTATGATCTTCTCAGCTTTACTTGAACTAACATATAGCAACTTCTCCCCTAAGCTTTTCATAAAGCTCTTAAATTTTCATTGCCCTTTAGCCCTGACCAGTAGATTATACCATGTATCAAAAAATCAAAGAAGCTGTTGCTTTCTCTAGCAATCATTTTGGCAAATTTTCTACAACATCTATGACCAACTTTATGCAAACCGCCCCAGGCTTAAAGCATAAATATGTTACAGCTACGAGAAACATATTGTGTGCTGAAAAATATTTTGCCCTGAGGTGTAATTTATTTACAAATAAAAAAATGAACTTATATCAGCAGTCGTACATCATACTAATGAACCTTTTTTTCCTACAGCATGCTCTTTTATTTCAGAACATTAATAATATGGAAGATATATTCTCAAGCAAAAACAGGTAAAATCACAGTTGATTGCGGGTATATTGTTGCTTTTAAAGTCTTTCCCAAGGCATAAACCAATAGACACTCAAAATGAATAGAAAAAAACAACGATTCTTCCAGAGCTGTGAAGCTTCATTGTCATTGTCCTTTCCTAAGCTTTACAACTTTTAGCTTCTGAATTACACAAATGCTTCAATCTTCTGTGTTGTAAGAGGCAAACATACAGTATCATGTTTTTGTACTTAAAACCAGGAACTGTGTGCAATTTTGATTTTTAGAAAGAGAAAATCCTGTGGGATAATGAAAATGATTATAAGCAGCACTAACACTATTTCAATATCACAGGGTAGCCTATTCCCTAGCGGCAAAGTCTGTTCTAAAGCAGGCAAGGAATGTAAAATCATATTTTATTACAGGCTGTAGGCACAGAAACAATAATAAAGCAAAACAACAAATGCAGCTGCAGCCCTCTTGAGATTTCTTTCACCCACTGTAGAGACTCAGTAAGAATCTAAACTAATCTTTCCAGGTACCCCATATGACAGCCATTCCTAACTCTAAGATCTCTTATCTAGATTCTGTCTCTCTATAACATGCATTATGAGGGATACAAGACTTAACTTGTTGACTCTTATTTTTGTTATTTTTCATTGATCGTAAACTTTTGAGTTATAATTGCGACACCCTGCTGGGTAAAATGCTTTCTTAAAATGACTCAATAATCCCCAGTGCTCCATGGAAGCTGTAAGTAACTCTAAAAGAAAACAAGCATACAACATCCTTATGTAATATTAAAAAACAAATACAAAATGAAAATAATAAGCCTTTGGACTCTGGACCTATCATTTGATTTAACAACTTCTTAAACCAACTGCAGCAATGTTACTCCTCCGTTTTTGGTGTTGTGACTTACTTTTTCTCATTAAAGTATCATTGTGACGCACTGCGGGGAGTTCCCCTTGGTGAATTGAGTGCAATCATCAAAGTGGGAGATATTGAACATGATCATCAGAGTGGTGACCCTCCACATCCCACTAACATTATAAACAAAAGCAAGTTACAACCCCCCTGTGGAAACCTGCATCCCAGTGGTTGAGAAACACTGGACTACAGTATTCCTTTATGCTGGGAACCTACAGCTTTCTGGATTGATCCTGTTACGGAAATATAAATATAACTAATCTGGTAACATTTTAGAATAGGATCTACCGACATGCATCCATTCATCGGGATCTGCTGTGTACCAAGACCTTGTCAAACACTTTATTTGGTATTAACACGTCTATGAAAAAAATAAAGACAACACTTTAGAAAAGAGGTTCGCTACAATTCTTTATTTATATAGTAATAACTTTCTAATAAATGCATTATATTAAGCTATTAGTCCCTATTCTGCAGTGTTAATGCTATAGACAACCAGGACATCCACAATATTCTTTTATTTGCAGGATGACAAATCAATGGACTGCAAATGCAGTCAGGACAGATGATAATGTGTTCTAGGTTATTATCAATACCAAACCACTGGTGCAAAAAGGCAAAAATACACATGGTGTCATGTGATCACCTTAGTGACTCTGGGAAATGACACTATAGTTGTGGCGAGGGAGTGGATTGCTTAGGAACCAAAAATAATCTTTGAAAAAGCTGGGATAAATATATTCAGAATGATATATTTTGAAACATAACATCATTTTAATACATATAAATTACTAATATGGCAACACTAAAATCCTTGTATTTCAATGACCTTTTAAAATAGCATACAGTAGACCCACACCATACTTAACAGTTGGCAAGGTGTTCTTTTCTTCAAAACCTGCTCATTTGTTTTTCTGAAAGCAAACCTGTTTGTGGTTGTGGCCAAAGAGTTTTAACTTGATCTGTGCAAACACTTCCAAAATGCCTCTGCCTTATGCAGATGTTGTTTTGCATACTTAAGAATTCATTTTGGTGAGGCAGTTACATTTTTCTTCTCGCTCTTCCATGAAAGCCACGCCATGTCCTTGTAAGTAATGCTGTGCAGCACAGCAATGTACCGCCACTCCTTCGTCAGTTAAACCTGTCTGCAGGGCCCTTACATTCATTGGGAAGTTTGATTTGCCTTCCCTCCGTTTTCTTGGTCTTCCAGATCTTTTCTTGACCTCCATGGCTCCCTGTAACTGCTGGAGGCACTCTGATATTGTGTTATTGCCTTCCCCTGCTTTGTATACATAATTTAATTTTTAGATTCTCAGAAGAGCCCATGGTTGTTGACTATAATTAAGGCTCTGGAATTGTCATCAGGAGACAATTCCTAATGACAACTATTGACCAGACAAACATCTACGAAGTTAAAGCCAGGCCAGGATAAATGATCTAACAAGTTCTGAGTCCTTACGACTGAAAGAGTGTACAAACATTTACAAATAAATCAGTAAATTACAATTTTTATAAAAACGTTCATTATTTAAGTTTGCTTGCTGTCGGAGTTCTATTTATTTTTTTTACTTCAAATGTCAACAAAATATGTCATTTGGCCAAGGGTGACCAAACGTTTTCATGGAACTGTATTCCATTTTAGGAAACATTATACAAGTAGCAAAAAAAAAAAAAAAAAATTACTAAGAAGAAAACTTAGATTGAAAGTGCTGTTCAACTTTAGCCTTTGTGCTATCTTTTTGTTTATTTTTGAAATATCTTTTACCATTCTGTCAGGAATGTTTGAGGCATCTACTTTCAAACTTGGTAATCAATTCAAGGAATCGTTAAATGGTTGTGTCACTCTTACTTGCACCTTTCACCCGTTTTCCCATTTGGGAGAATTAAATCTTAGCCAACAAGAAGTACATTTTTTAAGTACGTCAGCAAGAAATGCTACACTAATAAAAAGAAAAGGAAATGTCTCATGTAGGAAAATCTGCAGAAAGAATTGTGAGAGGGAAGGAATAAACAAATATCATTTTAAAAAACTGTCTGCTCAAAAACGTACATCATTAAGACATCTGCTTGACATAGGTAAAGATAGATTTAAGGTATACTTTAATACATTTCACACAGTTATTATTTTTCCTCCATACCAAGATAACTCAGATCCATCCTGCTACAGTTTGTAATCAGCATCATGCAACTTTAAATAGCAATTGATTTATGTTAGACTTTCTGTCCAGATCAGGTCAACTGACCACTATCTAGCAAGCAGTTCTTTGACATGTCCAATAATAATGATTCTGCCAGTTTCATTTCTGGCTATAACACATTAAATTAGCATTATTTTCCTAAGTGATATGACTTTGCATAGTTTTGCGGGGAAGGATCAGATGTTTCCATTCTAGTCAATCTCCTTGCTTACCACCTTCAGTTCTTTCACCTAATTAAATTCTCACTCAGTGCATTCTCTATGTTATGTTTTTAAATATAATCCTCAAATCACATTGTGCTCCCAGGAACCTTTATCTACCCTTTATTTCATGACTTACTGTAATGGTGGGGACAATGTCAATTTGATGCTTCATCCTGGCTTATTTCCTACTTCATTTCTGTAGTCGGCAGATTTTCTTTAATTTTTATCTTTAAACACAACCATTTCCTACCTAAAATGAAAAACATTTTACTACATCGATTCATTCAGAATTATTTTACTTGTCTTTCATTTCTTATTCTAACCTTAACACAAAACAGAAAACTTTTTTTTCCTTCAAAGAATGACCCTTTAGAAATTGACGCTTTTAAAACTACCATCCCGAGCAGAGACATAGGACTGAGTGGCACCTTTCTTGTACATGGATGTGGTTTGATCTTTATTGTCAGTCTGACATCCTGAAGTTTCTGTACTTTGCTCATATTTATTTGATAACTAGCATCTGCTGGCCAGTGCTGTCAAATCAGCCTAAAAAAAATATCTTAATAAACACTTAGCGAATGATACATATGTAACATAACAGAATTATACTTTCGTAATATTTTGTTGCATGTTACACTCATTCATGACCCTGTTGTACAAACTGAAATAAAAAAATAAGTTTTCTAAATTAAAACTAATGGATTTATGAACATTGCCAGCTAAAGACTGTAAAGAGCAACAAAATATTTACCATTCCTTGTAAATGTTTCAGTGACAACGCTTCATTTGTAAAGACATTGAAACATCCAAGTTATATTTCTTACAATAAGCTGTTCTGATAAAAGAAGATAAAGTGAATATACTGAAAGAACTTAATTGTTCAAAAGCCAACTGAGCCACATAATTACACGATTAAAGTAAAAAAAACTGTTGAACTGTACTGCATATGTGCTGTTGCATCTCACCTCTAAAAATAAAAAATAAATTCTAAAGAAAATAATTCTCAGTTAAGTCCAAACATTTAAAAAACAGAACTAAAGGATTCAAATAAATTAAAACACAATTAGAAAACGGAATCAATAATTCAGGAAAACAAAGTGAGCAAGATCAACAGTGAAATATTTTCTAAGAATGACTCATAACAAACAAAGAAACTAACAGTAATGGCTTCAAGCACCATAACTGAGTTAAGGTTTAAATATAAGAGGAGAAAAAAATCACTGTTTCTGTTACAACAAGAAAACTATTTTACAAAATATTTAATAGAGGACAAAGATAAAATGTCACGTTATAAGAATTAGTATGTGTAATAGGTTGCTTTTCTTTATATCCTCAGCTCTATCTTATTACTGACCACAAACCGTTGCTAAGTCACTTTATCAAATTCCTCCACTATTCTTAATTTTTTCCCGGCTCTCTAAGCTTTACAATTATCATGGTATCCTTTTAGCTTCTAAAGCCACTTCTCAGACCATACATTTTGGTTAATTTCAGCCGTGCAAGAGTCTTGAATTTTTTGCTGGAAGCAACACTTAGAAAGTGGGATCTTCATCTTCTTATAAAATTGTCTGCTGCCATCACCAGACTCATAAAAGTCGATATATTTTTGCCTGAGATCTTCAGACAATTCTCTGATTTTTCTTATGATGAATGGTACTGTCTGAACTGCTTCTGTGTGCAGCCTCTTTTTAAGCCCAGTGGCAATCAAGTTGACTCAGAAAAGTTACAAACTTACAGAGGATTTTAAGAAAGTTCTGCTTCACTTACAAAACATAACACTTTACCTTTCAAAAGAATTTATTACTAGTAGATTAAATTGAAATCACATGAATAAAGACATGGTATTGTTTAACATGCTACACTACATTCAGTGAGTTGTACCAACTGTTTTGCAATGTTCACATTACCTTATTTTAATGGTAAGCATGCACATGTGTGCTTTTGTAAAAAAATCATCCATCGCATAATTACCAGCTGACATTGCAGACTTTTGCACTAACAATGATAATAATATTTCATTAGTCAATAATGAAGGCCTCTGAAGTTTATTACTGTACTAACTGTGTTACCCAGCTTTGAGCGGAAAAGTTCAGAAGTCCACAGATGTGAACATATATGCACAGCATTATTTGAAATGGATATAGATAAGTGATATGCTGATGTATTAATGTGAAAAGCGAGGAGTGTGGAGTATTTTCAAATTATATATTCAAATGCCTCTACCTAAGAAGGACATTTGTCCTTTGGACTTTTCAGCATCGTGATCGAAGTAAGTGTGTTGAGGTTGGGGGATATTCTCTCCCTAGATGTTTTAAGTGGCACTAATGAAGAACAGGGTTGAAGGTGGGAGGTCAATTTTCTGTGTCATGACCAGGTGCTGTAGGTCTATGAGGCAGAAAGGATAACCATGATGAGAGCCAAGTACGCTTCTAGGAGTGCCGATATTCAACATTAAAAAACAGAGCCTGCCAATAACTGAGCTTTGCAACTTCTTGGGGCTTTGGAAAACTTTCTCTTTCCTTTACACAATGTAATCACATCTCTTTTTTTCCTGTCTAGGATACCATTCCATCTTCAGTCATCTGTTCATCCTATTCGCTAGTGGTGCTATTCATATACAGTCAACCCTCGTTTATCGCGGTTAATCCGTTCCAGACTCTGCCGCGATAAATGAATTTCCGCGAAGTAGGATTCTTTATTTATAAATCGAATATTTTCGCAGTTAGAGCATAGAAAACCTGTTTACGACCTTCTAAATACAGTAATCCCTCCTCGATCACGGGGGTTGCGTTCCAGACCCCCCCGCAATAGGTGAAAATCCGCGAAGTAGAAACCATATGTTTTTATGGTTATTTTTATATATTTTAAGCCCTTATAAACTCTCCCACACTGTTAACATTATTAGAGCCCTCTAGACATGAAATAACACCCTTTAGTCAAAAGTTTAAACTGTGCTCCATGACAAGACAGAGATGGCAGTTCTTTCTCACAATTAAAAGAATGCAAACATATCTTATCTTCAAAGGAGCACCGTGAAGAGCAGATAATGTCAGAGAGCGCTCGCTAAGAAAAGCAAACATTCAAAAAATCAATACGTGCTTTTAAGTATACAGAAGCACCACGATAAAGCGGCATTTTGTAGAGGAGCGTCCATATCTTCTAGGCAAACAGCCCCCTCTGCTCACACCCCCTCCGTCAGGCAGAGAGAGTGAGAGAGACAGAGAGAAGCAAACAAAACAAGCGCCACGCGGGAAGCATATCTTATAGCATTGAGGAGTTTTAGTTAATATGTAATACATGCTCTAATTGTGTGGCTTCTAAGCCATCCGCCAATAGCGTCCCTTGTATGAAATCAACTGGGCAATCAAACTGAGGAAGCATGTAACCTAAATTAAAAGACCCATTGTCCAGAAAGCGAACTAGCGAAAAATCTGTGATATATATTTAGATATGCTTACATTTAAAATCCGCGATAGAGTGAAGCCGCGAAAGTCGAAGCGCGATATAGCGAGGGATTACTGTATCCCGAAAGCACAAAGCATATAAAGTAGCATAAAATGAGTATAAAAAATTACTAATTTTCATTTATCTATTATATCACAAATTTAGATCAAATCAGTCACTGCATTTTTGAGATTCTGGGGAATTTAATTTTTCTACTGTAAGGAAGGCTTTTCTCCTAAATATTGATATATTAAAATATCCTTTCTTAGTGGATACTTACTGCCCTTGATGTACAGTCCTGCCATATTTCAGTGCTTTTGTTGATAAATGAGTAAGTGCTTGAGTCAGTCAGTCAACCTTGCATTAAACATGAAGATGTTGTACAGTAGTATCTACTGTACACATATTCAATATGGAAAGAGTTCTAGAATGTAAGTTGCATTTTAAGGAAAAGGCTGATCCCTGTTTCAGTATCAATTCCAATTATGAAAACATAATGTGTTTTAGTGAATTAATGTTGTAAAGCGTGGTCCGTGGTGAAGGGTTAATTTTAAATAAGCGCAACTCGCACAGTGCTGGCTCTAATCAGGCACGGGTGAGGTGTGCATGCGCTTCCCTCCAGGAACTGATAGGGTGGGTGCCTACTGAATTGAAAAGGCACATTTAAGTGTGAGCATCAAGCAGGTGCCTCATTAGTTCCTTGGAGGGAGCAGTGTGGCACAGTTGGGAGGGGAGGAAGAAAATAGGAGAGAGAACGGAAACAGTATGTGGAGAGAGCAGAGACAGGCCAGACAGCCCATGTGGAAAAGGCAGCACGATCTTGGGCCTCGCGAAGGAGTGGTATTCCAGGGGCTGGTTCGCCCCACTGAACATGTGTGGAGTGGGTGCAAGCATGGAGGAGTCTTCCCAAGGGACCCAAGGTACAACTGCGGGTGTATGAAGGATGAGAAGGAGGAGAAACAATCCTGTATGGTCTGCCTGGAACCACGTGGTCCCAGTCATCCCAGGTCATCCCAGTCCCAGAATATGAGGTGGCCACATGCAGCAGGGAGAGTGGAGCCAACCTGCACATTCAATAATTGTTGTTGTTATCACAAATGTTCACCTTGATTAAAATTTGGTGGAATGAAAACTAGCAATAATACTGAGACCTAAGACTAAGATAAAGAACCACTTTGCCAACCAATAAAAGTATAGTCAAAACTAAATTGTTGAAGATCTAAATATACACATTTTTGTACAAATATCCAATTTTATATAGTACACACTTGGACTAAGATCACAATGCCAGGATCAAATTTATATTTAATTTAAAGTCCCTAATTTAAAAATTGAATAAACTAATGCAGTACTGTTCATGCACAAATGTCTAAGGATGGCGCATAAATATTGTAAAGATATTTAATTAGAAACAAATATACTTTAGATACCAGTTGTTGCACTAATTACTATAGATAAGAACTACTACAAATAAGAACTTAAGAAAGACTTGTTAAAAAGCAAGTGCTCGCCATCTGGCCTGAGGAAAGGACATGAACCAGCCGGCAGCTGGATTGGAATGGGGGCTGAGTCTGCCTGAGTGGAGTCATTGGGAACGACACACTCACTGGTGCAAGTGACATGTCAAGGGCCATTAGAAATGTATAAAATTGAGTCCCTCTCTCTCGCTCTCCGTGTCTCAGCTGCTCCATTCATGGAGAATGCCATTCCATCCAAGGGCCACGCCGGCCAAGTCGGAATGGATACCAATCAACTTATTAAGACAGACAGCCAACTGGTAGCTTATTATCCAGGTTGTATTAGTACTATTTTGCCAACACTCACATTTGTATTCTACTTATAATTTGAGCATATTTTCTATAATGTATAAATAATCTCTCCTGCCTGTTCTGGTAGTCTATCTAATTGCCTGGGGTTATAGATGTCAAAGAAAGTGGAAGTGTTGAACTATAGTATGATAAGAGTGTGGTATAAGTATGGGATTTTGGGCATTGTGTTATCATCTACGTAAAAAGAGTATCAGAAAATATGGTCACCGTCAAACACTACCACAACAAAACAACAACCACCTGTTATATTTCATGAATTTACAGACCTTATTTGGCTCTAAAATCTAACACAGGATGTAACACAAATTATGGATTATTGAAAAAAGTTTATGCATCGATCATCTATCATTGGCACGCAATCTTCTAGTAGACAGTTCATAAAGAAATCACCTCATTGTTAGCAAACATTTATCTCAGAGAAATTCACTATTATGGACCACACAAACTTCTCCTTTGTTCAGTTTGTCCCCTACTGTCCCCTAACACAGAACCCAGAATTAGCAAAGCTCTTCAAGTTAGCTTCGACTTCATGAAAAAGTTGAGTGTCATCAGAGTTGGTTACTGGGTATAATATATCAACTTGGAAACTCCCACCACCTTTTATCCCTATCCATTCATCCTTCTGAGCAATTATCAATGATGCTGCACACAGACTGACAACTGTGGGATGATTTATACTTCAGTGGGACTTTGAAAAGACAGGGACAGAGTTGGAAAGTTATAATAGTATAATCTGAATGTTTCATTATGAATGTCACATGGACACCAGCATGGATGTGTGCAAAGCACCACACAAAGCCTCACCAAGTACACTGTGCTTATTCACTTTCTGTCAAGTAAGGTCATTTTTCTTAATGTTTACAACTCTTTTAGATAGAGTATTCAAATGCATTATTATTATAATAAATAACTAAAAAGGCTTCTTTATTTAACAGAAATTGATGTAGTAAACACATGGATAGGAATAAATTGTATTCCGTAAGATAGGAGTAAGTGTATTGCACTTATATAAATGTTAAAATAAAAAATAAGATTTATGGTGATGTCTTACACAGCACTAGCAAACAATAAAATACGAGCAGAATAAATTAACTCCATTCAGTTAGTCTAAATGTATCAACCACTCTATATAGGCATTACTGAGAATGTTCTTATATACATGAAAGTTTGCTTTATCAAAATTTTGTGTAATAATTGTGAATAAACACAAACCTTTTAAGAAAATGGTCTTTGATGGATGTGTCAACTAGCATATTAACACACACCTAATCAGCCAGCATGCCATTTTGGTGATGTCTGAAATAGGGGGGTTTGCAGATACTCTTTCAAAGAACACATTTCATTTTTTCCTACAATAAATTACATTATTATACTGCTATAATAATCAACATGCTCATTCATGATTAGGGATGTACAATAACACAATGTTGCCACACTAAAAGTCAAAAAATATCTACACACTAAACATACATATACACAAGTGATTATAAAAGGCATTAAAAGTGTTAACTCCTGGGTTGTTGCCTAATATTAAGTAACTACTTTGATCTATTTTCCAACAGGACTCTCTTTAGATTACTTCAATTTCTGTATTATTTCTCTAAATATATTCCATCGTAGCTAGAAACAAAACATTCATAAGGTGTGGTATAGAGGAAATAATCCAAAAAAGAACATTGGGTACAACCAGCTACAATTTGACATAGTCAACAACATACTCTTTCATCTTTAACAAGGCAGGTAAAAGTAAATGGAGAAAGGTCAAACCACAAAAAATTGCCCAAAAATATATTGTATGCTTATCGTATGAAAGCTCTATCATTTGACATGCTGTAGATATACTGCTTTCCATTTTTGAGGTCAGATGATTAGGATTAAAAAGAAAAATCATCAGGAAACCAGTAGCACCAATCAACAAATACGTATTGTTTCATATTTTTCATACAGTGTTTTTAATATTTATGATGAATTTTTACTTACCAGCTTGAGCCTCTGAGGTGGTATGTGGCTTGTGTCAATAGAACTACGCTTACTTTGGTTACCAAATTTCACTTCAGGCACAGCCAAGGCACACATCACGTGAGCCCATCTGAAACGGTCAAAGAAATGAAATGTACCATCGGTAAAAAAGGTATTTTTAATGCTGCAAGCCATGTTATTGCTGTTTTCAATAACAACAACAAAAATGTTAGGTTCTGCTCCTATATGCTCAGATTTTGTGTCATCAAACATTGTTGTACTCAAGGAACCCAATGCATGCTGTGAAAACATACCCACACTGCCATCACTACTATTTTTCACTATGCAAGATGCATGCAAAGACTCTCGGTGTTTCTGCTGTATACTAGTGTTTCCATTAACATCTATAAAATGAACAGAGTGCTGTGTGAATTTTTTTTGTTTTTGGCAGTCCTTTTGCATTTCTCCTTTTAACAACATTCAAATATTTCTTTCTTGTTTTGTAACCTACTAGAGGAAGAGTACTCGACTTTCTACAGCACAGGGCCACCACTGATTTGTTTACTGACAGTGATAAGAGAAAGAATTTGCACAACATTGAATTCATGGCAAAATTTGAATTCTGCTTCACAAAAAAGTCTACAAAATAAATGGTATTTTCTATATGCTCTTTCCCATATTCAAAAATATGAGAAAATTGATTCTGGTGCAGAACATGGAAAAGGTGCATAGATAGAGAGCAATTACCTGCATGTATTTCAGGGGACCTTCTTTGCTGGTAAATTCCTTTGTTTATGGCCACCAGTGATTCTTTAGAATGATCCTGGCTTGGATCATCTTACAGAGTTAGGAAAAGTGGGCATAAATGCTGTTCCCTCTGACCCACAATGAGTGGAGTGAGGCAGAATTAGTGGCAAGTATGTCCAGGCAGGTAGTGTGGGTAGCAGATAAGAGCACATGGAACTGCAAAGATAGAGCTGCTGAAGTTCGGAGTAGTTGTAGCAACACTGCATGGAAGCAGAGGAAGTAGACCATTTTTGGCAGCATAGTAACCCTAAGGGAGAAATACTGTATATCTTGCTCTCCACATAAAACAACTTTAAAAATCCCACCAGAAATAGTTTCGGTAATCCTCACATTTCATAAGTGTGAATTAGAATGCAAAACAAATTTTAGGAGCAATTAAATAAAACCATATGAGAAATAATACTCCTATCTTTCACTCATCCTTTATTTTATTGAATAGTATAAACTCTCTATATCCATGCAATGTACGAAAATCCCAAGAAGGTTGATTTTACCATCAAATTTACACTCATGCACCTGGTGAACATTGCCAGGTAGTGTGTTTAAACCTTTAATCTTGACTGTTCTACATCTGAATAACAGACACGCAGTTGAGCTGCTGATACTTGCCTACCTGCTTCAAACAGCATTGCTGAGACAGAAGGTGTTGCCAGTAACAGAACAGCCAATTATGTGGGAATGTTGGGTTTTGGGGATGCCTAATAGCATACATTCAGAGCGTTTGTAGTATCAAAGCGCACAAAGCAACAGCATGAAAATAAAAAAATAAAAGCTAGAAATAAAAACTGTAAAAATGCCTCTTTTGTGTTTGACAGGTAGTCTTATAATAACTCAGGAAAAATTGGATCTAAATACTCGACATACAATTTACATTGTAACTGAACCTGTAGTTTCAGACAGGTAGCAGCATTCAGATGAGCACTCTGAGAATCAAAGGTGTTCTCAGTTATTGACCACTAGCAGGATTTTCCTTACACAATATTTTCTGTTTCATTCAATTTTGCATAAATAAGAGACAATAAACATTTTTACAAATGATAATATATATGTGGTTATATAGAATGTAAGAAAATAATTGTGGTGGAATTTCACAGTTTTTGCAATAGCAAAGGAATGAAGATCATACTTGTTCTTACATGAATCAATATACAAGGGAGGACAAAATGTACAGTAAGAAACATCTGACATTCTGTTAATATCAAATACCTAATTAAGGAGTAGGACCACCCTTTCTTTCATGCAGTGAGTATACATGCACACACATAATCATGTTAAGGTGAACAATCCGAATAAGCCAGAAACCCGATTTCTCAATAATCCATGTTTAATGCGTAAGTGATCTACTGCAGATCTTGTGTCAAAAAGCTCAGATGTCATTAGACTGTGCAGAAAAGAGTTAAACATCATCATTAGCCACCGTGAATCAGAAAATAAGCATGATATCTGTAAATCATTTTCTTGTGTTTTATAAATATGCTTAGTAACATTAATGCTTTCTTTATACGTTTCTGTTACTGGAATACATGCAGCAAACTCTTTTCTGCCTGACTGCACGATTTAGCCCTGCAAAGGACCCAGTATATTTTCTTCTTGACTTATACGCAGTGCTCCTGGAACGATAATAACATAGGTATTTTTACTTCAATTAAGTAAGTACTGAGTTAGGTTATTTATTGCTTTAAAAAGTAATCAGACTATAAAACACGCATTACTTTTAACATGTTATCTTACTGCTCTCGAGATTGTATTGCTGAATTTAGCACTGAATGTTCAGCTCATCAACATAAATTTAGTTCTTTCTAAAATACAGATTATTTCAGCCAGGAGAAGGAATAAAGCGATTGCTCCAGAATTTGCCTCTGGAAAAGTATTTTGTGGACACTTCTACCTGTGGCTACTGAATGCGTTTGCAAATCAAATACATGTCCAGGCTGACGGAGTGCAACACACATGCGCAGACTACAAAATCCTTAATAATTCAATTAAGGGTTTACATGGCCAAATAATCGGACTAATCTAGCTCTGATAATCAGGTGTCTCAGAGGCCAATAACCTGATTCCTCTATTCAGAATAAGAGTTTACATGACATTTTAGAAATCAGATTATCATGAATAATCTGGCTATTGAAGTGCATGTAAACATACTAATGGGCATCTTAAATCTTTTATGGAATGCTGCTATATAAGGTCAAACCCAAAAGTAAGTACATCCTATGGAAATGTTAACTTTCTGAACATATTTGAAAGGCAAACAAAAGATTTTCATGCAGACTGTGCCTAGAGAGGTAAAGGCAATACACCTGAACAACAACAATCTTTTCAATCAGTTATTCAACAAAAATATTAATAGATGTAATGGTCTATAGGGAAAAGGTTAGTCCACCTTTGGACTCAGAAGATGTTATTTCACCCTTTAGTAGAAAAGACTGCTCACCGTTCTCACCGACATCAATTTAGTGAAATCTGTGACTACGTCGCCATGTAAAATTTCTTTAGTTGCAGGATGTTTGTGGGTCTTCTTAAATGTACAGCCCTTTTCTAATACCCCCACAACATTTCAGTGGGACTCAAGTCAGATAATTTGTCTTCTACTTCTGTCATGTAGAAAGGTCCATTTCTGGTTCAGGTTCAACTTTCAGACACATGGCCTCACAATCTCCTCAAGCACACTTTAATATGATGCAGAATTCATACTTGACATAGTTTGTTGCCAAACAACTCTATCTTCGATTAATCTTCCCCAAGTACATTATACCAAAAAGTTTCGTCTTTGCTTGTATGTTCAATGGCAAACTGTAGTTTTGCTCTAATATTCTTTTTGGACAACAAAGGATTTTTCCTGGTACACCTTGCCTGCAGGTCAAATTTATGCAATCATTCCTGATTATAGATGCATGCACTTTGATGCCAACTTATCTTCGGATCCCACAATGAAAATCTGACATGTCCTGGAACAATTAGCAGTCATTTGAAATCTCCTCCTGTTGCAGATGACTTTCTGTAAACAGGAATGATTGATTTCAAATAATTTGGCAATCTTTTTATATCCCTTTCCAGAGTCATTGGCATTCACAACCTTGTTTATGAGGTTCTTAGAGAGCTCTTTTGATCCTAGCATGATGACACCACATATGTCAATAGCAAAGAGAATACCAGAGCCTGTGCAAGTTCCACCTGCATACTCTTTAAGAAGGTTTTAGACATTGGCACCTAATATGGAACACCTAATTCTACTTATAAATGAATTAATTTGAAGTAGTGATAAATATGGGGGGTGCTTACTTTTTCCACCTGCATTTGTGTTATTTTAGATTATGTGAATGAATACACCACTTCAATTCATTTGCCATTTGTTCAAGTATATCACTTTTATCTATGTGCATTTTTGGCATCAGGATTTAATGATTCCTTGTTCAAATATGTTGAAAAAGTCAACTCTTTTTTTGGGGTGTACTAACATTTTCATGTGACTATAATTTCCTACCTGTAAATAGTGGGATATGTTACTACTTTTCTAGAAGGTTAATTTCCATTTCTTTGAAGGATGTGGGAGTTTGTCCTTTGTGCTGTTAAACTTACTATAAAAGTTCAACTATATTTAGAGCTGGTGACAGTGGAAGCCTTGGAAGCACTGAGAGCTGATCCGACTGTTTAAGAAACCACTGTTGAATTAGTTTAGCAGTGTATGTGGAGAGTATTATTATCTGGAATTGGGGTACATCATGAAGAATGAATGTTTGCACCATAGGGTGCACCTGATCCTGTAATGACTCACACAAGATGACTGCCCATACCATTATGGACCCTGCATCCTATTTAACAAATGGCAGAGACATAGAGACAATGAGTTAATCCTTTCACCTTCTCCAAACATAAGCCTTTCTGGATGTAAGAAGTATGGTTAAAGAAGACTTATCAGGCCATAATGCCCTTTTTCCTTGCTTAATAGTGCAAGGTTTGTGCACCTGACATCTGGCCATGCATCTTTGTGCACTGGCCTTTGGTACACAGCTGTCCTACCACACACTTCAGCTTTATAATGTTCAAGTGGTACAGTTTTAGTTGAGTCACAGAAATCAGATCATACTTGACACGCACTGTCATCATTTTTCCGAATACTTCCCTTGACACATGAAATAATTTTTACAGTTTTTGTGACCTATGCACCGGAAATTAGGACACTATTCGGCCTCTTTGGAACTCTGTTTGTTGCTTCGTGTTGCTTTGAAAAC
This sequence comes from Polypterus senegalus, assembly GCF_016835505.1. NCBI lineage: Eukaryota > Metazoa > Chordata > Cladistia > Polypteriformes > Polypteridae > Polypterus > Polypterus senegalus. The sequence continues at coordinate 147,510,414 of NC_053160.1, read as the reverse complement.
TCACATAGGGAGTTTTGGAGCATACTGTTCTGTACTTATTCTGTTGCTTTTGTTTGAATGAGTTGTATGTTGTTTCTTAAATTAAAATTTAACATAAAAAGTGGCAATTGTCAGATATTTTTTATAGTTGATATATCCTGCTAATTGTTAATCAGCCCAACATGAATCACCTTTGAATCTACATTTGTGATTTGTTACTTCAAACTAAAACCTCATATGTATTTTCCTTTATTTTGTCCACAATCTGTTATCTTGCGCATTGGTTAAATGTGTAGAACCACCAGAGGTCATGTAGTGAGTCAATGTAAAGATCTGAACCAGCAATTTTGTCACCACCAAACAATGCTACTTACCTTAGTTTTGCTCACTTTTCCAGATGTTCCTATGTATTGCTTATGTATTAAGGTAACATAGTTGGCTTAATTTACTGCATGCTTCCGATACTTTTATACCTTACATTTCTGATTTCCACACCATATAAATCTGGTAAAAGCCTAACAAAGTGGAAATAACAGATAAAACTTTGTGGATATAGGTTAATGCTAAGCATCATTAAAAGGGCCTTACTTGTCATCAGTAGTCTGCTTCAGTGCTCCACCCCTTAAATTGCAGAGACAGCACTCCTGAATAAAAATGAAGCAAATATATTAAACTGAGCTAGTCATACTGCTATTTATTTGAGTAAAACACTTACCCATTATTGGAGTGTCACTGCCACCATAATTGTAAAGCTACAAATCACAAAGCTGTCACTTGTGCTGTTTATGTATTACTTTCAGTAGACTGCATCAAGTTAATGCTGACAAACTGAGGAAAACAGACCCATTTACTGAACATTAATTAAACAAATGCCAATACAACAGAGCTCAAAACCTGTTTCTCACTTTACAGAGCCATTTGTTTTCATTCAGCTTCACTGAAGCCAACAACTGTTGAAACGAAAAAAGTAATATGAGTGTTGGAATAAACAAAAATTACAGCTGCTGCTGCTGCTTCACAACAGATTTGATTAGAGCATCTGAGGTAAGTCCTTTTACAAGAGAAAGTGAGGATCGTCGACAATGAATATTGTAAAGTAAAAAAAAAAACAAAAAAAAAGCTTAATATTAGATTTTCAATAAACTATGAATGCATTATACTGTAACAAAAAGAACACAATGCTTAAGAGTTTGAATCTCTATGATTCTATGCAGCGCATTGTTGCTTTTTTTATCACATAATGTCATATGTCTGAACTGGTGAAGTCTTTCTAGGGATACTGGGAAGAAATGCAACACTTGTTTTCACATTGCAATTTTACAGAAGTGTCTGACAAAGCTGACAGTCATTGGCAGGCAAAGGATCATGTCTCCTGATGTTGCGATCTGGGGTCATCCCAAATGTGCTCTACAGGGTTAAGAATAAGACGGAAAGAAGCTCACACCACCCTTCATTCCTCAGGACAGCTGTGACAACAGATTTGTGTGGCCTAGCATTGTTCTGCTAAGAGCTCAAATGTCTAAGAGGTTTGAGCAAAGGGCATTTGACAGGTTACCTAGCTTTAAGGCCAGTAGCATGAAGCCTATCCTTTACCACTGTGGTGTAAAGGATGCAGGCACTGATGTGTTGATCATGCTCTGAAAGAAAAAATTGCTATTTGAGGTATTAGGAAAGGCATAATAAACTGACTACACATGCCCTTGTCTTCCTAAGGTTTGAATTACATTATTTTCATGACCTGATTGGACGTTGTTTCAAATGGACCTCTCATTGGTTAACATACACTTAAAGAGCGTTTCTGTGAGCAAGCTGTAGTCCCTCACTACAAAAGCTGTAGTGCTGGTTAAAGAGTCTAAAAGAAACTGGCAAAGTTTTGCAAAAGTACACAAGCTTTAAATAGAGTTTTCTTATTGTAGATAAATTTGTGTTTCATTTTTTTTTACCAGTTTATAGCTATAACTGGATAAACAATAACTGTATATTGCTCTGTATTTAAGTGAGGAGCAACAGAGCAAAGATTTAAGCCACACTGTTAGGAATCTTGGCAATTAACTCTTCAGTCATACTGAAGATCAGTTTCAACTAGTAAACTGAGTACAGCGATTCAGGACCAACCTTTGCTTTATCATTTAAAATGAATGTATAAAAAATATTATTATTTGTATTTTACTTCTGCACATTAACAATGGTGTTGTTTTGGTTGAGCTTGCTGCACTATGTTATACAAATAATTACCTGTAATAGCTGAGTGTTCCTTGTGTGGAGAATTCCAAAGCAGAAGAAGCAAATTGAAGGCTACATTCACACTACTAATTATTCTTTTATAAAAATGGATATTGGTCTCTGTTTTCACCTTTTGTCCACACTACCACAGCATTTTTAACCTCACAAAAACCCAGACTTTTAAAAAACTCACCAGAGCCACAATTGTCTGAAAATGTTGCAGTGTGGATGGGTGAAAACATTTTTTTATTTCGTAATCACACACTCTAATCACGCACTTTTGGTTTGTTCTTACTATGCTACCCTTTCTCATTGCAACCTCTCATTTCCTAGTTGGTTACTCTTATGGAAGAAAATCATATTCCAACATAGTGGACACAGAGGAGTTGCTTGCTTACTTATTTGTGTTGCTTACTTGTATCAATCTAAATAGTGTTTTACACAGTTTGAAGGCTGCCTACATGTGCAAAACGCACATCATTTACCAGCTGGTACGGTTTTGCGATGAATCCTGTGACCGGCAGCGTAACTAACTATCCCTTCAAGGAAGACACTACCTGTTCCTGTTACCTCTGATGTGTGCGTGCCCACTGTAAGCGAATGGCTACATTATATGTGTTTTCAGTCATTTTAGTGTGGGTGGAGATACTTCCATAAATAATGTGAAAATGTTAGAATGGATGAAAATTGTTTTAATTTGAAAATACATTTTTTTAAATGAAAATATAATAGTGTGGTCGTAGCCCAAGCTGTCATGGAAGTCAGTCTGTATTGACTGCAATACTGGTACTAAAAGAGATTATGATTAAAATAAAAATGGTCAGCTAAGACGTTTATGAGGTTCAGCAGGGATAACAGTTGCTGTGTGTAATCTCATCACAGCCAGCACTTCTTTTAGGCTGCATACAGGGATGTAAAAGTCATGAGTTGATGAAGGGATCTGACTTTCCTCCATGTACATGTGATGTTCACTGAAACAAAATCACCTTAAAAATGGAACTGACTGGTGCCACTATTGTAACCTCAAAGAGAAAATCTAGAATATCAACTTCCACTGTACAATTTAGGACGTAAGCTGATGATATGGTATGTGTAGTTGTTTTTTGCTTAATAAGGAAATTTCCTTCTGTTACCATAATAGCTAAGTGAATTTGTCTACAGGCTAATCCAGAAGCAGCTCTGAAGGGCCGTTACAGCATTATCTGTGAACATGGAAACATACACTCATTGTGACAGAAGACTTCAATTACTGCAGCTTAAAAAGGTGCTACCAAGACATTTCGAAGAAATGTATATACTGCTTTATTACATTTTTTATTGGTTGGTAAAGTGTAGAATTACACTCTTCCTTTACATTTAATATAATATGCTCAGAGTAACACAATGCTGGAGCTTAACTCTGTAGCACTAGGCACTAATCATACACACATCCCCACACTTACACTGGGCCGGCATGATGTCTAATTAATTTAAAATGCAACATTTTTGGGATGTAGGAGGAAACTGGAGAGCCCTGAGAAACTCTACATAGAAAACAACTGGGAGCACAATTTGAACGTATCTGTGTTAACTACTGAATTACTGCACTGCTTCCTTTAATATCCATTTTGATTGATAGTTTTACTTTTACTCAGGGAAGAATATTAAGAATTCCAATATACTGCTTACATATGGCAAATAAAAATTAATGTTTTAAATATTATGAGTGTTACCATTTTTATATTGTCTAAATACATCAAATGTTAGTTTAGGAACCAAATCAATAGACAAACATGAAAGGCTAGATATACCCCCAGGAAACAAAACTCCTGTGCATAATGAACAGCATGCAAGTTAAATATTCTAAGTAATATGATTCCCTTCAGAAACCATTTAAAGATAGTTGGCATAAAGCTAGAATTTAATTTTTGGGTGTAGAACAAGAACCATAGACATAACACTAAAGCAAAGAGTTCTCAAATGTTATACCTGATTTTTTCAGATACTGATTTTTTTAATTTACTTTAAAAATATGTGCTATTTTGTGTGATATTCATTAATATACATTTTAGGAAACAGTTACCACTGATGCAAGCTTAGCCTATAACCCTATAAAGCAATTCAAAAGTAACTGGACTACTTGATTCATAAGTGCAATTTATAAAACAAAACAAAGTACAAACAAAGACAAACCTAAAAGGAATTATCAAAATTGAGAGTAAAAGTGAAGTCCAAAATTGCTGAGAAGTTTCACTTTAATTAGCATTTCAGAATGCCCATTTAAAACCATGCAAGACAAAGTTGTTGTGAAACTCTCCAGATAAAGAAGATTCATCTAACATTTAAGATATCCAACAAACCCTGGAATCTTGTACCCTGCCATCTAGCTAGGGAGACAAGCACAAATCCCAGATTTATCCTGAAAAGACTGTCCTGAGGAAACCAACATGGACTAGACCAGGCCGGTTTCATGGGTATTGCAGCTGGGTCCCACAATTATGCTGGATCTAAAATTGCTGCATCTTACTTCTCTACTCTGCACATTATTTAAATTCAGTTTCAAGATTTTCATCTTTAATACATCTTTCCCTTCTGACTCTGAGTAAAAGGAAATTTCAAAACATGCATTATCAGTACTTTATCATGTTTCACTGCAGAAGAATAATCAAGGCATCAGTACTTGAAGAGTCAGGTGTTCTTAAAGGAATATCTCAAACAAAAATGACATTTTTTATACGTTACTTACCCCATGTAGTTTGTGGTGATGTCCTAGTAAAAAAATTCATCTCATGTTTTCATATAGAATGGAGAGAAAAAGTTATCAACTACTACATAACAAAACACTAAGGTCTGTATGCCCAGTCTTTCAGAGCAATGTGATTGGTCCATTGGACTTTGGAGTGACTGGTAAGTTTGGCTGTGTGAGTGCAAGGAGGAGTAAAGGTGCAAGCTGAGGGAGTCACCTTCAAAGAAGAAAGGTATAAAACCAGACAGGAGGGGAGAAAGGCATCTCATAAGCAATGACAGAGTCAGAGAAGCAGGCTTATCGGGAACATGCTGGAGAAAGGATGCGCCAGTGAAGAGAGGTTCAGACACACAAGGATACTGAGGAAAGATACTGAAGCACATGTGCAGCAAGAGCAAATGTTTTATAAAATTTTTGTTACTTGCCTTTGAGAGGTACCGTGACTAGTATAATTAAATTCAATAGTAACCAATGCTGTTAAATTGCACATAATGTGAAAAATGTCCATGAAAAAAATAAATCTCACTTCACTTGTGTCATATAGTCCACATAAGTTATCCTGCCTTGTGCTCCAAACAGGCAAAACACAAGACAAGACTCTTGACCAAATAATGATGGGGAGAAGCAGATTTTCAGTTCAAAAAGGCAATCAGATGAGGCTTTAGTTTCTTGTTTATGATGTGCATTAATAATTCTGGAAGTATGTATTTACCATTATTTAATCAAAAAACGTTTTTGCAGGTTTTAAGCATACAACTGGATAACTTCCTTGTGGATTATGCAAGTAGCATGAGATTTCTTTTTTCCATTGATGGTTTTCACATGGTTATCCATTAGTCAGGATTGCTGGCTATTATATCATAATTGTTTATCTCCATTCTGCATGAAAACATGAGATTAAAAATATTTCTGTCATCACTACTAAATATATGGAGTAAGTAACATGGTTGGTGTATTCCTTTAATGATAAACATTTCTATAATAAGTGGAAAAAAACTGTTAAAATTGAAAGAGACATAGAAAATATACCACACACTGAGAGAAAGCTGTGTCAAATATTTTGTATATCAGGAAAACAACAACGCTAAAATGACATAAGCAGATTTGCCATGACCCATGTCAGGACCCGGTACAGAACTGTAATAACAAACCCCTCCTTATCCTCACAACATATCGGTCATTTAACAACAGAACATTATTAACATGACTTATTATTATTATTATTATTATTATTATTATTATTATTATTATTATTATTATGACAAGTTCAACCCAAATGCAAAGCATTACCAGCAGTTTTGCTTTTTTTCATTTCAAACCAAATGCAAAAGATTGCCTGTTTGCATTTTGTAGCACTATAAACCAATTGGAACAAAGCATCTCTTCAACATCATAAACCAAATATATATAAAAATAACAGATCCTATCTTACTGCACTAATTTCTACAGTAATTATTCCTTCGAGCTTTGCCAGTTGCATTATTATCATTAATGGCATGTGTAAAACTCACTTGACATGCAGGCTCCCATTTATTGGACAGATTGCAAGAGTGTTTAGTCTTGCTTGGTACATTGTTGCACATAATAAAGTAAGTAACTTATCATGGATTTTAGACCTCTATCTTTAAAAAAGCTGCTTGGTCAGTCCTGTAGAATAACTGAAATATTACAGAGGTGGGAGACAGTTTTTGTACTGTGGTGGGAAGTGGGGCATCAGAAGCACAGAGCCAAGTTGTATAATGGCTTGTTCCCATTGAGGTCATTATGCATTTCTGCCTTCTGTAGCCCCATGCAGTTGTTGCTGCCATTCTTACTGATATTGTTACCAATGATGCCATTACAAAAAAATGAATTACTGCACAGACCATTCTGGGCTCCCTACAAGCCCAGGGTCCGAGAGAAGTGTCCCTGTTTCCCCCTCCCTGTCTACACTTCTGGGCATAAGCTACAATTACAATGGTTTGATTTTTTTTTTTAACCTTATTTTTATTTTTTGCTGTTTATAATATGTGGAAAAAGAAAATGTCAGTTTGGAATAATACACTTTTATCAGATTCATAGTAGGTAAAGGGCTTAAAGACTCTGTGATAAGTTTAATTCTTGTAACAGCTATGTAGATGATGGTGTTTGCATAGCTAATCACATGCCACAAGGAGCCACTACAACCCACGTTTATGGAAGAGAAAATATAATACAAGAACAATGGAAGACACCGAACAATTAAGCCAAAGTTCCCTGTTATATTAGATAGATAGATAGATAGATAGATAGATAGATAGATAGATAGATAGATAGATAGATAGATAGATAGATAGATAGATAGATACTTTCTTAATCCCAAGGGGAAATTCAAATACTCCAAAAGCAGCATATTGATAAAAAACAATATTAAATTAAAGAGTGAAGAGGTCTCCCTACTACCCTTTGTAATAAATGTGTGACCTCAGGTGTTACCTGGCCCATTCTTCTAAGAGGAGTAGGGAGTCAGAACAGCATAGACAATTGGGGCTGTAAGAAAGAGCTTAAGGAAAATGACCTCAGAGGTACCAGATTCTGGTCATAACCCTAAGAGTTTTAACAAAGATATACCTAAAAAAAGATTCTTACCAGCACCTAAAAGCCCTTCATAGTCATAAAGTCAAACACCTTCGAGTTAGGAGGAATGCTGGACAAATTTCAAGAGGCAGGAGGAAAAGTGGCCAGGCAGAAAGAGAAGATGCTGGGTGTGACAAAAGGAGACTGTTTCAGCATTTTTGTGGTGGGTAACTGTGTGAGATGCTCATCTAAAAGACTGAGGCCATATCAGCTGCAGAAGAAAAAAGACCTTTATTTTCTTACTTTGAATTCAGTTGGTTTGGGCTATGGGATGTCTCAAGAGCTCCTCCTATTGGCTACAGCATATTTGTGGGAAACTTAAGAATGCTGTACTTCATAGGTAGATCCATATTTGTCATATTGCATGTACAGTAGAGTCTCGCTTATTCAACCTTCGCTTATCCAACATTCTGTATTAAATAACATCCCACCACAAAAAAAACAAAAAAAAAACCACATCAATTGGCAACAAGAACTGCAAGTTGTGAACGTGAGCATAGTCTATTTTTTGTTGCTAAGTTCATTTTTTCAGTTAGATTTTTCTGTTTTATTGTAAAACATGATTACAGTGGATTATGTGGCCAGCCCTCTCTGGCGTGTGTGTGTGTGCGCGCCCGCTTGTGTCTCTCTCGCTCGCGTGTGTGTGTGTGCGGCTGTCTCTCTCTCTCTCCCTCTCTCGTGTGCGTGCGTGCGTGCACGCGCGTGCCTGTGTCTCTCTTGCGAATGCGCGCATGTGCGTGCGTGTGTGTGCGTGTGTGCACCTGTGTCTCTCGCGCATGTGCGTGCGTCTCTGTTTCTCTCTCGTGTGCGCGCGCGTGTGTGTGTCTGTCTGTCTGTGTCTCTCTCTCGCGCTATTTCTCTCTTGCTGCACAGGGAATGTACAGGGAAAATGTGCGGAAATCATTGGCGCTCACAAACCGAAAGGGAAACTGGCTCGTTCGTATACCTAGTGTGTGGTCGTAAACAGATGCAAAAGTTTGGTGAACTTTTTGGTCATAACCCAATTTGTACATGTTCAGAGACGTTAATGAACTGAGGTTCCACTGTATTAGGTTCGTAATGTGTAAAATTATAACATAGTTTGACATTTAATAGGCTTTTTCTTAACATCTCCTATTATCCGACATTTTCGCTTATCTGATGTTCTGCCGGCCCGTTTATGTCGGATAAGCGAGACTCTACTGTATATATAATTTGTCTGATATTTGTACTGACATAGTGACAATGATACTTACATGTTTCTGGTAAAGCAGAATATGATTTTTGTTTCAATTAAAAAATATGACATAGACCATTCTTGATCAAAGATTATTGTTACATGATTATTCACACCTCAAATCTGACCAAGCCTGTACCAATGTAGCTAATTCTACATTATCTGGCCTTCCACCTAGTTTGGTATTGTCAGCAAACTAAACCAGCTTATTGATTATATTCTTGTCTTGATCGATTATGTATATTAAAAAGAGCAGCAACAACAGTACTGATCACTGAGGGACATCACTTTTATCATTCAGAAAGCGTTTCCCCTCAATATAACCCTTTGCTTTCTGTATTTGAGCCAATTTTGTACCCACCTACAGACCACACCCTGAATTCCTACATTTTTTATATTTATCACTAACCATTTTATGTTATACCTTATCAAAACAGTCCAAAAAATCAAGATAAATAACATTATATAGCCCTTTCTGATCATATGTTTTGTTGCTTCCACATTTACTGTAATTCCAACATATTAGTGACACACATCCACAAGTTCTGGTGCAACCAATTTTCTTTAGATGTCCCATAACCAGTTAATTGTGCTACTATAAAAGTCCTTCCAGATGAATTCTGATTAAACATAATAATCTCTGGGACGTTAGTAAGCTACTAACTCACAGCTTTTAACCAAAGTTACATCAGAAATCCATCCATTAATCCACCTCTTCCGCTTATACAAGATTGGGTTGCGGGGGCAACAGCTTGAGCAGAGATGCCCAGACTTCCCTCTCCCCGGCCACTACTTCTAGCTCTTCTGGGGGAACCCCGAGGCATTCCCAGACCAGCCGAGACATAGTCCCTCCAGAGTGACCCGGGTCTTCCCCGGGGCCTCCTCCCGGTTAGACGTGCCCGGAACACCTCACCAGGGAGGCGTCCAGGAGGCATCCTGATCAGATGCCCGAGCCACATCATCTGCCTCCTCTTGATACACAGGAGCAGTGGTTCTACTCTGAGCTCCTCCTGGATGACTGAGCTTCTCACCCTATCTTTAAGGGAAAACCCTGACACCCTACGGAGGAAACTCATTTCGGCCACTTGTATTCGTGATCTCGTTCTTTCGGTCACTACCCATAGCTCATGACCATAGGTGAGGGTAGGAACGTAGATCGACTGGTAAACTGAGAGCTTTGCCTTATGGCTCAGCTCCTTTTTCACCACGACAGACAGATGCAGAGCCCGCATCACTGCGGACACCACACTGATCCGCCTGTTGATCTCTCGCTCCATTCTTCCTTCATTCGTGAACAAGACCCCGAGATACTTGAACTCCTCCACTTGGGGCAGGATCTCAAACTCAACCCTGAGAGGGCACTGCACCTTTTTCCGGATGAAGACCATGGTGTCAGATTTGAAGGTGCTGATTTCCATCCCAACCGCCTCACACTTAGCTGTGAACCGATCCAGAGAGAGCTGAAGATCACGGCCTGACAAAGCAAACAGGACAACATCATCTGCAAAAATCAGTGACCCAATCCTGAGCCCACCAAACCGGACCCCCTCAACGCCCTGGCTGCGCCTAGAAATTTTGTCCATAAAAGTTATGAACAGAATCAGAGACAAAGGGCAGCCCTGGTGGAGTCCAACTCTCACCAGAAACAGGTTCGACTTACTGCTGGCAATGCGGACCAAGCTCTGACACAGGCTTTTCAGGGGGTCTGGTACCCCATACTCTAGGAGCACCCGCCACAGTATTCCCAGAGAGACATGGTCGAACACCTTTTCCAAGTCCACAAAGCACATGTACACTGGTTGGGCAAACTCCCATGCACCATCCAGGACCCTGCCAAGGGTTTAGAGCTGGTCCACTGTTCCGCAACTAGGACAAAGAGGTGCAGAGTTGTGTCAACCAAGACAATCCTACAACATCCAGAGCCTTGAGGAACTCCGGGCATATCTCATCCACCCTCAGGGCCATGCCACCAAGGAGTTTTTTGACCAATTTGGTGACCCCAGTCCCAGAGAGGGGAAAGCCCACCTCTGAGTCCCCAGGCTCTGCTTCCTCGTTGAAAGGCATGTTAGTGGGATTGAGGAGGTCTTTAAAGTACTCCCCCCACCGACTCACAATGTCCCGAGTCGAGGCCAGCAGCGCACGATCCCCACCATATACAGTGTTGACACTGCACTGCTTTCCCCCTCTCAGAATCTCCTCGAAGCCGTCTAGAAGTCGTTCCACATGGCCTCCCCAAACTCCTCACACACCTGAGTTTTTGCCTCAGCAACCTCCGAAGCCGCATTCTGCTTGGCCTGCCGGTACCTATTAGCTGCCTCCAGAGTCCCGCAGTTCTTCAGCTTGATGGCATCCATCACCGCCGGTCTCCACCAACGGGTTTGGGGATTGCCGTCATGACAGGCATCGACCACCTTATGGCCACAGCTCCGGCCAGCCGCTTCAACAATAGAGGCACAGAACATGGCCCATTCGGACTCAATGACCCCCACCTCCCTTGAGACGTGGTCAAAGTTCTACCGAACATGGGAGCTGAAGCTACTTCTGACAGGGGACTCTGACAGACGTTCCCAGCAGACCCTCACAATACTTTTGGGCCTACCAGGCCTGACCAGCATCCTCCCCCACCATCGAATCCAACTCATTACCAGGTGGTGATCAGTTGACAGCTCCGCCCCTCTCTTCACCCGAGTGTTCAAGACATGTGGCCGCAAAACCAATGACATGACCACGAAGTCGATCATTGAACTGAGGCCTAGGGTGTCCTGGTGCCAGGTGCACATATGAATACCCCTATGCTTGAACATGGTATTTGTTATGGACAATCCGTGACGAGCACAGAAGTTCAATAGTAAAACATTTTGTACATCAGAAAGATGAAGGAGTATTCAACTAAATCTATTGACAAGAGGTATTCAAAAGCATCAATCAAAGATACGGTATAAAAGTTATAAGGAAATATGATGCAACCACAAATCTGTGCACATGAGGACAGCTAGTCATTTGAGGGTATGAATGAGACATGCATTAGTTAAGCACGGGCCAACAGCCATGACCAAGTTAGAAAAACTGCTTGCATGAGTAACTAAGTATTCCAAACATAAAAAATTGTTTTCCAATTTATAAATATGGGGTAAGAGATTAGAAATCTTCTGATTTTATTTGGTCTACATATAATGTCAGTAAAGTTATAAAATGTTGAAAAGGAAACAAACCGACAGTGTTTACATTTGTAAAGCTGGTGAGGACATCAACTAAAACAGCCAGTGTTATAATTTATGACAACTGAACCTTTACCAAATATTAGCTAAAGCGGTTGTAACTGAAGACTTTTTAAAACAGTTGTTTCTACTACTATTTTACTTTAAGGGATGTGTATTATTTGTTTTCACTTTGATATTAACAAACATTAAGTACCAAATAATTTCAATTAAATGCATAAGGATTCCATATTTTATAATAATAATAAAATACTGCATGATACTCTGAGGGTTAAACTCTTTGAAATAGCCGCTGTTTTATACTAATATGTACATGTATTTGTATGTGAATGTTCACCTTAACATTTTATCACCAGTAATGCTGGATACTTCATCTTCACTCCAAAATAAATGAGATGATTCAGCTGGAGCATCCTATATGAAAAATTCTAGTGCTGGCCTGAGAGCCTCATCTCTCTGAAAAATCACACTGAGCTGTTGAGAAACATGAGTACACATTTAAGATGAAAATTCCAGGCTAGTTTTGGTATCAAGAAAAGGATATTAACTTTACACTTAGACTTTAACAGCATGTAAATCTGCAAATCCTAGTATGTAAGAAAAGTAAGAAAATGTTAGGCAATCTCGAAAAACCTGCTGTTGAGACCACATTTTAGATACAGGATGCTATTCTTATTATCATGACAAAAAAAGATTCCACTAAAAGCTGTACACAGAATCACTGGACTAAATGGAATATCCAACTGTGATGAGCTAAAGAAACTGGCCATTTTTGTGGGTTCATCCAGTTCATTCTAATTTATGTCTTTGAAAATTCTAAAAGGCACTGATAAAGTTAGTCAGGAAAAATTCTCTCAGCTCTGTAATAAATCACATACTCATGAACACTGCCATAATTAAAGGAAAAACATTTAATGTATAAATAGGGGAGATCTTCTACACAAAAGGGAGAATTGAAATGTGGAACAACTTCATTGGATGAGACTGGATGGCAATTTAGCTACTAAGTAACAAAATGAATGAAATGGTCTGAATTGTGTCATTTCATTTGTAACATTACTCATTTTCTTTTTATAACCTTACAAACACTAGATGAAATATATCTCCATTTATCTTTTATCTACACAGTGTACAGATACTGTAAGTTCAGGATTTTGCAAAGCATAGGAAATTGATACCTGCAAGAGAACACGGACAGCTTCCATGGTTTTGAGTATCTTTTTTAATGGTCGAGTAAAATTTTTCAAACTTACATATGTAAAGGATTTTTCTATTAATGCTGTTTGTAATTATGTAAAAAATGCTGTTCCTCACTGTTCTCTCTCAGTCATTCAGTTTGCTCTTTTATACAATGAACAAAAATTGCGTTATAGGACAATAAATTAAACTCAATAAATCAGTAAACAAATGTAGGAAAAGCACAGATACTAGTAATGGTTTAGTTCCTTCTGGCTATAATGCAGTTTTGTTGCAGAATCACACCACAATCATAGGGTATATACATTTTGTACTTGTGGTAACTGCAAGTCGTCAACTATGATCCTGCAACATCTGGATTACGAAGACCCTCACAGGAAGCATCTTACTGTGTGAACTAATAGGAGAACTCCCATTCTTGGCAATGAAAAGACAACCTATAAGCAGCACTTCCTGGTGACATCAGCAGAGCTCTCTCTCTGTCATTCAGCTCCCACCTTAATTCGCTGCAACACCACTACACTTCAACCATACACCGTGCAAATCCTGCTGACTATGCCAAGTGTTTTGTTATAAAATTATACCAAGATCCATCCCAGGCTACACATTTTCACTGTGGTAACTTCCAATAGTCAGCTGTGTAGCCATGATATTTACATTATAAAGTCCCTCCCAGTCACGGGAGTGTGCCGCAGCTGCTGCAAACTCACTAAGATTATGTAAATGAAGTTTGCAAATGAAAAGTGGTTTAATGTGACACAGCCTTTACTGGTTAATACTGGTCTACTTCAAGCACTATTGATTGGCATAGGATATATTTTATATTAATTAAAGGTGACTAAGTCATCTTCATTGATGTTGGGACATGCTTTTTACAGAAAGAAGGAGGCACAGTGTCCTCTCCTACCATTATGATAAAGATTACAGCCTTAAAATGATCACATAGTTCTAGCGTACAAGTTCTGAAGTGTTGAGATATTGGAAAATATTTTGACTCATGGACACCAGTGCAAGTGAAATCTCTGATGCATTACACCCAGCTGTGATTTACTCAGATATACACCAACAATAAATATAATCATCAGCAAAAGCATGCCAACAGTGCCATCTTCAAGCATCTGGGTGACCATCTGCTAAATTTTAAAGGGCAAAGACAGCCTCAGTTTCATAGCAGTGCTTTAACATTCTTTACATGAGTACATCTTATGAAGTATCAACATAAAGCAAGCCTAAATTTTAAAATAACCTCTCTGTTACATGTTCTGCCCTAATTAAATTAATCAAATTCAATGTCACAAAGAAGGACTCATCCCTTGTTCCACAGCCAGAATGGTAACCGCATAGCATTTTCTAAATCCAAAACCTGAGTAATGGACAAGGTCTCTTTCTCCAGAGGCTTTTCCAAAAAGGCATGGAAACATTCCAACAACAGAAAAAGTGTAAAAGTGGAGTCATTTTGGTTATCTTTCACTGTGGTATAAAATACACAAAAAATATTTATTCCAATCAGTATTTTCCGCAAATACGTCAGTAAAAGACTATTTTCTAGAAAAGCATATTTTCCTCTGGAACATTTATAAGAGAAAATTTGGTAATTTGACACTTGTAAATATTTTTGACAGTGATTTTTTCACCATTGACGTTTGGAAATGATCAACAACAGTAAACATTAATTGCTACATTTCACGCCTGCTGGTATGAGCCTTCAACTATTCAGGCACTGTAAATTTTTGCTGCAGGGTCTTTTGTCATATCAAAGCTGACAAATTACCTCTCAAAATAAATGATTTGCACACGGCAAACCTGTTCTGACAACGTATCACAGTGGGAAGTTTGTAAAACGTGGTCTGACTACTAAATATAAGCAAAGGAAGGTAGTTTCATGCAGTCACTGAAAGCTATTATGTTTATAGGGAGCTATTGTATGGGTATTTTTCAAAGATCACTGCTAAAAGGTTCACATTTTTTATATCATTAACATGGATCAGAGCATCTAATATGATTTGGTTAGTCTGTAGAGAAAGAATGTAAGTGCTGTAGAAACTCAAATCAATTCAACATGTTGCATACACAGTATGAGAAAAATGCAACATGTTAACTGAGCACTCTAATTTAATTCTAAGAAAGAGCAACAAAGAGCTACAGAAGTACCCTTCAATAAAAATTTAAAGCAATAAAAGTCAGGTATTGCTCTGCATTACTGAATGCTGTTTGAAAACCAGAGGAGAAGGATGGATGAAGCTGACAGGAAAGTGTCTACTTGTTCCTTGAGACTCTACATATAGCTGATACTTGAAAGGGACTTAGAGAAAAGTGAAGAACTAGTCTGGGCTGCAGCACCCCGACAGAGGGTATCTTCACAACTGTGTGTCACATCTGTGAGTGTTACAGTATAGTGCCGAGATATGGACCCCACTGAGAAAATTTTAAAAAAAGCACCTTTCTTGAAATATATACAAGGATCCAGACGAAGATAGGTTGGAACCCTGCTAGAAGAAGAAAAATGCTTGGAAGTGAACATCACCAACCTATTCAGTGGCCGAAACCATATACATTTTTTTTTTAAATAATTTGATTTTATTCAAGATTTAATTACAGTGTGTGCATAACAAATCAGTAAAAATACAAAACATCTTATTCATATCAAACAACCCTCTCTACCACCTGATCAGACAGCAAATAAAGGAAAACGTTTAAAATGAGATTTAAAAAAAAAGAAAAGAAAAATATGGCAATCACTCTGGTTAAATTTGGTTTAGATTGGCTAACAGTGTCTGATCTTTGTGTAAACATAAATTAGCCTGGAATAGAATCTGGGTAACTTTATCATTCAAAAATAAAATAAGCAATCTAACACAAATAAAGAAAAAAAACTTTTTATCTATTTCAGATTATAAGTGCACATAATTTAGTGCACTTCTCACTCTAAGATGTCACTTTGTGTATGCAAACTGAGAAAGATAAAAGTTAAGAGTAATAGAACATTTTAGTTTTTATTACTCATTCATATTTAGTTTCAGCAATTTTTTAATTGAAAACTATTTAAAAAGCATTTCATATTTCAACATTACCACATAAAAGTGACAGTATAGTGTAGCAATTAGCCCAGAGTCAGTTGAATGTGATCTTTCTCTCTTTTTTCTAGTTACTATGTATCTACTATATTTACTCTAAAGCTAAACTCATTCTGCTTAAATAACCGAGTGTTATTGAAGTATTTGCACTCTCACTGTCACACTTTATTCAAAATCAGTCAGTCAGTCATTATTCAACCCCCTATATCCTAAGACAGGGTCATGGGGGTCTGCTGGAGCCACTCACAGCCAGCACAGGGCACAAGGCAAGAACAAATCCCGGGCAGAGCGTCAACCCACCGCAGGGTACACACACACACCAAGCCTTCACTAGGGACAATTTAGGATCGCCAAAGCACCTAACCTGCATGTCTTTGGACTGTGGAAGGAAACCCATGCAGACACGGGAAGAACATACGAACTCCACGCAGGGAGGACCTGGGTCTCCTAACTTAGCAGCAGTGCCGTGTTGCCCTATTCAAAATCATGAACCACGCTATTGAAAACTTTTCCTCCATACTTTTAATTATTTCCCTGAAAAAACAGAAGTCTGAGCAGAATCCAAAGATAATTATCATGCAATAAAATAAGCAGGTGTAAAGCACCACCCTAGTGGACCTATGGAGAATGTTCATCTCCAAATAAGGGTGATCTACAAACTGTTTACCACAACCAACAAACTACAGAATGGTTTTCACTCTCTTCTCTTCTGCTTCCGTTTTACGATGCAATTAGTGCACTAAAAATATGTTGCAAACCAGAAATCCTTCCCAGTGTGCTCTCAACTTTCTTATTTCCTTATCACAACATAAAAATAAACTTCATCTAGATTGGCTAAAAGAATGAGCTCTCTTAAGCTGCATAATCATTTTTGGTCAGTATTTTCTAATTTCATTAATTACAGAGCTACAAACACTTCCTCTTGACAGCTATCAAGGAGAGCCATTTTCAAGCATGATGAAGCTCACCCTACGGCACAAATTAAAGCTTTTAAAAGTCAATTAATAGAACAGGTAATTTTAAAACCAAATTTCCTTGTAGTGAAAAAGCAATGCATATCAATGTAGCTCAGTCAATTTAAAAATATTTATGATAATTTGTTTGAAATTTTATGTTAAACATTCCTTCACTAAAAAAATTCTAAACTGTTTTGTGCAATGTTATTTTTTACAGTTAATACTGTAGATGATATATATGTATTCTTAATTGGCAAACTTGATATAAATGTTTCTAGAATTAACTAGTGTACATAACAGCCACAAACAGTTTGTAAAAATAAATAAATAAATAGTCTTTCATACCGACAATTTTTTAATTGTTTTAATTTCCAAACCTACTGTAAAAGATCTATAGAATCCAGAACAAGTTAAAAGTTATTTTATTTAAATGACAAGAAGAAATCATGAAAAATATAGACAACTTATATATTTTGTTGTAAACTTGCAGCATTATTATATGATTTATATACATTTATGATGCTACTTCAAAAAACAAAAATAAAATCACATGAATAAAATACAACTGTCATATTTAGTTGATCACTTGCTCACAGTTGTGTATACAAATATGTACATATCATAAGGGTGTCCTGACCACAGATGACATGACTGGAAGTGATCATTCACTCTTAAAAAAAAAAGGTGCCAAGGGTGTTCTTCAGAGCGATGCCACAGGGGAACCATTTTTCATTTCCAAGTTGTTCAATTTCATATTCAAAGAACAAGCTAAGGTTCAACAAGGAACCACACAACCCAGTTAAGAACAATTTAAAACCATTAAAGAATCGTTATTTTTAAGAGTGTTGAATGGGATGAAAAGCTATCATAAAAGTGGTTGGCAAGGGCTTTACTGTCATCAGAAGAACAGTCTAAAGAAAGTAAGAAAGAAAGGAAGGAAGACTTGCTGTACAGAGTCCCAAGATGGCTGATTGAGAACAGGGGGGCAACTTCCTGGGCCTGTGCAGAAATGTATTATTTTTTTTTAATAGCAGCATCAATAACAGTACTGTCAAGAGAGGTGGCAACAACCGTAAGGAGCTTCAGCTTCCTGCTTCTAGTACCCACTGCTTGCCACAGCATAGAAGCAGCCTCCCACCTCAGACAAATTTCAGTTATTCCACAGGGCTGGCCAAGCGGTCATTTTAAAGATGGTGGTCTGATATCCATGAGACTTAAGCATCAATATACCAAGGAAGACTGAACAGTCTTGTAATCCTGTCCATCAAATGAGAGCTTGTGTGCCAACATAATTATGCAGGTTTCATTACTGACTTGACAACTGTGAAAGATCAGTGGTGGATTCTGTGAAAATTGGTAGAGTAAGATAGGCTGTTATTAACTATATTTGTTAAACTGTACATAGTGCTGAAGGGATATTTTGTAGTTCTTTTTTTGCAGTGTTACAACATACCATCTGAAAAACTGTTACATTTGACTTGAAAAGCAAAATAAAAATACACACTGGTAATGTTTTGCATTTGGGATGAAATGTTACTTAGTATTTATTTATCATCTTTTGCATTTGGATTAATGTTACTAATTACTTGTCGATAATATTCTGTTACTAATGTTGTTGTTAAATGGCTAATACGTTATGAGGCTGAGGAAGGGCCCATTAGTATAACTATGCCGCAAGCTCTTACATCTATAATGGCACCCCTGATTGGGGAAGCAGCCTTACTTATTACACTGAGATTTATCTATACACAGCACAGGAAAGCACAAAGGGGTTTACATTTGCTATTTTTGTATTATTTCCACTGTAAAATTTTTCATTTTGGGCTGGGGACATGTCTAGAGTGTCTCCTATTTTTTGATATCAAATAAATACTTCTTGTTATTAATTTATTTGATGCCATCCAAATATGAAATAAATAAAAAAACTTTAGGTAATCTTATTTAATTTTTTTACTCAGCATATATCACTGTGATAGTTCTGATATTAAGCAAAATCACTTACTGCTTTCCAAGCTTCTGTGTTACATCGATTGCAGAACCAGCTAGTATGATGCTCAGCTGAGCAAACCCCGTAACAACCTACAAATTTTAAGAAAAAATAAAATAAATATACAGTATAACACAATGTACATACAAAAAATATAGTATATGTGTTTAGATTGAAATACATATTACTTTACAAGTTATTGCATCCACCAAGAATAACTCACAGGTTTAGGACTTTGTGATAACTGCAGGAGCACCTTAATTTTTTTCCCATGTGCTCCTACTGTTTCATCAAGAGCCTTTTCAACAGTAGCTTATAACACACTAATGACAACCTCATTATTGTATTAATAAGAATGCTATATAGAACTTTAACAGTTTGTTAGGGTTAAATATGCATCAGTTTAATTTCTATTGCAACCTAATTGACACAACCAACTTTTAGGAACAATAACACAGAGACTGACATTCCAGATACCTACCTACACCCCATTTCTGCCTCCAATGATTACAGCATACTATTTTGTATTTCTTCTTCCACACCATCTTCTGCTCCCTTTTAATGTGTTAATACTGAGCTAAAGAAAAACACTACCTGACTCTATGATAAATGTTCAGTAGCCAGGTAATAAGTCTTAATACTAAACTTTACAATTAAAAAAAATATACAGTGGTCCTTGAAAGTTTGTGAACCCTTTAGAATTTTCTATATTTCTGCATAAATATGACCTAAAACATCATCAGATTTTCACTCAATTCCTAAAAGTAGATAAAGAGAAACCAGTTAAGCAAATGAGACAAAAATATTATACTTGGTCATTTATTTATTGAGGAAAATGATAGAATATTACATATTTGTGAGTGGCAAATATATGTGAACCTCTAGGATTAGCAGTTAGTTTGAAGGTGAAATTCAAGTCAGGTGTTTTCAATCAATGGGATTACAATCAGTTGTTCTGTCAAAGTCTGCTCTTCACAACACATGTATCATGGCATGAACAAAAGAGATTTCTGAGGACCTCAGAAAAAGAGTTGTTGATACTCATCAGGCTGGAAAAGGTTACAAAACCATCTCTAAAGAGTTTGGACTCCACCAATCCACAGTCAGACAGATTGTGTACAAATGGAGAACATTCAAGACCATTGTTACCCTCCCCAGGAGTGGTCGACCAACAAAGATCACTCCAAGAGCATGGCTTGTAATAGTTGGCGAGGTCACAAAGGACCCCAGGGTAACTTCTAAGCAACTGAAGGCCTCTCTCACATTGGCTGATGTTCATGTATATGAGTCCACCATCAGGAGAACACTGAACAACAATGGTGTGCATGGCAGGGTTGCAAGGGGAAAGCCACTGCTCTCCAAAAAAAACATTGCTGCTCGTCTGCAGTGTGCTAAAGATCACGTGGACAAACCAGAAGGCTATTGGAAGAATGTTTTGTGGACGGATGAGACCAAAATAGAACTTTTTGGTTTAAATGAAAAGTGTTATGTCTGGAGAAAGGAAAACACTGCATTCCAGCATAAGAACCTTATCCCACCTGTGAAACATGGTGGTGGTAGTATCATGGTTTGGGCCTGTTTTGCTGCATCTGGGCCAGGACGGCTTGCCTTCATTGATGGAACAATGAATTCTGAATTACAGTGGAACCTCGGTTTGCGAGCATAATTCGTTCCGGAAACGTGCTCGCAATCCAAAGCACTAGTATATCAAATCGAATTTCCCCATAAAAAATAATGGAAACTCAGATGATTCATTCCACAACCCAAAACTATTCATATAAAAATGATTATTACAAAATATAAAGTAAAATACATAATACAAATTAACCTGCACTTTACCTTTAAAAAGAATCATGGCTGGTGTGAGTTTCTAAACTCATGTGGGATTCCACCCAACGGGACGACACGCGGAAGAGCGTCCCAAAGCAATCGCAGTCTCCCAGCGCTGTAGCAGTTCGCCATATAAGCGCATCCAAAAATATCGCAGACATGCTATAAGCGCCTGTCGTCAATGGGTCATACAAGGAACATTCTAAAGATCCCGCTACAATAAATAACAGCGCTGTTGCTGTTTCAAGCTGAATAAAGCTGGTGTTAAAGTACTGAGACTCAGCTTCGTGTTTTGGGGAGCAAGATGGGGACTCGCACTTCACAGCGCACACACACACAGTCACAATGCTGTAGTAAACAGTATACGCTCGTACGGATGTTGACTATATGAGTGGGGCACACAGACTCAGACGGAGAATAGGAGACAATTGCCAGAGAGAGAGAGAGACGCGCTGGGTGAGCGAGCGAGATAAGGAGAGAGAGAGAGAGAGAGATGCGCTGGGCGAGCGAGAGATAAGGAGAGAGAGAGAGAGACGCGCTGGGTGAGCGAGCGAGATAAGGAGAGAGAGAGAGACGCGCTGGGCGAGCGAGTGAGTGAGATAAAGAGAGAGACAAAGAGACGCGCTGGGCGAGCGGCGAGATAAGAAGAGAGAGAGAAGAACCATCAGCTCAGTTGTGATCACATGACGCTCAGCAGACAAAGTGTATCCATGCTACTCATATTGCAAGACATTGCTCGTTTATCATGTCAAAATTTATTAAAAATTTTTGCTCGTCTTGCAAAACACTCGTAAACCAAGTTACTCGTAAACCGAGGTTCCACTGTATATCAGAGAATTCTAAAGGAAAATGTCAGGACATCTGTCCATGAACTGAATCTCAAGAGAAGGTGGGTCATGCAGCAAGACAACGACCCTAAGCACACAAGTCAATCTACCAAAGGATGGTTAAAGAAGAATAAAGTTAATGTTTTGGAATGGCCAAGTCAAAGTCCTGACCTTAATACAATCGAAATGTTGTGGAAAGACCTGAATTGAGCAGTTAATGTGAGGAAACCCACCAACATCCCAGAGTTGAAGCTGTTCTGTACGGAAGAATGGGCTAAACTTCCTCTAAGCCGATGTGCAGGAATGATCAAAAGTTACTGGAAACGTTTAGTTGCAGTTATTGCTGCAAAGGGGGGGCACACCAGGTACTGAAAGCAAAGGTTCACATACTTTTGCCACTCACAAATATGATCATTTTCCTTAATAAATAAATGACCAAGTATAATATTTTTGTCTCATTTGATTAACTGGTTTCTCTTTATCTACTTTTAGGACTTGAGTGAAAATCTGATGATGTTTTAGGTCATATTTATGCAGAAATATAGAAAATTCTAAAGGGTTCACAAACTTTCAAGCACCACTGTATATTGTGGTAGCCGGCCCGGACACAGACAGGCGGACACGTCAGTGTCACCCAACCCATGTTTATTTAGCATATTTACAGAAGTGCACAAACCCCAAAGTCCTGGCCACAACAGAATGCCTCACTTCTTCAGGCTGCCTCCACTCCTCTCCACCAAGCCCTCTTCTCTCCCGATTCTAGCCATTGTATGAAGGGAGGCGGCCCCTTTTATGGTCCCCCGGACGTGCTCCAGGTGTGTCCCGGCAATCTTCCACTGACACGCCCCAGTGTGGCAGAAGTGTCGGCTGCATCCCCGGAAGCACTCTGGGTGTCCGTGCTCCTCTTCTCCCAGCACTTCCGGGTGTGGAGGAAGTGCTGAGGTCCAGGGCTCCAAAGGCATAGGAGCGCCCCCTGGCGGTGACCACGGGACCCTACAGGGTGGAGCTTCAAAGCTCTGTACTCATGGCCCCCAAAGGTACCAGGGCCCCACCTGGTCTGGGGAAGGCGCAAGCCCTCCTCCGGTCCTCCTCGGTGTCCCGGCCTGGTCGCCACCCCAGCCATCTCTAACAATATATACTGTATATATATATAATTTTATATATATATATATATATATACTGTATATATACTAGCTGTGTAAGCCTGCGCTGTAAAAAGCCCGGGGTCCTAGAAACTATTGAAATCGTCAGAAAAGAAAGTTGAAATGTAGAGATGTCAGGTAATTGAAAGGAATTACTCTAGGCATCTCTCTCCTAGGAGGATTCATTTTGCCAACGTGCTCACATTGCTTGTGTTATTAGCGGCTAAGTGACTTTGTTTTTCTTCTGAGGTTTTGTTTTGCTGACGTGCTGGCCTCACATGTGTTATTAGTGGGTATGAGAGTTTTCTGTTTCCTCTGAGGTGGAGCCCTTACCCCAAATCCACCTCTCACCTACGGGCTGGACAGACACACACACTTCCAAGCGTAGACATTTAGATATAAGAATACGTGTGCCAAATTTTAACAAAGGTTGGTTTACTTGGAGCCGAGTTGCTTCCTACAGACAAATAGATGGGTCAGACAAACACACAGATAGAAACACAGACTGGACTATCAGAGCAGGTGCATTTTCATATTATATTAACAACATGACCAAAGCAATGATCAAAGATCAAAGCAATTAATAAAGTTCTGCTGATCTGTAAATCGCTATTGAAATGCCAATTTTTCTCAATCAACTCCATTTCACATTTTCTAACCCCAATTTCTTGTTTATTTTTGCATAATGCATATACAGTACTGTATATATGAATCTCTGTTAGTTAAAAATCATAAAAAGTATAATTTTTATTTATGAAATGAAAGGAAACTTGCAAATAAACTACAACAAACCAGGTGGTCCTATTTTTGTTATTTCATCATCCATTGGAAGCTTTTCAAGACAGATAAGCTGGAATGGGATGAAGTGCACTTCTGAAACAGATAAACGTGATACTGCATGCTAGCTGTTTTCCTGATTATTACAACTTGGAGAAAGAAAATTGTTAAGAAAAGCTGAATCAAAACCAGCAGAAAGTCTGAAAAATAAGCTTGCTTTTTGATTCTTATTGCATCACTAAAACATAAATTGATATAACAACTTATTTGGATAGATTAAAATACAAATAAAACAAGCATACTGATAATCACTGTTTAATGTTTCATTCCTATATTCAGAAAAACATTTGACCCACAAAAAAATGCTTCTTTGGAAAAAAGAGAACAATTTTGCAAACGTTTTTTTTAGCTTCAGTAATGCTTGGCAAAATATGTGTATACTCAGAGTCAACAGTGAACAAAGTGAAATGTTCCTATCTTTCAGTTTGCTGAGGCATTCACAAATCAATGGGATGAGTCATCCCCAGCAACCATTCTAGGAAAAATAACCTTTGTAAATAAATCTAAGACAAATGTATTCAATTTCAAAATTGGCTGTGCCATTGAACCCACAGCTTCATGGATACAAAGCCAGAGCTTATCCATTTTGCCAGAAGCCTGATCCTTTTAAAGATGATTCCTACTTTTGTAAACAAGTTCTGCTGTTAATTATTAAACCAACTATTTTGGGCCACTTTATCACACCGCAAAACTGAAATAACAGAGTTTCACAATGCTGATATAAAACAAGTTAGGGCTCATTTATTTCTGTAATTTAGAAATAACACACATTCTGG
The DNA here is from genome assembly GCF_016835505.1 of Polypterus senegalus. Lineage (NCBI taxonomy): Eukaryota > Metazoa > Chordata > Cladistia > Polypteriformes > Polypteridae > Polypterus > Polypterus senegalus. The sequence goes on along the minus strand of NC_053160.1, from coordinate 147,485,832 downwards.
ACACCCAGTCACTAGCAAAAAAAAAGAGAAAAAGAAAAGATTCCAAATAAGTGTGGGTGTTGGCAGAATCATTCACCAAGGAAATGGGAAGTTTATGTAAGGGATGCACCATAAGAGGGAAGTGGTTTATGGAAACTAAAACCACTAAATGATTTCAGACCAAACATAAAATATGTATAATGTTCCCAATGTTGGTCCTAAAAGGGTTCATAAACTCTCTGCATGTGCCTTTTTCCCATCTTTGAACTAATTTATGAGAATGTTTATGCACAGCAGCTCTGCGTATGAAATACAAAATAAAGAACTGTGACTGAAAGCTAAACATTTTTGTAAATTAAGTCCATCAATGAGAGCTACCATTTACCGTTAACTGATAAACACAAATCTGTGGCATTCAAGGTAAATTCAAATTATGTCTTGCTGTGTTAATTGTTTGCAGACATTTTGCCTTTATATTTCTATTTTTCTCAAAATGTTACATCAGATTAGGCCTTTCTAATGGCGTACCGCACTATATAATGCTGGTGTTTGAAGACTTTGCCTTCAAAACAACTTAAGTGCTATGAAAAGGTATTTGCACCCATCCTGGTGTAGTATACTTTTGTGTATATGTCATATAGAATGGCTTCAGATTTTTTAACAAAATGTAATATTAGATAACAGGAACCAGGGTAAAAATATAACAGTGTTAAGGAACATTAGAACACTCTAGACGAGAACAGGCCATTCAGCCCAACAAAGCTCGCCAGTCCTATCCACTTATTTCCTCCAAGAAAACATCAAGTCGAGTTTTGAAAGTCCCTTACGTCTTACTGTCTACCACACTACTTGGTAGCTTATTCCAAGAGTCTATCGTTCTTTGTGTAAAGAAAAACTTCCTAATATTTGTGTGAAATTTACCCTTAACAAGTTTCCAACTGTGTCCCCGTGTTCTTGATGAACTCATTTTAAAATACAAGTCTTGATCCACTGTACTAATTCCCTTCATAATTTTAAACACTTCAATCATATCACCTCTTAATTTTCTTTTGCTTAAACTGTAAAGGCTCAGCTCTTTTAATCTTTCCTCATAATTCAACCCCTGTAGACCTGGAATCAGCCTAGTTGCTCTTCTCTGGACCTTTTCTAGTGCTGCTATGTCCTTTTTGTAGCCTGGAGACCAAAACTGCACACAGTACTCCAGATGAGGCCTCACCAGTGCATTATAAAGGTTGAGCAGAACCTACTTGGACTTGTACTCCACAGATCGTGCTATATAACCTAACATTCTGTTAGCCTTCTTAATGGCTTCTGAACACTGTCTGGAAGTTGATAGTTTAGAGTCCACTATGACTCCTAAATCCTTCTCATGAGGTGTACTGTCGATTTTCCAACCGCCCATTGTGTATTCAAACCTAATATTTTTACTTCCTATGTGTAATACTTTACATTTACTGACATTAAACTTCATCTACCACAAATCTGCCCAAGCCTGTATGCTATCCAAGTCCTTCTGTAATGATATAACGGATTCCAAATTATCTGCTAATCCACCAATCTTGGTATCATCTTCAAACTTAACCAGCTTGTTACTTATATTCCTATCTAAATCATTTTTATATATTAAAAATAGCAGCGGCCCTAGCACTGACACCTGTGGAACACCACTCTTAACATCGGCCAATTCAGAAGAGGTTCCTCACACCACCACCCTCTGCTTTCTGTATCTCAGCCAATTCTGCACTCATCTAAAAACATCACCCTGAACTCCCACTTCTTTTAACTTGATGCCCAACCTTTCATGTGGCACCTTATCAAATGCTTTCTGAAAGTCAAGATAAGTAATATCATATGCTCCACTTTGATCGTATCCTTTTGTTGCCTCATAGAATTCCAATATGTTAGTAAAACACAACCTCCCTCTTCTGAACCCATGCTGACTGTTCAGAATAACTCCTGTCCTTGCCAGGTGTTGCTCAATTTTAACCTTCAATAATTCCTTCCATTAATTTTCCTGTGATGCATGTTAAGCTTACTAGCCTATAGTTGCTTGGATCTGCCAAGTGTTTCTAAATTGCTGTCTAATATATTAAAGTACTAAAGTTAACACAAATATATTTTGCCCTGGTGACAAGATAACTGCCATCTTAGTTATTCACTCAAACAGCTGACCAAAGTTAACTGATAACTAAACACATCCAGACCTGACTGCAGTCAGCACTGCTGAATCTAAACCTCATCAAACTTTATATTGACCCTTACCAATATAATAAAGTACTCACCACAAGGGTTCTAGAAGAACAAGGAATATTCCAGAAGAAATACACAGTTGCTGAAATGTACCAATCAGGAAATGTTACAAAGCCATTTCCAAGGTTCTGGGACTCCACAGTTCCACAGTGAAGGCCATTATCTCCATAAAGAGAATATTTGGAACAGTGGTGACTCTTCCTAGGAAAAGCTGGCCTGACAAAATTTCCCCAAGGGCACAGTGACAACTTGGTCAGGAAGTCATAGAAGATCCCAGAAGAACATCCAAAGAATTGCAGAGCACTTTAGCCTTAACTAAAGTCAGTGCTCATGATTCCACAATCACAGCATGACTGAAAACGGGATTCTTTGGAGAGCAGCAAGGCAAAAACCTTGACAAGAGTAACAGTGGCGCTCATGTTGCATTTGCAAAGAAACACCTGGATAAAGACAAACCAGAATCTTTGGAGGATACAGGTCACCTTATGTCTGATTTAATGCTAATACAATATTTATCAGTAAAAATATCAGACCTACAATAAACATGGAGGTGGAAGTTTAACAGTGTGGAGGATGGTTTGTTGCCTCTGGACCTAGAAAATTGACTGTTTTTGAAGGAACCATGACTTGAGCACTTTAGCAAAGCATTCTAATGAAAAATGTCCAATCACCCATGACCTGAAGTTGAAGCATTATTGGATTACAATGTTATTGTGGTGTTTTGCATTAAGGGTCCCTGCCAATGCAGGATTTGGCATAAAAACTGTGTGTTCAGTCCTGGTGGGTGTGGGTGCAGGTGTGTGCTGCAGGAAAGGTGTGCTGCAGTGGGGTGTTCACTGTAAAAAATGCATATGCAAAAACTAGACAAAAATTTTAAATGGGAGTTGTTTTGCTTTTATTTAGCAAAAATATCTGCCAATGGGGTAAGCAAATATGTACTTGACAAGATTTCTTAAAGTAAGTTAACTAATCCATCCATCATCCAACCTACTATATCCTAACTACAGGGTCACGGGGGTCTACTGGAGCCAATCCCAGCCAACACAGGGTTCAAGGCAGGAAACAAACCCCGGGCAGGATGCCAGCCCAACTCAGGGCACACACACACACACACCCATACACCAAGCACACAGTAGGGACCATTCAGAATCGCCAATGCACCTAACCGGCATGTCTTTGGACTGTGGGAGGAAACCGGAGTACCTGGAGGAAACCCACGCAGACACGGGGAGAACATGCAAACTCCACACAGGAAGGACCCGGGAAGCGGACCTGGATCTCCTAACAGCGTGGCAGCAGCGCTACTCACTGCGCCACTGTGCCGCCCAAGCTAAATAATCACAAATACAAACATTTCAAGCCAATAATTCTTACAATAAGGAAAACAAGATTTACTGCCCTGATATAAATAATTTTCACTTGTGTAGATTTCATTTTTTGTTGTGTTTAATGGGGAAACATGTTGAATGCTTGTTAGTGTTTAGGTGTGATCAGCTCAGCTGTTCCTCATTGACCCTCCAGGGGTCATTAAGCAAATCACCTTCACCTACAAAGGTATAAAAGGACTCTAAGTAGAGAAAAAAGGACAATCAAGATGAAGAAAGGATTAAGAAGGAATGAAAAGGTATCGGGAGAACGAGCCGTCATGTTGGAAAGGAGGCAGAGTGGCTGGTGGCGCCATAAGGGATTTTACTGAGCCTATTTATTTATTAATGAACTGAAACAGCAAAGTACTTTATTTATGTATTTGGATGTTGTTGTAATCAACTGCACCAAGCACTATTGATGCAGCAATTTTGTTGTTTATGTGTAATCATTGCTCTGGACATCCTGGTCCTGTCTCTCAATGTCTAGGCATAAGAAGATGCCAAGGCTGCGGGCAACCCTCTCTCTCTCACAGTGGATTCAGAAGGTATTCACACATCTTCACTTTTTCACATTTTGCTATTTTTCAGCCTTGTGTTAAAATCATTCTAAATTATTTTTTTTCCAACATCAAGTAACACTCAATATACCAAAAACAGAAACCGAAACAAAGAAAAAACAATTTTAGAAATTTTTGCAAATTTATTAAAAAATACAAATCTGAAATATCACATAGACATAATTATGCAGACCTTTTGCTATCTCACTTGGCTTTGATGTGTCTTAGATATATCCCATAATATAAATGATTACTGAGATAATTTCTAAAACCTGTTTGATGTTCACCTGTGATCAATTCAATTGACTGGATAAACTTAGGAAAGGCACAAACCTGTCGAAGTTGATAATGTGTATCAGAGCCAAAACCAAAAACAATGGCATCATAGAAACTGCCAGCAAATCTTAGAGACATAATTGTGTCAAGCGCATTTATGGGGAAGACTATAAACATATCTGCCATATTAAAGGTTCCCAAGAGTACAGCTGTCTTCATAATTTTTAAATTGTATAATTTTGGAAAAATAACAACTCTTCCTAGAAGAATGAGCAATCGTGGGAGAAGGGCTATGGTAAGAGAGGTGACAAAGAACCTGTTGGGTACTCTTGTAGATATCATATAACCTGTGTAGAGATGGGAGAAACTTTCTGATGGACATCCAATTGGGCTTTTTAACAAAGTGGCCAGACAGAAGCCTCTACTCAGTAAAACATACAAGGAAACCTATTGTGAGTTTGTAAAAAGGCACATAAAGGACTCTCAGACTATAAGAAACAAGATTCCCTTGTCTGATGAAATGAATATTAGTGACATGTCTAGAGGAAACCTAACACTGCTCATCACCTGTGTGATTTCATTCCAACAGTAAAGCATGAAGACAGTAGCATCATGCTGTGGGGTTGTTTTTCATCAGCAAGGACTAGGAGACTGAAGAGGGTTGAGGTTGAGCGGAGCAAAGAGCAGAGATATCCTTAATGAAAACCTGCTCCAGAGTACTCTAGACCTCAAAATGACCCAAAGGTCTGCCTTCCAACGGGACAGTGACCCTAAGCACAAAGCAAAGACAACACAGGAGTGACTTACAGACAACTATGAGAATGTCCTTGAGTTGCCCAAATAAAGCATTGACTTTAACTTGAGGGGCACAAAAATCCCCAAATCCCGGTGTGTAAAGCATGTAACATCAAAGTCAAGAAGATTTGAGGCTACATTGCTGCCAAAGGTGCTTCAAGTAAGTACTGAGTAAAAAGGTCTGAATACTTGCGCCAATGTGAAATTTTAGTTTTTACAAATACATGTGCAAATATTTCATTTTAGAAAAGGGCTGAAACATAGCAAAATGTGATAAAGGAAAGCGGTCTGAATACCTTTTGAATTGACTTTGTATATTTATTTTAAATGCTGAGTATGATAAACAGATAATTCTTAACAGATTTCAATTTTTGAAATTGACAAAATCTTAAAAAGAAAAACAGTACTGCAATCAGACTGATTTTTGTGTGGCTTAATTTCAAAAAGGAAATTGTTTAGGTTTTTCTGAGCTATGTGGTATAAAGGACGTTATAATGGCAGTGACTGGTTAAAAAAAGAAAAAGAAAGACTAAAACAAAACTTTTTCAGCTTGCTACACATCAGTCATAGCAATGAAGGAGCCAAAGGTTAACAGGGTTCCGACCCATTGAAGGATGCATTCATACAAACATGTATACTCATATCACTGCAAACATTGGATTCATTACATTTATTTTTATTTTGTTGAATGTTGTTGAGTGAATGTGTTTATTGAAGAGTATTAACAAGAAAATTATTGAAATAACTATGAATGTGGGAATGCTGCTTGACAGAGCAAAACAAATTACTATGTTAGGTTGCATAAAACTCAATGAGCTCTTTCACTGTTCTAGTGGAGTGTAAAATGAGAGATATCTAGTGTATAAGTTGAGGCATATATTGTATGTCTTTATTTATAATGGTGAACAGTCAGGAAGCTGGACAAACCAATTTTCATTGATAAGGAAAGCACCATCTGGGATAATTTTATGGCTTAATTGATTCCTCTATTGCTTTTCTGCACTACAGAAAATAGTAGACTGGGGCTTATACTTGCATGAGCTGTTTCATTAGTGAGTATTACAACCACACTGTAAAGAACATGAACTGGGGAGAGGGTAGTTATCCATGAGCTGTTTCATTGTTGACTTGTTTAGGCGTGTCACACAAGTGTGTCAGGAGCTGTAGATGGACAATATCGATGGAGACCAGCAAAGGTATGCGCTCTCACTTGCCATCTTGCCAAAAGGAGAAGACAACTCTGTCTCTGCAGCTATTTTGAGACAGGCAGTCTGCCTGGACCTGTGCAGATGATGAACTGACTAGGAAGAATTGAAAGTAACAATTATTGTGCCACCTGAAACTACAAAGGTTGCATTGGTTTGTAATCAACACTTACGCCATACTCTGTTTCTTTATAACTCAGGCATATTATATATAACAGAGATATACAGTGCAACTTTCTCTCCGGTTTGTTCTATAGTTCTACGAGGGACATACAAAAAGTTTCCGCACTTTATATTTTCGTTGGGAAACGGTGAAGGCAGGAGTAGTAATTGGTCGTGTCTGAGAGTGTCATGTGAGTAGTTCTGTCTGGCAAGACAGCAGCCCTTGCAGTTTAGTATAAGAGTTGTCACCCCATGGCGAAGATGGTTGCAAAGCTTAAATTGCACCAAAGAGGAACAGCATTCTGTCATATGCTTTCTGTGGGCAGAAGGGGTGCCCTTTGCATGTGTGCTCAGTATGAAGAAAAAATTTCTCTTTCGTAGATTGGATTGAAATGTTTGAAAATGGCCATACTACTGTGACAGGTGCAGAGTGCTCCAGACGTCCTGCTACAGCTACGACCATGAGGGATAAAGAAAGAACCCTGATGTGAAAGCAGCGGTGCATCAGTGGCTACGCGCTCAACCGAAAACATTTTTTGCTGATGCCATTAAAAAAGTTGGTACGATGCTGGGAAAATTGCATCGCAAAGGAAGGTGACCATGTAGAAGAGTGATGCAATTTGTTTTTGAAATTCTTAATAAATAGAATTTAAAAAAAGTGTGGAAACTTTTTGAAGATCCCTCGTATCTCGTTGCCCGACGGCATCAGTATAAGGTGTAGTGTAACATATGCAGGCTAAAACTATGGGAATTGAGATAAAACCAGAACATATCCAAAATTTCCAACAGATACTGCCATTTAAAGAACAATAAGCACCTCGGCTACTGTCCACCCACACCATGGATTCTTCTTACCACAGCGTCCTTTCACAGCCATATAGCTGTATTACCTGTATCTGCATGTCTATTTGTCCATAGTGGCAGTTACTGAAACAAACCTGAAGAACAACACAGCATTTAAGTGGCTAACACATAAACAAAACAGCCAAAAACAACATGATACAAACTGACATTATACTGTATAGTACAGTACATACAGAATAAGCCCAGATATTAACATGAAGTGATCAAAACGAGCGCAGAATTTAACAAATCTCACATGTCTGATTATTTGGTAACACAGGTAAATGCAGGGTGAGTCAAAATTATGTTAACACTAATGTATTATTTTTAGCTCGACCATACCTTTCCAGGTCGGTGGATAGGTCATGGTGGACCATTGCCATGGCCTCCACACTACCCTGATTTGACACCCTGTGATATGTGGTTATGGGGTATGGTGAAGGAGCGTGTGTATAGCAGGAAAGTTCATGATATCAATGACCTGAAGGACAGGATACAGACTGTGGTATCATCTATTCCCTGCAAAATGTGTGTCTGGGCTTTAAATTGTACTGTTGCCCGTTGTTTTATTTTGTGGTGAACATGATGGCGAACAGGTTGAGACATTCCTGTAAATCATCTTGCACATATGAAGTATGTTTTGTGAATAAATTGTTTCCGCCATTCAAATGTTAACATAATTTTGAGACACCCTATATTTAGTTAACAAATCTAAGTAAACAATAGAACAGGAGTTTCCATAGCACATGGTAAGGAGGCAGAAAGCTCCTGTATTTAATTCATGTTTCTCTGCTACCTGTCATAGTGGAACAACAATCTAGGGTTGCCTGGTCCATCAAGGAAGAGAAATGGCTTGGCACTGCAATGACAGCTAGGACCACTAGGTGGAGATTCAGCTTCTTGGCCCCAGAGTTTCCAGAGAGCAGTCATAAACCTAGAAGTGATCTTGTTCTCTGTGGGTAGTCCTTAAGGGTAAACAGTGAAATGTCTCACAGTCTTAATTATTTTTATAAATACAGTACATTGCATAGTTGGGGGCAGCCGGAACATTTGCACTATGCAGGGACTCTTGATATTTACTGAGATCAAATCCTTGTGTGGTTGAAGGGATGATGGATTTTTGACCTGATGCCATGCTCTGTCCTGTAAATGAATGCTTAGTGACACTGAAGTAAATCTACTTGTGTCTATGGGCTGGGGTCTAAAAGGTCCTTGTGGCCAATGTAGAGTTGCGAGTGTCAGGTAGAAATGGGAGAAGAATACAGAGATGAAGAAGATGGGAAAGAAAGGTTGTTCAGTATTTGAGGTGGTTAAGTGCTTCTGGAAACCTACTCTGGAGAAAAGGAGTTAATCACATATTGGTCAAGCCCAAGAGACAGAAAGTTGTTTCTTAGTTTTTTGCTTTTTAATGTTTCTCATTTTTATTCCCTTCCATTGTATTATTAGATTATTAAAACACATACATTTATAAGTAAGGACTGCAATTCCACAAAGCCAACCCAGTGAAAAGAAAAAACAAGCATACAATTCAGTGTAATATTTTCAGGACTTACTGGCATGAACCTGTACACAGCACTTCCTACATGATATTAGTGCACTTAAGCCATCTTCATCCAGAAGTGGGCTAGGAGGACAAGATTCTGCCTTTTCTTCTCCATATGCAAAACATATCTCTGGGATGAGTGGTTTGGTCTTAAATGTCTTTGTTACTGGACAGCGTTTGGTATCCAGCTCTGCTTCCTTTGAATCATTCTCTGATTTGTCTTCTGACTGTAAATAGGAAGAGATGGAATTAATTTGGCATCTACAGCATTGTATTTACATGCTTATTCATTTTCCCAACAGCAGAAAATGACTGCCAAAGACTTTGATATGGAAAATATTAACACAAATTCTAAAAGAAAATAAATGACAGTTTACCAAGACTGCATTTTTCTATTAATGGGTAATCAATGTTTTCTTGGTGATAAAATTAAAGTCAAAGGAAAAAAGTAGAAGGAAAAAAGAAATTAAATCAATTCTAGCAAATTCTGTATTTGTTGCTTAACACTATAGTCTGAATTATCCAAAACTAGTATATTCCTCAAAAAAGGTGTATAAATAAATGAAGCAATCCTCCACTAAATGATATGAATAATAATAATTAAATTGTGATATGATTGGCTCCATAAATACTTTATAGAACTGTTAATTTGGGTGTTTACTTTTTTATAACAAAACAACCAAATATCTGTAAATGCAGAAACAGTTTATTCAAGAATATAAAAAACACATGGAGTTTGTCACTAAAGTACAGTATACTCCTGATTATTTATAATTTAAAAACATCACATTTCAGAGGGTGCTTTCATCACTTAAGGCAAACAGCTTTATAGTGTAGTTTTATAGTGCGCCATTTTATTGCATACAGATGTACATAATTCAGTTTACTCTACAGATGATTTTAAATAGCCATTTAGAACCATCCTACTCTAAGTCGTATAATTAACACAAGAAGACCTTAGAACAAGGATTATCAGAATGACTACAAGGTCTATAAAAATTGTGAAAATCTTTTTTTTTTTTTCTTTAAGGGTGTTGTAAAAAAGCCAAAGAATTCTTCTCATACTACTAAGTCCTGTCAGAGTTTGAGTATCAGATGGTAAATTGATCTTTCAATAGGCAATAAAAATAACTGACTGAGACTTCAACCACCTCAAAAAGCTCATATATGAGCACAAAGGTTGCTACCAGGCATTGATGCACTTCAAGAATACAAGACTGCATAACATAAATTTCTCAATTGAAAAAAAAGGAAAACAATCTTTAATTTCTATTATATCGTGTGCACAAAAAGTTACCGTAAAATGCTTTAATATACTGAATACTAGAAATTACACCATCATTTTTATCTATTTATGCAGCTAAAGTAAAAAACCTGACCAATCCACTGCCACCACTTCATTGGTCAAGCGCCCTGTCTTCAATATAAAAGCTCAGATTGACCTGACTGTGCTTCACTTCTGTGCACATCTCTAATTTTCGGGAAGTATCACAATATTTTAGCAAAAAATACATATATTTTGGATGTTGTGAAAATACGACAGAGCAGCTGACATGTGGATTATGCAACAAGAGTCACTTCTTGAGGTTTTTTAATAGATGTTTTAATATTGTCTGCTGCTGTTAAGCATTTGTTCCCTCTGTTCTATACTAAAGCCCATTATATCAGAAACATGGTTACACTCCGTTCTCCATGAAAACACAAGATTAAAAATTGTTCTTGGCCATTACTACAAACAATGCAAAGTAAGTAACAGATTTAAAGAAAGCCTCATTTTTGGGTGGAGAAAAAGACTTCTTCCAAATACTAAAAGGGAATGGAAAATGTGAAAGTCTGCGAGTGGAAAGCCAAGTGGCTCATTTTAAAGAAACAAGAGAGTCCTGGGTGCTGTTAAATTGAGAGTAGGTAGAAAAATATACGTACTTGGCAATTATATATTTTTGACAAAATGTCTTTTGTCACTTCATGTGGAATATGACTTCCTTCATAATAGATGGCATAATCATGCCAAGTTTGGTTTGACCAGGATTAAGAGATCTGGAGTACATATTGAAAAAATTAACAAAGCCACGCTCTGCTTACTAAACTGTACGAGACTGTAAAAATAAACATTAAAGACAATGGCCAAAAATGGATAAATGTCACATTGTTTATACAATATGTCTTAAAGCTCAGTGTCAGTAGTTTCAAGGTGAAAGTTAACAATAATTTTCAATGATTTTAATGTTAAAGGTAATAAATATCAGTAATGAACATAACTGATTAGTAGACTTTTCAGGCATTTCGTCTTTCTGCATTTCTTTTTGCAAGAGTGGAAGCGACACTATGCAGAAAAGCTGACACAGAAAGAGAAGTTTTCAGCTTACGGTGTTCAGAAATGGACTCTGGACAGCTACTAAAAGAGTTGTCCGTTTAGCTTAAGCTGCAAGGAACTCGCGTGTGAGCCAAATGATGTATATCTGCGGCTGACCACCAGAAGTCCATTGCAGTGCAGATCTTCACATCAAGATGCTTCAGCGTGTGAGTCTGTGGCATTTTACCTGATAATTCGATGAGATTTAAACTGTGGGCAGGTGGAGTGTAGAGATGAGAAAGTGAGGGATGACAGAGAGAGAGAGAGGCCAGATGACATCATCAGAAAGCGCTGCACTCACAGTGATCAGAAACTGTCTCTGTGCAGCTGACTTATACTGACTAATACTACAACTACTACTACTACTACTAATAATAATAATAATAATACAATAATTATAATAATAAATTACATAGATAGATAGATAGATAGATAGATAGATAGATAGATAGATAGATAGATAGATAGATAGATAGATAGATAGATACTTTATTAATCCCAAGGGGAAATTCACATAATCCAGCAGCAGTATACTGATACAAAGAAACAATATTAAATTAAATAGTAATAAAATGAAAAAATTAAAATAAAATTAATGTTGGCATTTACTCTCCCGGGTGGAATTGAAGAGTTGCATAGTGTGGGGGAGGAACGATCTCCTCAGTCTGTCAGTGGAGCAGAACAGTGACAAAAGTCTGTCACTGAAGCTACTCCTCTGCCTGCCTGGAGATGACACTGTTCAGTGGATGCAGTGGATTATTCATGATTGACAGGAGTTTGCTTAGTGCCCGTCGCTCTGCCACAGATGTTAAACTGTCCAACTTTAATCCTACAATAGAGCCTGCCTTCTTAACAAGTTTGTCCAGGCGTGAGGCGTTTCATCTTTATGCTGCCACCCCAGCACACCACCGCGTAGAAGAGGGCACTCGCCACAACCGTCTGGTAGAACATCTGCAGCATCTTACTGCAGATGTTGAAGGATGCCAACCTTCTCAGAAAGTATAGTCTGCTCTGACCTTTCTTACATAGAGCATCAGTATTGGCAGTCCAGTCCAATTTGTCATCCAGCTGCACTCCCAGATATTTAAAGGTCTGCACCCTCTGCACACAGTCACCTCTGATGATCACAGGGTCCATGAGGGGCCTGGGCCTCCTAAAATCCACCACCAGCTCCTTGGTCTTGCTGGTGTTAAGGTGTAAGTGGTTTGAGTCGCACCATTTAACAAAGTCTTTGATTAACTTTCTGTACTCCTCCTCCTGCCCACTCCTGATGCAGCCCACAATAGCAGTGTCATCAGCGAACTTTTGCACGTGGCAGGACTCGAGTCATATTGGAAGTCTGATGTATATAGATTGAACAGGACCGAGAAAGTACAGTCCCCTCGGCGCCCTGTATTGCTGCACACAATGTCAGACCTGCAGTTCCCAAGACGCACATATTGAGGTCTGTCTGTAAGATAGTCCACAATCCATGCCACCAGGTGTGAGTCTACTCCCATCTCAGTCAGCTTGTCTCTAAGGAGCAGAGGTTGGATGGTGTTGAAGGCGCTAGAGAAGTCCAAAAACATAATTCTTACAGCACCACTGCCTCTGTCCAGGTGGGAGAGGGATTGGTGAAGCATATAGATGATGGCATCCTCCGCTCCCACCTTCTCCTGGTATGCGAACTGCAGAGGGTCGAGGGCGTGGCGGACCTGTGGCCTCAGGTGGTGAAGCAGCAGCCGCTCCATGGTCTTCATCAGATGTGACGTCAGAGCAACAGGCGGAAGTCATTCAGCTCACTAGGACGTGATACCTTTGGGACAGGAGTGATACAAGATGGTTTCCAAAGCCTTGGAACTCTTCCCTGTTCCAGGCTCAGGTTAAAGATGCGCTGTAGAGGACTCCCCAGTTCCAACGCACAGGCCTTCAGCAATTGTGGCGATACACCATCTGGACCCACTGCTTTGTTGGCACAAAGTCTTTTCAGCTCTCTGCTCACCTGGGCTGCTGTAATTGTGGGTGGGGATGTCTCACCTATGCTGGTATCAGCAGAAGGATGGTTGGAGGATGCAGTACTCCGAGGTGAGAGTGGGTTACTGTGATCAAACCTATTAAAGAAGTTGTTCATTTGGTTTGCTCTCTCCACGTCTGTCTCGATGGCGGCACCACGCTTCGAGCTGCAGCCAGTGATGATCTTCATCCCATCCCACACTTCCTTCATGCTGTTGTTCTGCAACTTCTGCTCCAGCACTTGAGCTCATTCTTATCACCACCTTTAAAAGCCCTTTTCTTCTGGTTCAAAAGGCCCTTGATGTCACTTGTAACCCATGGCTTGTTGTTAGCATAGCAGCATACTGTTCTTACTGGAACTACAATGTCCATACAGAAGTTGATGTAATCAGTTGTGCATTCAACAGCCTCTTCAATGTTCTCACTATGTGACCCAAGCAATATATCCCAGTCTGTAGTTCCAAAGCAGTCTCTCAGAGCCTGCTCTGCCTCAGGGGACCACTTCCTGAATGAGCATGTAGTTGTTGGTAGCGCCCTCACTCTTGGTTTGTATTGAGGCTGAAGCAGAACCAGGTTATGATCTGCTTTCCCAAGCGCAGGCAGCGGGGTGGCGCTGTATGCGTCTTTAACGTTTGCATACAGTAGGTCGATAGTCCTGTTTGCCCGAGTGTTACAATCCACATACTGGGAGAAGGCAGGTAATGTTTTGTCCAGTGTTACATGGTTAAAGTCTCCAGCGATTAGCACAAGTGCCTCAGGGTGCTGCGCTTGTAACTTAGCAACTGCGGAATGGATGATGTCACTCGCCATCTCGCGTTGCTTGAGGGGATGTAAACAATAACAGCAATCACCTGTCCAAACTCTCTGGGCAAGTAATAGGGGTGCAGACTTACGGCCAACAGTTCGATGTCCCTGCAGCAAGTGGAGATTTTAACGTTTACATGTCCTGAGTTGCACCACTTTGTATTGACATAGAGAGCGAGTCCTCCTCCTTTCTTCTTTCCGCAGGTACTTGCGTCTCTGTCTGCTCTAACTGTGCTAAACCCGGGTAGCTCCACGTTAGCATCTGGGATGATAGACGTTAACCACGATTTACTAAAACACAGCAAGCTGCATTCTCTGTAGGTTCTGACATTTTTCACCAGCACAGCCAGTTTGTCGATCTTATTTGGTAGTGAGTTTACATTTCCCAGAATCACAGAAGGCACTGACGGTTTATAACGCCATTTTCTCTCAAGTTGTCTCGATTTAATCTTATCTTTTATCTTTGCGCTCGGCTGCCCGATATCGTCTTCTTACCTCGTCAGGTAAATAAGGAACCACACCGGCATAAGCATTTCTTCTCAGTGCTTTAAGCTGACTACTTGAATAGGCGATTCTCGGAGTGTAAAAATCCATGTCAAATAGTAAAATAGTAAAAAGTGTCCAGGGAGCAATTCCACATAAAAGAAAGTGGTAGAAGTGATCAGTGAAATAGAGAAAAATAGAGATAAAAAGGTAAAAAGATAAAGTCATATACGGAGCTGCTGGAAAGGCTGCCACTCGGATGCAGCGCCGGAAATGTACAATTACATGTACTGTATGTAGCTTTTTCTCACTACTCAAAGTACTTAAACAGAGGTAAACCACTTCAACCACCACCAATGTTCAAAATCCACCTGAATGATGTGATGGCACTCATTCTTGGGTCTCAATCCCGGTGGTTTGTCATATAGTGGGTGCAGTAATGCACTATCAGAGCATGCTCCCAACCTTACCTTACTTTAGGCTTAAGGCAACAGAGATAGCCAATTACAGACAGTGAATGATACAGGTCCAGAATGACTAGGCCATGGAGAACAATTTACCTAGGACACTGGGATAAACCTTACTTTTTTAGAAAGATGACCAGGGGCATTTTATGACCACACAGAGTCAGGATCGTGATTTAATGTCTCATCCGAAAGGCAGGGTATGATGGTATGGATCGGTTGCACACTCAAAGTTAATCTAGGGAGCCTCTTGAACCCGCTACTGCTGATAACATACCCAAGGGATGAGCCAATGGATGAGGACACTCAAATAAATTAAGGGACAGGTGCATAAAAGTGGCAAAAGAACAAATAGTGTTTGAAAGTGCAGTGCAAATCTCCAATAAATAAATAATCTATACAAATCAAGTGCAGATAGTGGAGGTTAAAACCAAGAAAAAAACAAATCCATCAAATAAATAATCCTTTAAAAACCAAGGTTAAAATCCAAGAGACTGTTAACTGTTTCTTAAAACTCCTGTGTCCCAATGCTGCCTTCTAAAAGCCGATTTCGCCTCAGTTCATCCTGTACGGGATCTGGCAACAGAGGAGACATCCATCTAACAGGTCAAGTCAACCATTCTATCCAGGCTCAGGTCATGATTACTGGACACTCGGCAACTGTACCAAGCTGCATACATCACCCGCCTGTCCCTCAGCACCTGTGGGAGACACTGCATGTTGAGCCGTTCCTACTCCCTGGCGAACACTCAGTAGGAGTGACCCCTCTTCAGCCTCAGGTTCCTCCATATGATGCTCCACTCCAAACTGCCTGTCTCCATTCTATCCTGCATGGGGTCTCACATTCTTTCTCTCTTGTGGCTCCTACCATTTTTCTTTTCCATTTCTTTTAACCTCTGTCCTTCCTTTCTACTCTTGCTCACTCGCTGGCCAGTCTATGTTCTTCCTTTTTCCCTCCTTTTCTCATGCTGGCTCGTTCTCATAGGCCTCTGTGGGTTCAGCGTCTTAAGCACTACAGGAAGCCGATGAAGTAATTGAGACAGACTGCACCCTCCTAAACTATCCTAAACTACTCCACCAACCTCCTGCAACTGTGTGAACACGCACACCAATGGAGATCAAACCAGCCATTAAATTATTTATTTGTTAAAACATGCTCTTGATTGTTATGTCTGCACTGTGGCATTGAGGCATTGGGAACCACAACCCTGCTGGCTTCTTTACCAATGCCTCTTCCAGCAGCAATCCAAGCTTTTCCTAGATGGTGCCCCATCCAAGGACTGGCCAGGGCCAAACATGTTTAGCTTTATGCAGATTACCTATTCTGAAGTGCAGGTGACTATTGGGTCGTGCTGTAAGGAAAACATACTTTTGAGCCAAACATTTCAGGTTAGCAGCTAACCACTGGCATTTCACGAGACTGCAAATCTTTATCTTTGAACTGAGATGCTTCATAGTATGAGTCTGTGGCAATTCTGCAGGCTTGATATGCAAACCAATTTAATCCACACATTCTACATGTGCTTCCTCACAGAATTATTTTTGTTTTATAATAACCCTCATCACAAAAGGCAGAATTAAACTGATGACGATAACCACTATTTAGTATCTAAACCTAAACCTTTCAGCATCTTTTAAAGCATTTGACAAAAATAGAAATCATAATCTTTCCAAAGTACACATTTCATAGCATTCTGTGACCTTTTACATGCTGAATTTGCAACTCTACTTCTTGGCTCCTACCTTTGGGAGGGAAAGTGACAGCAATATTAAACAATCGCTCTATTCACAGCTCAATCTACATGAGAATACTTTCAATGAAACATTTCACACCCAGGTGCAGACAATAAAAAGCCTTTTTACCTTATCAATTAAAAGCATATTTACCTGATAGTATGGCATAAATAGTGTGCAGATAGCACAATAAGGCTTAGTTTTGGCAGCTTTAGCATTGTATTCCCTCTCCGCTTGAAAACTGTGATCTGTGTTTTGCCATAGATGCACAAGGGGTTTGGCCCATGGCTCGCATTCCTGTTCATCGTTTTCAGCCGGTGAAACAGTTGGTATTTCTGCAAGAAAAGACATGAAAGAAAAAAAAGGGTTTTATATGAGAAAAACCAAAATAAATCAGACATGGAGAGCAATCAATAACCAAGTAATCTAGGCATCCATCACTAGCAGTCTATTTAAAAAGAGGTTTGTCACTCACTCTTACAAGAAAGCCTTATAACAAATATGGTTAATAATAAGTTACTACTGGTCCACAGAGAAAAAGCTCTGCAGTTACAGCTGCTATGCACCTACAGGAGCCACTTCACTTTTAATTTACTACACTACCGGGGTTTGACTATAAAAGCCATGAAGGTTATAAATTGATTTTCTGTTCCATTCTAAGCCATACAGTAAGGCATCCTTAAACTGCCTGCACAGCTTATTTGGGAGAAAGGATACTTTGTAGTTTAAGATGACTATTTCAAAGTACTTGTGGAAGACTTGAAAAGAAAAACGATAATCAGCAGTATGGGAACATGGGAAGACACACAACTGTACCATTAGAAACAGTTCTTACCAATCTTAATTACTGTAGATATCGAGCGCTACAAGTTAAATTTACCATATTACAACTGGAGAGCAGGGAAATCATTGGAAAATGTTTTGCCATTTTCATGGCAGTGCTAATATTATTATATATAGTTTAAAACTGAATAAAAGACAATTACAGAATAATGTCAGTTCTATGTAGACTTTGATTAGAAACCAATAAGTTCACATCAGTGTTATGTTGAGCAGAAGTTAAGCTGAGAAAGGAATAATAGTTCAGGAAATGCATAGGCCAAATTTATAGTAATATCCAGCAAAGATCAGAAACCAAGGTTAAATATAAATCGAGCATACAAGCCAGAATGTAATTCAAAGTCGAAGTCTTGGGATATATCAGGAATTTAAAAACCAGAGAGAAACTACACAAGAACAGAGAGATTCTTTCTTTTAAAAAGTTATCCAGAAACTGAGATAAGACAAGATTGCTAGTGCCGGCCTTTAAAAGCTGTCACATTAAACGCATCAAAGGTCTCAACCTCTGGAGTAGCATCTTGAGAAGGTTGTACCTGCAGAGCTCCACTTAATAGCCAATTAGATTACACAATTATGCTTCATAATTACACAGGAAAAACTGTCTATGTCTGACTATGCCCCACAGCACTGAACAACAGTCTCACTAACTGAGACAAAGACACGACTTGCTTGATAGTCGCCATTAATCATGAGTCAGCTAACCCTCTCACAATCCTAATCTTAAACACAATATAAGGATGTTTTATAATATCGAAGCACATGATACTTTTAAATTGGGCTTATTGAGAAAGGAACAAATAAAAAGGCGTCTCGCATAAGATCTCTACCTTTAAATGTTATCTGATGTGTGCAATTTGATTGGCTTCTCAATGGTGTGGAGCTTTGGAGGTCTGCAGATAGACCCTACTGAGCATCTCAACAACAAGACTTACAAAATGGCGACACGCACAGCAATAAATAAATAAATAGCATCCCAAAATAGTCAGATAAGTAAAATAAACTTCAGTACAATAACCATAAAAGAATTAACCAACCCTAAATGTACCTTGGCAACCTGAACAAAGAATAAACCATAAATAAAGCTCATTAAAAATGTGCCCAATGAGAAAAAAAAAATCAACTCAAAACATTACAATTTAGGATTATTTTAACCATGTACTGTATAGCACAATTCATTCACTTCATACATTTCAAAGAGTGCCTTTAACAAACCATTAATACATTTATCTTGTTTTTTCTACTACAATGGTGTATGGCGTCAGGCCCTAGCCCAGTTGAATCAATGCTAGTTCTTCACATGGCATACACATTTACATTATTCATAACGCAGTATACTAACTAAATACTTGCATACTAACTCTTTATACTAACATAACTCACACTAATTTTGTGCAGCCTGGAGAAAACCGTTCAGGCACAGGAAGAACATATAAAATCCAGAGGGGATGAGCCTCCTATCCATCAATGGGAGCACTTTTATATACAGTATATACAGGCTCATTCACACCTGACCCATGTAGACTTACCAATCATAGTAACATTTGTGTCTTCAAGATGTAGGAAGAAACTGGTGAATATATAGGTATTGTGGTATATGGCTGGCCATATATTCCCAGGCCGCTAGATGGAGCCCTCCATGCTGCATGGAGTTGCCCCGAATGCCAGCAGGGAATCATGGACAATGGAGTGTTTATTCACAACCCTGCTGGATACCATGGGGGCCGCCAGAGGATGCTGCAGGGAGGATCAAGGACTATTTTCCCTACAGCCCAGAAGTACGTCGCAGTCACGTGGACAGAAGAAATGACGTACTTCCAGGTTGAAGAAAAAAGCCGTTTTCAATGGACCTGGAAGTGTTGCCAGTCACATGGACAGTGAGAAGAGAAACACTTCCGGGTCAAGAACTATAAAAAGGACTGTGGGAGATCCCAGCATTGGGCCGAGTTGGGAGGAAGGGTGACTGAGCTGCTGGGAGGTGTGGAGGATTAATTATTGTGAATTGTGTATTATTGCGAGTATTGAAAGTATAATGGAGGTGAAGGTGCTTTGTGCACTTTACTATTGTACAAATAAAATAATTTAGACTTTTATCTGGTCTTTTTATCTGCTGTCTGGCGTCTAATCTGAGGGGTCAAGGGGACGACAGTGCCCCCTATCTGTCACAGTGTACTGAACATGCAGTCAGACAGGGCCAGTTCAACACATGAATCTACCAAACGACACAACCACTCTCATTCACACTCTTCCAGTTTAAACTTGCCAATGTAATTAACATTAATATCTTTGTAAGTGGGAGGAAATACATGGAGACAAGGGAATGAACAGAAAATATTTACAGACGCAGAAGCTATGAAGCACCATCAATAAGAGTGCTACCCCATAAAACCCCAGCTAAGTACAAAGTTACAAATTAAATCAATAAAACAGCATATTAATATTCATAATAAGTAAGAGAAGTATAAAATAGACTATTCAAAATAAACATACATTAATAGTGCATGACAGAAAGGTGCCAAATGTACACAATGAAAAATCTAGCAATACATAAGAATGAAAATCATTAACAATAAGCTAAGAAATCATGATGACATGCATAGTTTGACAATTTTCTATCCGTAACGTTCTCCTTTTCATCACACTATATACCCTAGGGGATGATTAAGAAGCTCAGAACCGTAACATCCATCATCTGGTACAAATTTTGTTGAATAGCAGTTACTCATGTGTGTTCTAGAGATCCCATTAACATGGCAAAAGACAAAAAGCACTATCATCCAACAATAGAAAACTCACCCTCAAATCCCCTATGATTACCTGACCAAGACAATTCTACAACAAAACAGCAGACAAGAGCAAGATGTACATTTGGTCCAGCTCAAGTTTAGGCTTGAATAAATATCAAGAGTACAGACATTGATTTTACTCTGCATACACAGTGACCAAATTTGTTCAGCAGTTGCCTTGGCTTGCATATTCCTAATAAATTTCCCCTGAGACACTCCAAGGCACAATGTCATAAGTTGACTAAGCACGTTTAGTCAGGATTAAGTGCAGGAAGAATACTTGTTACAGAAAAAGAAAACACCCTCTGATTGCACTTTTTAAAAATAGCGACCAGCACTCTAGTGAACCAATGAAGATATGCAGTATTCTGAGTACAAGTCAGTCACTTAACATGCTTGTGCTCCAATTGTAATAATCCAAATGAAAGTGAACAGTTGTATTATGGACCTGCACTTTTTTTTGTTCTTTTTACATGAGGAACACATTCCTCACATAAAATGTATTATTATGGGCAAGGCAATACTTTGTCTTTTAGTATCTCTGATCAAATTTGCCAATCCACTATGCAATCCTATCCAGTTTCCAATACTGTCTGCTATAGGTAGCATGCATCGATTGCATCTAGATCAGGGACTCCAGTCCAGGAGGGCTGCAGGTTTTCATTCTAACCATCTTCTTAATTAGTGACCAGTTTTTCCTGCTGATTATTTCTTTTTAATTAACTTGACTCAGGCCCCTTTAGTTGTTTCTTTTTCCTTAATCAGTAGCTATACAATAATGAGACACAAAACAAGACGCCACATCACACAATATCTGAAAATAAAGAAAGGTGTAAGTCTCAGTAAGGACGATCTCTCAACTCACCAAAACACTTTGACAATGTTCTTATGAAAAACAGTTTTGGAAATGTCTGTTGTGGCAGAACGAGAGCAACAAACTGTGGAATTAAATAACAAGATTAATTAACAGCAAGCATCGGCTTCTCATTAAGAAACTGGTTGGAGTTTAAAGCTCCAGTTTAGCTGGTCATCTGTTGGCTCGTTTCACATCTAATTTCTGTTAGGCCGCCATTTTAATGAGGAAACGAATCAATTCAGAGGACTGAATCCTTATAAACAGAGCTATTAAAATGTGAATTAGCATTGAAAACAGGTCACTGATTAGGAAAAGGGTCTGAATGAAAACCTGTAGCCGCTGCGGCCCTCCAGTCCTGGAGTTCGACACCTGTGATCTAGATGGACAGTGAAATGATCCTCTCGTTACTCTACAATTTCCATTGCCACAATAAACTTTTAAACGCCTCTTAGGTATAACTGAACAGTTTGTCAGAATATTTTTGAGACTGTCTGGCAGTCCATTTCCATTTACTCCCTGGACT
The DNA here is from genome assembly GCF_016835505.1 of Polypterus senegalus. Taxonomy (NCBI): domain Eukaryota; kingdom Metazoa; phylum Chordata; class Cladistia; order Polypteriformes; family Polypteridae; genus Polypterus; species Polypterus senegalus. The sequence continues at coordinate 147,464,023 of NC_053160.1, read as the reverse complement.
TTTTCCTAAACATAGACTTTCTTCTAAAAGAAGGCTGTCTGTTTGCTTAATAAGAACATCTATTAATTTAATAAAAAAAAATGAATGTAAAGTTCTACGCACCACTGAAGTTCATGTCAGGTACCAACTACCATGAAATCAAACTTCCTTATAGCCTATCCACCAAGTAAGATCTTGAGTGGGGCTTTATGAACCTGCCTCTCTTTGAAAATAGGTGAAGTCTTTCAGTGATTTGAATTAGGTGTCCCCTGAACAATCTTGCTATGAAAGCCTAGGTCTCCCAGGTCTGATAAAACAATAAGGACACAACAGCCTGACCCAAAGACACCACTAAGTAGTAATTAGTTGGAAGTCCTGCTGTTTCAAGTGAATTCTCAAAACTCAATTCTCAGTGTGATTATAGCCACCACAGGTTGATCACTGCCCAACACACCCCAAGGTATTCTGGTAGTGGATGTGCTATGTGACACCCTTATGTTTGATAATAGTCTTATTTATCGTCATTCCATGACTAGTGCAGAAGTATAAAAGCAATATACTACTCAGGTTAAGGTCAGGAGGTTTTCTGTTTCCTCTGGCCAATTCCACTGGATGAAATCAAACGTTACGCAGAAAAAGTGTTAAATCTGCAAACATCACAAAGCTGAATGGTTGTTTTTCTGAGATTAGTGAAACAAGCCTTTTGCACAGTGAGAAAGCCCACTTCAGAGGATCTTAGTTGTTTTATAAATTTTTATTAAGTTTGCAGCATACCACAACACAGGAGAATATTACTAATAATGTTAATGTGAGCTAAAACAAGAATGAGCAGGTAATCCTGGCTAAACATAAGTATGTCAAATCAACTTTTTTAATATTGTAGTTTATACAATGAGTCTTGTAGCCCAAAATGCAAAAAAACATAATCTAATAATTTCACTGCTGACCTTGATATAAAGATGTAAACAGTGAGGGCCATTTATTATCATCAATAATGTTTTACAAATGGTGGATTTAAGATAAGCTCCAGTACCACTAACCACAAACTGAAATATCATGTCAAAACCACTCAGTAATGTCACCATAGTAAATGTAACTGATAGCTGCACTATAATTTAAATTTACATAAATATCTGTTTTAGCTGGAGGTGTAGGAAGGGATGTTCCTTGACACAGGACTATATTTTTCAAACGATGCAATGGAAGTAATGGAGATTGAGCATATCCTACAGTACCTGATTTGAATAGAACTGGTAACAAGTGGTTAAAAGGGGTCCACGAATGTATGAGTATGGCACTTACTTCAATGATGTGACTAGTGCATTATCTGGATATGTTACTGCAACTAACAAACTATGAATGTTTAAAATACAAGGAAAATAAATGTTTTGTTAAAAAGATGTTGGGACACAAAAATCATAAATGTCTTGGGATATACTTTATATTTTGTCCCACTAGATTAAGGCATTCACCATGTGAGCTCCTTGACTCCACCTCTCTCTTCCCTTTAACCGTAGCCAATGAGAGGCTCTTTCCATTGCTTCTCTTCCTAGGTGAATAAGGGCCTTAGTCTGGGAATGGGTTGCAAAGCCCCTGAAGCCAATATCCACAGTAGAGTGCCTGGCTCTTTATCCAACTTGCAGGCATTGCCTGACCAGTCATGAGTATTTGTTGAGCTTCCTTTCAGGGGCCTCTTCCAAAATGCTCTTCATTTGGGACTGTCAGCTTCAACATCACCATTTGCTTGGCGGCCTAAGACAGGGTGACAAGTTCTGGTTGCAAGTTAATGACAGTGATGTGGCTGGAGAACTTCACCTGTTGTTCAGTGTCCACCAGCAACTTCCAATTTCTTACTGAGCATAAGACTTTTGCTGATGCTTTCCTTGTTTAAATATTGAAATGTACTTACTTAACAGATACCTACTGCCCTACATGTAACATCCGGTCATATTTTGGCAATGTAACTAAACATGAAATAGTGTTTTTCCCGATGAGTGAGTTTAATAAGAATTTAATAGAATTAACTCCTGACTATTATTGTTGTGATCTAGCTAACTGAACATGATAGGACAGTCATTCTACATCAAAGGTTAAATATCTGTTTACAGAACATTACACATAAATATTTCAAAGTGCAAATAAGTACGCACACCCCCTCAGGAGGCGGCCATCACTAAGATACTACATTAGGCTGGAATTTCTACATTTCAGAAATATATTTCAGGCTATGAGAGACCAAACAGGTTAGATAGTAATAGAAGTATTTAATTACTTTATTACCTTGTGGAAAAGGTTTAATTTCCAATTTATTTTAGTGCAGATGTCCATTCTTTAAGACTCTTGATATTATTTATTAGAAAAGTTGTTTAATTAAAAGTAGTAAGAAGGTGCTCTCCTTCAGTAGGTAAATTTGTTTAATATCAAAATGCCATGATAAGTTGATTGACTATTTGTCAAGTTAGATCTGAAGTGGAAGGAAGCGGAAAATTAAGAGCTAGTGATATTTTAAATTAGACCTTGCATGTAAAGTATTTTAAGTTAACTGCATTTAATCATCTATAATCTGTAATCATTTATACTCCTCTGCTTGCATATATGCCCCAATATTGCCAGATTCCACCAGGAGACATAAAAGAATGGAATTACTGTTTTAGATTTTCCTTCTTTGTCTGCTGTCAACCACAACTCACTCCCACACAATCAAAACACTTGCTCAAAGCTTCAGCAACATGAAGGAAATGAGTATTGATAGCTGAACATAAATATAAACATTACACATCATTATAATAAAAGAAAAATTGGAAATATTTATTGTGAAAAAACAAAGCACAATGGATGGGCTCAATGAAACATTCTGTGACATTTTGAGTGAAAGCTCAAGGACGTGTTCTACTTTTGACTGCATTCTGTGCAAAGCGTTGGCAAGAAAACAGCTACATTTCAAAACAAATGGAGCAATATGTGGTGCAGGAAGTGTGGTGGAACTATATAAGGCTATGTAGCAGCAGAAGGGGAGGCAGAGAAGTGATGGAAATTGTATTGTTAAACCTGTTGGCATTTCAGAAGAGAGGGTGTGTATGTGTTACTTTCAGATCATTTTCAATGTGTTGTGGTATTCTAGCATTTACTTGCTACTCTGTCATCACCTCATACTTATCTGCTCATTTTGAAATGCGGATTTAGCAAAGTTTTTGCTTGCTAAAAAGTCAGAAAAATCCAAATAAGATTTATAATGTCTCTGTTCATATGAAATGATTATAATTTAAAGATAGGAAGTGTGTTTTGAAATTTGTATTAATTGCAAAGAATGCCTCAGAATTCAAGGACAAAAGCTTATAATAAAAAATTGGGAGTGTGCACACCTTGACTTTCTCATATACTGAGATAGAGGAAAAGGTCATCAGAACTATTTCTAGTTGCGCAATATTTCTTAAATATCATATCTCTGTTTTTCATCATAACTATCTAATAATATTGATACACAAATATTTATCTCTATTTATAATCAAACTTTGTATTAAAATAATTTCGCACTTAGGTAGGTCAAAAAACGTGGTGGAATTTCATGACTAAATATGCATTACCTAGATTACATGCAAAGTAAAAAGAGGTACTGTCACCTAAAAACATAGAAAAACTGTTAGTATTATATAATATTTGTTGCGATAAATTGCTATAGGTAAAAGTGCAATTACCTAAATTTAAGTATAATAATGATGGCAGAAATGAAAAAAAAATTCATAAGATTAAATGTATTACCACGAACACAATGGAGATGTAGCAGCTTATTATTCCTATTACATCTTTATATTTACATGACATGTTCAATGTTTACATGTTATTGTTAAACTGATGATGTATAAATTAACATAAAATTAGTCATAGTTATTGAAAGAAAATGTGTTATATTGAATACAGTTTTTAATATTGTGTACACATTTATATTTCCATGATACAAAAAATTCGAATGGTTGTTTAAATAAAATACCCCTTCCGGTTGAGTAATTTTTCTCAAATTTCATATCTGTTTGCTTTTTATCATTATAAATATCTATGCAAAATTTGAATAATCTACCTGTAATTATAACCATAATTTACTTGAAAATTTGAGAAAGTATTCAGTTAAAGTACCACTTCCGGCAACTACACTCAACATCTGCAGGAGCCTTCACCAAGCACTGGCCACACGCTCCTTCCCTGAGGCTCACTTTCTCATCTTCCTGCTTCCTCTCTGTCTTACACTGGCTCTATCAGTTCCTGCCCTTCTCTCTCTGTCCTTTTCTTTAACCTCTATTCCTTTTCCTTCTTATTTCGATTTCTTTCCCTGTTCTGATCCCCTCTTGTCCCGTGCAGGCTCCTCTTTATATGGCCTGGTTGAGCACAGGTGTGATACACCACTACCACCAAGTTGTGAATGAGACACCTGACTGATCCGCTTGCCTTTGCACATGTATGTGCGATCAGCCAAGCACCTCAATCAACCCCAGAGCAAAGCACATTCGAGCACACTCACATCTGATTGGAGCCCACACTTACCGGGATGCAATTGTTTACTTAAAAACTACACTGCGCCATTGATCTCTTGTCATAAAGGGCTTCTGGGAGAAATTTTTTAACTACTCGGAGATGGATGGTGTAATATGCAAAACATGTCTGAAAGCAGGATCTTATAATAAATGGACAACAGGGAAAGCAAAGAGCAACTAGAAAAAGAACCATCTCAATTTGAACCTGAAATCTCATATCGATTCAGTTAGAAAACTTAAAAATCAATCAAAAAATATTTTGGAAAAAAAAGATTAACAGAATAAGCAAGAATATGAAGGCAGAAAAGAAAACTTGTGCAGTGAAAACAACAGACCAGTATAAAGTTTTAACAGATAACGTTTTGCTGGCTGTGAAAATAAATTCTTCTGTGTTGGCGGTTCAGGATATTCCTGATCACGTTGCCAAATTAGTGAAAATACCAGACAGTTAGTGATGCTAAATTCAACAATGAACACAAACGTGTTTAATGAAAATAGAGAATTAGCCTACCACACTTTGATAGTCAATGAATCAACTAATATAACATTTTGAAAAATGTTAATTTTATGTATTAAATTAAGGAATGAAAGTGAATCCATTCATAAAACTGTGTCTGCCAGCATAATAACATTAACAGCATGAGACACTGTACCCGTTCCTGAGGCCATTCAACAGTTTTACATGGAAAACAAGTTAGATTTAAACCAGACGGTAATGTTTACCTCAGACGACACATCAGTCATGCAGGGAAAATGAAAAAAAATGTAGCTACTCTTTTGCAGAAGTCCATTCCACACTTATCAGGGCGGCATTGTATGGTACATCATGAGGACATGGATATAGATGATGATGGGTCACTCTGATGAGTGACATTGAATCTTTGCTAATGACTACTTACATAATTGTCTTCAGGTCATCTTTTAAGATGACAAAATTTGATGAAGTCAAATATGCAGTGGGAGATGTGATTACATTTAAACCAATAAATGAGGTTCAAGATACTGATTATAGAAAAATTAGAAACTGTAAAGACATTTTCAGATGTGGTTACATTTGCTAACCGACAGGATCACTTCAAGGAGTTACTTTTATGTTTGGACCTTTGTGACACATTTTGAGGCCTTGAGTATAAGTTGGGTCTTGAAACCCAAAAAATCGAACAAAGCAACCAGGAAGGCGGCTCCCACATGATCCAGGGTGGGCACAGACCTACATCCGGTCCCTCACAGCGTCCCGGCCGGGTCGTTGCCCCTGCATCCCTGACTATATATATATATATATATATATATATATATATATATATATATATATATATATATATATATATATATATACTGTATATATATATATACACTCTTTGGGGTGCGAGCAACTGTTGCTAGGGGTGCCAGAATCCACCAAGGAAGAAAAATCAAAAACATTATTTGTACAAAATCTTAATTTATCTATCCATTCCTAAATAATTAAATGGGCAGGCTATTTCGTATCAGTGCAATACGCTGCTTGTTAAAACAGATGACTCCCGCTCTGTTCAAGTTCTATTTAAATTTTAAATAGAAGGAATTTTTATTTAGTCGACAGAAATATCTTTGGTAGGAAAGTTAAATGTAGGCATCATTGCATACATTTTTCTTCACCATAGAAATGTAAAGAGTAAATTCGCCTTACATTCCAACCAAAGATATTTGTGTCGACCAAATAGAACTTGAAAATATATACTTTTTCGAATAAGATCGCATAATTCAGATCGAGTTGACAGGCACTACATCGAGTCCGCATGCTATTGTGCTTTCGCCTGCGTGCCTCAATGAGTCACCCTCCCCTCGCTCTTACTTTTTTACCGTTCATCTAATGATTACACTGAGTATTGCTTTACCAAAACAATCATTGATGGCGAATAAATCATCCATAATTCATAAAGCTTCAATTGGTGATCTGTCTTTCTGCGTTAACCGCATATTTTTTCATATGTCTCAAACCAAGGGGGTGCGAGGGTAAAATGAATCGGGAAGCGCTGACATATATGTATGTGTGTGTATATATATGTATGTATATATATATATATATATATATATATATATATAAATAGTTTTACTGTGAAATAATGCAAAGAGTGCATAACACGTTTTTAGCCCTAATTTTGGGGTCATCAGGTACACACTCACTGCACCCCTCTCGGGAATCAACCTCGGACGTCGGGCGCTAGAGTGAAGCCTCTTCCATTGTGCCACGCAGTGTGGTTTGTCTGTTTGAGTATGTAGATCAGGGTATATATATATATATATATATATATATATATATATATATATATATATATATATATATATATATATATATATATATATATATATATATATATATATATATATATATATATATATATATATATATATATATATATATATATATATATACCCCCAGAGTTATGAAGTAGTGTGTTAAAGAAGTTATGAAAAAGAAAAGGGAACATTTTAAAAATAACGTAACATGATTGACAATGTAATTGTTTTGTGAGTGTTATGAGTGTTGCTGTCATCAACGACTTGATTATCATTATTTCTTTCAATCAGGTTCGTATTTGTAGGATGTGTTGTGTTCAAGTTACATTCCGTGTTTGTCAATCGTTGTAAAGATAACAGGTTTCATTCATCGATTCGTTTCTTACTGCAGCAATAAACAGCTCATCTTCCTCTTTTTTTGAGACCTGACACACTGCATGCACTGGTTTTCTTTTACACTGTCTTCCTTTAGCGGGACATTGACTTTTTCCACTGTGTGCTTTGTTTCTGCAGTAGCTGCACTTATGAATATGCTTGTATGTGTCAGACACTTCATATTTTTTTGCTGCCTTCTCAATTGTGTAATTCGATTTTTGTTCAGCACTCTTTGGAACTGTTGCTTTTTGTCTGTGCACTGCGTCAGTTCACGTGAGCTGCTCGGTGTACATGTATCGAAGGTTCCCAGCTGTGCTGGTGACATCTCGTGTGATGTCCACGGCTGTATTTAATGTTAGCTAAGACCCGGCACTTAAAAGTTTCTCTCGCAGTTTCACTGAGTTTGTGCCAAACACCACCCTGGCGTAACTCCGCCTCCCACGGCCATCGAGCAGAAGTCTATTATAGTATATGGACGAAAAAATAGGTTCCAGTTATGACCATTACACGTAGAATTTCGAAATGAAACCTGCCCAACTTTTGTAAGTAAGCTGTAAGGAATGAGCCTGCCAAATTTCAGCCTTCTACCTACACGGGAAGTTGGAGAATTAGTGATGAGTCAGTCAGTGAGTCAGTCAGTCAGTGAGGGCTTTGCCTTTTATTAGTATAGATAACTTATAGAAGTCTGAAAAGGTCAGAAGAGAAACTGTTTGAATATTCAGTGAAATTCTGAGTAGAAATAAACTTTTTATAAAAAACGTTATATCTTCCGTCATGCTGTATCCTAACTACAGGGTCACGGGGGTCTGCTGGAGCCAATCCCAGCCAACACAGGGCGCAAGGCAGGAAACAAACCCTGGGCAGGGTGCCAGCCCACCGCAGGGCATGCATGCACACACACACACACACACCAAGCACATGCTAGGGACAATTTAGGATCGCCAATGCACCTAACCTGCATGTCTTTGGACTGTGGGAGGAAACCGGAGCACCCGGAGGAAAACCAAGCAGACATGGGGGAACATGCAAACTCCACACAGGGAGGATCCGGGAAGTGAACCCGGGTCTCCTAAGTGCGAAGCAGCAGCGCTGCCCACTGCGTTACCATGCCGCCCTTTGTTATATAAGCTCAGTTAATGTTTAGAAATTGAACATTAAGTATGCAATACCGTAAATAATAAGATGTGTGATTTTTTGTGCTATATACAGAAATACATTGATAATACTGGCACTCAGAAATTGTTGGTTTTTAGAACTTGTTGCTCACATGAAAAAAAATGTGCATGCACCAGGCTACCCCAGGCTTAGAGGGAACATTGGTTTGCATCTGGAATTCCCTGATCATATGTCCACCCCTGCCACACAGTCACAGTTAACACAAATTACTACCTGCAGTCATATGGAAAGACAAAAATGTGATTATTTACAGTGCCAATAAAAACTGCTCACCCCTTGGAAGTTTTTTTTATGACACTGATCAGCAGAAAAAGACTCTGTAATGTCAAATTGAACATAAATCTAAGCAAAGTAGGCAAATAATATTAAACACAATTAGCATGTAGGTATTCACCCCCTTTAATATGATACAGTACGTCTAAATCATCACTGGTGTAGACAACTTGTTTTGGGGGTCACAAAATTAGTTCACTGGAGATCACCTGTCTTTAGTCAAGGGGTTCTGTTGATTGTAGTATAAATGCCTACTTGTGGTGACGCAGTACTGTGGTCTAACTTACAAAATGAAGATGAAAGAACACTCCAAGCAACTCCGTGAAAAGGTAACGGAAAGCACAAGTTGGGATACAGATAAGTCATTGAATATACCTTGGAGAATTAAAGTAGTCATTATCTTCCTAGAGCAGGCTGTCCACAAAAACTGAGCGATTGTACAAGAAGAAGACTAGTGAGGTTGGTCACCAAGAGACTTTTGAGAACTCTAAATGAGTTACAAAATACAATGAATGACGTTTAAGTGACAAAGCAGACAGCTGTTGGCCAGGTGATATACCAGATACAGCTTTATGGGAGAATGGCAAAGAAAAAAACTCTCGGCCACAGTTTTCCAGAAGATACATGAGAGACTCTGAAGTCAGCTGGAAGAATATTTTATGGTCTAATGAGATCAAAGCTGAACTTTTTTCCTACTAAACTTAACACCATGCCCAAACACTCAAATACACCATTCCCACTGTAAGGTATGGTGTTGGCAGCAAAATGCTGTGGGAGTGCTTCTCTGCTGTCAGGCCCCGGAAGGATTGTGAGGGTCAAGGGTAAAATGGATGCCGCAAAATACACGGAAATCCTGCAAGAAGACATGAATCAATCTACAAGAAACCTGTGCCTGCATTCCAGCAAGGTAACAACTCCAAACATAAGGTGAACTGGCTTAAAAACAACAATGTTAATGTCCTGGAGTGGCTGAGACCAGAAGCCAATCCAATTGAGAATTTGTGGTTGAACATGACAAAGGCTGTTCACTCATGATCACAATGCAACCTGATAGAGCTTGAACAACTTTTATGAAGAAGAATGCATATGATTGCAGTGTCCGGATGCACAATGGTAGTAGACAGAAAGACCTTGGCACACAAAGGTAAGGCTGTTATAACTGCCAGAGGTGAGCGTACTAAATACTGACTGGAAGGGGTAAATACTTATGCAATCAATTATTTTGTGTTTAATTTAGACCACTTGTAGAGATGTATTTTCACTTTGATATTAAACAGTCTTTCTCTGTTGACAAGTATAAAAAGACAAATCCACTGTGATTCAATGTTGTATAATAATAAAATGTGAGAACATCTAAGGGAGCAAATACTTTTTATAGGAATGGTATTATGATGATGTATTCAACTAAATGTATAAACATAGAAGCGTACAAAACATTATAAAGTATATTGTATTTTATTTATATACTGTATTTTTTTAGCTGACAGACTCTTTTGCCAAACTAAACAGTATTTATTTCTTACATTTTACAACTCACTTGTATGTGAAATTTCATTTACTAAGATTTCCTAACTTTCGTCTCTGTAGGCCACAAACTCATTTATTTTCTATTAGGATTTTCAATAGTGATTAGCAATTAAATCAACAAGGCTGGCTGAAGGACCAGACCTGCTTTGCTATGTAGATTTAATCACTGTTATCAACCTTTGCCCAGATCCATAAGTGAAAATATATTGATTTCAAAATTATTTTTGAATTGCTTCCTAGGGATGAATCAATGAGACTAAACATTAGTCCTATAGCCCACAAAAGTATGACCAGCTTCTGCACTATTTCTTCTGATTATTAATAACTTAAATATCAACATATAATACATAAATTCATAAACAAATATGAACAAGGTTTCTTTCTCAGAAGTGTACTACAGTGCTAGAAAGCAATTTTCTTGCTTTCCAACAAACCTTGGATGAACAGACCTGAATGAAATTACTTGCACATATGCAAAATTAAGACATGAAGAGGTCATACGGTGCAGTTAATTTTATGCTTCCAAATAATAAACTGCTTCAACATGTCAACCAGAGTGTTAATAAGAGCAAAGGTTCTTGGAAACAAATTTGGACTGCAACTCCAGTTCTGGAAAGACAGCATTGCTAGGTTGCATGGCATTGTTGCTTCAGCACGGCTTAAAAGGCCACTGTGAAATGCCACTTAAGAAAAGTGTAGTAGACCACAGCTTGCCGGATAAGCAAATATTTGATATTTATGCTTGTGTCTTTGCCTTCAAACGTCACATCCCTGCTATAAATTAATAAACATAAATTCACTTTACACTTTTTTTTTATGACCACTTTTGGACTGACCATTCAGACCTGAAATAAAGTAATAAGTAATAAAATAATTTGGTTGAGAACAGAGAGCTCATTTTCAAGTATTAGCACTGAAGGACTCACCAATTAGCTATTTAGTTACTTATTATACAGTATCAGTGTGCATTTCATGCTCCTCTCCTTGCTTGACTTTTCCTGGATAGCTAAGCTGAAAATGTCCATGTCATAACTGTAAAAGTCTATTCAAAAGAGGAGATGGGTGATATATATATATATCGGAGAGACTGATGAAGAGAGTTTTAGAGTTAAGGGGCCATAACACTGAAGGACCTGCGAGAGCGACAAGCAGTGTAAGGAGCTAGGAGCTGAGTGAGGTAGAGAGGGGCAAGGTTATGTAGGGCTTTGAAGGTGAGAAGCAGAATCTTGAATTTAATCCTTGATGGAATCGCTAACCAGTGAAGCTGGGAGAGAACCGGGGAGATGTGGGCAGAACGCTTTGTGTGGGTGTGGACTCTGGCAGCGGAGTTCTGAATGCTATGACTCATTGTAAAATTAACACAGATCATGACACATACTACTTTATAATTGCAGCATCTTGCGGAGGACATATAATTTAATAATGTTTTTTAGCACATATAGCAGACTAATATTTTGCATGGACAGACCTATTGACCAGCAGGTTTGTTCTGATTACAATCACCACAACTACAATCCCCTCTCCTGCACTCCTCCTAGGCAAGCTTTGTTTTCCTCCACTCCTGACTCTAACTCCCTGATTGCTCCTCCAATTCCCAGATTGCCCTGATGGTATGCACATGGGTGATCCACCCAAAGGATGCCCCCAGCAAGCCCCTGAAGTATACAGCCTCAATAGGCAATCTCCACTGTCCTTCCAGCCTACAGTCAGGACGTCCATCCATCTGTGTCCTCCGTCCATTATATGGGTCCTTCTGGTAGATGAGGAACCACCCAACCTGGTCAGAAAGCCAGTTCATCTCTTCCTTCCTTTACAATGCTAAAATTGCAGCAGGTATCTCATTTGCCTGATTATTAGAAAGATATTGCTTATATAAGTATGAAGACAAAATCTTCACCAGTAATGTTAAGAAATCTTCATAAATACATACAAAACATAAGTACTTTTTTGTGCAAATCAATTGATTGACCTGGAAGAAAACAAAAACTGGAAAATAATAGAATTTTTATTTTTGTTTAATTGAGTCAGTGCAAGATTTAGCTGGGAAATAAAAAAATAACAGTTACCCACTGCAGTCGCCAATTGACCAATTTAAGCAGGCAGCATCGAAATGACAATTCACTGGAAGTAGCCCTTCCCATTATTTAATTCTGCTTTGCATTATGCTGTGGCACTCTTTGCCAATACAACTGGGAGTTGTGGCTACCAAATAATGCAGACATTTCGTAAGCTGTAATAAATTTGAGAAAGACTATGGGCCGTGGTAAGCAGTTAGACTGGGCTAAGTGATCTTACACAACTCCCCATATTGTTCATTTTCTTCTGGAAGTTTTTCTGAAATTCTGCAGTGTGGAATTTTTCTTAACCATCTCCTCTGTTGCCAACTGAAAATATATTATGATAGTCTAATTTATGTTTACTTAACTATGGGAGATTAAAGCAGTATTACTATGAAATTTATTTTAATTCAGCATGTCTTTCATGTACAGTATATATATATATCTGTTATTATTTTATATTTATAAATCTGTGCATGAACTCTGAGCCTATTTTCTCAGAAACACAAAGAAAGAATAAACAGAATTGAATATTAGAGATGGCACCATTACTTCTGTGTTTGCAGAGGAGACAATTGGTGCCTCAGGCCAATGAGTTGCATATTTTTAAACAATAGTTATACAAGTAATTTGCACCATGGGCATGAAATATAAATGTTGATATAAATGAGCTTGACTATGTAGAACAAAGAAGGGTCTTTCTGATTACACATGCATCTGACATAATGTTCAAAGTACAGCTCCAAAGTTCAAAGTGGAAGACACACTATTCCACGAATAAAGCCCAATTAAGCAGATGAACAAAAGGTGCTCTGCTTTCACTATTATTGCACTCATAAATTATGGCAATTAAGGAGTATGGAAGATGCTGTGAAAATAAGGAAGCAAGCTACTGAAGAACATAAAGTTTGTTGATAACAATGTCCTTGTGGCATATTCTTATCAAAGACTGCAGTGACTGATTAAATTAATTTCAGATCAGAGGTATAATGCAAAGATAAATACAGTGTGTTAATTTGTATGAGATTGCAAGTGAAAAAGCTAAGCAGTTGTGTAGGAGGATGAATGGTCAAGTAGGTGTTTTATTAGTTATATACACTAATTTCATAGAAATATTGAAGTTTAAAACACAAAGACAAGAAAAAGTTCATAATTGCAATTTATAAAAATGCATCCCACAAGAGAGCTATTAATATAAAGTAGAAAAAGGGAGCTTAAGAACAAGATCATTAAGACACTTGTGTGCAGTGTACCATTATACAGTTCAGAGACACAGATGCTTGGAAATAAAGAAACGGGGAGGTCAAACAAAGGTTAAGACAGAAAGTTTCAAAATAAAATTCTAGGCAAAAAAGAACTGATTAGGACATATTTTAAAAAGAGAAAGTCCACTAAGAAAACTCCAGGGAATTTGAAAAAGAAAGAGACTGTGCTCTAGCATGTAGGAAAAGGCAGAAGACAAAAATAAAATTCTGCAAATGGCAGAAGAAAAAAAAACATTAGCAGTTCAGCTCGGTCACCACATAAGCAAGCCCACCTACTTTGCAGAACCTAAGCTAAAACTGTCAAAAAAGAGTGGGAGATGGATGAAATCAAAAAAGAAATATACAAAGGGCCGAAGCTGAGTGAGAAAACCAGAAGTAAAACTCTAAATTGAAGTCAAAAGTTGCAGCCAAAAAGTCTATTATCAAGAGATACTGAACCAAAGAAAATTTCACATAAAGTTTTAAATCAAAATTCACAATCTCGGGTGACTAGGAAATGCACGGTGCTAAAACTTTTATCCTGTCACAGAAAAGGCATCACAAGTTGTGCACGTTTGGGTCAGTTAAAAAGCAACATCATTGACACTGTAAACATAATGGCACTGAAAAAAAACGACTGGAAAATACTTAATCTAAAGCCTTCAGGACATATGTTTGTAAAGTCACTGTTACCGTACAATCTCAGTAATTTTTATTATGGACTAGCAAAATACCCGCGCTTCGCAGCAGCAAAGTACTGGCTTAAAATTTTTATTACGAAGAAAATGAAACCTTTTTAAACTGAGGGAAAATATACCAATAATTATTTGTTAAGGATGTCTTTGTATACCACATTTTGAGTTCGGCCCTCCGGTTGTAATATGACCAAGCTGTGCGCTGAGCGTACTCTTGAGCATGCAACGTACAGTTGGCCTTGTGAACAGTAATCTTGTTTCAAATCTCATAGCTTGGATTGCTGCTGTCATAATCGGTTTGAATTTCATGGTTTGTTTCAATGACAACAGTATTTGCAGGACTTGTGTTGAAGTGACATTCGGCATCTGTCAAGCGTAAGCATACAACCGGTTTCATCAATAACTTCACATCCAGCTTTTGAAAGTTTAAACATTCATAAACATCAAAGTGTCCACTACTGAAATCGTCACCTGTGAGTCTAAGATGTTTAAGAGGCACTGGCAGTTGTCCAAAGGTGTAAAATATTTGGCCATTTCGGTACACTTGAAAGCGACAACCGAACAATTCAGCGGCAGCCATCAACTCACATGCAGAACCATAGGTGAAGGGCTTAAGCATTTCACTCTTATAGTGCTCCTGTGTAGTATAATTATCTCCTGTACCATCATCAGTCCACACCTTGAACCTGTCCCAGTCATTCAATACATAAGACACAATGTTACTCCGGATATCAAGAGTGAGCCTGATATGGCCGTGCAATATGTAACACAGAGAATGGAAAAGGTAGGTGCCATCTCCAGGCATGGAAACCACTCGGTAAGTGACAGTTCTTTGATCAATGATGATCACCTTGATATACATGTATAGGGGGTACGGTTGGAATGATAAAGGAAATGGGTACCTGAACAATGCAAAGTAAGTCTAAAATACCTAAACAATAACTATAATATTAATAAACGAACAATAAACTACGGAGAAGCCGTGGATTAAATAAAAAGGCTGTAGTTATTAACAGGGAGACATGAATCCCGTGGCGAAGCAAGGAAGGGAATGTAAAGACCGGAGTGACGGACGGCCTTATATAGGCAGGCAGCCAACAACGTGGGAGGCGTTGGGATGGGGACCGAACGCCGCCTCACACGGTGACCGAGCTGCAGGCTATGGGCGATATATATGTGCGTAAATAGGATTCAGTTAGCGTTGGGAACCCGCATACCAAATTTCTTGAAGATGGGCCCATAAGTAACAAAGACCGTTGAAAAGTTCAATATGGCGACCGACAGTGGCATCATACCACCGAAATAAGTATGTACATTGGTTTCGCTTAGCGCAGGGAAGCCGCCTACCAAATTTCGTGAAGATGTGGCCATAAATAAGAAAGTTCAACATGGCAGACGTTGTCGACCGTTATGACCGTTACGCATAGAATTTTGAAATGAAACCTGCTTAACTTTTGTAAGTAAGCTGTAAGGAATAAGCATGCCAAATTTGAGCCTTCTACCTACACGGGAAGGTGGAGAATTAGTGACGTTGGAAAGTTTAATATGGCGGCCGACAGTGACGTCATACCATCGAAATAAGTACGTACATCAGTTACAGTTAGCGCAGGGAAGCCGCCTACCAAATTTCGTGAAGATGGGCCCGTAAAAAAGAAAGTTCAACATGGCGGATGTTGTTGACCGTTATCGACCTTTATGACCGTTACGTGTAGAATTTCAAAATGAAACCTGTTTAACTTTTGTAAGTAAGCTGTAAGGAATAAGCCTGCCAAATTTCAGCCTTCTACCTACACGAAAAGTTGGAGAATTAGTGATGAGTGAGTGAGTGAGTGAGTCAGTGAGGGCTTTGCCTTTTATTAATATAGATTCGCACAAGCTTAAAATTTTCTGATAAGTGTGTCTTCTATGCTTACACATTGTCATTATCTCAAAAGAGTCACATATGTTGTAGCTACACAACTATTTGTCCTTCCCATGACACAAACTTGTCCGCTTCATGGATGCACTATGAATCAGTTTGAAGTGGGTTACACCAAGAGTGGACCAGTTTTTTGACATCCTCCATTTAGTTTTTTCTTCAAAAAACTCTAAAATTCAGAGGCAATTGTCATTTTCACAAGAAATGATGGAATTTTACAGAGATGTTGATGTACATTACATGCGACTATTTTAACTTTGGCTATTTTTACTGACTTTTTATAGAAGGTAAAAAGGATCCTAAATCTTTACTAAGAATTTGGATGGGACTAAAATTACAAAGGTCTTTTGTGAATAATTACTTTACCCCACTTCCTGATATAAAAGTAATCCCATCCAAATAAGGCTTTTAATTTTTTTAAAAACCTTTTTACCAATTGTTTTAGAATACTTTAAAACCCGTAACATGGTGTAATGATAGGAAAAGGCTCATATTCAGCATCCAGTGAAGATGCTTAGAAAGAGATTGATAATGAAGACTGCACACCCAGGGTTTGCCCATGCCTAGAGTGTGACTGCCAAGCTAACAGTACATTACATTGTACTTAAAATAAAGAAAGCACAGGAAAGTAGGACCCAAGATGACAAGGAACGACTGTTTCTTCTTAAGTAGCAGTGATGCTGACCTGCTCATTAGTTTAACAAGAAGAGTCCTGACATCATTAGGGACCATCCGATCATAGTTTGAGAAGATCATTGAGCCACTTGGCATCTCCTGAAATAATTGTGACTTCCAGCAGTGGATTGTGCATTAATTTCCTTCTAGCAGTGGGCTGTGCACTAATTTCATTTACAAGAACAATCACACAACAATAAATGGGATTTCTTGCTGGATCCCCAACCTTTTCTCTTTTGTAAATACACAGTAATATATACGTATCTTTATTAAGACATAATAAAGTGTAATTTCTCCCCGTACTCGAGTCAGATAAGCAAAGGGGATCATGAGAATAGTGGTGTACATGTAAAAGTGATATTTAAGCAACTACAAATCAAAGTGTAAAAGCTGATTTACATTACTGTTGCTTTTCTCTTTATGGAAAGTTCAACAGGTTGAAGGGGTCAGTTAACCAACAAAAAATGTTCCAGTCCCAATTCTACAATTTGGCAGCTGTGGAAAGTAATAGACACTTATATAGTTCTTTTTTGTAAGTGTCAACACTTCTATGCTTTAGGATATGTTACTCTGATGCTTTTCTGGCACTTTTACATTACACTCTAAAGGGTATAACAGCATCTGTTATTTTTTCAGGTACTTGAGCATAATCTTTGTGCTGGGAGGCATTATGTTCAGTAAAAAATTTCCCAAGCAGAAATAAGCAGACTAGTAATTTAGGAAGTGAAAAGCTATTTCCCAAATTCAAATACATTCTCACTCTCTATTCTGCAAAGGATAAAGGATCATGACTTCTTTAATAGAATGAGGTTTTTTATTTTTCTAAATTGTGAATCGATGGCCATAATCTTCAATCTGTTTTACTCTAAATGAGTATTTTAAGTGGTTGAAAATAGTGGATTAACCCAGTACAAGCCTAAACTTAAGAACTTGCATTAAAAGCTAACCTGTAAATTGATGAATCACACTGAAAAAAATTAAAATGGAAAAATTGAAGCAGACAACTATCAAATCACTTACACAGTCAATCTGTCTTTATTTTTACAGAAAGTCTCATAATGAGCATTGAAATTACAGTAGTTGCAAGCCACTTTGCAGTTTCCTAGCCTATGATCCCTCAAGATAATGTTGTTCCACATACACTTCACAGCTGCCATTTTGTCATTAAATAGCTAGTTTTTGGAGCAATAACAATGTTTTGAATGCACAGACAGATAACAAATGAAATGTGATTCACTGAATTTTTTAGCATTTTAAGTAATATAATCATGTTGTTTTGCAACAAGCGTAGGGTAGCAGATAAAATAATGATGGGTATAAGCAGATTAATTAATTCACTGCAACACTGCAGGACTCATTTTCATTAACAGAGAAGAAGTTTCACAATCTGGGAAGACCTCATTGCAGAGCTGCTGCTACTGTTCTTGACTAAGAGGAAACAACTGTGTTAATTTGGATATCCAGAGAGTGTGCATCTCGAGCACCACCCGTGAGAAGTGTACCGAACACAACCCAGTAGTAGGTGACCCAAGAGATGACAAAGGCTTTTCCCAGTAGGAACTAAAAATTGTGACTGGGGAAATCCCACCAGGACAAACAGAAAATCACATAAAAATTGTACTAGGTTTTGAGATGATTTTTCTTAAAAAAATATCTATTTTATGTTTTTAACTTTTTTAGTTACTACCTAGTCTTGCCTGTTGGGTAATTGCTGGCAGGACCATAAAATAAGATTAAGACAAGTGCAGGAAATAGGACTGGTTTTGTCCAGACATCATACATTATGATTTAATACACTTTGTCTCAAAAACACTGACCTGTATAGTTTTTAATTAATACATTTAGAAACTATGGCAGCATTCTCATCTTGGATTCCATGCTTTTGTGACAAAAGACAGCCAGCACCACTGGAAAAACTGGTTGGTATTTCTTACTGTATATTCCATTTCATACAAGCTACATATAGTTAATTACTGTACACAGTTAAAATAAAGAAGAGTTTAATCCATATTATTCATATTAAATAACTTTAATAATGGGATTTATCTAAGAAAAAGAACAGGTTTAGAATAACTGATATGAGCAGCAGGCACCCTGCTCTTGTGTCTACTCTACCCACTAATTCCCTAATGACTTTAATTGCTCCATGGAGTCTGGCCTGATGTTTGACATGTAGTTCATTAAATACAAAGGGTTCAGCCTGCTTCCAAAATGTCATCAGACTGATAAATATATATTAGTCTTACCTAATGTTGTAAATAATTTAAAAGAGTACATTTCATTGTTACAGCTGACATGGGACTTATATACACTGCTAGAGCTATATACAGAGCCAAAATGAACTGATGCTACAAAGCTAATTCTTCCAAACATAATGAGCAGGAGCAAAATCCTCACTATGTCCTTACAAACTTTCTTTGATATTCAGAGAACACACTCAAGCATGACAAAAACAAATCTATCTTTTTTCTTTGTTTTCATTGTTTCTGAATGGTGTCCTTTTGACTTTTTATGCATCAAAATTCAACACATGGACTATAGTAGGTGAAGAAAATGTGGCATGAGCTCACTAAAGAAAGTATAATCCTATTGGCCGAGCAGAAAGCCCACCTCAAATTATTGATGCCACAAAGTGGATTCTCCCAAATAAAGTGAGAAGGGGCAGTGTCCATAGTATGTCATTACAATCCCACATTTGTCTTTAGAGGAGCGCACATTCAAGCTATCTGGAAAGGGAAGGGTGATCGCCTGGATTGCAGCAACTACAGGGGGATAACACTGCTCTCAGTGCCGGGTAAGGTCCTTGCTAGGGTCATCCTCGATAGGATCCGTGATCACTTGCTCACCTACCAGCGACCGGAACAGTCTGGTTTTATGCCTAAGAAGTCTACCATCGACCACATCCTGGCACTAAGGGCTCTCATGGAGCGCAAACGTGAATATCGGCAGAGTTTGTTTGATGCCTTTGTCGATTTTCGCAAAGCAACCAACTCAGTTGATTGAGCTGCCCTGTGGGACATCATAAGGGTTCGCAGGAACCTCTCAAGGTTGCTGAATATCAAGGCCGGTCTGTACACTGGTACTGTGAGTGCTGTGCAGAGTCGAGGCAGGACCTCTGCGTTTTTCCCAGTTGATTCTGGGGTTCGTTAGGGGTGTGTTCTTGCTCCTACTCTGTTCAATCGTTGTATGGACTGGGTGATGGGCAAGGTTGTGGGGTATCTGTTGGTGAAGAAACATTCACGGATCTTGACATTGCTGACAATGCTGTGATCTTCACGGAGTCAATAGAGGCTCTGATAGGGGTGCTCGAGAGACTAAGCGAGGAGTCTGAGTGTCTGGGCTTGCGAGTGTCCTGGATAAAAAAACAAGATCCAGGCCTTTTATGACCTTTTGGGCACAGCCATCAGCAATGTGTCTGTTTGCAGAGTGAGTGTCAACCTCGTCGAGAGGCTTACTTACCTTGGCACTGACATTCATGTCTCTGGTGGCTCTTCCTATGAAGTCAGTAGACGGATTGGGAGAGCATGGGGGGTCATGAGGTCGCTGGAAAGGGGTGTGTGGCGCACCAGATATCTATGCAAAAGGACGAAGGTCCAAGTCTTTAGAGTCCTGGTGTTTCCTGTCTTGCTATATGGTTGCGAGACATGGACGCTGTCCAGTGACCTGAGATGAAGACTGGACTCCTTTGGTACTGTCTCTCCGGAAAATCCTTGGGTACCGTTGATTTGACTTTGTGTCGAATGAGCGGTTGCTCATGGAGTCCCGAATGAGGCACATTACCTGCATTGTGAGGGAGCGTCAGATATGGCACCAGGCCATGTGGCGCGTTTTCTCGAGGGTGATCTGGCTTGTAAGATCCTCACTGTTGGGGACTTCAGTGGCTGGACTAGGCCAAGGGGCCGCCCACTTAACGCCTGGCTGCGACAGATAGAGGGTCATTTCCGGAGGGTGGGACTGGACTGTGTGTCTGCCTGGGGGATTGCGAACTGGGATCCCGAGTTGTACACCCCCTTTGACTTTTGACGTTTTACAGCCAAGTTGGGGAGATGTGATACGAGCTTACTAAAAAGATGTTGACTGAGGAGAAAGCTAACCACAAGGCTTCTTCAAGGTATTGATGCTGTGTCTATCTGAATGAGGTTTCCAATGGTGTCAATTTAACAAAAAATTTAAAACAAAGGGTGGGTGCTTGATCTTTAATCAATAAGAAATAATTTGCAAAACACTTTGGTTGGGCTTAAAGTGATAGTGAACTCATTGTGGACATCGTTTTGTCACCCAACACACACATTTATTTACACTAATATATTTACAATTAAGTGCACAACCCAGTGCCTCAACACCAATCACTCCAAAGACCAGGCCTCTCTCTTCTGTGCCTCTCTTCGCCGCCTCCACTCCTCTGCTCCGAGACTCTTGTCCACTTCCACCCAACTCCAGTCATCCAATTGAGGGAGGCGGCCCCTTATATACATGCCCGGATCAGCTCCAGGTGCTTCCTGACACTCCTCCGCTGACACTCCCCTGTGTGGTTTAAGTGCCAGCTGTGCACACGGAAACACTCCGGGTGTCCCCGGTTT
This sequence comes from Polypterus senegalus, assembly GCF_016835505.1. NCBI lineage: Eukaryota > Metazoa > Chordata > Cladistia > Polypteriformes > Polypteridae > Polypterus > Polypterus senegalus. Next base: position 147,442,718 of record NC_053160.1, on the reverse strand, counting down.
TCTTCCCCCCAGCACTTCCGGGTGTGGCGGAAATGAGGTCCATGGCTCTCCAGGCACCAGGGCGCCCCCTGGTGGTGACCATGGGCCCCTATGGGGTTGAGCTTCAAAGCTCGGCAGCCGTAGTCCCCAACGCAACCAGGGTGGTTGCCCCCTCGTGATCTGGAGGAGGGTTTTCTTCCGGTCCTCTCAGGCGTCCCGGCTGGCCACAACAGTTACACAATAGTGATCATGTTCTGATTTTCTGTATTTAAAACAACTTGAGCTGAAATTCATAATATCTTCTTTATCATTTTATTTATTGTGAAAGTTCTCTCACACTGGACTTACAGCAGGTTTCTTTTCTTCTATTAGTAATAAAATACTACGTTGTGCATCAGTGGTTCACAACCTTAGGGGGGCATGAAGTAACAAAAAGAGGGCACGAAGATGTGAAAAAAAGAAAACAAGAATCAAAAATATGAAAAAAACATCTGTTGAAACCAAGACAAATTAACAAACTACATTCTGAAACTAGAACAATAAATATAGAGTTAGATAAATGTCGATAAAAGTTAAGTAGGTATAATAAAATATGCATCTACATTTCAAAAAAATGTTAGGGGGGGCGCAAATACTTAAAGGTTGAGAAATGCTGTTGTACATCGATACATACGAAAAAGAAAGCACAAATAGATGGAACACAAATATTTCTTAACTGAATATTTCAGAAGCCATCATCTAAAAAAGGAGATTTTGTTTGCATTCATACAGTGGACTAACTACTCAAAATAGCTTTAAAATGTACAACTTTCGAGCATGATGTTTTTGGAGACCTTACATTTTTGCACACATTGTGAGGTTTTAAATTGACTAAACAATGTTAAACAATAGCAAAGCAACCTTAAAAGTCAAAAAAATGAAAAAAAAAAACAGATTTCCACAAAGAGTGATATTTAAAAGTTCCCTGGTAGTTCAAGGCTACCCCATTGGAATATAGCTCCCAGCATGCCCTGCAGATGTCCATACAGGTAGTTTTGACCAGAGATGCCACCACCTAGTGTGTTTTGTAGCATGTAGCCCTGACAGATTGTCTCCCCCTGTCTTCCATCACACTGGCCTGGGTACTATTCCTCAGCCCAACTCTGCCAGGATGCCAGAGTGCCTGTTTCCACACTGGTATTTCTTGACTATCGCCTGGCCAAGGCAAGGTGATACTCATCTTCTTTCTTGTGCCCCCGAAGAGCTAGCCTCCTGTCCAGGTAAGGAATCTTGCTCCATCTGGGTCGGGATCTATCTATCTATCTATCAAAAAAGTTTCATCGAGGAATCATGGTTCTTAATCATATGTAAAGGAGAAAAGGCATCCGCGTAAAGGCTATAAACTCTGCAGCACTGTTTTCCAAAATGCTTCTGAATTCCAGATAAACTTAAATGGTTTTAGTTGTGCAATACACATTAACTATGTTTAAAATGTTATTAAGCTAAAAAAAATATAGAATTGAAATAATGTTATAATAAGATAAATTAGCATGTGTTGCCAGAGCAGAAACAACTTCAGTCAGGACTCAATCTAACATTTAGTTAAAAATTTCAACAACATGCTTAATGCCAGGTCTGTGTATTACCACAATGGCGTAGTTTGCCTATGACTAATTACAGATGACTTTTCCACTTGGTTGGCTGTATCATACTGTGAATAAGCTATGAATTCAGATGGCCAGATACATGGTTGACAATTTAACCTTTTGCATTATTGTGAGTCACAGAAATAATATTCATCTCTGTAATGGAAGATTTAATCTGACTGATGTATTGTGAAGCACTGAATAAAAATTTAAATTACCCACCCATGCATACATTTTGTATGCATGTTCTTTGTGGTTGGGGTTGCTGGAATTTGGAGCTAAGGGTAGAAGGCAGAGAACCACACTAGATGTAAACTATGTTTTTGGACTATGGAGACACCACACTAGATGTAAACTATGTTTTTGGACTATGGAGACAACACAAACAGAACACACAAAATTCACCTCAGCTAGAAATTGTGATGAAGCAACTCCGCCTGCTGATCCACTCTGGCAAGTGAAATCTGAACTCACCCATTCATTTGACAACTTTTCCAGTATTTAGACACCAGCAACTTATTTTCATCCTGGAAGCACTGGGCACAAAATGAAGACCAATGTTAAATGAGGTAAAAGTGAAGGGTCAAATCTGGGTCTCTAGTTAGTTTAAAGTAACACTGAGGCTACACTACATCCAAACTCAACTTGTGTTGATACAGTATGCATGAGCATTTGTGAAGGAGCGGGGACAATCAGGGTGGCTACTATGGATCATGCGGTTACACCTAGAGAAGATACTAGGAAGATGAAGTCAGGCTTTGCGTGGTGTCCCACTGAATCCCTGGGTTGGAGACGCAGACCAAAGCCTATGTAAAGGTTCACTTCATGTCGTAAATGTAGGAAGGACAGTCCTTGCGTGTGTGTGAACTGTTAGCATTTGAATTTGATGATTGCATGACCTTTCTATACTATTCTTTCCTCTGCATGTCCTGGAGTACAAAAGATACAGCACCATACAGCATGTGGGGACTGGCAAGATCGGGGAGAAAAAAAACGGTCACTGATTACAACCACAAGATGTTATGCGAATGAATATGAATCATCCGTGCCACAATGTTTTCCAACATGTACTATACAGGACATAAAATGAATAATTCCAAATATCACATACAGTGATCCCTCGTTATATCACGCTTCGACTTTCGCAGCTTCACTCTATCGCAATTTTTTTCTCATACACACTTATGTCACTACGCATGCGCTTTCTGAGAACTTTTATCTAAGCCCTACGATGGCTCCTAAACGTGCTGCTTTTTCTAAGCCTTCTGACAATAAAACTAAGCGCCGGAGGAAGATGCTTACTATCCAGGAGAAGGTGAAACTCTTGGATATGATTAAAGATGGCAATACCCTACAAAAGCCTCCTCACGCATATGAAAAGACAGCGCCAGCAACTGCCTATCAAGATGATCTTCAGCTGCGCACCCAGACACCCACTGCCTACTCCTAGTACTTTTTCACTGAAGACAACAACGCACCTGCTGAAGATACTGCACCACCTCTGAAGACTCTCCTACTGAGGTCGTGCCTTCATAGGTTAGTGGTTGTGTGTAATTAAAAGTACAGTACAATAATCTACTATATAAAAGCGTTCAGGATTGTTCTTTCATCCCGTGAGTGCAAAGCGTAGCGGTATTCCGCTTATTACAGACTTACTACTTGCGGCTTGAGGTACGAAGCGAAGCGATGTGAGCAGAGTTCTGGTGCTCTCATCGTTCCCTTGCTTTTGTGCGCGATGCGCTGGAAAAATAGACAAAATTATGTCTCTGGAAATAATTAATGTTGATGGAGTACAAATGCCTCACCGCATAGTAAATATCAGGGGAGATGGTGCATGCTTATTCTCATCTATAGCTTATTTAATGCATGAAACTCCGTCTTTAGCGGTACAGATTCAGGCTGACATTGTACGACTTTGGACAGGCACTTGAGGGGATAAAAAAAAACTTTCGGGAGATGTTATGAATGGGCACTTTGATGTTCTCATTCCCTACACTTACATGCCTGATGTACACATGGAGAGCACAAAAATTGAGGATAAAAGTCGGTCGCCTTAAAAGGCGAGTGCGCCGAGTAATATGATATTGGTAACTTCTAATATGTCTTATTTTCTCTTATTTTGTCTAATATATTGGGTAATACGAGTGTAATGGTGACTAAAGGGTGTTATTTCATGTCTAGAGGGCTCTAATAATGTTAAAATACGTATTTAGAAGGTCGTAATCAGGTTTTCTATACTCTAACTGCGAAAATATTCGATTTATAAATAAAGAATACTACTTCGCGAAAATTCATTTATCACGGTAAAGTCTGGAACGGATTAACCGTGATAAATGAGGGTTCACTGTATACCTATGTCTCTGTTTTGTTTTTTTTTTGACATCATGGACCATAAGGTGCATACTAATTCAACGTGAGCAGGAACAATCAATAAAACTGAATGAAAAAAATCAAGCGACGATGAGATATGAAGAAGGCAGATTCGCCAGCGTTTGTGTGTCAGCTTTTATCCCTCCAGATCAGAGAATGTCCACTTCCATTGCCACTCACATCTACAGCTATTCCCAGTTTCAAATAAAAACTAACAGCATCAGATCCCTAGGGCTGTAGTATATATATTGTGATCATGACTGAGAGAATAAAAGTGAAAAAAAAAAAAAACTGTAACTTTTACAAGTCCTATAAATGTACATAGTCTGTTACAGATGCAAACCAAATGTATGTGTGTACTGTATAATATTAACAATAAGAGCAGCTCACTACTGAAAATGGCAAATATAGGAGGTAGTCGGGATCAAACCGGGGACTCTTGATTACATGTCAGCAAATGTTACCACTCCGCCACGGAAGCTGTCTTTTCCTTATACCTTTTGTGAAAGTGTTTATTTGATCTTTGGACTTCAGGCTTCATACATCATATAATTTATGGCAACATTTTGTCATTTACTACTAAAATATGAAAAAAGTTTCTGTTTTAACAATGTGTTTACACAGATTATTGTAGTAACAGAATACACATGAAATGCATGTGTTCCAAATAATGATCTATTATTTCCTCTCTAAAACTCCAGCACTTCACTCCCAGATAATCAATCAAGGCATGAGCTGGGAGAACTTTGTGCACGTTCTGCGGCTGAGGGGGAATGGAATAGTAGGCTGCTTGTCTTTATCAGTACATTTACAGGACAAAAGACGCTGGTGGAGAGGTGCAAACGAATTTAAGGTGGGCCAGACCTACGAGTTTTTCTGTAGGCTCTGGTAATTCTAGTGTTAACTGCGGACACACTATACCACACTGCGCCTGTTGTTGGATGTCTCCTCTCGTTGCGGAGATTCCTAAAGGACAAGCAGAGGAAATGTTGGTTTTTGAGTGGAAGCACTGTAGCTCAGGGTTGTTTTTTAAAGGATGGATTTCTGCCAGTGGGTATTAAACTCATTTTTATGGATAAAGACATTTATTTCCGATGGTTTGGAGTTGTTAATAGAAGCACAAAGCACTTTGCAATATACTTTGCCTGGTTGTGTCCTCATGGCCCAGCTCATCCTTGATTATGACTATCAACGGTCCCGGGTTTGAGGAAGTATGGCAGATGCAATCAACCTGGACCATCAAAGTATATTTCACTTGCAATAAACTGACATGCCAGATATCCAGGATTGGACTCTGCTTTGTATACACACTGTCGAATGAATAAGTTCCAACTTCTCTAAACCCTATAGTCAAAAAGTTGACCAAGAAAATAAATTTTTATTTTTAATATTCCTTAAATGTATTTATTTAATTGAAATGAGGTGTCTTCTACTTTTCAGAGTGCTGCCAAGTTACAGGTTATCCATGACCATAGTAGAAATTCTTCTCCCACTTAGTTTGGCCTCCTGGTGTCATAGAATGGATTCGGCCTACTCAAAAGTTCCTGAAGGACGTCTTCATGGGTGGTTAGATTTAGATTTTTTTAAGGATATTTGGACTTCAGTTATTCATTAGGTGAAATTACATAATACTAATTATGCCACTATATTATTGTAGTATAAAATATACAAGACATTTTACAAAGAGCATGTTAGATACATAAAGTTGTTATGGTTATGTTTCTGACTTTTATTAGAACATTAGAACAAGAACAGACAAGGACAGTCCATTGAGGCCAAAAAAGCTTGCCAGTCCTATCCACTTAATTCTTCCAAAGTAACATCAAGTCACATTTTGAGGGTGCCTAAAGTTCTGCTGTCTACCACACTACCTCTTGGCTAATTCCAAGTGTCTATTGTTCACTGTGTAAAGAAAAAGTTCCTAATGTTTGTGTGAAATTTATCCATAACAAGTTTCTAACTGTGTCTCAGTGTTCTTGTCGAACTCATTTTACAGTCTGAACCCACCGTACTAATTCCCTTCATAATTTTAAACACTTCAATCATGTCACCTCTTAATCTTCTTTTGCTTAAACTGTATAGACTCAGCTCTTTTAATCTTTCCTAATAATTCAACCCCTGGGGCCTGGAATGAGCCTAGCCACTCTTCTCTGGACCTTTTCTAGTGCCACTATGTTCTTTTTGTAACCTGGAGACCAAAACTGCACACAGTAGTCCAGATGAGGCCTCACCGGTGGGTTATAAAGCTTAGGCAGAACCCCCTGTGACTTGTACTCCACACATTGTGCTATATAACCTAACATTCTGTTTGCCTTCTTAATGGCTTCTGAGCACTGTGTTTTGGCATAGAATTGAATTTCACTTTTTTTTTTTTTAACTAAAAACTACTTTATTACATTTTACTGATTCAAAGTGAAAAACAGTGGAACTCATCCAGAATTAGAAACAGTCTGAGACTGTAGAAGAAAGGGGAAACATAATATTCAGAACAGTCCAACGTTCAACAAAACACTAAAAAATAACAATAACCCAAAGGTAATTTTTAAATAAATAGGGCAGTGAAAAAGTCTAGCAGTGTTACTGTTATCCACCTAAGAGGGAGAAATGTAACCTAATTGTATGTCTACGAAAAATATTCTGCATACAGAAGTAGTAACGTTTGCTCTCTGGTCTTATAATATTTGAGTTTTCAAAATTTCTGCATCTTAAGTTTTTCCTCCTTTTACCAAACAGCTGGATTTAAATGAACAGAAGGTTCAAGGTCTAGTGGAAAAGATAGTTATTAGATAAGTCTATAATAAACCCTCAGCTGCAAACATCTGATAAGAACCTATTTAATTACTAAGTCTAAAAATAATTGTCTATAATACATACAAAATTCTTGGCTTTTAATGCTTGAGCTGTTTTTTCATTTTGGGAGACTCTTTAATACTACTGTATCATCTGTGAGAAAAAACAAAACTTCACATTTTGGATAATTAAGATATACATTTATAAAGGGTAGATTTTCAAATTTTATGAAATTGGGTTTAAATGTTAAAGCAGTTAAAAAAAAGTGATTACAAGAAATATAACAATTTCCTGCTCTGCTAATTTCACTCTAATTGCATTACAGCAATGAACTACATTATAAACATCATACACAGATTTAAAAGGTTTTAGACTCTTTTTATTATTGTAGTTTTAAGGAATATGAGTTAAATGCAAGCAAAGCTATGGAAGACTCAACTCAGGAGTACTAATCAAAAAAATGTAAATATTAATGGCAAGTCACTTAATAGCATGTTGATGACACCCTGTGGAGTCAATACAGCTTGTACGTGCTGTAAAATAGAAATCTGGAATTCTGTAAGAGTGTTAGGCTACCAGTTTTTGAGAGAAAAAAAAATCAAATAACCCTAGTCCTAGAAGAGGAAACACATTCTTGGATATTATTCTAGGATTTTAATAAATGAAAAGGCAGTGGCAAAATGATTAAATTGTTGTGACGTCATGTTTGTCAAACTGAATAAGGGATCCCTGGCTAGGTTGCTGACAGATGCTCCTATGAGCAGTTAAAATATAGTACATCATAGGAAAAAGTAAAAAAAATTAAAATTATTATGTAGTGATTAGCATGAAACTTAACTTATAACCAGAGAAGACACTCATACTTTGCTAGGATAATGAACTCTACACTGTAAGAATACGTTTTCTATTGAAATCAAGCACTAAGGATTGAATGCTGCTTCTATAATCTTATCAATATGTGGAAAATATGGTGATGTATATTGGAATTGACCATATAGCATGGCAAAAAAATTGATCTGACCACTGTAGTCTGATTACAATATCCTATTCTACAGAGTCCTCAAAAGAGCATTGACCATCTAAAATATCTGCAACTCAGACTTCCTGCTTTAGTTTTGCACTTTGAATCAGTGCATCAAAATCCACAAGTGTATGCTTTTGACTGAACTTGACTCTCATTTCAAGTTGTATTTTGATAAAACCACAGATACTGGAAGAGTTAATACCACAAACATAGATTTAGAACAACTGCTACCAGTAGCATGTGATCTGACAGGATGGCAGGTGTTCCTTCCAACATCATAGTATTGATCTGGATCAGCTTGATACCGTACCATTACATCTATCTAAGATGGCAGCATAAACACTCTACCAAAGTGCACCACAGCCAGGGCTGGGTTGAACCAGAATATAAATACAGTCGTTACAAATTCAGAATACAAAAATAAGTATTCAGGTTCAGTCTGCTGTACATTTCTAAAGATGTATTCAAGAACATAGTTACTTTATAAGATACTGAATACTTTCAAACTACATTTCTTAAAAAATCATGTACATTTGGCCCTTCATATTTGCAGATACAATAAACTGATTAATCGAAAATATATATGAAAAAAAAATCCTGAAAGTTTCAAAAAAGGAAAACTTGAATTTGCTGTGCGCTGAGCACTACACTGAATCCTTGGGAATGAAGTTATCTTTAAGCATACCCTGCTTTGGCCTTCTGGCATTTCACAGATTGTCAGTCTCTCCAGCACTCACTGTTTGAGCATTGTTTGCCTAGCGTCTCATTTGTTAGCTGCTTGTGCTATGTGTGTAGTTGGTTAATTTAATGTTCAAGTATTGGGAGATGGAGTTTGAAATGTATTCCATTAGACGGCCTAGCGCTTTGCTGTTTCTCTCTCTCATGCTGGAAGCAGTAGTGCTGTAGATGCAAGCGGTTTGTGATATGCAGCTGATTATGACAATTTCTGTTTACTTTTTAGGTGAACTAAAAATACTGTCACGTCAATGCCAGGGAAAGTATGTTAGACTATCCTAGCTGACTCAGCAACAGAAATGATTCACTCTGTAGCAACATCTTTTTGATGAATCATTCTTAATGCTGGTGACTTCACGGAAGGAATCAAGGATTACTGGACTTGTTCCTTTCATGGACACTGCTCCATATATGTTTTAAACATAAACCTGTGGCAATATCCAAGCTATCTATCTATCTATCTAACATATAGCACCTGTCATTATCTATCTATCTATCTAATATAGCACCTGTCATTATCTATCTATCTATCTATCTATCTATCTATCTATCTATCTATCTATCTATCTATCTATCTATCTATCTATCTATCTATCTATCTATCTATCAATCATATAGCACCTTTCATTATCTATCTATCTATCTATCTATCTATCTATCTATCTATCTATCTATCTATCTATCCTCTTTCATAAATCATGTTCACTTTACCCAGTTTTCTACAAGTGTTTGTTGTTGCTTCATATTTGCTTGTGCTTTAATGAGTAGCAGTTAAGTAATTATTTGATGTTTTATGCAGCAGTGCTAATATGGTTTGCAACACGCTGATGATTCTAGCGATTCTATTTGCTTTTTAGCCTCTTATGCCTAATCGCTTTATGAAATGGGGCAATAAAGTTAAAAGCACATTTGAACAGTAATCTGTGGTTGAATTTATATTCGACCAGATAAGACATAGTTGCACAATGCAAAGAACAACCTCTGGAGTATACATGGACGTGCACTCTTCTGTTTCATGTGACACCAAAGTACATTTTCAGGTCACAATTTAATTTAAATACATTTAACTTTTTTATTTTTAAATACGTTTAACTTGCTTTTTCTTAACTGGTCTATACATCAGTTTCTAAAAGTATCTGAAAACCATTTGTAAAATATTCAGAATAACATTTTGAGTATTCAATCAGAATACAAACCTGAATATATTAAGGTCTGTGCATTCGGTATTCAGCATCTAAATACTTTTTTTAGAGTATTCTGTCCAACACTGATCATAGCACATACTATACATCACATACTTATTAAATTGCCTTTCTCATTTAAAAAGAGGTAATTTATTTGATTGCTTCTATTAATTAGCTGTAGTGTTGTATAATATAGTATAGTGAACATTTTTGAGGAATGATTTGCTACATTCTGTCAGAACATATTACTCCAATACGCCTATATTTGCTTCTTTTTAGGCTGTGCTTCCTATTAGATTGTTACAAGTTCGCACTTAGAGCCAAAAGTTTAGATTAGACACTACAACAAAAGAAAAAAGTATGTTCTTTTAGCTCAAATGGATGACTACTCCTGAAAAGAGGACTAGTGTTGAAATACTGGAAGAGGGACATATTGAAACAGGAGCACTAGCTTTACAAAGGTCAATTATTACTTTTAAATTGTCATACACAATAGCTTAAAACAATTTGCAACAGTAATTTTTTTTATGCATTCATTATATTGGGCCTTACTGTATTATCTTTAAACATTAGGTACTAACATGTTTGGATTGTATGTGGTTTCAGCTTTTGACTCATTGTACAATTATCTTTAGAGGCTTTCTAAACAACAAAATACTACAGTAAATGTGCAACAGTATGTAGACAATCACATTATTTATAAAATTAGGTGTAGGAATTGTGGGGCGACACAGTGGCACAGTGGTAGCGCTGCTGCTTCGCAGTTAGGAGACCTGTGTTCGCTTCCCGGGTCCTCTCTGCATGCAGTTTGCATGTTCTCCCCATGTCTACGTGGGTTTCCTCCCACAGTCTAAAGACATGCAGGTTAGGTGGATTGGCGATTCTAAAATTGGCCCTAGTGTGTGCTTGGTGTGTGGGTGTGTTTGTGTGTGTCCTGCGGTGGGTTGGCGCCCTGCCCAGGATTGGTTCCTGCCTTGTGCCCTGTGTTGGCTGGGATTGGCTCCAGCAGACACCCGTGACCCTGTGTTCGGATTCAGCGAGTTAGAAAATGGATGGATGGATGGATGTAGGAATTGTCAAGGAACCCACAATACAATATTACCACATGGATAACAGTGTGATAGCACTGAGTTTTTTGTTCTATTTTAAAATGTTAAGTATTGCAGTTTAATTCTGCATTATATTGGTCATTTTTAATTTCATTTAAGCCAAAGGTGAATATCATAAACCGGTGGGGACAGCTGGCTTACAGGTAGCATGGAGCAAACTGAGACCAAGAGCAGAGTGAGAGGCAGAAAAAGAAATCAAAGAATAGCACAAGAATGGCAGCTGATGTTTTATATCACCACAAGTTCAGTTCACAAGGATAGTTATGAAAGTGAAGAATATGCACAGTGATATTAATTGTATTCAAAAATACATTAGGTTCCATGAATACACACAAGTGGGTGCAACAAAATCAAAACTAGACAGTAAATCAGGCGGTCCCCAGCTCCGGGCCGGGAGGGCCCAAGTGGCTGCAGGTTTTCATTCCAACACTTTTCTTAATAAGTGACCTGTTTTTGTTTCTAATTAACTTCTTTTGAATTAATTTTATTTGGCTTGCCCTTGAAGACTCAGACCTTTTAATTGTTTAATTTTCCTTAATTAGCAGAAAAACAATAATGAGATTCAAAATGAGCCAAAACATGACCAGCAAACTGTGTCCATCATACAGTATCTGAAAACAAAGAAAGGAGAAGGTCTCGGGAATGTTGATCTGCTCAGGTCCACAAAACATTTTAACAGAGTTCTTAGAAAAAACAAAATCAACAATGTATGCACCCTGCGGTGGGCTGGCGCCCTGCCCGGGGATTTGTTCCTGCCTTTCTCCATGAGTTGGCTGGGATTGAATCCAGCAGACCCTCATGACCCTGTGTTAGGATATAGCGGATTGGAATTGAAGAACGGGCTTAATTAACAACAAGAATCAGAGCCTAATTAAGCAACCGGTTGGAGTGAAATTGGTTGGAGTTTGAGGCCCTGACATAGTTGGTCTTCTGTTAGTTGACTCCCTTCACATTTTATTTCTTTTTAAGGAAAGAAATGGAGCACCTTAGAGGAACGATAAAGAAATTCAGAGGAACAAATCTTAAAATACCAGTCAATTAAATTAATTCAAAAGAAGTTAATTAGCAGCAAAAACAGGTCTCTAATTAAGAAAAGGGTTAGAATGAAAACCTGCAACCACTGGGGCCCTCCAGGACCGGAGTTGGGGACACCCGCAGTAAATCTTAACAGGCGAGACAGCTAAAATAAAGCGGAAAAGTGGCTCTTAGCAAGATGTGCTTCACCAGCAATAAATGATTTCTCATGAAACAATTGGATTGGAACAAAAAAACCCAGGACCGACATTGCTCACTCGTGATTTAAAGAGTCATAAATAGAAAATCAATTAAATTAGGTTAATTAGCATCAAAAAAGTGTACTAATTAATAAAATGGATAGAATGAAAACCTTTAGCCACTGTGGCCCTCCAGGGTCAGAGTTGAGCAGCCCTGCACTAAGTGGAGGTAAGATTAAAGGACATTTACATTGTTTTGTATCTCAATTATATTTATAGACCTCCTATTGATCACACTCAATTTATTTCACATACAACAAGTGAAATGTAGTTAGGTTTAAGATATTTTCATATATCATTGGAATTATATATTAAATATATTTTGAATGTATATACCAGTCCACAAAAAGACTGTTTCTTTATATAACAGTTTCTGGCAAATATCATCACAGACTTCCTAATACAGATGAATTTTTACCTCATTTACTGTTCCATACCAATTTAGAGCACATACATTGGTGAACACAGGTTAATTTAACTTTAAAACTTATTTTGCATATAGGTCAAGCGAGGAGGAGAGAAATGCATCTTATCAAAGGAAGAATTAGAAAGGTGGCAGATCTATTTTAGGGCTGGATTTGGAATATGGTTTATACAAAGTAAAGTACTTAAGCAATTACCATATAGCTAATGTGTGCCTAATGTACCTTGATTGTAACTGATGGGATTCAGAGGCTTAGCAAGTCTCATTTATAAGTATGCTTTGCTCGCAAATTAAACTTTATTCTGAAATAAGATGATGCTGTTGACAAACTGGAGAGGTGATATTGTGTCAGAAAGATATTATTATTAATATTCTTAAGTCAAGTCAAGTCAAATGGCTTTATTGTCATACTATCCACACAAAGTATTGCAGCATAGAGTCAGGTGAAAAAGCATTCTCCAGAACCGTGGTGCAAAATATCCATAAACACAGGACAAATCCAAGAGAAGTAAATAACTGTACTCTACAAGAAATAGGTAAACACTGAAATAATAGGTAGGAATAGATAGTAATAAAAATATACAAATAAATAATAACAATAATAAAAAATAAAACTAGTAGTAAATGTAACAAATGTACTGCATATAAATAAACTACTATGAGCAGATTTGAGGGAAGGAAGGCATCCCAGAGTTCAGAATCCAGGCAGCCAAGGGGTAGAAATTGTTGCAGAACCTGCAGCCAGATAAGAATTGGGACAAAGAGACCACATGGGAGGGGTGGAAATAGTCCTCCACAATGATGTAGTTTTTGTAAATGTAATTATTAATAAAGGTGTCTTTAATGGAGGGTAGAGAGGTCCCAATTATCTTTTTCTCTGTGTGTACTATCTGATGTAGGACCTTGTAGTCAGAGATGTATAAAAAATTTCTAAACCTTTTTAGTCCATAACAATGTTGTAAGGTGCCAGAATCTAAGCTGGCAGAATTAAGGCAGAAACCTAGCCTGGAAGGATGTGAAGGACAAGCTTACAAACATAACCCCTATGCACTGATAGCAGGCTTTGTCTTTGGTACCTGAGATGGGAGCTCTAGTACTTGGTGTACACCCATTTAGAAAGAAATCAATGCAATGAAAAACATGTATAGCCTTTTTGTGGTAAAATGTAAAATATGATAAACTAAAGGGTCTTAAGTTATTGAAAGAGGTGGTGTTAATGTGATGCAAACTGGCAAACTTACCAGGACTTGAAACAACAACCACATTTTATATGGATGAAGCAGCACAGAAAGGCTTAAAGACCAATGCACATTTTAAATGTTGGCTTCAGATTCATTGGTTTTTAGAATGCTATAATGTCCAACTGTTTTTATCTTTCTTGTTCTCTCTTGTAACATGTAAACACTATGCTTGCAGAATAAAAGCCTGATTTTGGTCAATATCTATCTGAAGGAGAACAATTTGAGTTTTAAAACCAAGCCTTGGCTAGGAGTCTCAGTGATGATGGAAAATGGTCCCTGTTCAAAGATACTGAGGCGAAATTCATTGTAAAATTCACTATGTTTTGGCAAGATGAAAAAATATGACTAAGTCAATTATGAGCAGGGGACAAAAGCCAGAAAGACAATAAATCCAAAATGCAATACATTATCCAGTAAACAAACCCATAAAACTCACAGAGCCCTAACTGCCTAAATTGATTTTATTGGTAATTAATTGCACTGAAGTTTTTTTTTTCCTCTCATAATCTAAAAACTCTGAAACCAAAAAGAGAACATCAACATCTTAATTAGCACTGGATCAATGAAGGCACATGTTGTCATGTGCTAGGAACTGGATGCTGTTGCTACAGAATGGCCATGGCCATTCAAAATATGCACAATGGCAGTGCATGCAATCAAGAACAGAATTCAAAATTAAATTCATAAATTAATAATAAAAAATATTACTCAAAATGAAAATAAAAATACTAAATGTATGCCAAATTGTATTCAGCGCATTCCAAATGTTGAAATCATAATAATGTATTTAATGAAAACAGACTAGGATTTATTAAATTAGCAAACAGTAAAAAGCTGGAAAAAATGCAAGATGTCTTGGAGGTGCAGTGGTTAGAACTACTATCTTAGCTGCAGGGACACGGCTTCAGTTCCCAGCTTAGGCCAGGGATATACTTAACACTATGCGACACTTGGGCTTGAAGACACTGCTGCTATGTAAGCAGTGTACTGTCTATAGTTACGCACAAACTTTAAGTATATCTGAAGGGTTCCACCAGGTGATATCATCACGGTGAGAAAACAGTATCCAGTTTTGCTGTGTTGTGAGTTGAAGGCCAAAGATGTTAAAAATAAACATTTTTTGGATTCTGATGCTGATGCAAAAAAAAAGGTGCAAAAAAAAAAATGGCAACAGTGGTAGAGAAGATGGCATGTGAGACTTTTAAATGTATCGCGTCATTACGATGACGTATGAGTATGCAATGTTTATATTGCCTATGCGAGAAATGGATACAGAAAAGCATGTTCGCAAGTCAGCATTTAAGTTTGATGATTTGCTTCGCCGCATCAAACCGTTCATCAAACATCGAAGCACACAGATTGACCCTGTTGGAGCTACATTGAGGCATGCCGTCATATGTTGACAGTAAACAATGATGCTAACGTCACATACCAAAACCTGAACACACACACGGCAACCATATTTGTGCTTGTACAGCAACTCACATATGCGTCACGTTAATTTCTGAAGATGTGCTCAGAGCACGTGCCAAAACAATGCTGGCAACATATGTTAGCCTATGATGAATGCGTGTAAGCATTCTGAGCAGAGCCCTCATTCCCTGTTTATGTGTAGTTTGTATCCCATCTTTTTGTTTCTTCCTGTGTCTATATTTTATATTAATTGCACAGCTGGCTGCAAGGATGAATGAAATAAAAACACAGTACGCAAGAATAGTGCAATATTACGTTGAGATTTTTTGTACTCTACCAATGCATATTCTGTAGAATCTCTGCAACAATTTGCACAATTCTCTTCTATCAACTGTGACTGGGCTCATTTGCAATTGCTTTGTTTCTGCTTTGCTTCATTCTTCTAATGGCCTCTCCAATGATGGCATCTTATTTTCTGAATTATTTTAACTTTGGAAATTGGGCCATATATGATTAGAGGGTTATAGTGGTATCAAGAACAGAGTGTGAAATGTAAAAAAATACACCAATGTTTGATGATTCATTCATAATAAGAAAATAATTAAATATGGAATTGATAGATTTGAAATAAATTATTGCCCCCTTCAAGTGAAGTCAACTTAAAAAGAAATGATATAGTCAAGAGAAAACCTTCAGAAATGATCAATTGATGTCCTTCAGTCTGTAAAGAGCAAGTTTACCCAGCTCTGAATTGGCATTCTGTCCATTTCTAGTTCCTATCTTGTACCAGCTGCTACTGAGATACACCCCATTGTAGAAATAATAAACTGCTTCAAAAATAAATTCACATACAATGAATGCCATCTCACAGCTTATCAATTCTGATGAAAATCTGGCACAGGCACTGTAAGTCTAGAATTTCCTCTTGATACAATTAATTTTTCTTGGCAACTCTAAATTGGCCCTGCTTGAATGAGATTGGGTGTGTGAATGAGTGAATGTCACCTCTGAACAGCTGCTGTCCTGTCTAGAGCTTGTTCTTATCTTGAACTTGATACGCTTCATTGGAACCTTATATGGAATTAAGTGAGTTTGGAAAATGAAAGACTGGTACTTCACAGTACCACTGACAAAGGATTAAATCCCAGCGCCGACAAAGTCCAAGTGAAGTTTCGATGTGTTCCCTATGTCTGTGTAGGTATTCCCCAAGTAGTGTACTTTCTCTGACATTACATGCATGTACCCTAATTTGGGCTGGTACGTGTACGCATCAATGTGGACTGTCAACCCATCCACAAATGTTTTCTAGCTTGCTCTTATGAGGAAGGATGGTCTGTTAAACAGTTGACACAGAAGAAAAAATAAAAATAAATCTTAATTACATGCCTGCCTATTCTAGAAGGCTCTCCCAGTATAAATTCAAGCATTCAACAATGCAATTATTCAATTTTATATTCTTTAATAGCAAGAGAAAAACAGGCATAAAATAATTATTTTTTATCAGTGGTAAATCCATATTAATGTGCACTTAACACTCCTTATTTATGAAGAGTAGACTTTAATTACACTTTGTCATACAAACCTTTAGTCTTTTGTAATTACATGGGCTCTCAATTATCATTACTATTAAGACTGGTGCTTAAAACTATTAAGCTTGAACAATGCCAACTGTCCCTAGGACTCTGTGTATCTATTGATCAAATGTGTTTTGAGTTTATCTCCACAAAAAATATTCTAAATTATTGTCTTTGAATTACGTTAACATACCCTGTGATGACAATGCATCCTGTGCATGGTTGGTTCCTGCCTTGCGCTTGATGGTGCCATTATAAATCCTATTCCTTTATCCTAATCATTAATTCAAAAATATTATATATGGATGTATGACTTAATGAATAAGGTGCAATAGACAAAAAATCATTGAAAAACAACCAGTGTTTATGTCTTATGTGGTTAAGCCAGTAATCTAGTTATAGATTAAATATATAAATATATATTAAATTATATAAGCATATAAATATCTGGGAGTGCAGCTGGATGACAAATTGGACTGGGCTGCCAATACTGATGCTCTATGTAAGAAAGGTCAGAGTAGACTATACTTTCTGAGAAGGTTGGCATCCTTCAACATCTGCAGTAAGATGCTGCAGATGTTCTACCAGACGGTTGTGGCGAGTGCCCTCGTCTACGCGGTGGTGTGCTGGGGTGGCAGCATAAAGATGAAAGACGCCTCACGCCTGGACAAACTTGTTAAGAAGGCAGGCTCTATTGTAGGATTAAAGTTGGACAGTTTAACATCTGTGGCAGAGCGACGGGCATTAAGCAAATTCCTGTCAATCATGAATAATCCACTTAACAGCGTCATCTCCAGACAGAGGAGTAGCTTCAGTGACAGACTTTTGTCACCGTCCTGCTCCATTGACAGACTGAGGAGATCGTTCCTCCCCCACACTATGCGACTCTTCAATTCCACCCGGGGGAGTAAATGCTAACATTAATTTTATTTTAATTTTTTCATTTTTATTACTATTTAATTTAATATTGTTTCTTTGTATCAGTATACTGCTGCTGGATTATGTGAATTTCCCCTTGGGATTAATAAAGTATCTATCTATCTATCTAGAAAAATAAATAAAATTTTAAAATGTATGCTATGACATGACAGGAAGAAAAGCATACTTACCTGCAGACTCATGATCAGTTTTAGAAAAATGAATCTCAGCTTGTATGAGGAGACAAACTTCTTTTAATCGTGTTGAAGGTCAGACATCAACACACAACCCTCATGATGTGTATGCTATGCAATATTGACTTTTAAACTGTCTTTCCACATGGCAGAATTGGCACTCCAGCCACCATAAAAAAAAAAACTCACACTGTTCCAGTCCATCTGAACTAGTGTGGTGCTGAGGTATCACCCGTTGCATGGCCGCACTCAGGTCCTAATCTACATCCTGAATTGTTTGTCGTGTGGTGGGTGCGCAATGCACTGTATCAGTGCGTGCTCCTAACCTCTTCTCTCTTTCCACATGCAAAGGCCAAATGTCAGAAGCTTTATGTGTGAATGTTTCTTCCTCCGTTTTGTTCCAAATATTGTAAATACAATTTGTTAAACGTTTCACACAAAGTATAAAGTAATTAGCTATCAAACCTGTAAGTGAGGTGAGGCCTCACTAGTGTGTTATATAACCTAAACATAACCTTCCTAGACTTGTACTCTACACATCATGATAACCTAGGACCTATTAGCCTTCTTGATTGCTTCTGTTCACTGTTTTGATGTTGATAGTAACGAGTCCTCTAAAACTCCGAGATCTTCTCTTAAAGTGTACAACAATGGAGGACGAGCATTTCTTTGCATACATTCTGCAGATAATAATTTTCCGAAAACCACTTTGGTACAAATAAAACTATTTATTGAACATGAGAAGGTTTATGGATGTGGTGAGAGAGGACATGCAGGTGATGGGCGTAACAGAGCTAGATGCAGAGGACAGGAAGATATTGAAACAGATAGTCTGCAGTGACAAACCCTAATGGGAGAAGCCGAAAGAAGAACAAGAAAAAGATCTCTTAACTATTCCATGTCTCAGACAAACTGCTAAACTACACTGACTCAACATTTAACACTGGTATATAAAAATCTGACCCTAATGTCCTCCAATCATATTTGCATATGACTGTTAAAAAAAGTGTAAGAGAGGAAGAAATATTTGCAGCTCATCTCACAGCCAGAAAATGCAATTCATTTTAAATGCATCTATATTCTTACACCCTTGCAAAAACTGTAATGAAAAACACGCAACACAATGCCACTTTCCGGCGTCATGTAAAATACAAGTCTCCCTCACAGGGGTTTGTGGTGCCATAACTTTGTGCTCTGTATTGCCAGAGCTCTTGTCAGCAAGTATATTCTTTTCGTCTTTGCTATGGAGAGGTTGGCAACAATTTCTATGTTAAAACTTTTCTTCTTCATTTCTCACATATGATTCATTAAAGACATCTGGTTATATGAAATTTGCTGGTTTTCAATAACCCTGATTTTGGTATATCATATATTATCTTAATGTAGCCATGAAAGAAGTTTGGTAGCTGTCCATTACTGTTTTTTGAAGGTGCTGCCTAGTGTCTAACAACTGAATTTGCTGATTCATATATTGGAAATTGCGCATAGCTAGTGCATCATTTACAGCTGCAGCTGGATCTAGAACATATCAGTTGGATGTTATAGCATCTAATTCAGCTCCTGGCCAAATCACTGCTTAGGTGGGGTTTACATGTACCCCTATGGTCACATGGGCTTTTCTCTGGGCACATCACTTGCGTATCTTATCAAAGTGACATAAACGTTAGTTTAACCGGTAAATACAAATTGCTCTTCACCCTGTTGTATAAAGTCTTTAGCTAGTAATAGTTGTTTAGTCATGAAGTGCTCTGATGGTTTTCTGTACTTTCATACAGGGTTTATATATAGCAAATAACAAGTTTGTTGTGGGAATTGTGGTTATTTCAAATATACCATTATAGGTTTTAAGTACCTTTGCCCCTGCACTTCACAGCATTTATATATTGTAAACGCCTTGTCCTTTTTCTTTGTCGCTTAAAATAGAACAGAAATATTTTATTATAGCTTCTGCCATGACTTGTGGTTTCACAACATACCAATTATAAAAGGCCGAAGCCTTCAGGCAATGTTAGCACACATCTGGAATATTTTCTCTCATTTTCAAGAAATGCAGTGCATTACATTTTCCCAACATAGCAATATACCTAAGAACTTATAAGCAGTTTTCCCTTTATAAACCCTTATAAAATATTACGTTTACAAAATTCTTGCGGACTTTTATTGCACGGCCACAATTTAAAGCTGCTGATATGTTTCTAACATATACAATATTTTATCTGATTTTGCAGGCAAAAATGGCTGATATTTGGGATTTGAGTTAACCTTTATAATCCTTGTTAAATTTAAGGAAATTTATTAAACATTTCAAAACATTTAAAAATAAGAAACTGCAATATTAAAGATGAATTGCCAGAAGCTACAACAAAAAGAATTAAGGGGGGGAAATTCAGAAAAGAAAAAAGTAAAGAATAATGTCTTATCGTTAGTATAAACCTTAGCAGTTTAATTTAAGCTAAAGGGAAAGTGCTTGAGAGAATTTTTCCCAAAGAGACCATCACAACAAAAAAGGTGGATGTGGTCTGTGAAACAAAATGCCATCAGAAAGACGGATTAGTCAGGCGTTTGGCTGAAACAGTGGACTCTTCTAGTGGGTCAATGCATTTCGTTATTGCTAAAGTCTTGGCTGAGAACAAGGGGTCAGCAGCATGGATAATCCGATTCCATCGAGATGTTCATTGAACTGCCAAGCTTTGTACTTAAAGCTATAAACTATAGTAGTTTCACAAACATTTATCTCAAAAATGTTTTTGAAAGAAGGGAAACAAAAATTAACTACTAATGATTAGTGACTATATGGTACATTTAAAGGATTTATTAATTGCCTATTATATGAAATTTAAAGAGTATTTATAAAACAAATAAAAAAGACTCAGAAATATGAGCCAATACTATAAAAATTGACTATTATCATTTCTAAAGGCAGACACAAAACACAAATATCTCATCTAAAATCATGTCATCCATTTAGTGGGATTTAAAGAATACAAAATTTAAAAATTAAATGTCCACCATACAACAAGTTAGAAATTACAGGTATATAATTAATATATACAACAGAGTAAAAGTGAACAATTTCGGTGGTGTTGAATTAACTTGTCTTGACAAAATCACTGACCAATTAAGCCTCCCATAAAAATAGTTTAACAGAACATAGCAAGGACAAATTATATACCCATTCTCTGTATTCCTTTCTTAGACATTAAATACTTGTACTGTATTTAGAGAGCTGTGATATGCTCCTACAAACTATTTTGTCTTTTTTAAATCAAATCTGCTTTCAACACCACAGGGTTCTTGGAACGTCAAATTATATGAATGTGCCAGAATAAAATAACACAATTTTGGGAGAAGTAAACACACTAATGCGAGGTGCACACGTCCGACTAGTGATGGTGGATGGTGTTTTGGGTCAGAATTCACTTAAATGAATAGGCAGTGAACCAAAACTAAGCAGGGCTACTGTTGAGTTAAAAAGTACTTCAAACCCTATGTATCACTACTTCTGTTACTTCTGCTCCTTTCCAAAATTTCTATAATATCTTTTTTGGAATGTCATAAGTAAATATTGTAATTTCATATAGAAAGCAGAATCAAAAAGTAAAATGATTCAGAATCATTAAAAAACAAACCCTTTATTCAAAGTATCAGAGGGGTTTTGTTCTCCCTTCAAAATACAGTTTAATTGAACCTATATTTTTAGAAAGAAGGGTCCAATCTGCATTCTGCAACAAGGTTCATTTAGTCATATATAGATAAAAAGAAATAATTCTGAAAAACAAAGCACACCAAAAATATCATTCAGTACACTTTTTCTTAACTGACTAAAAAAATATTCTCTCAGCATTAGAAAGTCGCAGATGTCTACCATGTTTGTAAGAGGTAAGCAACAAATTGAAAATTAACAGTGATGTAAGTCCAGGTATCAGCCCGTGAAAATGCTCTTGTGAATTGAAATGGAATGTGACTTAAATGTGACCAAGGATTTGAGTTTAATACCAAACCATTCGCTCATTCATTGGTCATGAATCTGGCTCGCTAACTGCTTATTCATTAACTAATGTTATGCTTCAAATGACATCAACAGTGCAAAGTTCAGAGAGACATATACCACTAAGGATTAAAAGAAAGAAAAGTGAGCAAAAACATATTCAGGAAGAGTTTTCCCAAAGTAGTTGAGTTAACAATATTTTAGTAAAAATACATATGCCTGGGATATTGTGACCATAGAGTTGCATGCCTTGGTATGTGGATTACCTGACACAAGTAGTGTGACATTTTTTCATGGACCATTTGATATTGATGGCCACCACAGATGCCTATTCTATCAGTAGCTCTGCTATTTTGTATGGAAACATGTGAGTAATTTCTTTTCCCAGCCATTACTACATACTAGATGGGTAAGTCACATATAAAAATATAATTTTTGGCTGGGGTATTCCTTTAATGAAAATTGGATGTGACAGATTACCAAAGGGCTTATAAACATGAATAACTACGAGGGTGAAGAGATCATCTCACGGACTAGCATTCTGTTCATATTGTACAATCGTTAGCATTGAAGTTAAGTGGCTATGAAAAAATCAATGAAAAACTACTAAATTATGAAATTTATAATATAAAAACCACAAAATTATTTTGTATGTATTGTCACTGTTCAGTTCATCTTACATGCAACCATTGAAAGCCATGCATTCCTTATATTTTTCGTAATTATTGCCTTAGATAGATACACAGACAGACAGACAGACAGACAGACAGACAGACAGATAGATAGATAGATAGATAGATAGATAGATAGATAGATAGATAGATAGATAGATAGATAGATAGATAGATAGATAGATAGATAGATAGACGGCACACATGGGCAGGCACCTCGGCCTGGATGGAGCAAGATTTCTTATCTGGACGGGAAGCCAGCTCTTTGGGGGCACAAGAAGGAAGGGGAGTATCATCTTGCCTTGGCCAGGAGACAGGCAGGAGATACCAGTGCGGAAGTAGGCACTCTGGCATCCTGGCAGGGTTGGACTGAGGAACAGTACCTGTGTCAGTGTGATGGAAAGACAGGGGGAGAGAACCTGTCGGGCTACATGCTCCACAAAACACACAAGGTGGTGGAATTTCTGGTCAACACTACCTGTATGGACACTCAAAAGGCATGCTGGGAATTGTATTCCAATGGGGTAGCGTTGTCATGTTTCATGAGCTGCCAGGGGATGCCACAGGGATCCTTGATTACCACATTTGGTGCTTCTTCTTGATGCGGAAGTACTTTCAATGAGCCATACTCCCGTTTCTAAGATAAAAGAAGCCACCTGACCTCAATCTAGGCAAGTTGGAGTCAGGTGGAAGAAGGACAAAGTTTTCCGTGGAAAAGTGGAGGAATAAAAGAAAAATAAAGGGAAGAGATAAAAGAAGTAGATAGATAGATAGATAGATAGATAGATAGATAGATAGATAGATAGATAGATAGATAGATAGATAGATAGATAGATAGATATTACATTTATGCAATGACTAAGAAACCTTTGTAAAGTATTGTCATTAAATCTTGTATTTGAAACCAGAACTTGTGTGTGGTTGTGTTTGGTGGGCTGCAACTCTCCCTGGTAATCACAACAGGTAGATAATATTTTATTTGTCCCAAGAGGCAAAATTTGCATATATGTTTTAAGTTAAGATGTATTTTTTAACAGGTGGTAGCATTGCTGCCTTGCAATTTGGAGACCAGGGTTCATGTCCTGGTGATGTTCTCAAAGTCATACAGATTAAGTGAACTGGAATTGCCAAAACAGCCCTAGTGTATGTGTATGTTCGTGTGTGTTTGCCCTGCGATGAACATATAACCTCTCCAGGAGATGCTTCTGCCTTACGCTCTATGATTGCTGGGACGGATCAGGAAGATAGGTGAATGGATTGCTTGCTTACAGCATATTTTCAAATTAAAATTTGTTGCTGAACATAAAATACACTCCTATAATTATACTGTGATAAACAGTAGGGTAAATGTAAATATAAAATTATCATAATAGAAAAAGGTGTTAATAAATTTATATGCTTATATGTCCAGTTGTATAGCACTTGTTGGTTTATGCACTTTCAATTAAAAACAAAAAAGGCTGGTGTTGGAGAGAAAACAAAACAATTAATTAATTAAATGAAAGAAAATCTGTGTGTGATGATCTGTGTGAGAGTAAGTAACATCTCATGCAAGTACAAATGTATCACTCTACTAAGAAAATGTGCTACCAAGATTATCCATACAGATATCATTAATTAATTGAAATGCCACCTGATGTAATTGATAAATGGAAATGCCAGCTGACATTTCAAATAACAATAATTCCTTTTCTAACAGCATGCACAAGGTTCACTTCAGTATTCAGTTCAAGTTAAACTGATACATCTTTCTGTTATATAAATGGCACAGTTTCATTATGCATTAGTTAGATGGTATCATCGTATGCAATGCATGATACGCTGGACTTTAGCTTTAGAAACATATTTAACATTTACAAACCCGTTGTTGTTTTTAAATTGAAATGAGGTTTCTTTCAGTGAGACAGATTTTTGTAAATGTGCTATATAAACATTTTTGTTTTAACCTAAAATTACAGTGATTTACTTCCATTTCCTAATTTATGCTCATAGCAAATATCTAGTTTAGAAATGTGAAGAAAGAAATAAATATGTAGAGTAAGAAATTGATTCAATCATCGGTTACTTAAAAAAGACAATAAAAACTTGATATTTCTACAATTAATTGCTCAAATTTACAAATGGCAGCTAATACCCCATTTTTATCTTTTATAAAGGGAGTTACATGTATTAATTAAAGGCTGCATACCCTTACTCTATCTCCCTTTTTAAATTAATGCTAGCTCTTTTTATCTTTTTCATCCTTGACCATACAAATTTTTCAAAGGTCAAATCTTAAACAATATCTAATTCAGATCACAAAACATAGTACATTGGCAAAAAAGCATATGAACCCTTTTGAAATTACCATATACATATGTGTTAAAATATGGACTGATTATTTAAGTTACAACAATGAACAAACAAAATCTATTTCAACTACTGGACTAACACAACAATTATTGTATTGTTCTTCTATAAACCTAACACATCATTCAAACATGTAGTGGTGTAAACTGAAAAAATTATGTGAATTATGTGAGTCCAATCAATGAAAGGAGATTGGAGGTGTGGTTTAGAGCTACTCCAGCCAATTAAAAAAGACTTAAACATTTTGAGTTTGACTTTCAGAAGAAGCATTTTCTGGTGTAAACAATGCCATGGTGAAAAGACGTCTCAGAAGATCTACAATCATGAATTGTAGATCTGCATTATGCTAGAATGGGTTACTAATGAATTTTAAAGAGTTTAGGTGTTCATCTATCCACAGTTAGTACAACTGTATATAAATGGAAATAATTTAATACTGTGGCTACTCTCCCTAGAAGCACTCATGATCACTGAAGTAAAAAGTGAACCTTGAACAAATCATTGGGACAGGTTAATATCTCTGCTCATGAGTATAACATACACAACACAATGCACGGTGGAATGGTGTCCTGCAAGGAGGAAGCCACTGCTCTCCAAAAGAAAACATCACTCCATGCCTGAAATTTATCGAAGACCACCTTAACCCTCCATAAATCTATTGGGAAAATGTTTTATCTATTGATGAAACTAATGTTAAATTGTTCAGGAAGAAAACACCACAGTAGATATGGTACAAAAAGGGCTCTGCATACCAACATAAAAACATCATTCCAGTGGTGAGGTATGAAGAAGGAGAACATCATGATTTGGGGCTGCTTTAATGCCTTGGCGCCTGGATAGCTTGCCGTTATTGGGGGAAAATTAATTCCCAAGCTTATCAAGGTGTCCTACAAGACCAGCTGAAGCTCAGTAAAAATAGGGTGATGGTGCAGGACAACGACCACAAACATTGAAGTAAATCTAGTGCAGAATGGTGTCCAAAAAAGGATAATCTGTCTTTTGAAGTAGCCCAGTCAGAGTCCAGACCTTAACCCAATAGAGTTTTTGTGAAATGCCCATAAGAGAGTCGTTCACATCAAACATCTTAAGAATATGACTGAGCTGAAGCAGCTCTGTAAGGAAGAATGGACCAAAATTCCACCTAAACGTTGTTCTGATCCACAGCTACTAAAAGCACTTGTTAGAGGTTACTACTGTCAAAAGAGGTTCAACCAGTTATTAAATTGAAGAATTCACTTACTTTTTTCCATAGCACACTGTGAATGTTCAATGGGTATATTCAATAAAGGCATTAAAGATTATAATTGTGTTTCTGTGTTATTAGCTTAAG
Organism: Polypterus senegalus; assembly: GCF_016835505.1. Taxonomy (NCBI): domain Eukaryota; kingdom Metazoa; phylum Chordata; class Cladistia; order Polypteriformes; family Polypteridae; genus Polypterus; species Polypterus senegalus. The sequence goes on along the minus strand of NC_053160.1, from coordinate 147,416,526 downwards.
CATATTGTGTTTGTCTATACTACTGTATTGTGACTTAGATGAAGATCAGATTAGATTTAATAAGCAATTAATGTAGAAAACCAGGTAATTGCAAAGGATTTACATACGTTTTTGCCACTTTAAATTAACTAGCACCTCTGGTATGAGTGGGTGAGCATGGGTGGGAGAATAAATAAACATACACATACCCTGTGATGGAAAGGCCCTTGGCAGTGCATGGACATTATGAGCTTAAAATGCAGTGGAACTGGCATCAATATGGTTCATACATAAAAGTCAAATAGTGAACAGCTGTATATCAGAAAAAAGGCAACAGTGAGTTGAATGTTTCACCAGTAGATCTAGGAAAAAATCCTTTCATACACTGTGTGTTACTGTGGGTAGAAAGCTCAACTTTGAGGGGGTTGTTTCTTTTTAAAACCTCATGACACTCTATGCAGAAAACAATGATATTTGTGTGTGCAGATTTTACTGATGCCTTCAAATCAGTATCATATTGAGCAACAATAGTATTTTTAACGAGCATACTCGTTTGTATATAGAGCAAAAAAGTATTTATTTTTAGGGATGCCTTGAGCATGGTAGGCTTACAAAAAAGATCTTTACAAACACTAACCAAAATATATATTGAATATCTATATCAGATGCTAAGGGGAATACTCAAATATGCAATTATCACAGATCTAAACCTTGAAGAAAAGCTCAAACCTAATACCCTAAAAAAAATAGAAGATACAGTAAAGAAAATGTGTAACACTAAACATTTTACTGTAAGTATTCAACTGTTTATTCTATTGTACTGTTTAATTAAATATGTTAAAAGTGGTTATAAATACTGATTCAGCTGTGCAGAACTGTTTATCACAAATTTGGAATTAAACAGCTCTGCCATTTTAATATACTCCTCTCATGAATGCTATAATTCTCAATTCTGAAAATAGACAGCATAAACGATAATAATAGGAGGATGCTGAAAAGAGGCTGTATTACAATAGATTACAGAAACCAACTCATGCAAAGCAGGATATCAAAACATTTCATCAAATTAGAAAGACTTTTAAATTCCAGTCTTCAGTGCAGATAAGGCAATGTTTTTAGTTTGCAAATAAAGCTAGGGAGGATTTTCTTCTTGTTAACCCACATAAGAACTATATACCTCAATGACTAAATTCAAAATGGGTGGGTCCACCTGGGCTGAATTGCGTTAACTCAGTTGCATCGGTTACATAATGTGGTTCACAACGGCACACTAGATTTTCAGTTATCCATCCATTTATTGAACTTGTTTATCCTCTTTTAAAACATTTGAAAAATCTGTACGAGAACAGGTCATCCAGCCCAACAAAGCTCACCAGTCCTATACTCTTCCAAAATAACATCAAGTCTAACTTTAAAGGCCCTTAAGGTCCTATTGTCTATCACACAATTTGGTAACTTATTTCCATGTGTCTATAGTTTTCTGTGTAAATAAATCGTCTTAATGTTTGTGTGAAATTCACTATTACCATGTTTCCAACTGTGCCTCCATGTTCTTGAACTAATTTTAAAGTAACAGTCTCGATCAACTGTACTAATTACTTTGAATAATCATTATACTCTGTATAAATTATACTGATAGTTAAATGACACACAATGTGCTGATATTGTTTCCTCATCTAATATGTTTCATGACTGTAGTGCTGTATCTGTGGTGTGCAAAAAAAATCAAAATAAAAAGAGGGAGATGAGTGGTAGAGAGAGCTCAATTGACATTACTAGGAACCTCTGTAGGAGTCTAGGAATTCTCCTATTACTCAGCACATAAAAGGTGTTACTTCTCAGGGCCTTTGTAACCCAGACATCACAAGCTTTCAGCTGGCCACCGGGAGTTACCACAGTTCAAAGTTCAGACTGGGATGGATTGTAGTGTGTGAGACCCCACATTAAACAAACTTGGCATAGTCGGCAGGATTTGCATTGTGGACAGGTGTAGGTGCTGCATGAAAAGAAAAAGGTTGGGGCTGAATGAGAGATAGTTTAGATGCCACAATTAAGAAACACTGCTTTTGCAATGTTTAGAGACTGTACCTGCACAGGTCTGCAGGAGTTCTACTATTGACATAAAAGTTGCTTCAGGGAGGCCTTTGTAATCCAAGATGTCATGTGTTCTGGGCTAGCCACCAGAAGTTACCACAGTGCAAATGTCCAGACTAGAATGGTTTGTGGTGTGTGCAGCTCATCCCATGACAAAATGATAACCAATAACAGTTGCTTTTCTAGATAACGCATAAAAAAGGAGTATTCCCATTATTTCTACTGCAGAATGTTATGTCTATCTGAAATTAAAACTGAAACCCTTAGACATTTAATTTTTATGACTTTTACTTTACGAGTATAAAAGTATATATGCTAACTGGTTAAGCAGTTCTGGGCAATACCCTGGGTGCCTGTATGCTCTTTGACGCCTTTGATTGTTTATGGCATATTTTCCATTGAGTATACCACTTAGCTATCTTCTGCTAAATACGTATTTGTATACTCCCAGCAATTATTTAATTATACAGATCAGATCAAGAAGTCAAACTTGAAATCCTGAAAAAGCAGAGTTACCATAGTTATTAAAATTCCATAAATATGAAAACTTCAAGTAAAACCACTTTCAATCAATATGAAATGTAAATATTCAGTAGTGGTTGTGTTTTGGGAATTATTTATATAAGTTAATGCTATGATTAATCACTAACAACGAAAATGAATAACTTGTCTTTATTTGTGTCATTAAGCTGTAATGGAAAATGTGGTTTTTGTCTTGTGTTTTCAAAGAGATATTAACCGTGAATAAAAACAGGAAAAAAAAAAACAAAACAGCATATTGTGTCACCCTTATTTGTTTAAGGATTTCAACACTAGTTTTGGAATTCAAAAAAGCACCACCCTTCCAAACACCAATATCACTACTTTGGCACGAGAAAAACCCACAAAACCCTAATTCAGCAATATATTAGATGTTTTGTCTGTTCATGTTACTAATGTAATCTTAAATTCACTGAACCATAACACTTTATCACATTTCCATTGATACAACACAGGCTCCTTTACCTAACTTATTATTGTAACCTAGCGTATCCATATCCTTCAGCTATGCTACCTGAAACAAGGGACAAACAGACACACATCAACAGTTTCAAAGCTGTGCTCAAAAAACAAATACAGAACAATCCTCCACATCATCTAGATCTTTACAAAAGACAAGCAAGGGAAGGAATGACTAATTGTGCATGTTTTTGCTGATTAGAAAAATTTTGTTAGGCCAGCCATTTCTATAAATCCTTGTCAGTCCACTGTTGATTTTTTTTTTTTAATGTATCTGGCATAACTGACTACACCACCACAGAATGCATTTGCTTTTGAAAACAGAAAGCACTTTTACTTAATTAATAAATAATAAATATGTGAAGTCTGACTAATGTTTTTGTGAGGTGGCCTGGCTCAACCCACGATTCTTCTAGGTGTGGTACAGGACTGCAATAATGTTTAGTACATAACAGACAACCTGTATAACCTTTCTTTCAGGTGATAGCTGATACGCAACAAGAAGATGACCCATACCAGGACATCAAGACAGGATGTTGTATGCCAAATATACTCGCCAGCCACTTTATTAGGTACAGCTTGCTGGTAGCCCCTTTTGCCTTCAGAACAGCCATAATTCTTGATGGAATAGATTCAACAAGGTTTACTAGTACTGAACTAAAGGTAAAAGAAATATTTTTTATAGTATATAATAAAAAACAACCCTGTGGTTTTTCCCTTAAAAATTGCATTCTGTGCCTATATTGTTTGATGATTTATTGTTTCTGAGCCACAGACACACTGTTATAACAGACTGCAGCCATAAAACTTTCTCTTATTTGTAGGCATCTGAACAAGATGCATGGTTTCTTATTCTTAAATTGTTTAAGCAATATTAAATATAAAATACATGAAAATGTGATATACCTTTGTTGTAATTTAATGCTGCATTTTACAGAGTTGTAGAGATTATTTTCTTTTGGAATTATTTGTTGCTATAACTGGTTCTCTGCTTCTTCCAGAAAAATGTCAGTGATTTGACATTACTGGTTACATTCTTAAACTTAAAGCTGGAGCATCTGTGAGAGACGCCTTCTTCACTTCAGGGGACTTCTTCAATTTACATGAGTTTTCCCATTTATTAAAACTGTTACAAGTACTTTGAACTGTCCGGTGAAGGAATTGACTGTTTATAAATTTGTTAATATAATTGCTTCCTTATTATTTTTTGAGTGCTTATTGCAAAGTACATCTGCTATCTTCATTTATTATAACACTGAGTTTTTGGGTTGTCACACACGTGCATATAAAGGACAGTTTAAGGGCTCTGGTCATGGTAAGACTCCGCTGCTCCAGGGGTTGCTGCTGTGTAATAACGCTTTCTCTTTTCCACCCTCTGCAGACCGGAATATTGACAGCTTTTCCATATGCAACGTCACTACCTGTGTCCGTTCCCCTGGAGCCGCCTTCTCCTGCTGGAAGACCACATAACCAAAAGCTCTGTCACCTTCTTATCAGTCAGAACCAGTCTCGTGTCTGAAATGATGTCTTCATTTAACACTGTTAATCATGTTTTGTTTTCTTTTTTGAAAATCGTTTATATGGGGTTTGCTCACAGATGCCCCAACACTGCTCATTGTGTCTTCTTGTTCTTTGTTTTTAATACATAAACTGGTGGTTATGGCAGTTGTTTTATAATATAGAATCCTTTTTTGTTTTGTGCACAGTCTATTTCTACAGTGATAATCCTTTTAAACAGTAAATCCTTTTAAATTTTGGAACAAATACTCAAGATTTGACATTTAGCCTATTAAGCCATCAATAACTAATGGCATGACTCAAATCGGAACAACCAGATAAAGAAAGCTAGGAAACTAGGACAAAGGGTAGGTGTGGCAAAACACCACATCAAATGCCCTCTACTGCCGGAACGTTTTTTTGCTTTCTCCTGTTGAGTCGTCAGATGAAAGCAGAGGAGGTAGCATTTGTTTTATGGTAAACAACATGTGGTTCACAAATGTTAAAATCATCTTAGTGCCACCCATTTTAAATTTTAAGTGAATTCTCCAATGGTTTTCTGACTGTAATCTACATCCCTTCACAAGCCAAAACCAGGACAACACTGAGCAATCTATACAACATTATCTATAAATATAAAAATCTTTTCACATTTGAAACGGAAATTACATATGACCACACAAAACGAAAATTACATATGACCACAGAACATAATACAGGAAGTAATCACTTCGTTTGTGGACGCCATTTTTATATCGTCTTTATGAATTGTTATTATTTGTGTGAGAGTTACTTTACTGATATTGAAAAGAAGTAAACACAAACACGCCGATCTATCTCATAGAAGTGCACCCTGCATCGCCATCTCCCAGCCCTCCTCTCTGGACTCCAGCGCTGACCCGCTCACCGCCAGGCACTTTCTGACAGAGAAGTTATTATTTATTTGTCGTGGAAACTGCCACATTATAACTTTTTTTTAATTGGCAGTACTTGATAGTAGAAGAGATGAGGAAAACAGCTTTGCATCTTTCTACTTTTTAACTGTGCCAAGCTGTAAACAATATGAAGACGACACCGCTGTGAAGGGGCCGTGAGAACAAAGTGGACGCTCGGAGGCGTGGAATGTCGGGCTGCTCTGCCAGGTCGAGAGCTTCGCAGTTTCGGGCAGCGTCCTCTCTTCTCGCACTGTTTGTGACACTTCGAGTGCCCTGTCGGCTTCTGGGAGAATGGAATCTTTGCAAATGAGTGTAATCGGTGCCATCGAAGCAGGACTCTCTTTGTAAATTGCACTTCACAACTACTTACTGTCCCTTAAGGTGAGTTCAGGTCACTAAAACCCTGCAACATTCAAGGTTGCTTCTGTGATAAATTATTTTAAGAAGATGGAGGGTTTACATCTAAGAAGATGTACCGACCTCTTCATGTTAAGTTTTGGACTTGGGAATTGTTTGGACCTTCTGCCCGTTAAGCACGGAAGGACAGCGTGCACATTTCTCAGAATAATTTTTCTCTTGAATCACAGGCACATAGTGCAAGGTTGTCAGACAGAAATTTGCAGGATCGCATAGAAAATGTAATTTCTATACCACAGCGGTCGTGTAGCGCCTTTCACAAGGGATCTGCTACCGAGAGATGATCCAAATACATTTAAGCTGCTTTTAGTGCTGCCTATCTGTAGTGTTATAGTGCCTTTAAAATGTACTTTACCCGAAAGCACTCCAGTACTGCTCAATGTATCTTTACTTCTTACATCTTAATGTTTTACTGTTTATTAATTTATATACTACATTTTATTTTTTTTCCCTTGCACTCAGTGTGCGAAGCCACTGGGTAATCAGCTAGTTATGATATATGATTATTTACCTCCGTAGGATTTTTATTTTTGTGGGTTTGATATGATTAGAGTACTGAATACTAAATGCAGACTTGTGTACTTAACTTAATGTGTGGGGACCGGGAAGTAGTGGAGGAGTAATGTCATTATTATTTGTATTGAGAAATCGTTAATTGTATTTGATGTGTCCATGTCTGCTATTATTGTGCAAAATAAAGTTTATATTAAAAATAAAAAAAAAATATTTTTGTGGGTTTGTTATTGATATTTTAGTAATGTCAACTGTCATTCGGAGAACAGAATGTAGGATCATAAAATGGTGAGATTTAACAAACCTTTCGCAGATAGTCAAATACTGCATGCTTATCAATTCTAAAAATGTTGGTTTTCAAATATTTTGTACACATGAGCATTCTATTTTTGCAAAGAACATGGAGTGTATTTGTTGTCATGCCAAAAACAGAAGCAATGATCCACAAAAAAAACATCAAACCAGATTTGTCATTGTTTACCTTGTTCACATCAAGGGGACGAGTAAATGGGCAGATAACAACAAAATATGTTTATAAGTTTGTTTCAGATAGGAAAGAGTCCAAATTGCTCTGCAGTATTCTGCTTTGTTTTATATCCACTTTTCCCTTAATGGACAAAGTATGTGGTAATAAGAACAATTCTGAATGATTTGATTAACCCTATGGGGAAAAACATCTATTCCAATTTTAACAGAATTTTCCAGGATGACAGTGCCCAGTCTACAGGACAATAGTACAATACATTACAATACAATTTATTTTTGTATAGCCCAAATCACACAAGAAGTGGCGCAATGGGCTTGACTCTCTAAGAAGACAAGGAAAAACTCCCAAAAAAAATGCATGCAGGGATAAATGGAAGAAACCTTGGGAAAGGCAGTTCAAAAAGAGACCCCTCTCCATGTAGGTTGGGCGTGCAGTGGGTGTCAAAAAGAAGGGGGTCAATACAATGCAATACACAGATCAGAACAAATCCTCAATACAGTATAAAAATAAAATTTTTACAAGTACGGACCAGAATTTAACAGTAGATGATATCACATAATATCATTAGTAGCATGAAGACAATGACAATGATGTAAACCAGGTTACTTGATTTCAGAACAACTGAGCACTTATTACAGATTGCAGAACAGTAAACGAGAAAGCATTTTCCATTATCATCATCATCTAAATAGCATATGATGGTTTTATACACTTGCATATGCAAATAGTACCTTCAAAGAATCTTTGATGGAATGTTGAGGTGGCACAGCACCCTGTTTGAAATATTTATGTTGCTATTTCCTTCATTTTGTTGGTAATTTGAATGTAACATATTAAATAATAAATAATCCAAAAATAACAAAGTAATGTGATTTAATAAGAGCCTAAATGTTTCAGTTTTTACTCCGGTCACAGTGGTATCTAAAGCTATTCTTTCAATGCCAAAAAAGGCTCTTCTCTTGATGATTCATAAACCACACAAAACAAAAGGGATTTAAACAATTTTCTCTGTTTCATGCTTTGTTCACAGCCAAAAGACAAACTTGATTTAGAAAAAGTATTTTGTGGATGAGCTGCAGAGCCCATATTCCTTGTCTTCTGGAAATATTTAGTTTACTAACTAACATGGTAGTCCAAGAAAAGCAAAAATATTTTTGACGTTGTTTTACAAAAATGAGAGGGAAAACCATTTGTCCAGAGTTGCATGTTATTTAACAGACTACTGTATAACTATTGAACCGGTAGAATTTCATGGTTGAAAAATATTATTACAAAATTCTGAGAAGATTGTATCCATAGCATTAAGACTATGCTAAATAAACTAAAACATCCTTCACACTACCCATTAGTTGTATTAGATTATTGCTTTTAGGTTTGAAATAAATACTGATTTGGGCCAAAATCATTACATTTCAATTTACACTCAATTCTCAGTGCTAAGATAATACACAGGTTATATGTACTTGTTTTCCAAGTCATTCCAAAAAATTTCTTTCTGCAGCGCATGATATTTCTTGCATTGAGACAAAAGCCAGAGAGAAGCCATAGTTATACTGGCAACTGGTTGCTAGACATGAAGAACTAGGCAAGAAGTGACATCATAGGAACAAACCTACAGTTGGAGATGGCTACATTAGAACATTTGGAGAAGACAATGCTGAATGTCATCTTTACATAAAATATTTCTGAAAACCAATGGTAACCATTAAATATTCTTGGTTACAGTCCTAACAGAAATCATACATCCATGAATATAAAAAAAGAGGAAAGGAAAAGAGAACAGAACAACAAAAGACAACAAAAGCTGTTATAAATACATTACATATTATAAATTACCATTTCTTTATATCTCTCTGATTACCAAAAACATTACGTTCACAACTGAAATAACAAAATGGGGTTCCAAAAGTTAGCATTTGCCTAATGTAGGTAGTACTTGCTGAAGTGGCACCTCAATGATTGTTGGAATCGTTTCTGCTCTAAGGTTTGTTATACAGGCTCTGAGAACTTGCACCCGTAGGTGCTTTACCGTCCTTAGGGTTTCATATTGCACAAATCTACGGCAGACAAGCTTTTAGCTTTTTTTCCTGGACCTGCTTTGTGTGACCTCATGACATCCTTTGGCACATTTCTCATGTGTTTTTCCTCCAACTTATCTTTTACTTACTACTTACCTTACTTTTGTTTTTTAGAGTTAGAACTTGTGAGGTGACACAAATGTACAGCCAAAAAACTTTCATTTTTTATGCTTAGTTAAATTTTTCAAACAATTGCTACAATGGATATGACTTTCTGGCAAAGTACACTATATTTCAATAATGCTTTTGAAAAAAAATCAACATAATAAAAATGTGTTAAATGGAGAATACACTCAAAAACATATAGTAAGAATAATTTATGTAATATATAATTTAACATTTAAATCCATTAGAAGTACTTTGTAATATTTTAACTAAGTGTAACTGATTAAAATCTGCCACGTTCATAATACAACTAGAGGGACTATCTGCAATGTATTAATAATCATACAATGAAATTTTAAATGTACTCTGCTTTGAGTAATTCTTGACTGATAGCACAACTTGCTTTACTTTATTCAGGGAAGATAAATTTTATTTTTCATCTTAATTTCATATTAAGGTTAGGTATATTGTTTTGATGTCTATTTTTTATTGAAAAAAATAAAAGCAAGTAGGAACTAAGCCACAGAAGCAATTTGACTTTTGTGAGATTAAGGTGAGGAGACTCTGAATTGGCAGAACTACAACAAAGCAACAAACAATGAACAGTGAAAGTAATTGAGTCTAATTCTCAAGAGTCATTGTAAAATTAAGGCATTAGCACTTATAACCAGTGTAAAGTAATCAAAGAAAATTATTGAGGATCCACAGATACTCAAAGGGAATTTGGCAGCAATCATGCACTTGAAAGTACACACTTCAGACAAAACGGCTTCAAGCTTCACAAGGCATTTTTGAACTAGCCTACACAAACTGAATGAGCCTTGCCCAAATAAAGAGCTGATATTACTCCCTAGTGTGATAGCATCTAAGATGTTTTACCTTCAGTATTACAAAGCTCTTCTTGCATCACAGTCACAGGAGATTGAGATGATAAAGGATGCTTCCAATTCTTAGCAGCTGTATTCTCTCCAACTTCAATTAAAATTTGATCTGGAAACTAAAAACACAAATAACAGAATGATTTCAAAATATTCTGAAGTTTATTATTATGATTTATATGAATAATATAGCTGGGTACAAATTATGCTGTGACATTTGGGGGATCTTACACTTGACTAGGGGTGGTCATATTTGTTCCCGGACGGCTGCCTGTTTTTGCTACAATCCCATGTCTTATTTAGATGCTCATTATTGCTGCTCAAACAATTACTGTATTTTCCAAGAAATATTTCTGTACTTCATTTTGATTAACTCACATTTTAAGTTTCTTCTTTTAATCTTAAGCTGCATTTGTTTTAGTTGCTTCTTTTTTTTTCTAACCAATTGCCAATTAACAATGGGATGTAAATGACTAAGGAACCAGCAACTTAACATCTAAACTGATTTGTCTCTTCTGCGTGTGTTCACCATGATTGATCTGTTTTATTTAAATAATTGGGGAAAAAAAGAAATTACTAACCTGCTATGACCTACAAATCATTTGGGTTATATTCTCAGAATAACCTGAATGAAATCTCTGACCTGCCACTCAATTATATAATGAGTTCTGTCACCGGCAAGGATTGGCTTGTACAGTAATTAAGCAACTGGTCTGCTCCAAGTTTCTTGAAGAAATATGTCACAGTTTCACTGTAGACCTTGGAGGTCTGTCTTCCTACTGTCTCTGCAGATAGTAATGTTGAGATCAGGACTCTGTAGGGGAGATCATTTCTGTCATAGTAATCCCAGTTCCTTTTATCACTGAAGATACTTTTTTATGATTTTGGCTGTGTGTTTGGGGTTATCTTTGTGCAGCAGAATGAAGTAGGGAATGATCAGATGCCTTCCTAGTGGTGTTACATGATTGAAAAGAACCTGGCTGTACGTCTCAGCAATGGGGTGGCATCAATTTTCATCAAATTACTAACCCCATTTTTGGAAATGCAGCTGCAAACCTGTAGATAGATGTTCATCCATATACCGTTCACTGGCTCTTTGGCAGACAAACATTGTTGTGATGTGAAATTTTGCATACAAGTTGATAAATATTTTGTATGTCTTTATTTGTAACTTAGGCAAAGCAATGTAATATTAGTGTTACATCATAGATAATAACAGCAATGGTTTGATGGTTTAAGAACCACTATCACCCCCCCTTAGTCCTAAAAGGACTGAGTCTCTTTGTAATTTTACAATAGGGTTGGGGGGGAAGTGCTTTAAACCAGTTAGGCAAGTGTTTCTCTGCTAAAGTCTCTCAATCAACCCCCGCAGAAATGCCAGGCTGCCTAACTGCCAAGCTTTATCTTAACATATGGTTTGGGGGACAGGTGTGAAGATGTTCTATTCCCCCATTGTTCTGAAGTATGGCTGTTTGGAACTGGCTTGTATCAGAAGCCTTTAAGTACCATGACGCCCTATTGGCTCTAGGGGTTGGACAGAAGACCTATAAATCTGCTAGTTTTACCTCACTCTCTCTCTCTTACCAAACTGCTGAATGGCCATCTCATACACCATGAACTGAAAAGGACAACACAATGAAGAGCACAGCTCGGCAGCCACATTGAGACAGGCATGCGGCCTGTTCTAAAGAAAGCTGACCACCAATTATGCCTTAACCAGAGACATTTTTAAGTAACAAATAAGTCTGTGTGCCGCCTGAAACTACACATCACCATTTATCAGGTTGTATAGTTGCCAGTGTTCAAATGTACTTACAGTACATATTGTTATTATTTATGAATATTATCAATAATACATTGTTTAAAGTGTAACTTAATTCCTGCTTGTCTTTTACTACACCTAATTGCCTAAGGTTATAGACAGGGGTGCACATAACATATTTGGTATTGTTCTCATGGGAGAACCTGGGGTTGTTGCTTGGTCCTTACTTTTTTTAAATAATTTTTTTTCCATGACCCACCTCACAGGATGAACACAATAGAGGGATACATGGATAACATGACATCACATGTACTTTAATTTCAATTGAGAATGGATAAAACCAGTACAACAAAATATTTGTTCTTTAAAGTCCCGTAGTATGTAGCTTTCTAATGAAATGACTGCTTTTCAAACACTGAAAACCAAATGAAATGATAGCTTTTTAAGCACTGACAACAGTTACTGCTATTTAAAACACTGAAAGTTATCTTATGTCATCATCATCATCACTCCCCCTCCTGACTGTCTTCCTCTATTTCAAAAACAGAAGAAGAGGCAGATGTACTAGGCCTGCTTCTTTCTCCCTGGTTCAGCCTGCGATTAGCTGTTTGCATCCACAAGTTAACAGCTGGCTTTGGGTCAAAGGTCTGTTGTGAACTTAGACAACAGGATGTGCATTAGAGATGAGAGGTGAGAGTTTGACAGGCAGGACCTGTACTTGTTTTTTATTATATTCAGATATGAAAATCCCCTCTCACATGCAGCCCTGCTCAAGGGCAGTGTAAGGGACAACAGAAGGACTTTCTGAATGCTGGAGTATCTGCCTGGATTGCTTGTCTTCACTACATTCACCAGGTTATGCACAGAGGAGGCTGCCAAACATTTTCTTGCTTTCTTTAAATGCATCCACTCTCTTAAAGTGGAGACTCTGTCAACAGACATGCTGGCCTCATGTGTCTCAAAGATATATATATTACTATTGTGTTGGCAAAACTGGGGAGGTCTTTCATTTCAAGAGGCCAAGTTGTAGGATCAAAAAGTGATCACATGATTTGAGGGATTCCTATCTGCTTTCAAACTCATGAATTAGAGCTCTCAACACATCAGTCTTGTCCCTGTCAACATCAGTATGTGACACAGTCTCCTTCCTGTACTTACCCTCACTGTCTATCAGTAGTGTCAGCTGTCCAACAGCACCCATAAGCTCATCTTTGCATTCACCAATAGTCAGATTCTCTTGCTGGAACCTGAGGGCAGTGAACTGTAAAATGTTTCCAATATCAAGCATGCTAGAAAACAACGAAAATGCTCTATGCAGATATACATCACTTGCTGCCACTTGAATCTGAATGGCTGGTAACATTCTCCATATTTTCAACAGAGTCTCCTGTCTCCATGCAGACCATCTGATATTTTTAAACTTTCCAAATTTGACAAAAGCAATGTCTTTCTCCTTACAGATCTGTTTTAGTTGTGAAATTCAATTTGCACCCCCTTTCAGTAAGTAAAAGCTTAGCAACTTCACAGTGGATTGATTAAATGACTCACAGTATGGGACCGTGCGATCAGCTGACTTGGTGCAGTTCTCCAGGGTGTGGGCAGTGCACAGGAAATGTACAAGGGAATCCCCAATGTCCACCATCTGACAAAATTTTGGAACAGCCCCATTGTAAATTTCAATGTTGACAGCGGATCCATCAATGAGACCAGCTTCATCTTCCACTCCGCTAAACCACAAGTATGAAACAGTTGAACATGTCCATTCACTATGTCCTGTGCTGTTCGATTGGCCTCCAGGTTAATTATTCCAAGGAAATCTGAGCAGAATTGTCCATTTCTGGACACAGAAACAATGTACACAATTTCATGCTCCATTTTTGTTATATCTTATGATCCAACAAAGAGGACACCCCAAAATTCAGCTGATTTTAGTTTTTCACTCAAATCTGAAGTTATTGTCTGTGCGATGCACTGCATCATACGCCCCCTGGATTCTCGAGAATGATAAGCGGTCCTGACATTAACTCCAACACTCGAGAAGCAGAATATCCTCCTCATATGAACACACAGGAAGTGCATGTTTCACTTTGTGAAAGACCAACAAAAAAACATTACTCAGTGCTTGATGCCATTCTTCAGTCAGCTTTTCTTGCCATCTATCGATCGGACCACTAGGCCTCTGGTTCTGGCTGTGCAAGTTATCAACCACTTGTACTACTTTCTGGTGCTCTCTACTATTCACATGCTTATCAAAAGCTGGATGATTGAAGTTTTTAGTACCTGTATAAAAGGCACTGTTTTTATCTGCCACAGTAGGATTTTCACGGCATAGTTTGCACCACATTTCAGTGCAGGCATCATTCGTTTGAAGCCAGCTGACCTCCTGCAGTCATTTTTCCAAGGACCCATGCTTCTTTTGCAGTTCAGGTTCAGTCTAGTGTTTCTTTGGAGGTGGAGCAACACCAAAGAAATTGCTTAATGTAGCTTGCTTCTTGGACATTTTGATGAATGAAGAAAGTTATAAAAGCAGTGGCTCAAAATGCAGTCCTATGTTTAGCACATATCTTTCCTAAAATCTTAGGTACGCAAATGTGCATTACAACATTAGATCTGGCACGCATTGTTTATTTTGATATCACATGCACACCTGCGCACCACTTATGTGCACCCCTGGTTATAGATGTAGAAAGGAAGGTGGGGAGAAGCTATATACTATAATACCTTATAAACAGTGGTAAGTCTGTGAGATTTGAGGCGTTCTGACAAAGGCTACATATTAATAATACAAAAGGGGAAAAATAGAGCAATATATTACTGTACCAAGACAAAACAAACATTCTTTTATTAAAAACAGCTTAGTCAGCACATTTGGAAACATCTGTCTGTGGCAAAGTTTCTCCTTGTGATCTTGATGATATAGGATGAACAGGACTACCACAGTCTCTCTTTTTTAGTTTTACTTTGTCTAGTTTCTCGACATAGATGTTTCTGTTGTAGTTGACCACTCTGTGAAATGCACTAAAGATAATGGGGAAGGAAGAATTAAACTATAATGGTGCAATGGTGTTTTAAGTGTCCCTGAGGACTAGGAAAGCATCTGCCAATTATGCAGAACTGATTATTGTGGCCAAACATGTGATCTTAGCTGTGAGGCAGCAGTGCTTACCACTGTGCCATTATGTCTCAAACAACAAAAAAACAAAGAGTGATAACCACCCACAAAATACAACAAATGGCGACAAACCAGCAGTAAGTAAAAACATATACACAGTATATATCATTGCGCTCACAGAATACCAGTCTCTGGGATTCCATTGTTTGAAGTTCCTCCCCAATTTCTATGCAGATACTTTGCACTTCTTTCTTCCATGAAGAAGACAGAAACACCTTGTACACAGTAATAAACCTTTGGTTATTATTATTTCACAGAGCTGCATGTGTTTTCTTTCTTGGAGAGTGGGGAAGGGCTTCTTTAAGGCTCATTTTGATATTGCAGCTGGGCACATGGCTAATTATGCATGCAAAGATAACCAGTGGTAGTGCTCATAATATTCTTATTATGGTCAGCTAATATAACCCTCAAATTAAAAATACTGCAAGTTTTTTAATGCATGCAGGGTGCAAGGCTATATTGATCATGCATGCCCGAAGCAGCTCTGCAAAGACCTTACAGTATACAGTACATGCATGAAAGTTCTATAAATGGCTGCTATAGCTTTGTGATGCCACTCTGGCTTCACAAAGCATCATGGGGTGCTAGTTCTTTGTACTATGGATTCCACAAGATGTTAGAAACATTTCTTTGAAATTATGGACTATATTGACATATCTGTATCATGCAATTTCTGCACTTTTGCCAGCTGCAAATATATGCTGCGAAACTTCCATTCTACCATATCTCAACTGTGTTATTTTGATTCAAATCCAATGAAGTCCCTGTCATTTGTGTGCTTCAGCAGAAATCAAGATTAATTAGACCAAGCTATGTTTCTTCAGTCTTCAACGGTCCAATTTTGGTTAGCCTGTGTCCACTATAGACTCAACTTTCTGTTCATAGATGACAGGAATGGATCTTCTGCTAGTATAGCCCATCTGCTTATATTACACAATGCATTTCCATCTACAGAATTATCTGTGTTTTTTGTTTGTGAGTAAAACTCCCAGAAGATAAGCAGTTACAGAAATGCTCACATTTTTTCCCTGTTCTGGTGTTTGATTTGAGCATTACCCAAAGCTCATGATCTGCATGCTTCACATGATTGGCTGATTAGATAACTGCATGGATAAGCAGGTAAACGTGTTCCTAATAATTTTAAAGTAAGTGCATAAAGTGTATTTCAAATTTTCAAAAGCTGCAATACAACATTTAATGAATGAAGACTTACATTTCCATTTTGAGCAATATTAAAGAAATATATGTGTAACTAAATACCTATATTCAGCTTTTCTTCTAGTGCCATAAATGCTCAACTGATAATTTAGAAAGGTTAAATAAACTTACAGTAGGTATTTCCCCAGGCTCCAGACCATTCTCTTCAGTAGCAGCATCACTCAAATTTTCATCTTCTGAGGATCCACTGCTGGTTTCATCATCTCGTTCATTTTCCGTATTGATGACAGAATGCTCAGGTAATGTGCTCAGATTTTGGCTGTAAGTTGCTGTCCTTTGATTAGCTGAACCTTGGCACAAGTTTAAAGCTTCTAATTCTGTTTGATGCTGAGATAGTTCAAGACGGATAGGAAAGGACTCTGAAACATTAGACTCTGTCCGGTGTGGATCTTTTTTATTCAAAAAATCAGTTTTTTTATGATGACTCATTTTAAGAGTCTCTGAATTTAGCTTTAAAGTATCGGAGGATGAATTGCAGCTCAATTCATGCCAAATATCTGACCCCTGAGGATTCAAATTAATGCAAACTTTTACATTCTGTGTGTCATCTTTATCCAGTGACTTAAGGATTTTGGTATTGTCAATGTCATCTGAATTTCTGAAAGTCTGAGAATTTGATTTTTTCCAAATTTTTGTAGCCTGTGATGCCACTTGATTACAAGTAGCAGGTTCATCTTTGGATGCTTTAACTACAAAAGGTTTTAATTCTAACCTTTGGGCTGGAGAGACTGCACCTTTATAAGGATTTTGAGGGTCTCCCTCCAATGTTTCTGCAATGGCATGCAAATCTTTGGTTGCTGCTTCATTCTCAAGGATATCCCTGTTAGAAAGAACTGGAATGGAAGGAGCTGCTTCATCATTATACATATTAGATGTAGAGCTCAAAATCTCACTCTGTTCTGACTTGCCACTTACATCATCTAAACCTGCCACTAAAGGCAGAATGCCACTGCCTTGATCTGCTGAGATGCTTTTGTTTTCAAAAGCAGCCACAGCTGAGACGGGCTCCTCATTACATTCTGAAGTCATAGACCTTACATTTAAATTTGCTTCTGGTGGTAGATCTGTCACTTCTTTGTTATGCCCTCCAACTACAGTTTCAACTAAGTGATCTGAAGGTGCAGATGTACACTTTTCATTTAGTCCTACATTAGGCACATTCACAGAGTGGAGTGCCTCAGGCCAAGCTGTTTCTTCTCTGCTGAGTACTGGGGCTTGTTGATCATCTTCCACAGAACTGGATGGCATTTCCCTTTCACTTAAGACTGGACTTAAAGATGGCATGTCAATACTCTGCTCTGGTGTCAGAGGCTGTCCTGGTGATTTCTTTTCTTCCAATGCGCAGAGGGGCATACTTTCTTTTGTAATATGTGGTAAAACCGGTAAATGCATCTCTGTGCCAGCAGAGCTCATTTTTCCATAATTTTCATACGGTGTGCTTTTCATTTGGTTTTCCAATGTGATTGCTTCATCACCACTCACAGAAATTTGGTCCAAGTATTGTCCTTTAACTAATTCTGAATTTTCGAGGCATGTCCTATTTGCAGTAGACTGAGATGAAGACGGCTTGTCCTTCTGCATCAAAGAAGAGGGAGATAAACAGAGATTTTTGTTTGCTTCTTCAGGTGTATCTCCAGAATAATAGCATTTGGAAGATTTTGTGCAGTCTTTTTCACAGTAGGCCAGATTGGAAGACACATCTTCTCTGCTTTCTAAGGAACAGCTTGGTTTCACCTCTTCAGTAAGATTAAGTAAAGTACTGAACTCAGGTTTAAGGGTCTGGCTATCATCTTCTTTATTTTGTTGAAACAATGAAAATTCTTTCCCAGAAGCCATGTGACTAAGCTGAATTAATTGATAAGAGGCAGAGTCAACAGGCATCAGTTCATGAACTGAAGAAATAAGAAGATTTCTGTCACTTCCTTTATTCACCATTTGTTTAGTGGTCACTGAAAATGGCTGTTGTTCTTTCACTGAAGTGACGGTACTAAATGAAGAGAGGTGGCTTTTTTCAAATAAGTGGATATCTGGACAACTGCTGGATGTTACAGTCTTGTCTGTTGCCACGACATTTTTTGTTTTTGTGTTCTTCTCTCCTCTTGATTCTATCTTGCTTTCCCCTGGGTGACAGAACAAGTTAGTTAAGCAATAAATCAAACTCACAAGGCCCAATTTACTTCCCTAATATAATTAATAAAAGCTAAAAGCACTTAACAGACCATAATTTGCTTCGCTGCTTGAAGAACGTTATGCAAAAATGTCACATTTCTGTGAAAAACCTGGAGCAGTCCTCAGAAAACATTTTACATTAATAATATTTTCCCCAATTATATGCTTTACAACACACACTTGAATAAAGAATAAGTGGTTCCATATTTAATTTTAGTCAACAACATTTTTTTTATTTCCCATAATATGGCATTAGCCATTATAATCCCAAATAATGATGTCATTATAAACAGTATGTATAATCCATTCAATAAAAATAAGCACAAAAAAGACAATATTTAAATATAGCTGAAATAAAACTTCTGCTACAGAATCATTATGAAGACAATATTAACTGCTAGATAAGAGACTACAAGCAACAGTTAAACAGTTAAATCTATATTATTTAAACCGAGTTCAACCAAAAAAAAAACATAAAAAATATAGGAGTTACTATGATACTGTAAAAGGAAAACAATTTCTAACAGATTAAAAAAAAAATCTCTTTATGGAATGGGTAACCAGATAGTATTGATCTAAGCTTAGGCTTTGACCAATGAAAATTTACTTTCTGCCAAAGAACTTACAGGTTTTAAAGGGTGATAAATCAGCACACACTCGCTTATCCACTTGATCAATGTGGCTAATTCAGTGTCCCTGCATCACCTTCGGTAGTGATCCGCCTACAAATATTACCTTATGCAATGTAAAGCGTTAAGTCTTTCTATACTGCTACATTTGCTGAAAGATTCTGAACCTTTAAAGTAAAGAATAGATCATTACCACTCCCCTATAATCATTACAAATCATTGAAAAACAAGAAAATAACTAACTTCTAACCTACTTTTTCAATTCAGTTTGTTTTTCTTAATAGAACACACTTACTGGAAAGCAGGAATTAAAGTGCATAAACACAGAAATGGTAAAGTAGAAAACGCCACACAGCATAAATAAATAAATACATGCACACATATTGTACAGCTAACCATACATGCAAAAATGTATAGGCTATAAGATGAGATAAGATAAGATAAAGCCAGATGGTGATGGGGAAAAGGAAAATAAACATTTTCATATGACACAGATCCTAGGCAAAGTAAACATCTAGTCTAAACGCATTTGTAAAATGTAATGTTAAAATCTACCTGGCATTTGCCAATAGACTGTCCAGCAGTGCCATTAACATTTTATAACACAATACAGAGCAAGCTAGTGAAGCTAGTGACCATGACTGCAGTAGAATGATGATAGGATGATGCTAGAATCGTTTGAGTTGTCTACGTAAAAATACTATTTTACAAAATGTATAATACCACTAGAAAAGTAAACAAAATTGCAAAAAGCCATTTTAAGAAATGCATTTGTGCGTTTAGGGAATATAACTTATAATGTACTTATTCCTGTGCCATTACTTGAAATTTGAGATGTCTTGCACTTCAAGTCCCTGTTATAATGGTATGCTGACATAAAATAATACATCAATCTACTTTCCAGACAATTTATTTATGCAACTTACAAAGCCAGCTATATATGCATAGAATTCTTCTCACTGTTTGATACACAGAACCTTTGTCAGAAATTGGCCAATGGCCCCTCCAATCTGTGTCTGTTGTTAATCCACCCTAATTACGGAGTAGTCAAATGATTAGTGGAAGAGGGAAATGAAAAGGTGGAGCCTGTGGTGGCACAGTCATTTTACTGAACTTCCATAAGTTCTAAAGGTTTTGATTCTATTGTGTTGGACTTGTTTTGTTGTTGTATTTCCAGATAATAACTTCAATCACTGTTTTTATTCATTTTTGGATGCTCAGTGTAAGCCCTCTTTCTTTTGCTCTGGTTCTTTATCATTTTTGACACCTTTGCCTTTTTCCTGTCAGCTTGTGTTAAAGACAAGTGCATCAGCCAAGGGTGACAACATACTGCCTCAATGACCGTTTTCACAGATTTCTAATTTCTTTGTCGCAAAAGTCAGAGCTGGCAAGATGTATTGAGAAGGACACCAAATCTAAACAAGCAATTGGTGGGACATACAACTGACTGTTATTGTATATATTGACTTTAAAGGCATTGCAGAGGGCTTAATAATATAAAATAATCCATCTATCTTCTAAACCTAAAAAAATATGAAGTTAAAAGAAAATGCAAACTTGGTATAGAATACACACTGGGAAGTTAAAACTTGATTGGCAGAGTTTGGGAAAATTAATAAACAGGGAGCTGAGTGACTGCGGTGGACTGGCGCCCTACCCGGGGTTTGTTTCCTGCCTTGCGCACTGTGTTGGCTGGAATTGGCTCCAGCAGACCCCTGTGACCCTGTAGTTAGGATATAGAAGGTTGGATAACGGATGGATGGATCTGAATGAACATAACTTATTTGATAGTCCAAGTCAGAAGACAACATTGTCACAGCAGAGTAGAGGAGATATACAGGGTGGTACATTAAATAGTAGCCCCATACAAAGTAAAAGGCCCTGAGTTTGTTTTATCAGCAGCAGCAGACCTAGTCAAGTGAAACTTGTGGGAAGTATCCCTGTATGTTTCTCATTGTTCAGTTAGTTCTGTTATTTTTTCTCATGCTGGGCAGAAGACATGCTGTATTTATTGGAACACAGCATTTTGATCATGAGCCTGTATGCTTGTAGTGGCTCCTTTAATCTGACATGTTAAGAATTTGTGGAACAATATCTCATTGTGAGTGGCACTGTGAAAAACACAATTAATCAATTAGTCAAAAAAGTGGTGCGCTGCTGGTTCTGCGAGAAATGAAAACAAACAAGACCTTTTGTCCTTACCCTGGAGGTTGCTGCTGACATTGCAGTTTTTATGGAAAGAAGTATACTTTCTCTGCGGTGGGTTGGTATCCTGCCCAGGATTGGTTCCTGCCTTGTGCCCTGTGTTGGCTGGGATTGGCTCCAGCAGACCCCCGTGACCCTGTGTTCGGATTCAGCGGTTTGGAAAATGGATGGGTGGAGTATACTTTCTTCACATGGAACATTATGACAACTCTGACAAGAACAGGCAATTCTTCCCCCAATTTCTTTTATCTAATTTCTCTAAAATAATGTTGTCGATTTTTGAAGGCATCCATACACTACTTGACAACTTATTCCATGTGTCTATAGTTGTTAGTGTGAAGAAAAACTTTTTGAAATTTCTGTGCAATCTACCCTTGACCAATATCCATCTCTGTCCCCATGTTCTTTATTTTAATTTATCAACTATGATATTGCGTACTAATTGCCTTCATAATTCTAAACAATTCAGTCATATCGTCTTTTAATTTCTATTTACTTAAACTAATAAGTTTCAGTTCCTTCAGTGTTTCTTCTTAGCACATACCTTGCAGTCCTGATTAAGATTAGAAGTTCTCATATATTGAGGCAGCAATTATCAAAAGAGAATGGTGTGTCACAAAGGTCATGGCAAAGTTTACTCCATGATTTTAGCCTACTTTTCATACACCACCCAGTATTTCTTAATTAACAGATGCTTACACATGGAAATGTCATTTAATTCCAGTACACATATTTGAACAAAATTACTAAAACGCAATAGACGCACACATGGGAAATATTGCAATACCAATTTAAATAAAGTAGGCCCTTTGGAATAAAGTGTGACTTCTTTAGAAGACTTCTAGAGAAATAAAGGGAAAAGTTTGTGCCACTGTAGGCTGTGTTACTAAGGTTTTAGATTGAGTAGCTGTGAGCTGTTTAATTTCTTACAAAAATGCATTTATTATTCCTTTACTCTTTTGCAACTAGATTTTAACTAAAGCTTCTTTTAGTCTTAATGACAGTTAGAAGGCATCAGTAAATAGGTTATTGATCTCTGTGCAGTGTGGCATTTGGAATATTGGCAAAATTACTTGTTAACATGAAAGATTCACAGGTCTTATACTTAAATATGCAATATGAAGAGACATATGCCTCACCAAAGCTACCTCTAACTATTCCAAAGTTAAAGTTTTTTATAAGGTCACATTGCACAGAGGGTTGCACAGTGGCGCAGTACGTAGTGCTGCTGCCTTGCAGTTAGGAGACCCGGGTTTGTTTCCCGGGTCCTCCCTGTGTGGAGTTTGCATGTTCTCCCCGTGTCTGTGTGGGTTTCCTCCGTGTACTCCGGTTTACTCCCACAGTCCAAAGACATGCAGGTTAGGTGCATTGGTGATCCTAAATTGTCCCTAGTGTGTGCTTGGTGTGGGAGTGTGTGTGTGTACCCTGCACTGGGCCGCCGCCCTGCCCGGGGTTGTTTCCTGCCTTGTGCCCTGAATTGGCTGGGTTTGGCTCCAGCAGACCCCTGTGACCCTGTGTTAGGATATAGTGGGTTGGATAATGGATGGATGGACATCGCACAGATGAATAGCCACTTTACTGATGTTTTATAAGTATCATTAAAACCAAAAGAAGCATTTGTCAAGATCTTGTTACATAACAGTAAATGAGTAATACAGTACATGCATTTTTGCAGTACCTAAACTAAAGTGTTACTAAAAGTAATAACATTTTGTATAAGTGATTGGCAGGTGATTAGATTCGGGAAGTGGAACTTTGGGCAATGTAAAGAAATGTTGCTTATGGAAAAATGTATATTTGTAAATCTTTGTAATTGGAAGAAGTATAAAAAATGAGCACAGAGTCCAACAAGACAAAAACTGGCTGGAAATTCGAGAAAAGCTATGCTGCAGCACTATGATCTTGAATTTTGGGATGAATAGTGAGCATAATAGAGGGCAATGTAGAGTTAAATTTGGGAAGAGTAATCTAATACCATTGTCTCTCATTGTGCAAGAGCTGGCCCTGCTGTCGTAATTTGTAGTCCTTCACAGGGATGTTTTTTGTATCACACAAACATGCTGAATACTTTATTGTTTTGCAAAAATATTGATATGATATGATATCAAAAAAGATAATACTGAACATATTAACAAAAATGATGGGACGGAATTATTAAACAAATGTACAGTAATATACGCTCTTGTAGTTGCTATTGAATTTGTGGTCATAATAGTGAATGGATGAAAGGAGGAGTGGGTATGTTGTTCAATTAAAATTGCTTTTTTCTAGATTTGTGGTGCACTTTGTTGACTATTGAAAAATTAAATAAATGAAAAATGAATGCTAAAGTAAATTCATTTAGGTGTATTCTTCAATTTGAATGGTAAATGTTTTGAACATTAGCTAAGCTATTCACCTAAAAGTAAGCATTTCGTTAAACTGCTAATGTCAACATTGTGAACATAAATAGTGGAAGGAACAATGGGCTACTGCAATTACTGTGTCTCCTTTCAAAAATATACAACAAATATAAGCAGCTAATGATCACTCAGAATTGACTTTTGGAGCATCATCTTTAAGGCACCTTTAAAATGTATTCATTTTTACCACCAAACTATTTTTTAAGTACCCATACTATTTCATAGGCTATGTAATTTTTCACCAAATGATATATTTTTATGAGTTTTCAACTTTCTTTTTAAACTATCATGTGTGTCAATGAGTTTATTCACTCTAATAGCATCTGAAACCATTACAACTGTCATGTATCAACAGAAATACGCATCACTGTCAAACGGAATTGCAGAAGGCTTTGTGTGCATGCATCTGCATAAGACAAAAATGGACAGAAAAAAAGGAACAAGCTGTCTTGGTTTTATGGTTGTCACATTACCAAAATTTCAAACTTTGATACATTGTTAAGAAAATTATTAAAATTTAGGACCATTTTTGATAACTAATACAGTATATAATGTAACACAATAAAATTATCTCTAAATAAACTGCAATTCTGCATGCATTAAAATCTTTAACAACCCTCTGACGCTGAACAAGCCTTTTGTATGCATATCAATAGGAAAGCAAGGTGTAAAGCTTAAGTTTAAATTACGTTTATAGACACGCTGCTGCTAAATATTCGCAGGCAAATTCACAACTTAATACCGGGAATACCTGTTAAACATCTTAGATTCACGAGTACCGATTTGAGTAGTGATCACTTCGATGAATGAAACCTGTGCAAAAAACGCATTACACAATTGAGAAGGTAGCAAAAGAATATGGAGCGAGTGATGCATACAAGCATATTCATAAGTGCAGCTACTGCGGAAACAAAGCACGGTGTAAACCTTAAGTTTAAATTAAGTTCATAGACAGGCTGCCTCTGGCGTTTGATATGCTTAAGACGAATACGATATTCGCGAGATAGATCGCACGAGATAGCACAAACACAGCTGAGAAGCTTTGATGAAATAAATACTGTGAAATAAACAGACATAAACTGGAAGTGTGAGTCTGTGCCTTTTAATAATCTCGAGAGAGAAACATGGCGGCAGCGTAGGTAATGAAACTGCGGTGAAAGTCACGCCAGTTTGCTATTAAAAGTTCAAGACACAGAGACGCTAACACGAAGGGAAAATGGAGGGTCTGAGACCGCCGCTGACATTAAGCCTCGATGCTAAAGACCTATCAAAGTCATGGAGAACATGGAAGGATGAGTTCAGATTATTCACATAACTTGCAATGCCGGAGGCAGAGGAAAACACTACGGTCAGATTATTCCGTTATCTTATTGGAGAGAGCGACAGAGAATTGTGTCAGGCGCTGACCGGTGATGTAAGACCTGATGAGTTAACCATGAGCTTAATGATACGTAAATTTGATGAACATTACAACCCGAAAATAAACGGGTTGTAATGTTCATCAAATTTACGTATCATCAACTGTAGAGAGGTACAGATTTTCACAGATCTGAGAGTGTTAGCAGGCACATGCAATTTCGGGGAGATTAAAAGTTCCCTTATACGTGACTGAATTGTGTGCGGAACCAGTAATGCAAGATTAGAGAGGTGCATACAAATATGCAGTGCCACAGAACTGTCGAAGGAGAACAGCAGAACAGTCACACGGAGTTCCCTATTCTATACTTCTCCCGGTGCGTCTCTCTAAACCCTCCATGCGGGAACATTATCATAAGGCTTAACAATTCTACTGTTACACCTTCTACGTGCACCCAACCGTCCTTATTACGAAGTCTTCCTTGCTTTACCTCTGGCTGCTTCTTTCCATTTACCTTCCTAGCTCTTTATTTAAACAGTTTTCCTTCTCACTTTTCTGCTCCTTCGTTGACTTCTCCCTTTTCGTTCAAAATACACACCTCCTTGCCTTTAGCAATTTGGGTAGTGAACACTTTGATGAATGAAACCTGTTATCCTTACAACAGTTGACAAACACAGAATGTAACTTGAACACAACATGTCCGCCAAATACGAACCTGATTGAAAGAAATAATGATAATCAAATCTTTGATGACAGAAACACTCATAACGGTCACAAAACAATTACATTGACAATCATGTTACGTTATTTTTAAAATGTTTCCTTTTCTTTTTCATAACTTCTTTAACACACTACTTCTCCGCTGCGAAGCGCGGGTATTTTGCTAGTACTGTAATAAAAAGAAGATGCATTTGATTCAGTCTCTTCTTTTCTGATAAAACAGTAACACTTACACTCACTTCCATCAGCACAATATAAAGATACAAGTCAGTACAACCTGCATATTTTTGTGACTGTGATGACCAAGTTGCCACAGCTTTAGCTTCTCCTTCTTGAAACCTTTATAGACATGACCAAGATGGCTAGGGCAATGAGTACACATAAACAAGCAAGGCTGCCGCTTCAAAAGTGTTTGTGCAGTTTATTAAAAAGTGTCCAAATAAACAACGTGCAGTGTATGTCAATAAATGAATAAATAAATAATCCATAAAAACCAGCGTTATTCAGTGGGAAGTAAAATCAATAGATAAATAAAATCAAATCAAGGGTAAAATCAAGTATAAAATCTTCAAGATAACATTGGGGTTCCTTTTACTCCAGTGAGCCTCAATGCCTCCTTATCCCAACTGCTCCTCTCTCACCCATCAGATCTCCTCAGCAAGGCTGAGACCCCAGAATGCACTGTCATCCAATAAAATGGCTTGTGTCCCAAGCCTGGCTCTGTTGTCCCACCACCATCCATTTGCATCTGTAGGACAACCCTCAAAGCCCTTCAGCCACTCCTGCTCCCTGAACACTACAGCAGGTGCGACCTTCCTCTCGCTCCCTATGGAGCCTCACCCTGACCACCATGCCTCCTGTGCCGTGCACCTGCTCACATTCCAAATCTCTCTCCTCTTTTCTTACACACACTATTTCTTGATTATACTCCTTTCTTTTCAATCGTTTCTCTGTTTTCATTCTATTATCCTACTATTTTATATCTATATGGGTGCAGATGCTTTACATAATATATTGCAGAATTTCAATGAGAAAATCGGTGGAACTAATTACGTTTGAATGTCAGTCAGTTTCCCCATTAAATACTTTGGTTGCATGGCTTCCAGCAGCATGTACCCATGCTTACAAGTCCGAGACGCACTGTTTTCCTTAAAAAACTTGCACTGCCATGGACCCCATACTCGCTTCACCATAGAGATGAACTAGAAAATATGGGGAGAATGCCTTACCTTTTAATAGAAAGTGGAGTAGCAAGCCATCAGTGCTAACACTTTGCCACCAAATCTTCAAAAAGACTTTATTTAATGGATTACAATTAAACACCCTCTTTTACAGATGTCTATAAAATAGGCACATTAACACAAAAGTCAATTCACAAGAAATACTGAGTGTTACTAGAATTTAAATGATCTGATCTCACTGTGAACACACCGTGATGTATAAAAACTGTATAAGAAGACATTTTCTTTTTAAAATGTGCTTTCTATGACAAACACTCTTGATTTGACAAATATACTGTAGAGCAAGAGGCTACTGTCTATACCTTTTCTTTTTTTATAAATGGAGGACAAACTGATCAAGCAAACATTTTCAGTATCACACCATGAGTCAGTAGTAAGAATGAAATGGCAAACATGTGGGCTTGGTTTTAGCCATTGATATATAAAAAAAAAAATTCCACATAGTTTGCAGTACGACAGTTTATCTTAACTAGATCTTTCACAAGAAAAGACCAACAAGGCAGATGGTGTGATCTCTGCCTCTGTTGAATGATTTATTGGTGTATTCCTTAGCTTTTAATTTACATGAACCCAATTTGCTCATTAGAGATGCACAGGGGTACATTTAGGGTTAATTGAGGGTACCTGATGGCAGCCTATAAGTCAACAACAGATGGAGATACAGACTGAAAGAGCTCAAGAAGAAGCAGGGAGTGAATAAATCTCAAAGGAAGAAATATACAAATATAAGTAACACTGCAAAACCGAGGAATACAGCGCATGCAAAGCTGGTGGATGCCAGTTAAGCAAACTAGTGGCAGAAAATGACAACACCTGTAGCATATTCCCCATGTGTACAGCAAAGTATAACTTCAGCCTGTTTGCTCTTGTTAAAGGTAATCACTATAAAAAGGATTAAAAATTTTCTATGCACTAATTTGTCATTAATTAAACAGTTGGTATTGTCAACATTGCACACCACATTCAGTATATGTACAAAGCTGAAAAGCAAAGTTCTCAGACTATTCCTATTTAAATATCCAGTTAATTTTATTTTTGAAATGTCACAAGCACAAAAGTGCACTATACGTGTTTACCCATGAAGTAAAGAAAAAAAGTTAATTGAAAATGAGTAATGCAATGGTCTGTACAAATGCATATCACAAACCAAATAAATAGAGGTTAAACAAACAATACAGCATTATAGACAGCATGTCCCTGGAAAACAATAATAGGTCTGACTTCCATGTAGTTAAGGTTATCTTACACCAGAGGTCAAAATCTGGTAATACATCTTTTGTCATTTTATACAAAACAAAAACAAACTGGCAATATGTGGCAAGACAAGATATACAGTGCTGTGAAAATGTTTTACCCCTTTCTGATATCCCTTAAATGCTATATATCGTCACCATGAATGGCTTCAGATCTTTAGACCCAATGTAATGTTCGACAGAGTGAAATAGAGGAAACACATAACACCATTTCTAAGTTGCTGCTTAATTTATTTAAGTAATAAAGTTGTCCAACGCTTGTATAAATTGATAATTACACTGAACTGACTGAATGCAGCCAGACCTGTTGAATTTAAACTTCACCATATACTGACCCTTACCATGACAATGAAGTAGTTACCACAATACCTCTGTAAGTGCACTACCAAAGGAACTAGGAAATAGGATTTTGAAACATTCCAGACAAGAAAGAGTTACAATGACATTTCTAAGGCTCTGGGTCTCCGGTGCACTACAGTGACATCCAAAGAACTGCAGC
Organism: Polypterus senegalus; assembly: GCF_016835505.1. NCBI lineage: Eukaryota > Metazoa > Chordata > Cladistia > Polypteriformes > Polypteridae > Polypterus > Polypterus senegalus. The sequence goes on along the minus strand of NC_053160.1, from coordinate 147,387,917 downwards.
ATTTTCTAGCATCAGCTAAAGTCAGTGATAATGGCTCCACAATAAGAAAGAGATTGAGAGTACCAGAGTTTTAAGGTGGAAACCTCTTCTATCCAAGAGAAACCTCAGCACTTCAGTTCCATTTGCAAAGAAAAACCTAGATGATCCTCAAGCCTTTTAAAGTAATGTTCTATGTTGACTGTTGACTGTAACCTGAATTTTAAATCGCATATTCATCAGACCACTAGGACAGCATTTTTTCACTTAAGAAACATAGCAAAAGTTAGACCTCTTATATCATTGAAAGATGCTGAGAAATTAATTCACGCTTTTGTTTTCAGTCGACTAGATTACTGTAACGCACTCCTCTCAGGACTTCCAAAAAAAGACATAAATCATTTGCAACTAGTGCAGAATGCAGCTGCTAGAATCCTAACTAGGAAAAGAAAATCCAAGCACATCTCTCCAGTTTTGATGTCACTACACTGGTTACCTGTGTCATTCAGGATTGACTTTAAAATTCTGCTTATCGTTTATAAAGCCTTAAATAATCTCGCTCCATCTTATATATTGGAATGCCTGACTCCGTGTATCCCAAATCGTAACCTTAGATCCTCAAATGAGTGTCTCCTTAGAATTCCAAAAGCTAAACTTAAAAGAAGTGGTGAGGCGGCCTTCTGCTGTTATGCACCCAAAATCTGGAATAGAATGCCTATAGGAATTCGGCAGGCTAATACAGTAGAGCACTTTAAAACACTGCTGAAAACATATTACTTTAACATGGCCTTCTCATAACTTCACTTTAACTTAATCCTGATACTCTGCATGTTCAATTCATCATAATAACTATTCATGGTTGCTCTAAAATCCGTACTGACCCCTACTCTCTCTTCTGTTTCTTTTTCCGGTTTCTTCATGGTGGCGGCCTGCGCCACCACCACCTACTCAAAGCATCATGATGCACCAACAATGATGGACTGAAAGCCAGAAGTCTACGTGACCATCATCATCAAATCTTTCCGTGAGAACCCTAAATACAAAGGGACTAGGCGGTCTCATGGTCTGAAATCCCTGCAGATTTTATTTTTTTTTTCTCCAGCCATTTGGAGTTTTTTTTTTGTTTTTTCTGTCCACCCTGGCCATCGAACCGTACTTATTCTATGTTAATTAATGTTGACTTATTTTATTTTTTACTGTGTCTTTTATTTTTCTATTCTTCATTTTGTAAAACACTTTAAGCTACATTTTTTGTATGAAAATGTGCTATATAAAAAAATGTTGTTGTTGTTGTTGTTATGAACAGATGAGTCAAAAGTAAAGGACACATCTTTATGCCAGACAAAATGGGACTTAATACAGGATTCAACAGCAAGAATATCCCAAATAAAACATGTGGGTAATAGTTTGATAGTGTGGAAATGCTTTGCTGCCTTAGGATTTGAAAGATTTGCTATTATTGAAAAACATATGATTTCTGCATTTTACAAGAATATTCTTAAGGAGAATGTCTGGTTATCTGACAATGACTTGAAGCTAAAGACTAATTGGACTGTGCAGCAGGACAATGACCCAAAACACAAAACACAAAAGTAAGTTTACAACAGAATGGCTCAAAAGAAACAAAATGACAGTTTTGGGGTGGTCCAGTCAACATCTTGTCTTAAGTCCAACAGAGGTGCTCTGGCACATCATGAAATGAGCAGTTAACATTCACAAATCTACCAGTGTATCTGAATTAAAACAGTTATGCAAAGAAGAATTTGTTTCTAGGGACCATTTGAACTCTGAATTTTTTGAGGTCCAAATCAATTTTCCCTATTAGAAATAATGGAAAGTGAATTAATCCATTCCCAGACCCTAAACAATCCCCATTTCTATAAATTTAAACATCAAATACACATAATTTAAGATTAAAATAACACAATTAAATACCCTAAATAATAAATTAAAACATGAAAAAGATAAATAAAATACATAGAGTATAATAAAATTAAAATTGCATTTACTGTAACTTAACACAAGAATTCCTGAAGTGTACAAAAAAACTCGTAATCCTGGCCCACCTTAAATCCCTTCACACCTCTCCATCAGCGTTATTCTTTTTGGGTGCATACACAGTCAGCACGGCACTGTCAGATCTAAATAGCAGCGTGGCGAATTGCTCGCGTACTGAAGTGACTTTAGCTGCAGGTGGAAGTCCCATTTTACTTATGGTGCCAAGCAGAGCTGCATTGTGGTGCAGAGCAGTTTATTAGCCGGTGTTGCTACAGTCCTGCCTTTGTCCAGGCTGATAGCGGTCACGGGACCTCATATCTTTGATTGCGGGTACAACAAACATTTCTGAGCAGGCATCAGCCATAGCGCTGCTCTTGTGAAAAAAATGGAGATAAATGCCATCAACTCAGATAGGGAGAGGAAAGTTCATTGTACCACGTGAACATCACTGAGAGAATAAAACTGAATAATAAAAAAAAGAGCTAACTTTTACAAGTAGCCAAAAATAACACCAGGTGTTACAGACTCAAATGAAATGTATGTTTTTGTTATATTGTAGAAATAATAATAATAATAGCAGCTCACTACTCAAAACACAGAACCCCAGTCTTGAACCCTGGACCTTTGGGTTAGAAGGCAGCAGTACTTACCTCTGCATCTTTCAAGAATACATGTAAACTTCCTGTTGATTGACATTTGAGCTTGAGTTTTTAACTCATTGACAACCATATGTAAATCAAATTTTTTTTTGCTTTGGTTATATTCGTTAATAAAAGTGAATGTGTTTATTTGATATTTGGACTAATGTCTTCACACATTATATACTTCTTGTCATTATTAGTATAACATAGAAAAAGTTTCTGCTTTAGGTATGTGTTCAGCATTTCTTGCATTTCCTTTCATCCTACATTTTGCCAGATCTTTGTAGACATGGAAAACAAATGAAATGGATGTATTCCAAATAACGATATACTGCATTATTTACCCTACACAACTCCAGGCACATCACATGCAGATAAGGAGCTTTGGCTTGAGCTGGGAGAACTTTTTCCCCGCAAGCTGAGCTCCGTCAAGGCGGGAGGAAGGGACAGCAGGCTGCTTGTGCTGATCAACATATTTACAAAACAAAAGACGCTGATGGAGAGGTGCTAAGGAATTTAAGGTCGACTGGGATTACGAGTTTTTTCATAGGCTTCAGGAATTCTAGTGTTAATGAGGAGTGCTGATGTCCCGTGTGGCAGGTGGAGAGGAAGAGAGGCATTACTGTTTGGAAGGAGAGTCACCTTCCATAAAATGCTCCACGATAAGTTTCTTATTCACCTCAATCGTCGATACTACAACCTTCCTCTTAGGCTTTATTGCTTCCGCACTCTTCTTGGATGCCATGTTTAATAGACAAGGGTTTTATATGTAACTAAACACACCAAAAATAAAGTGAAAAAAAGCACTGAGAACACACAAGTGTAACGCAAGAGATGGTTTCACAGCGAGAGCGAGAGATGACTCGGGCACACGTAAACACCATCTGTTTATACTCTGCACTTACAGTTTGAACATAGAAGCATCATTTGAACTCCAGGTTGAATTCCTTTGAGTTTAGCATTTGAACACTGGAATGTTCAAAATTAAAATTGTTCTTATTCTTTTCCAGCAGCCAGGAGAAGACACTCAGTGAGGGCAATTGACTCTGCCCCTTTCTGGTCAGAGGAGTATAAAAGTGAAATGCTCACAGAAGGTGGTGTCTCGTTCTGGACTCCCACTCATGGGAGAAGGAGCTCTAAACCAGACCTGATTTTCTAAAATTTCCTTACTGGGAGCAATTTAAGTTCTGTTATTGCACCATTGTGTGCCTTTTTTATTTATTCTGTCACTTTTTATTAAATGGGGTGACCCAGTTGGTACCCTGATGTTTCTCCAGTACAGTTGTCTTACCTCACATGCTTCAAGCATCCATTAGGAGAGCACTATAAAGTTAATGGAAATATACTGGATTTTTTTGTCAGGTTAATACAGATTTTAGTTTTAAAATCATATATGAGCATATTCTTCTTATTTTATTTGAATGCATCTGTGATTAACAACCACTGTCTACAGTACAATATCTGCCTTTGCATTAGAAGATTCTTATCCTGTTCCAGCTGAAACAAGGAACAGCAGGGTAAGTTTAACTTAAAAAAATATATTTTTTATGCAGACAGAGAGAGAGAGAGAGAGAGAGAGAGAGTAAGAGAGAGAGTATATGCATTCCCAAAATATGAAACTTGAAGTACTCAAGTAGAACAGTAAAACAGAAGGAGGTCAATGAAAAATGAGTAGAGCTTGTCAGGTGGGGAATTATGTTTTTTTTAGACAGCTGGTAATACAATTGATGGCTGACATATAATCATCCCTTATCTCACCTGATAACTGGATTGTATCTACTGGCTTGTGAAGCTGCTGGATTTTGCTAATGCTTTCCTGTACTCCATCAGACAGCCCTTCTATCTCTTGCAGCTCCACTTTTTCTGCCGTCCTCTCGGGTTTTTTCTTGACTTTGACGCCATCTGTGACAGCTCCAATGACAACGGCTTCAATTACAGCTGACTTGCTGGGTGTCCTCTTGTCCTCTGGAGCTCTTGCCTTTTTAGATCGAGATCGGGGATGATGGAATCTGCTGTAAGAGACAGCACTGTCAGTGTCAGGAATGACTGTCAAAAACATGATGCACTGCTGTATTCATGTAAGGCAACTTTACACTATTTTAAAGTGGCATTATCTTTTTGAGTAGAACAAGATCATACTTGTAAAGAAAAGTGAAGAAATACAGTGCATTTAGCTTTGCCCATCTTTGCTTAAGGTGGTTTTATATAGAAGTATACTCCGTTTCACAAATCACTGCTTATGCATCAAGGATATATAAAAGAAGACATGATGGAAACATTTATTTTGTTCAAGTACAAAAAAACTTTAAGACATTAATATAAATGAAAAAAAATATTTTACTGAAAGATAAGGTTTTGCTTTTAGCTTTAGGCCTCATAATAATACTTAGTTAAATTGATGGATTTTCAAATTGTGCTAAATATTTACATTAATGTGGCCTTACTATTGTACTGCATGTGCAGGTTTGTTCATAAGAAATTACAAATTAAAAAAAAACCTGCAAAATTTAAATATCTATTTTTTCTGGTCCATTCACTGCCTGCGTTAAGTTTGCACATTGACCATGTTCATAAAGATTGTCCTTTGTAACATAGTTATCTCACACATCTGAAAGGAGTGCAGGTGAGGCTGACCATTAACTCTACAGTGGTCCTGTATAAATGACTATGGGAGTATAAGTGGGGGTGCGGTGCTGTTAACTGACATCCCATCCAGGGTGCATTGTGCTCAGCGCTACTGATCCAATGCTCCAGTCTCCTTTTACCCTGTATTAGAACATGTGGGTTTTAAAAAAACAAATAGTAAGTTATAACAATGACTATAGAAATAAATAATATCTACATAGAAAATTGCTTCACCTCACACTCCCACTCATCAACACTCCACTTTGCCAAACCCATCTCTTCAAACTGCAGTAGTTTATTAGTGACATTTGTAACACAACTGATGAAAGTTAATCAGCTGCAAGAGTGGATCCTTACCTTTCTCATGATTCCCACTTATATATCGTAAACAGGAAAACACAGCAGATTCAGACCCCTTCACTCTCTGCATACAGTATGTTGTATGTAATATATGTTGCATATATTGTAGGCTTACATTTACACTGATGAATTTGAATTTTTTTTCCCATAGATTTATATTCAATAACCCGTAATGACAAAATGAAAGCAATCTTTCATTCAAATACATATTGAGACCCTTAATTTGATATTTTGTAAAAGCCCCTTGTCACAGCTTTAAGTCTTTTTGGGTAAGTCCCTAAAAACTGTGTACACCTGGATTTGTGCAGCTTATTCCATTCTTCTTTGGCTGGGCCACTCCAGGATAGTCTGAGACTTGTCCAGAAGCCATCCAGTGTTGTCTTGGCTGTATGATTTGGGTCATTTAATGCTGAAAGGTAAATCGTCATCCCAGTCTGAGGTTGCGTTAACTCCAAAATGGGTTTTATTCAAGGACCTTTCTGTATTTGGCTGCATTTATCCTTTCCTCAGTTCTGACTAGTCTTTCTGTGCCTGCTGTTAAGAAGCATCCTCATAACATAGCATCCTGAGCACGCTTGCTGATCAATTGGAGCATCTTAGTGAGACATTCACGAATCGGATCGAAATAGCCAAACATCTAGCTTCCAGTGCCGAGGAAAGAGCAGTAAATGCCAGTTCGGAACGTAAAAAACTCGGAGAAAAACTTGGAGACAGACTGGCTGCTTTAGAAGATGGGAATAGAAGGTATAATGTCAGAATTGAAGGCCTGCCGGAGAATCGAGAAAGTTTAAACCCGGTGAAATTCGCAACTGAACTTTTTTCTAAAATAATCGGGGGCGACTTTAAAGCAGAATCTGAGATAGCAGCGGCTTACGCGTCGCTGATCAAACACCGTCAGACCCGACCAAGATCTTTTATAGTTCGTTTTGAACGATTATCATTTAAGTTAGAGGTGATGGAACTCCTCAGGAAAAAAGGAAGATATTATATATGAAATTGCCACATTCGCGTCTTCCCTGACTTCTCTCCAGCAACAGCTATTAAACGCGCGCCTTCTATAATATTAAACAGCTGCTACGGCAAGCCAATGTCAAATACGGCCTCCTGTATCCGGCAAAACTGAAAGTGGAATGGCAGGGTCATTTCTATGTTTTCGCTAGCAAGGAGGAGGCAGAAAATGAGTTAAGAAAGCTGATCCCGGGACTATTCTGATACATAATTGTGAGTTATGGCGGTAAATGATAAAGCTAGGATTAATAATCTACTGTCTGATCTATTTGTTTTAAAATACGGGTTTTTTTATCAGCATATATTCTCATATTCTTATTATTACTTACTTATTATTATTATTACTTACTTATTACTTATTATTACTTAGTATTACTAGGCTAAATGTTTATGTTTTATTGTGCTTAATTACGTTTTCCTCCTCTTTTTTCTTTTCTAATTATTTCATGTGTACCCTAAATGAGACTGTTCAATATCATACCCTTGGTTTACTGTTATTGCTATTACTGCATTAAGACTTGTTATGCTTGTTTTGGACACATCTTTAACACCATCACCTGGGTTTATTATCTGGGGATATCATCTTAATGCACTAAAATTGATGAAGATTATATGTATGTGTATGTGTATGTATGTATGTGTATATATGTGTGTATGTATATATATATATATATATATATATATATATATATATATATATATATATATATTATATATTAAGTGCAAAATTCTTTTTTTCTTTTTCCTCTTTTAAAGACTATATTGGTAACAGATATCTCTATCTTTTAACCTTAAAGCGCCACTGCATGGGGGCTTGATGTGCTTTGGACGTGCTCTGTCTCTGGGTATGTCAGAGGACTGGGACTGCATGAAGTGGGTTTTAGCCTCACCTGGGGAGGCAAAAAGGGAGGGTGGGGGTTAAGGGGAAGAGAAAGAGAGCAGGCTTGATCTATATCTAATCTATCATCTCAATCTTTATAATTATAACTATCAACGTAATAATAAGCTGCATGGCAACAACTCTTGGGGGAATAGGAAATTAAGACCTAAACTATTTCACTTCCAGTTAAGACTATAAATGACATCAAAAACTCAGAATCAGTGTCTCCATGATGGGACAGTTAACTTCGTAAGCTGGAATGTTAAAGGCCTGAATCACGAATTAAAGAGAAAGAAAGTACTTTCTCACCTAACAGGTCTAAATGCTAAAATAGTATTTTTACAGGAAACCCACTTACTAAGTAAGGATCAGTTCCGCTGCAAAAGACTGGACTGGCCAAATGTTCCATTCTAGTTTTACAAAGAAAACTAGAGGGGTGGGAATTCTCATACATAGAACAGTACCATTTGTAGCATCAGATGTAGTATTGGATCCTGAAGGGAGATATGTGATGGTCATGGGAGACTTATCTAACTGTAAAATGATTTTGATAAATGTTTATGCACCTAATGTTGATGATAAGGAATTTATACAAAATTTATTTGCATCCATTCCCAATCTGAACACTCATAAACTTATAATGGCTGGGGACTTTAATTGTGTTCTAAATCCACTTTTAGATAAGACTTCCTCCACAGGGGAACGCAACTAACACCGCAAAGATAATTACAAAGTTTATAACTGATCACAACTTATCAGATCCCTGGAGGTTTTAAACCCAAATTCAAGAACATATTCTTTCTACTCACCAGTACATCATTGCTACTCAAGGATTGATTACTTCTTTATAGATAATAACTTCTTGCCTAAGATTAAATCTTGTAAATACGATGCTATTGTTATTTCAGACCATGCTCCGATGATCTTGGAGCTGAAATTACTAAGCCCCATACACTCACCCGCAGATGGCGCCTCAATCCGCTTCTATTAGCTGACGAGAATTGTACTGAATTTATATCCAAACAAATTGAATTCTTTCTAGAGACAAATACATCCCCTGAGATCTCTGCAGGAATACTCTGGGAAACTCTTAAGGCCTTCTTAAGAGGACAGATTATCTCATATCTTTCCCACAGAAATAAATCCGAGCGAAGAAAGTAGCAGAGATAAAAGCGAAATTACTAAAATAGATGAAGAACATGCCAGACTACCAAGCGAGACTCTACATAAGAGGAGGCAGGCTCTACATTCAGAATTAAACCTCTTGACAACTAAAGAAACCGAACAACTAATTTACAAATCCAGACATCATTATTATGAACATGGAGAGAAAGCTAATAAGCTTTTAGCAACAAATTCACAAGCAAGATGTACGCAACGCAATCTCGTAATTACTAACACGAATGGAGATAAAATCATCGAACACAAAAATATAATGTACACTTTTAGAGACTACTATAAATCCCTATATACTACTGAGTTTAAAGAAGACAATATACAATCTAATGCATTTCTGGATAAATTACAGATACCACAAATTGACGCTTTTAGTGTGGAGGAACTCGATAAACCTCTGTCATTATCAGAATTACTGGATGCTATAAAGTCACTCCAAGGTGGAAAAGCAGCAGGCCCTGACGGCTACCCTGCAGAGTTTTACAAGAAATTCTCCGCTCAGCTAGCTCCCCTCCTATTAGCAACATTTACAGAAGCCAGAGATAACCAATCTCTTCCACAAACCTTTCGCCAAGCACTAATCACTGTCTTTCCAAAACAAAATAAGGACTTATTACAATGTGCATCATACAGACCAATTTCACTTCTGAATAACGACGTTAAAATACTCTCTAAAATCATAGCTAGAAGGATGGAGAAAGTGCTCCCTCAGTAATATCACAAGACCAAACTGGATTTATTAGGGGCCGACACTTATCTTCAAATCTTCGACGCCTGTTTAATGTAATATACTCACCAACTAAATCAAACACCCCAGAAATATTATTATCATTGGATGCAGAAAAGCATTCGACATGATTGAATGGAAATACCTTTTACTATTTTGGAGAAGTTTGGGTTTGGCCCAACATTTGTGCATGGATTAAATTACTGTATACTAACCCAGAAGCTTCAGTTTGCATCAATAACATTTGCTCAGACTACTTTAAACTAGAACGTGGCACAAGACAAGGATGCCCTTTGTCACCACTGCTGTTTGCAATTGCCATTGAACCACTGGCAATACATTGTCGAAATACTGATCAGATAAAGGGGATTAGCAGAGAAGGACTGGAACAGAAAATCTCATTATATGCAGATGACATGGTACTGTATATATCGGACCCAGAAAATTCTGTGCCTGCAGTCTTAGCAGCACTCACAGAATTTCAAAAGCTCTCTGGTCTCAGAATTAATCTGAATAAAAGTGTACTCTTTCCGGTGAATTCGCAAGCATATAATATTAGATTAGACACCCTTCCTTTTATCATTGCAGAACAGTTTAAATACCTCGGGGTAAACATCACAAGTAAACATAAAGCTCTTTATCAACAAAATTTCGTCGTCTGCATGGAAAAAATTAAACAAGACTTGCATAGATGGTCAACCCTTCATCTCACACTAGCTGGAAGAATTAACACTGTTAAGATGAATATTCTTCCTAAGCTCCTTTTTATTTCAAAACATACCAATATACATTAATAAATCGTTCTTTAAGCAATTAGATTCAACAATAACCTCATTTATTTGGAATTCTAAACATCCACGCATCAAAAGAGCGACCCTACAAAGACAAAAGGCAGAAGGTGGCATGGCTCTACCTAACTTCCAGTTTTATTATTGGGCGGCAAATATACAGGCATGGACCGCAATAGAAGTAAAATCCTGCAGTACTTCTTTGTATTCCCTGCTCTGCTCCAATAAACACACGCTATCGGCAATACACTAATAACCCAATTGTGCTCCACTCACTTAGAATCTGGAACCAATGTAGAAAGCATTTTAAGACGGAGAAGCTTCTTTCTGTGGCACCCCTGCAAAAGAACCACCTCTTTCAACCCTCACAAACATATGCAGTTTTAATATCTGGAAAAATTTGGAATTAACTTGCTTAGAGATCTTTATATAGACAACGTCTTTGCATCCTATGAACAATTACAGTCCAAATTTAACATTCCAGCTACAAATTTCTTTCACTATCTTCAAATCAGGAACTTTGTTAAACAGAACCTTCCAGATTTTCCTCATCTTGCACCCTCATCCACGCTGGAAAAATTATTGCTCAATTTCAAGGAGTTAGACTCCATCTCTACAATATATAAAATCCTTTTACAATCCCTTCCTTTCAAAGATCCAAGAGGACACTGGGAAAATGACCTCTCAATTAATATATCAGAAAAGGAGTGGAAAGTAGCAATGCAGAGAATTCACTCAAGCTCCATATGCAAAGCATACAATTATACAACTCAAAATTATATATCGAGCACATCTGTCTCGACTAAAACTCTCCAAAATGTTTCCAGGGCATGATCCAACCTGCGAACGTTGCAACCAAGCCCCAGCCTCACTGGGTCACATGTTCTGGGCCTGCACCAAATTAACATTATTCTGGACAAAAATTTTTAATTACCTCTCAGACAGTCTTGGACTCACAATCCCTCCTAACCCATTAACAGCTGTGTTTGGGGTTCTTCCAGAGGGTCTTAAAGTGGAGAAAGACAAACAAATTGTGATTGCATTCACTACACTGTTGGCACGCAGACTTATTCTGATAAACTGGAAGAACCCAAACTCTCCTCTTTAAGTCAGTGGGAAACTGATGTGTTATATTATTTAAAATTGGAAAAATCAAATACTCAGTTAGAGGATCTGTGCAGACTTTTTCAAAACATGGCAGGATCTAATCAGTAATATTTTGAAATGAGTTTATAAAGCACAGAGAATTTGTTGATTTAGGTATTTTTAAAGCCTTAAATTTTACACCATTTGGCTTGCTCTCTCTCTCAAGGGTGGGGATCGATCTGTTCTTAGCATAATTCTTTTTTTTGTAAAACTTGATTGCTATGTATTGATTGTAATAAAATTAATAAATAAAAAAAACAAACAAAAAAAAACCTGCAAGAAGCTCACACTACGCTGCATTTTTTTGTCTTTGTAACTGCATTGAAAGAACTCTTAAATTATTTTAATTTAATGAGCACAACAAAGATATGCAGTGTCTACAGTGTCTATATAAAGTTTTACATGCTTCAGAAATTTTTACTTTTTGAGGCCTGCAGCTTAAAAACCAGGCACTTCAAATCAGTTTTTACCTAACCTTTCTTTTCAACTCATAAACACGCTAGATCCTCTTCATAGTCATGGAAAACATAGCCTATTCCAGTAGTACTGGGTACAAAGCAGGAAGCAGATTTGTACAGGGCACCTGTCCTTCACAGCACGCACACACACACACACACCTATTGCTCACAATGTGTCAGTATGGAATCACCAGTTAACCTAGGCAGTGTTTACACTACCAGACTGAAAGGCGAAGAAATCCAATTCAGTCTGTGGTATTTACATTGCATGGTCTAGATGTGTAGTGACCATTTATAAACACATTCAGAATATGTGGGATATATGCGTTGTGATGCAAATAAAGCATACATGTGGATCCCCATATGTTTCACCTGATGATGCTCTTCAATGTTCTATATTTTAAAAGCAGAGGTTGTTTTCTAAATATGTTGAGTCGATGCAAAACAGGTATAGCATTATATTCCTTAGCTTTTTCTGTGTGATTTCATCCGCCGCCATTGACAGAATAAGTGTCAGGAGTAGCGGGATTGTATTGGTAGCTTCTTTGATACTCCCAAAGCCAGGACCTTTCTCTCCTTGTACCATGTTACATAAGGCACAAAATTGTTATCAAGCCGCATCCTTAACAGAAAATCCCAATCTGACCTTTTAAACTCAGATTTGAGATGGGCAAGTGAAAATCTGGATATCCTATTTTTACACCCAAATTGGACCTGTGTCAGATATGTGGAAGAACAAGAATTGGGGCACATCAGAGGGCGTTGAAGGCTTATCCCATGCAGACAGGGACAACAAACTTCATATAAGCCTTCATATTCAAACTCAGAATATTGGATCACTACTCACTGTGCCGATTTTCATCTATATTTACAGCTTGTAAAACACAATGTTTAAGTGAAACATAAATGCTAAAAATTTGATAAATTCAGTAAGCTTAAAAAAACTAAGTAAGCTGACTATACAAATGGCATCCACAGTCTAATAAAATAAATTGTACATTAGCACTTAGATAGCCAACTGCCTTTCAAATTACACAACAGGCTAATTGGCTGCCTCTTGTCTATAGCTATTTTTGTGGCTGTGCTGATTCTTTTAGAAAAAAAATCAACTCTTCAAATGTCTCTTATATTCTGGGAAATGTCTACTATCAGCAACAAGAAGGTTTTAAAACACTCCAGAATAAAGTTAAAGATGGCCCGGATAAGAAGATAGTTGATAAAAGTTTATACATTTTTCTTAGAACACAGTTAGCACCACCATGACAATGACATGATTCTGGACTTTCCACAGCACCAAGACATGCCTTTTTTTGATTGTGAGTTAAATGCTATTCTTGCTTTTCATTGAGCTTAAGGCTGACTGGAGAACATACTTGAAACGGCGAAATAACTATGCTGTCCTTACTGAAACATGCTACTAGTTAATGTGTTTTTTCCTATCCAGTTGCATGCTGTCATTTTTCTGCAGGTTGTTTCCTGTGGAGGCCCACAAGGTTCAGTTCTTTAACCACTTCAGTTTAATATCTACATTTTTCCACTAGGATTCTTGTTTTATCTGTGTAACTATTTCATGTGCATGCGATTTCTACTCAGAAGTATTTGAAAGTCTCTCCTGAATGCAAATGGCCCATTGACAACCCTACTCCGTATAATCACATGGGTTTCTGCTGAATTCCTGTATACTAACAAAACCAAACAACTTCTTGTAGAATTATCATCCCAACTCATAAATCTCTACTGAATGTGATCATCCTTAGCCACCAGTCCTTCACTCTGAATTTGAATGCTACCTCTAGGATGCTGTCAATACATCTGTCAATCACCTACATAGCACTGTCAAACTTATCTCTCTTTTTCCACAGCAGAAATATTCTGTTCATTCCTTCATTATGACTTGATTGGATTCCAGCCCTTCCCCATTCAATATTCATGTCATGTGCTTTTTAGAGCAAACTAATCCAGACCAGGGTTTATGGGGGGGTTATGGGTGCTGGAGTCTATCCCAGCTAGCATATGATATAAGGACAAAACCCTGGACTGGGTGCTAGTCAATCAACATACACACACACACACACACCAAAAACAGAGGCACTTTAGCATTGTTAATTCACCTAAGTAGGAGCAAACCCATGAAGACACAAGAGAACATGCAAACTCATAAGTCTTGGTCTCCTTACTGCGAGGCAGCAGTGTAAATCACTGTGCCGCCCCTTTTCAGTCTTCTTTCTTCAGCTAGTTAAATTACACTGCCTCTTGCTAAGGACTCACAAAACAGTACATTAAAATAACTCACTCTTCCTAAAATTACCATCAGATTGCAAACTCTTCAGATACTGGCCCGCTAATTGTTAGAAAGGTCTTGCTAAGATAGTCTATATTAAAACACTTTTGGCTTTATGGATTCATCAATGTCCATGAGGCTCTCGTGGGGTTAACTTCCAATCACACTTAAACTTACATCTTTATTCTTCTCTATTTTAGATTGGCTATGCCCCCTTTTAACCATCCATCTATCCATATACGCCTACTCTATTTCTAAGTAACACTTTTGTAACTACGGTACTATAATGATCTCTCAACTGTTTTTTTCAGTTTAGTAATCAGTATACTAATATTTTTATTTTGCAGACTTTTTCTGAAGATTATATCTCTATGTTTCATCATTTTTTGAAGGATTATTTATTGTACTTGATTATCTTGTTGATTTGAGGTGTATTCTTGTGTGCTTTGTAAAGTATCTTGTGATTTTCCCCTCTAAAAACAAAGCTAACTGACTCAGGATAGACCTTAACTATCAATCAGTAGTTTGATTACAGAGGTAACCTTAAAGTACCTACTGATTGTTGTATTAAGCATGGGTCAATGTGGGTATTTCACAACAATATCCTGAGCAATCCATAATTCTGAGCTTAATGAAAAAATGGCTACTAATCAGAAATACCCAGTTTAATATTTCCCTATTATATTAAAAAATCCTGAGATGAGACAAGACTTTCTTCAAGAGATTTTTTAAAGTCCCACAAGACGAGATTTTGGCCATGAGATTTTTTCAAGTCACGCCCTCCTCTCAACCATGTTCAACCATGCACACGGTCCTCTCACCACTCATTCGTGTGAATGCTTTTAACAGAAACAGTTCCTGCTCTCTCAGCTTTTATAAATATTAACGCATTCCTCACTTTAAGTTCCCAATTAAAAAAGACGTATTATGTCCAAATCTTATTGAAGATCTTGAAGGATTATCAACATAAGAAATGAGTACAAAGGGCAATCCTAGAACCGATGAAGTCAAATGAATTAACGCCAAAATTGACGATCGCTTACAAGGCAAATTGGTTAAATGCGTATCAATAGACTATGCTGAAACAGTTGGTGGTGATCGTGCGGAACATGAAAACATCAGCTTACAATATTCCGAAGAATTTTAGCAACCGTTAACACCATCCGGTCTTCCAATACGAAATTGTATTATGCAACGAACAACTCTAATGCAACATTAAACATAATTTACTTTCAAATTATTATGTTTTACTATTTTTAATATGGTTAATTACTCGCTGTAATGTAAAATAGTTCTATTAGTTATATGTAACAATTCCCATGAAAATAACAATATGTTTAAATTGTACATCTACATCCCCATACATGAGCGGCAGAACTGCAAAGAGACTAGTTTGTAAAGCAGACCCGGGGGTTGGCAAGCAAAGCAAGCAGGGGGCACAGTCCCCTAGTATATAAAGAGTTTAATATATACAGCAGTGGTTCTCAGACTCAATCCTGGGGTTCCCATGTGGCTGCAGGTTTTATTCTAGCCAATTTTAGTCATTTTATCTCTAACTGATCTCATTTAATTAGCTGATCTTCTTTTATTCTGCATTCAAAACAGGCCAAATGTGTGATTTTTACATTTATAAGCCATTTATAAATATTTGTATTTATGCCTAGTTTTTAATTCTTAACTCTCTATTGTTAACTCCTAATAATTTACCTTTTTCTGTGCAGTTTACTTCCTTAACTTCATCCATAAAACTAGCCAAAGTACACGACTTTCCTGGGTATATTTGTAAAATATAAGAATAAGAAGCAGCTAGCGCTGTTGCACGGGTAAGTAATTCTGTCTGCAAGTCTGGCTTAAGTCTGTATCAGATGTTTCACTTGTTCTGAGCAAGGAGGTCACACTGATGTGTGGCACACAGGGAAAACAAAAATCCACTGGGACCCCCAGGATCAAAAGTTTAGGTTCTGTCTTGTTCGTATGGTCCTGGAATGCAACTATGCAAAATTTCATCCAGATCTGTCAAAGAAAGTAGGATTGTATAAGGAACATACAGACAAACAGACTTTTTATTTTCATATAAATAGTGTGGCGGACGGCTGGGTGTGGTACCCAGCCGGGACGCCCAGGAGGACCGGAGGAGGGCTTAGGCCTCCTCCAGACCACGAGGGGGCGACCGCCCTTGTTGCACTGGGGGTGCCCCGGTGCCTGAAGAGCCCTGAACCTCAGCACTTCCGTCACACCAGGAAGTGCTGGGGGGAAGATGACTGGGGACACCTGGAGGGCTTCCGGGTGCGCAGCTGGCACTTCCGGCACACAGGGGAGTGTCCGTGGAGGAGTGTCAGGGGGCAGCTGGAGCCCACCTGGGCTGCTATAAAAGGGGCTGCCTCCCTTCATTCGGGGTCAAGAGTCGGGTGGAAGAGGACTGGAGAGATCAGTGGAGGCGGCCAGAAGGATGGCACTGTAAAGAGAGGCCTGGACTTTGGGGAATCGGTGCTGGAGGCACTGGGTTGAGCACAGACTTAAAATTGTAAATATTATAAATAAAATGTGCGTTGCGTGCTAAACCGTTGTCCGTCTGTCTGTGTCCGGGCCACGCTCCACAATAGGTAACAATTAACAATAAGAAGGACAGACACCAGGGCAAGCGGCATTGAATGCAGCTACTTCACCATTAGACTAATTAATGGGCTCTTTAGTAAATAATGGATTAAACAACCAGAACTTTTGGAAGAGCAGAATCAAAATGAGGTTTGATTAGGTTAGGTTGATGATAAAAAATAAAATCCAAGTTTTAAAAGCAGTAAATTATCCCCATGTAACAAAAATAAATTCTTGCAACATTCTAATAAAAACTAACAAAACTTAGTTTTCTACATTGAACCCAAAGCATAGAAAATGTAGACTAAAAGCTCACTTCATTAGGCAAGGAATCCAGTTTAAACCAGATGTTAGTTGGAACAAAACTTTGTAGCCACAGTAGGTCTCAAGGACTAAGCATGATAATCACTGATATCAATTATAAAAAAATGAACTGTAGAGATTCAAAAAGAAGGTAGAGAAAAAATAATAACCATCTGAACAAAATAAAAATATTTAACATCTGGTCTAAACCCAATACAACACAAAAACACCACATGTACTATAAAGCATGGTGGAAGAGGTACAGCATGTGTGTTTTTCATAATGGATTAGAACACACTTTTGACCTAAAAGAAGTTAACAGGATGCAGCAAAACACAAAAAGATATTTTGCACCTACAGTGTATCTGCAAACTGGCGAGTTCCACGCCAGACAGAAATGCAGCTATTCTTTAGCCTCACAGAGCAGTAACAGGCTATTAGATAGGCTTTAGGCAGGGGTATTTTTTTTGCGCGTATACAGGGTGAGCATATATACAGGCCTGCCTCCAGGCCATCTTCGGACTGTACGAAGGTCTGAAAACATCCAAGCTGTAAGGTCATCACTTTTGCAGCTCCTAGATGTTCAGCAGGCAAATATCCTTCAGCCTTAGGCATTTCCAACACGTCTTTGAGAAGGATTTTGCTTGAGGACCTTAATTTCCATCCATATAAAATGATAGTAGTGCAGGAGCTCACTTAGTGAGACAGGGAGAGCTGTAGAGAGTTGTGTGTGAACATTATGCAAACCGTTCATCAAGATGCCATCGTCATGTGCAGCGGTGAGGTACATTTCCATTTGAATGGTTGCATAAATAAGCCAAACTTTTGCTATTGGGCTGAAACCAGCCCTCGTGAACTTCATCAGAGACCCCTACAAAATGAGCGTGTTACAGTTTGGTGTGCCGTTGCAGAATGTGGCATTGTAGGCCCTTATTTTTTTGAGGAGAATGGAGCAATGGTCACTGTCACTTCAGAACATTACATTGAAATGCTAGAGAACTTTTTGCGGCCCCAACTGTAAGAAATGGATGTGGTGGACGGCCAAGTTTCAGTAGGTTGGCGCAGCAGCTCATAAGGTGTGGAGAACCATGCAAGTTTTGCGGGAGATGTTTCCGGGGAAGCTGATCTCCCTGCACGGCGATGTCGAGTGACCTTCACGTTCACCTGATCTCACTCTGTGCGATTTCTTCATGTGGGACTATCTCAAGTTGAAGGTATATTCACACCAACCTCAAAACCTTGAAGCCCTCAAGGATGCTATGCACCACTAAATCGCCACTATTCCCCTTTAAATGGCTGAATGAGTCATGCGAGCGTTCAGAAATCGTCTTGAAGAGTGTATCGCTAATGATGGCCACCATCTTGAAGACATCATTTTTAAAACACAGTGAAAAAAAATCCATTTTGTATATCATTTCTTGTGTTGCAATGAAATTTATTTTATCTTGTTGCGTTTTTGTGCAATAAACGTTTGAAACGTGGTACTTCTTTTTGGCTCATCCTAGTATAAATGATTAAAATAATGATTTACTTAGTGGCCACATAATTTTAACCTCTTACAAAACCTTGACATAGTTTCTTAAACTATGGATCACGATCCATTTTGGGTTGTGGGTTGCCTAATTTTGGGTCACATAGAGTCAAAATTCACAATTGCATTCATTAAGACGAAGTCGCATACTGTTTGCGGAGTGCCTCGCAATGGGTCACACCTGGCAGTTTAAGGAATTGGTACTGCTCCACTATTATCTCCAAGGGAATCAGATGACTGTTGCCCGTGATTGTGCATGGGGGCCCCGGAATGATCTTCAATGGTGATTCTTCAAGGGGTATGGGATGACTGTCGTCGGCAATTTTCCAAGCAGAACCCTCTGGGATGAATGTTGGTAGTGATTCTGGGTCTTGAAGATACTATGAAAGCAAAACTGGGTCGCGAGAAAAAAAAAAGTTTAAGAAACACTGCTCTAGGTAAATCAGTGGCTGTGTGGGTAAACGCACATAAGAGGAAACTTTCAATTTACAGCTAATGTCTGCATTGTTGTACTTGTGTCTTTTATATTATAAACTTGGGTTTTTTGAAAATAAATGGAAGAAATCAATGAAAAACCTCCCAAAACACCTCACAAATACACCACCACTAGCAGTCTATGGCACCATATGGTATATACTGTATCTTACTTGTGGCAAAATAAATAAAAAGCTAAATGTGCATTTTATCAGAGATCAGAGCAGACTATACTTTCTGAGAAGGTTGGCATCCTTCAACATCTGCAGTAAGATGCTGCAGATGTTCTACCAGACGGTTGTGGCGAGTGCCCTCTTCTACGCGGTGGTGTGCTGGGGTGGCAGCATAAAGATGAAAGACGCCTCACCCTGGACAAACTTGTTAAGAAGGCAGGCTCTATTGTAGGTGTAAAGTTGGACAGTTTAACATCTGTGGCAGAGCGACGGGCACTAAGCAAACTCCTGTCAGTCATGAATAATCCACTGCATCCACTGAACAGGATCATCTCCAGGCAGAGGAGTAGCTTCAGTGACAGACTTTTGTCACTATCTTGCTCCACTGACAGACTGAGAAGATCGTTCCTCCCCCACACTATGCAACTCTTTAATTTCACCCGGGGGAGTAAATGCTATCATTACTTAAAGTTATTGTCTGCTTTTTTTTTTTTTTCATTTTTTCATTTTTATTACTATTTAATTTAATATTGTTTCTTTGTATCAGTATACTGCTGCTGGATTATGTGAATATCCCCTTGGGATTAATAAAGTATCTATCTATCTATCTATCTATCTATCTATCTATCTATCTATCTATCTATTAGTTCCTTTCAATTTATCAATACTCCTTGAAAGCAACTAATAGAATCACACGATCAAATTAAAAATAATTCTAAGAAAAGGGTTTAAAATGGAAAGTATGCTTACTTCATCGATGGAGTGGCTTGTTTCCTTCTTCTGTTTATCCAGCTATCCAGTTCTGGTGTTGATGCTGGCGTTGGAAGTGTATGATCAATTGTGTATATATCTTTTCCTTGTTTCCACACCTGGTATCGATTTGGCTGGAATTTTTTCACAAAGATATCCATTGATATTTTGACCATATCTTTGCTGCAGGAGCACTAGAATAGATAAATGAATAAACAAATAAATTATGTTTTGTAAGCTAAGCTACAATAACAAATGATCTTTAAAGCAATGAAATACAAATGAGAGGAGGTGAGGAAGAATTTGTATAATATTTTATTAAAGTCTATAATATATTTAGTGAAAATGCCTGGATAATTGTAAATTAGGCTACATTACTACAGAAAGATGTTTTTAAATACAGTAAATAAATACTTTTACCATTTTTTTCTATCCTGTCAGATAATAAAGATTCATCAGAACAGTGGTCTAAGTTTGAGTTACAATCAGTTCAGGAGAAAATGTAACCTAACATTAAAATCCAGGCAGTCATTATTGTGCACAAATGTAGGCAGCCAAGTTTACATAATAAATCAACTCTTTGCCACACCGAATGCCTCATTAGTTTGTCTGATTTTGCCAATGAGGCATCCCAAAAACACTTGCTACTGTGTAACTTTTTCAGAGGTCAATCTGAGCGCTGTACCTACTAAAACTAAACCAGAAAAAAAGACAATGCATTGTTTTCTAATTTGCAATATTCAAATGCTAGTACAATATAAAATTTGTCATTATGCATGCCCAATAGTCTTGAGGAGCCCAAAAATAACCTGCTGGAATGAAGGTGCCTTATGGCAGGTATCCACAACACTGCAAGAGAGCAGGGCAATATAAATGTAGAAAAAGGATAAAGAAGGATGATTTAACAAGTTTTGGTACTGCTCTTTTGTTGTAAATGGAGGGAAACAACTCTCACAATCATCTCTAAATGATTTTACAATACAATACAATATAGTTTTTTATGTTTTATATAATATCTTCAATAACAGAAACACAGCTTTCACAACATCCTTTGAAGATGACATCATTTTAACAAGAAACAAGAGGGCAGATATCTATTTTGTCTTCTGTATGGATAATCTATCCAGAACAAGATATCTTTATTCTAGTTGCCATGTTTTTAAACTTTCAACAACCTTGTTGTTACTCAATGAGAAAAGGGCACATCTTTGTACTGTGACTAATGTTGTCAAGAGCAAAGTGATGCACGGGCTAAAATATTTTTGACAGGTCAGCTCTGGCCCACGGACTGCAAATTGTGGACCAAAATTGAAAATTGCTATATAAAGTTAAAGTGTGCTAAATGATGTACTGAGCATGCAGTACATATCACAAATAGAAGAAACAGCAAGGATGGTAAATCAAAGAAGCAAGGATTAAAAAAAAACACACTCTAACCATAAAACTCTGCACACTGATCGACGTCCAGAGGTGGACTTAACGACTAGGCAAGGGGAGGCAAGCACCTAGGGCTACAAAGAAACTCAGGGCACAATGATAAAATGTATTTATGAACTTTTGTTTTTAAATTTCAAACATATTCAAATCATAGTTATAGCTGTTATTTTCAATGGACTTCTGACAATATGGGGCAAACACTATCAGTCCAGATTACAATGAAATATTCCATGTTACATCTACACTACTGCACAGTTGGAAGTAAAGCCTGAAAGAGTAAACTTAAAACATGGCTAAGAACAGAGGCTTGCCGTGCAGAAGGTTCAATCATGTACTAGTATGTTCCACAACAAACAAGTCAATGACTAGTTACTCAAGTGCAGCAGAAAAACAAAAACAAGGAAGAAAGCAAAAAAAAAAAGAAATGTTGCAAACCCTCCAAAGGTAATTTCTTTTTTTTTTAAATAACCTGTACCTTGATACTAGATATACTGCATGTATATTGTGATGGACGGCCAGGGACCCTCACCTGGCCGGGCCAACTGTTTTATGGAAGGACCAGGGGAAGAGGACATGCACAGGGCATTAACTCCCCCAGAGTGCTATTTGCTAACCCCCTGGGTTGCAGCAGTCCTTGCATTCCCACAGGGCTTCATGGGATTTGGAGTTCGGTACAGCATTGCTAGGTTCCATGGGTGCTGCTGGGGGATGTTGCAAGGGCTGAGGAGCCCTACTTTGTCTGGCTTTCCTCTCACCCTGAAGTGCTTCCACACCACGCTGACGGGTCACCAGAAGTACTCCTGATAAAAGAAACTAGCTCCCACTGCTTCAGGAGCCAGAGTCGGGAGGGAGAAGATAAAGCTTACTGGAGGAGGAGTGGAGGCTGAACAAGAGAGGAGAGAAGAACAAGTGCTGTGTGCTTTATTATTGATGCTTGTTGTACTGTGTTTTCTAATGGGAAATAAAATGAAAAAGTTTCCAACAACTGAAAAAAAGCCTATGTGTTTGAAAGAACTTGTATCTTTGGTATACGGCCAGCAGCTTATCCCGGCCAATACCCCCAGGCCACCAGATGGAGCCCTCCCTGCAACATGGAGGTGCCCCGAATTCCAGCAGGGCCTCATGGACCTTGGAGTTTTAATGCACAGCCCTGCTGGATACCATGGGGACCACCAGAGGACGCTGCAGGGAGGCTCAGAGACTTATATCATTATATCAGTACTTCCCAGTCACGGGGACAGAGGAGATGACGTACTTCCAGGCTAAAGAGAAGAAGGAATTTTCATCTGACCCAGAAGTGCAGGGAAATCACATGGACTGAGGGAAAGAAGCACTTCCGGGTCAAGGAGTTTAAAAGGTCTGTGAGAGATCCCAGCAGTGAGCCAAGTTGAGAGGAAGGGTGACTGAGCTGCTGGGAGGCGAGGAGGATTTATTATTGTGATTATTGTAATTACTATTGAAGTATAGTGGAGGTGGAGGTGCTTTGTGCACATTATTATTATAATAAAGTCATTTTTGGGACTTTCATCTGGTGTCTGTAGTCTGGTCTGAGGGTTCAAGGGGATGACAGTGCCCCCTATCGTCCACAATCTGTATTGAGTTTAGGTAGTTAGTGTGCCCATATATATATATATATATATATATATATACTGTACATATATATATATATATATATATATATATATATATATATATATATATATATATATAAAGAAAAAGAGAGAGAAAGAAGACCTTTTTAAAATGTGCAACATACACTCCTTGAAAGCACCACTTTGTATAAACGGGAGTGGTGCAAACTTGCAGCTTGTTTGTAGAAATATGTTAATATCCAATACCTCTTGAGGTGCTTTTAACAATATGTGGCGACAGTTTTCTGGTGTAAGCGTAATAAGATGCCACGCCGTTTCATCCAATGAATCAAGCTTTTACCATAGGAACAGGGGTAGTCTGCAGAGGGATACATGTCGATGTTTTATACTAGATGCTTGCCGTTGTCTTGCATGTTCATTTTAAAAGAATATGAATTTGTGCATGGTGATTTTATCAACACTGGATTTCAGCAGAACATTGAAAACAGAACTTTGGGTGTCACCGTGGCTGTGCACATATTAGCATATGGAGTGCCGTGTTATACATGTAAATGTGTGCAGGGTTTCAGACATGCAGCTCAGATTGCTATCCTTTGTTGTGAATCTGAATTTTGATTTCAGAACAAATTTTTCAGGTTTTTCGAGGTTCTCTTGCTGTTAAAGTGGACCAAGTGCCAAACATTTTGCTGTTGAAAGTAACTGAACTCCTGGGTAACGGGGAAAATTCAAAATAAGCTTAGCAATGTTTCTTTTCTTCATTTCCACAAACTACACATTGCTAAGTATTTTTTTCCCCCAAAGCTTTGCAACCATACTGGCATGGTACCATTATGAAGCATGAAATGAAATTACTTAAAAGCTTATGTAGAAGCATACTAACAGAACTTTGCAATAAATTGTTGTGATATCCAGCATTTCATTTGATAACAACCATTTGTGCAGAAACAAGCAGCTTCATGTTCATGACCAGGACAATGACATAGTTTTTAAACATTGCCCTAAATAGCTTTTAATAAAAACTTTTATAATTCAAACCATTTTTAGAACAACTATTTTAAAAGATAATTTGGAGAATAACATGTACAGTATGCTATTTTGCCAGGGATCATTGACACACCTTGATTTTATATGAACCACTGTAGGAGTCATTATTAGCAATTTGTGACACTTTGAGAACAGTTTGTCCATCCCTACTTTACTTTAAAAGGTACTGAAAAGTGTGATCAAAGGGATTTATGAGTGCCCCATTCCTAATTTTGCCTCCAAATCATTAAATCCGCCACTGTTTTTGTCACAAGGTATTTCACATGTGCAGAGCTTTAGAATAATTGCTTATAATTATACTACACATTTGCATTATAAAAAAGATGCATTTTGTGAAGTTTGGAGCTCAGACAGGTGAAGCAACTTGCTCCCAGCCAAAAAGAAAGTGAGCCTTGTGGTTTAAAGTCTAGTTCCTAAGCCACTAGGCCATATGTTCTTAAAGATTCAGCAAAATAAAAGTGAAATCCACAAAACAGATCTTCCTAGTAAGGTGTATGCTACATGCAAAAGAGCAAATTGGAAGGAGTAAAAATATAAATTTAGTAAATAAAGTAAATTTATTAGTAAAATAACTGTTAAAGAAGATGCAAAGTGTATCAGGATCCGTAAAGGAGAATTCAAATACACGGACAGTGAAATAGCAAATGATCTAAATTTGCATTTTTCTAAAGTTTTTTAATGTGAAGACCTGGGACTTCTAAGGAGGTACTGAGTGATTCGGAAATTGTAGAGGGAGAAGTACTGTGTAGATTAAATAGCCTGAAATTTAACAAATCACCATCACCAGATAACATTTCTTCTTAAAGACCAGAGGTTAGTGAATATTATCCCATTATATAAAAACAGAGATGGAGCAGATCCAAGTATTTATAGGCCATTAAGCTTAATGTGCCTCACAGGAAAATTAATGGAAGGAATTGTGAAGGAAATGATTGTGCAGCACGTAGCAAGAACAAGAGTGATAGTTAACAGTCAGCATGGGTTTAGATGGGGGAGATTGTGTTTAACTAACATGTCGGAATTCTATGAGGAAGCAATGAAAGGATATGATCAGAGTGATGCATATTATATTAATTGTCTTGATTTTCAGAAAGCATTTGACGAGGTCCCACCTGAAAGATTGGGCATCTAACTAAAGGAAGTGGGAGTTTAGGGTGTAGTGTGTAGATGGGTGTAGAACTGACTAAAACAGCAGAGGGTTATGGTCTGAGGAACCTTTTCAGCATTGGATAATATTAAGATAGGTGTCTCTCAGGGGTCAGTGCTGGGATCACAGCTATTTTAAATATACGAGGTGTTATCAAAAAATATGGTGACTGTTTTAAAAAAGAAATGTTTATTGTAGTAAAAGATTTACAGCTACTAGTTACCCTCAAAATACTCTCCTCCACTTCAAATTCACTTATCCCAACACTCCTGCCACTTTGAGAAGCAGTCCTGGAAGTTTTCTTTCGAGAGTGTCGTGGCCTGCCTGGATGTCCTCAAGGGATTGAAATTGTTTGCCTTTCATGGTCATTTTTAATTTAGGGAATAGCCCAAAGTTGCACGGTGCCAGATCTGGCGAATAAGGTGGATCTAGACACTGCGTAATGTTTTTATTCGACAGAAATTGTTGTACTAGAAGGGATGTGTGACAAGGAGCGTTGTCATGATGAAGAATGAAACAGTTTCCTCAGTTATTGATGTAGAAGGATCCACTACGAAATCGACCAAACCACTTGTAAACAGTCTTAATTGTCGATGCAGTGACACCATAAACCGATTTTAACATCTGACGGGTTTTGTCAGCTTTTTGCAATTTGAAACAAAATTTCATGTTAAAAATGTGTGGCTTGATATCCATTATTAATGAGAAACTTGAAAAACACACTTGAACTCAACAGTGGCTCACAAACGACTGACAGTATCAAGCAGGTTGAAACTTATAACAAACAAGGCTCTAGGATGGACATGTCAGAACCTGCACCGAATTGTTTTTTTGTTGCTCTTGGATGGTGCTTTGCATCAACATTCACCGTACTGTTTGATCACATCTCGTACATAAATGTTCTGGATGGGAATATAAACAACAAGCTTGTTAAGTTTGCGATTATACCAAGCTAGTTGGATTGGCAGATAATCTAGAATTAACTGAATCATTACAGAGGGAATTGGACAGCATATAGTCTTGGGCAGATGAATTTTAAATATAAAGTATTGCATGTAGGATCTAAAAATGTTAGATTTAAATACATAATAGGAGGTCTGAAAACTGGAAGTAGTGCTTATGTGAAGGATTTAGGAGCCAGGTGGCAGTGTTCAGAAGCTATTAAGAAGGCTAACATAATGTTTAGTTATATAACACACTATGTAGAGTACAAAGGAGGTTATGCTTAAGCTTTGTGATGTCCTGGTGAGGTCACACCTGGAGTAAATATATGATTTGTGCATATACAATAATGGTTTCATGTATAATGTATAGGTTTTATTGATTTGTTTGTATATTTTTGTTTTGTACACTTACTAAATAGAACAGCATATGCAGTATACAGACTACTGACAAGAACCAACAGTACATACTGTATGCTTAAAATATTTCTTATACCTATGTTATACTGTATATATGCAAACATTTACTATATATGCTCAAACTAAAAGTACATTTTTATAAGCCAAAAGCATATAACTGGAAAACCACCACGGCTTGTTCGTCTGTTTACAGAGAGCTCTTTTGCAAGAACCTTGTCTTCCTTTTCACTTTCCATCTAAGAGATACACAGCGTTAGCTAATCATAACAGCAATGTCCATAAGTTGTGCCACTAAAATACTAATTCTCTGTTTTTTTAAATGTAACACACAGTTAACACAAGACATTCTAAAATTTTCAAACCTCTCCTGAACTATACATGAGATTGAGTTTCAATATTTCCATGCTGTTGATATCAAACCAATCAGGCTCAGTGAACTGCTTCAAGCATTCCTTGTGGCAGCACGAGTGTTCTGAGACTGTATTGCTCTTACATTGAATGATTATTGTTTTTCCATAATAACAACAGCACTTATTTATATAACACATTTTCATACAAACATTTTGCTTAAAGTGCTTTACAAATAATAAAAAATATAATTACAAAAATAAATACAAAGTACAAATGAAAGAATACCCGACAGAGGTTAGCATACATTAAATTGCAGTTGAATTTAGGCAATTTCAGTTATAGTTAAAGGTTGGAACTGCAAAGGTCAGAGTCCAATCTGATGATGACCCTGATAGGTGCCAGAAGTCACTGTCAGGGGCTTAACTAGTGCATAAACCTAATCAGTTGTATCTTGGCCTTGCTTAATTTTCATGCACAAATCACTACTACAGTATTTGGTGTGACTAATTAATGAAAATAATTCAACTAAATATGCTTTTCACAAAAGTTATTTAACAAATAAGATTAAAATATACTTTATAAATTATTAAGTTGGCCCCAGCATCCTCCAGCCTCTCGTTTCCCAACAGTTGCTTCACCATTCTCAAAAACAAAATGTACCCCAGGGTGTAGCAGAATTTGCAAAACACATTTTTAATAAACATAACAAAAGTTCATACGCCACAATTTTGATCATTTTTCTTAATACCCTGGAGGAATACTATAGGCTATATATATAGTGTTAATTGACTTTTTATATTTCTAAAGTTACTTTTCAGGATCTGCCTCATTTTATTAACTTACTGTTGATTGAGGGCATCTAAAGCCCACAGCAAGATCATTATTCCACAACAATCTTAGATATACAAAGCAGTACATTAATCTATTAACAATGTTCATACTTTAAAATTCTACATTTCATATACAGTAGGTTTATCCATCCATTCATTATCCTACTCTCTACAGAGTCACGGGGATCTGCTGGAGCCAATCCCAGCCAACACAGGGTGCAAGGCAGGAAACAAACCCCGGGCAGGGCGCCAGCCCACCGCAATCATATAAGTTTATTTCTCCTTTATTTGTTCTACATGAACAACTGCATTTCATATTGAGACTAGCAAAATACCCGCGCTTTGCAGTGGTGAAGTACTGCCTTAAAATTTTTATTAAGAAGAAAATTAAACCTTTTTAAACTGAGGGAAAATATACCAATAATTATTTGTTAAGGATCTCTTTGTATACCACATTGTGAGTTCGGCCCTCCGGTTGTAATATGACCAAGCTGTGCGCTGAGCTTACTCTTGAGCATGCAACGTACAGTTGGCCATGTGAACAGTAATCTTATTTCAAAT
Organism: Polypterus senegalus; assembly: GCF_016835505.1. Lineage (NCBI taxonomy): Eukaryota > Metazoa > Chordata > Cladistia > Polypteriformes > Polypteridae > Polypterus > Polypterus senegalus. Next base: position 147,359,704 of record NC_053160.1, on the reverse strand, counting down.
CTCACAGCTTGGATTGCTGCTGTCATAATCGGTTTGAGTTTCATGGTTTGTTTCAATTACGACAGCATTTGTAGGACTTGTGTAGAAGAGACATTCGGCATCTGTCAAGCGTTGTAAGTATACAACCGGTTTCATCGATAACTTCACATCCAGCTTTTGAGAGTTTAGGGTTTTGTCGAAATGTGTAAAATATTTGGCCATTTCGGTACACTTGAAAGCGACAACTGAACAATTCAGCGGCAGCCATCAACTCACATGCAGATGCATAGGTGAATGGCTTAAGCATTTCACTCTTCTAGTGCTCCTGTGTATTATAATTATTTCCTGTACCGTCATCAGTCCACACCTTGAACCTGTCCCAGTCATTCAATACATAAGAGACAATGTTCCTCCGGATATCAAGGGTGAGCCTGATATGGTCGTGCAATATGTAACAAAGAGAATGGAAAAGGTAGGTGCCATCTCCGGGCATGGAAACCACTCGGTAAGTGACAGTTCTTTGATCAATGGTGATCACCTCAATAGACATGTTAATGGGGGTACGGTTGGAATGATAAAGGAAATGGATACCTGAACAATGTAAAGTAAGTTTAAAATACCTACACAATAACTATAATCGTAATAAATGAACAATAAAACAGCGGAGAAGCCGTGGATTAAATAAAAAGGCTGTAGTTATCAACAGGGAGACGTGAATCCCGTGGCGAAGCAAGGAAGGGAATATAGAGACTGGAGCGACGGACGGCCTTATATAGGCAGGCAGCCAACAACGTGGGAGGCGTTGGGATGGGGGACCCAACGCCACCTCACACGGTGACCGAGCTGCAGGCTATGGACGTATATATGTACGTAAGTAGGATTCAGTTAGCGTTGGGAACCTGCATACCAAATTTCTTGAAGATGGGCCCATAAGTAACAAAGACTGTTGAAAAGTTCAATATGGCGGCAGACAGTAGCATCATACCACCGAAATAAATACCAAATTTCAGCCTTCTACCTACACGGGAAGTTGGAAAATTAGTGATGTTGTAAAGTTCAATATGGCGGCTGACAGTGCTGTCATGCCATCGAAATAAGTACGTACATTGGTTTCGGTTAGCGAAGGGAAGCTGCCTACCAAATTTCGTGAAGATGGGGCCATAAATAAGAAAGTTCAACATGGCGGACGTTGTCGACCGTTATCGACCGTTACGTGTAGAATTTCGAAATGAAACCTGCTTAACTTTTGTAAGTAAGCTGTAAAGAATAAGCCTGCCAAATTTCAGCCTTCTACCTACACAGGAAGTTGGAGAATTAGTGAGTGAGTGAGTGAGGGAGGGCTTTGCCTTTTATTAGTATAGATTATGTGAGAATAGCCAAGGTTATGTTATTGAAGATCTCATTTAAAATTATGACATGACTGTGTACAGGAAAGAGGTAAAAGAACTGATCACACAGCATTCTCTAAATAATCTGGAAATAAATAAAAAGAATACCAAAAATATAGGCGAGTATAAAAATCATGTTGATCTTGTCCCTCAACATCCATGTCGTAGATTTAGTGGACAATTTTATGCACCAGGGCACAAAAATATGCCAATTCTGAAAATACAAACAAGGTCAGATGCCAGCTGTCTTTCCTCAAAATGACCTCCCCACACTATTAAAAATAATGGTTCTTTAAAGGCATTTTATGATTATTTACTGGGTTATTTGGTTCCTCATAGAACTACTATTTGACGAGGCATCATTTCACTCTGGGATTGATTCATATGAAGTTGGTTCTTTGAGCTTTGAAAAAAGTCCTAATAATTTGTAAAAAAAAAAAAAACATTTAATGTAGGTTAGGCTGCCTTGAAAGACACTCGTACATTAAGAAAAACAGGACTTAGCCTGTGTTACTGTATGTATGCAGCAAGAGTCCTTTTGAAGTCATAACCCACTGGTATTTTACAAATCTGTTACCATCTGTTCATGGTTATTTACTGTATGGAGCCTGACGTGGATCTAAAGGTTCTTTCTGGAATCTTTCCCTAGATGTGTCTTTTGGGAATCAGCGATGGTTCCCCTATAGCATCGCTCTGAAGAATTACTCTAGCACCTTTATTTTTAAGAGTGCAGTTCAACTTCTGGCAATGAGTATGTAGGAGCAACATCAATAATGTGTAAAGCAGCTAATGAGAAACTGGGAATTTCTTAAAAGATCAAAATTAAAAACAAAAAAACGTCTTTCTCAATGAAGCAAAGAAGCATTTTATAAGAATTGTGAATTGTTTTTGAAGTCAGAGGGTTTAACTGGAATCAAAGTCGAAGTCATTTACTCAAATTCTATTATCTTCCCAGAGTCAAAACACAGAAATGAAAATTAAGTCTTGACAAAAGAGTTATAAGACGAATCCAAAATATTGAAATTAAGACTAACTGCACTTGCTCATGATGTAATCTGTATCTCGGGCAAAGGGATCCTTGTGCTGTACAGTAATTTATTTATGTGATGCAAGTGAGAGAAGAGAGTAGCAAATCTGAAACAGTTAAAGAAGATCAGAGTGTGAAACACGAAACAATGGCCATTTTCAACAGATCCAGTACTGAAAGTATTTTGACCTTCTCAATCCCAGTTTGATAAATAATCTCTGGATAGGAAGCAGCTAAGGACAGTGGTGTTTCTCACTGAAATTAATGGTCACCAGCACCCCACTCTGGATTCGCTTTACTTTTACAGGCTAAAATGTCAAACCATTTTCTGATCAATCATGTCCCACAATCCATCCATTCACTCTCCATATAATGTAACTGGGAAACAGTACAATTAGATCAATCATGACCAGGACTACTTATATTTCCCTACAGTATGTATCAATAAGCTGTCAGAGACATAAGATTAAGAGACATTTACAATTATCTGATGAATATGCCTACGTAAATTGCATTAACTTTGCTGCTTCGTGGTTTTAAGAGAATGATGACTATCGTTGTCTTTCTAGGGAAGGTCATTACTGATGTTTTCATTTTTTTGGTGCAATACATATCAGTATGGTGATAATTTATTTAATTCATTTCCCGTTTTCAACCCTACAATTCAAAATTCTTTCATATTAGAGGTGCAGACCTATATTATTTTGACACAGAGAAGGGGGAGCTCAGGAAAACGGGCTTTTCCCAATTCACCTAGCAGTCCAAAGATTTTGTGTTTCATTTTTGTATTTTCTTTATCATAGCTTAAAATCAGCAGTCTTATAAAAGCTACTAATACACAAGCAGGAACAAAATCCATCACGAACAGTCTGAATGATCTCCGCCCAGTGGCACTCACATCTGTCATCATGAAGTGTTTTGAGAAACTGGTGCAGAGTCATATCATTGCCTGCCTGCCAGCAGACCTGGACCCATTTCAATTTGCTTACAAAGCAAAGAGATCCACGGAAGACACTGTGGCCACAGCCCTGCATGCTGCCCTGACCCACCTGGAGCAGCAGGGGAGTTACGCCAGACTGCTCTTTGTAGACTTCAGCTCGACGTTTAACACCATCCTCCCACAATGACTGGTGTCCATACTGGCAGATCTGGGACTTCCATCACTCACCTGCAGTTGGATACAGGACTTTCTGTCTGGTCGCTCCCAGTGGGTCAGGCTGGTTCTCCACACATCCACTGCTCTCAGCCTCAACACCGGGACGCTGCAGGGTTGTGTGTTCAACCTGCTCCTCTACACACTCTACACATATGAATGTGTCCCCTCTCACCATAGTAACAAGATCATAAAGTTCACGGATGATACGACGGTGCTCGGACTCATCTTCGGCAAGGAGGGTGAGCTGGCATACAGGGACAAGGTGGAGTGGCTTTCAGAGTGGTGCACAGTCAATAACCTGCACCTCAACACCACAAAAATGAAGGAGCTTGTTATTGACTTTAGAAAAAACAAAACTGACATCCAGCCACTCATCATTGGCGGGGCCTGTGTGGAGAGGGTCCTGGTGTTCAGGGTTCTTGGCATTGAGCCGGAGGATGACCTGACCTGGAGCGCCAACACCAAGGAGCTGCTGAAGAAGGCGCAGCAGAGACTGTATTTTCTGAAAATCCTTAGAAAGAACCATGTCCCCAAAAATCTGCTCCTTGCCTTTTATCACTGTTCCATCGAGAGTGTGCTCACGTACGGACTGTGTTTGTGGTACGGCAGCTGCATTTCCTCAGAAAGGAAAGCGCTCCACAGGGTCGTCAGGACAGCGGAGAGAACAACTGGTTGTACCCTCCCCACTCTGGAACAAATCTACACCGCCCAATGCCGCAAAAAAGCAATAGACATTTTACAGGATTCATCACATCCCGGTCATTGCCTCTTCCAGCTTTTGCCATCGGGCAAGAGATACAGAGCAATGAAAACCAGGACAAACCACCTTAAAAACAGCTTTTATCCAAAAGCAATTATGGCCCTGAACTTAGAATAAAACTGCTCCATATCATTCTCTCCCAATGTGCAATATAGACCTTAAGTCAACAAGTGCAATTTGTATATTTTGCAAAGTACTTTTATTACTATTCGGTTTGTTATTAGTTTCTCTTTTCTTGTCTTTTTAACTCTTATGCCTCACACTGACTCGACTGCACCTTTAATTTCGTTGTTCCTTTGTAAAAGTGACAATGACAATAAAGATCTATTTATCTATCTATCTATCTTAAAATATAGGGGAGTAAGTTATCTCCAATGTTTGTACAAATGAAGAAGCAAACAATTCCTCAGGCAAAAGTTAACAAAAAAAAACGAAAAGTAGAACACTAATTCAGGTAGTATTGTTCATGCAAGACCAAGCAAAAATTGGACCAAGTAAGGGGGTGGGGCTGATTAGTTTATAAACCTAGTTTTATAAAACTTGACTTGCTTGTATGGAATGTTATTTGATTTTAATAAATTCAATAAAATTTAAAAAAAGGAAAATTGGGGCAAGTAGAGCTGGAACAAAATTAACGATATTATTAATAAGCTATCATTAATAATGTTCATGTAATCATTGGAAATAGAATAAGTAGCTAACTGATTACTGGAAAATTGAACAAATCCATAAGAAGGGAGAGGAAACAGATGTGATTAATAACAGACCAATGAGCCTTATCTTCGTCTCATGTAAATAACAATCTATTTTCAAGAACAAAGACATCATATCTGAAAACATTATTGCTAAGGCAGCTTACATGGGTAAAAAAAAGAATAAATTGTAAAAAACTGATAACAGGAGTAGAAGACAAAAGAAAAATATACAACATACTGAGAATATTACATAGACTTAGAAATCCATTAACATCAGCCATAAGTTTAAGGCACTGGAATGCAAGCTGACTCATGGGAAGTATATGAAGAGTAAATGCTCAGAATGCCCCACATTCTAGGAGTGCCTCAGGGACTTGTATTAGGAGTTGGACCATTATTTTTTTTTATTATATACATTACTGACATAGATTTAGCTACAGTTACAAAATTGGCAAGAAAAAAAAAACTTAGCTGACAAAAGGATACAAAATACTGAGGAGACACCTAAAGTACTGAGGATACACCATAACAGTTAAAGCAAAAAGTAAGATTGCATAATTATAAAATATAAAAAGGAAAAGTAAGCACTTTAACAAAACAAGTAACAATATACAGTGTATATGAAAGAATAATACTGTATTTAATAAGCAGGTAATGTATATAACTACAAGCTTATTGAAACCACATGCCACAGTGACATACTGAATACTAATTGAACTTCCATTGCAACCGACAGCCATTACTGCAAAAAAGCCCTAGAAGCACTAGACAAGAGGAGCAACCAATCAAGCCCCAAAAACAGACCACTTTAGTTTGAAACAGAATGGTCTACATGGGGGCTAAATGTAGGACATCCCAATTTCTCAAATGTGTTAATGAAGTTTGAGAAGTTGGGGAGCATGCACTGGTACAGTGTGTTGCTGCACCCAGCACTCCATGAAACAACTTGGTATCCTGGTTGGAAACCCCCCAGGCAGACACGCAGTCCAGTCCCACCCTCCAGAAATGAACATCTATCTGCTGCAGCCAGGTGTTAAGTGACTGTCCCCTTGGTCTGGTCAGGCTGCTCGGGTCTTCAACAGGGAGGATCCAGTGAGCTGGATCACCCTTGGCCGTAACTGACATACTCTCACAATGCACGTAATGTAATTCGGAACTCCATGAATAACCGCTCATTTGAGACAAAGTCAAACCAGCAGTACCCAAGGATTCTCCGAAGAGACACAGTACCAAAGGAGTCCAGTCTTCGTCCAAGAACCATATAGCAACACAAGTAGCACCAAGACTCTAAAGACTTGGACCTTTTGTCCTTTTGCGGAGATATTGGGAGTGCCACATACCCATTTTCAGCGACCTCACGACCCCCCATCCTCTATCAATCCGTCTACTGATATCATAGGAAGAGTCACCAGAGACATGAATGTCACAGCCGAGGTAAGTAAACCTCTCAAAATCTCAATGCGGTATACAGTAATCCCTCCTCGATCGCGGGGGTGAAAATCCGCAAAGTAGAAACCATATGTTTGTATGGTTATTTTTATATATTTTAAGCCCTTATAAATTCTCCCACACTGTTAACATTATTAGTGCCCTCTAGACATGAAATAGCACCCTTTAGTCAAAAGTTTAAACTGTGCTCCATGACAAGACAGAGATGACAGTTCTTTCTCACAATTAAAAGAATGCAAACATATCTTCTCTTCAAAGGAGCACCTTCAGGAGCAGAGAATGTCAGAGAGAGAGAGAGAGAGAGAGTGACAGAAAAGCAAATAATCAAAAAATCAATACGTGCTGTTGGTCTTTTAAGTATGCCGAAGCACTGCGATAAAGCAGCCGCAACAGAAGGGAGCAATGTGAAGGTAGTCTTTCAGCATTTTTAGAGTAGCGTCTGTATCTTCTAGGCAAACAGCCTCTGTGCAAACAGCCCCTCTGCTCACACCCCGTCTGTCAGGAGCAGAGAACATCAGAGAGAGAGAGAGAGATTAAAGCAAACAATCAAAAAATCAATACGTGCTTTTGGGCTTTTAAGTATGCTGAAGTACCACGATAAAGCAGCATTTCTTAAAGGAGCGTCTGTATTCTCTAGGCAAACAGCCTCTGTGCAAACAGCCCCTCTGCTCACACCCCCTCCGTCAGGCGCAGAGAATGTCAAAGAGAGAGTAAGAGAGGCAGAGACAAACAAACAATCAATCACCGCGCAGGAAGCACATCATATATCATTGAGGAGTTTTATTTAATATGTAATACATGCTCTGATTGGGTAGCTTCTAAGCCATCCACCAATAGCGTCCCTTGTATGAAATCAACTGGGCAAACAAACTGAGGAAGCATGTACTTTAAATTAAAAGACCCATTGTCCAAGCAGAAATCCGCGAGCCAGCGAAAAATCCGTGATATATATTTAGATATGCTTACATTTAAAATCCGCGACGGAGTGAAGCCGCGAAAGTCAAAGCGCGATATAGTGAGGGATCACTGTACACTCTCTCCACAGACTGACACACTGCTGATGGCTGTGCCAATGAGGTTATTAAAGGCCTGAATCTTGGTTTTTATCCAGGACACTCACATGCCCAGACAGTCAGATTCTTGCTCAATCTCTCTAGATCCCTTATCATAGCATCATTGGCAAAGTGAAGATCAGTAAATCTATTTTCACTAACAGATGCCCTACAGCCGTTGGACCCCATGACCCTGCCCAATACTCAGCACATGCAAGCATTGAACAGAGTAGGAGCAAGAACACATCCTTGACGAACCCCAGAATCAACTGGGGAAAAACACAGAGGTTCTGCCTCTACTATGCACAGCACTCACAGTACCAGTGTACAGGTCAGCCATGACATCTAATAACTTTGAGGGGATCCCATGAAGTCTCAGGATGCCCCACACACTTTACAAAAATCAACAAAGGCTACAAAGAAACTTGATATTCGCGTTTGCGTTCCATGAGAACCCTCACTGCCAGGATAAGGTCGATGTTAGATTTCTTAGGCATAAAACCGGACTGCTCTGGTCACTGGTAGGTGAGAAAGTGATCATGGATCCTTCTGAGGATGACCCTAGCAAGGACTATACCCAGCACCGAGAATAGTGTTATCTCCCTGTAGTTGCCGCATCTGGGTGATCACCCTTCCCTTTCCAGATAGGGACGATAAGTCTTGTGTTCTAGTCATCTACTTCCCAAACAGAAGTAAAGATACCACAGATCCCTGCAGCCTTCCCTACCCTCAACTGGTTCACCACCTGTGCAATATCAGTGAGATTGGGTGGGTCACAGCTAACTGGAAGATCAGCCTCAACAACCACGAACCCAGAGATATCCAATGTCCTTTCTGGATAATCAGTTTTAAACAGCTGCTCAAAGTACCCGTGCCCAGTATGTCACAACTGCAGTGTGATCTGTAAGGACTGTTCTTTCAGCCGCCCTGGCTGCGACTCTCCAAGGAACAGATTCAGATGTGTGTAATACTTTGATTCCTCTGTAAGCAGGATGTGGGTCACTAGACCATAGATGGTGTGTCACTGCTTAACAGATTCCTCTAACAAATGTTTCCTTGTCTGCCCTCAGATCCCTCACAGCCGTGCTTCTCAGTTCCCGGTACAGACCAGAGTTGCCAACAAGCCATACGCTGTTGACTCCTCTTGATGATATCCAGGATGCCCTGCGAGATGAAACACCTCCTTCTGGGAATACTGGTAACACCAACACAGCCATCAGCAACCTTCAGGATTTTGTCACGGATGTCTCCCACTTCACAATAGGATCAGCAGTCACACCCATGTCTATAAATTCCTCACACAAACTGCATGCACACATATTAGAAATACCTCCGGCCTCATATTTACCATCTTTCTTCTTCTTCTTCACAATGTTCACTATGTGCGCTCTTAAAAATAATGGTTCTATAATGGCATTTTAGGCTTCTTTACTGAATTGTTTGCTTCTGTGTAGAACTATTACTTGACAAATCACCATATCAAAAAGTTTCTTTTTGTATATGAAGTTGGTTCTTTATGCTTTCGAAAACCTCCTAATATGTAGAAAGAAAAATGAAATATTTAATGTACAGTAGGCTACCTAGCAGAACACTAGCAAATTAAGAAAACCTACACTTAGTCTGACTTATTGAATGCAGCAAGACCCCTTTCAAAAATCATAAACCTATTCATATTTCACAAATCTGTTACCATCTATTCGTGATTATTTACTTTATTTAGCCTGTGATGGATCAAAATAAATAAAGTTTTTTTTCTGGAACATTCATGTGGATGGATCTTTTGGGAAAAAAAAATGGTTCCCTTATGGCATCGCTCTGAACAGCCATTCTGGCACCTTTATTTTTAAAAGTGTGGGGTCAATGTGTCTCATTATCTTTCTATACAGCTCGGTTCTACACATCATTTCCATTCAAATAATTTTCATTTTTTACCTTATCCATCCTCCTTTGCCTTGGCCCCCTCAGTTTCTCACTCATGTGCCCACATATGCAAATTCCTCATCAAATGTCCAAACCAATTCAGCCTACTTTCCCGCACTTTCTTAGATTATCTCTCCCACATTTGTTGTATACCTGATTGTCTCTTTTGTAATACTGTCCTTTTTCTAACTTCTGACTTCAACCTCAACATTTCCATTTCTGCTACATCCATCTTCTTCTCCTGGGCTCCTTAACTGCTCATGTCTCAGTTCCATATATCACTGCTAGTCTTATAGTCTGCTAGTCTAAAAACCTTACCCTTAAGCTTCACCTTAATTCTTCAATCACACAATACTCTTGATACCTTCTTCCAATTGTTCCATTCCCTCTACTCTCTGTGGGTTATCTCTGCCTCTAATTCTCCACCATGGGCTACCACTGAGCCTAGACATTTCAATGTATCCACTCTTCAATAGCTCTCACTGCACGCTAACTTCTGAATACTGATCATCATTAAACCTCAAAAATTCTGTCTTCTTCCTAATTATCTTCAATCCCTTATCTTCCAAAGCATGTCCTTAACAGCCAGACAACCTAAAAATTAAAAGCATCTTCAAGATGTTGTCAGTCCTACTGTAGATAGCTGGTGAGGAAAGCACATCAGCACTGCCAAACTCTATTCCTTATTCACTCTTACCTTTAAGCCTGAAGAAACAGCTATTAAATGGGGTTACAAATGGTTCAGTCTTTATAAATATCATTTACTGCTGACTTAAACATATTTTTGTAAGCATTAAACTTTTCAGATATTTCTTATTCCCATTTTGACATCTGTTAATATAAACAGTAGGCTAGTAACGCATGAATAAGGAAAATTAAATTATTAAAAACACATCTACTGGTATGGAAGAAAATATTGTATTATGATAGAAAATCAATATCACATGCCCTCTTGATGTTGATTATGATAGTACTGAAGATGTTTAATCAAATATTAACACAGATGTATATTGATCTACTTTTATTCCACTGGAGGAGTTCCATCTCAAGGTTAAACTTTATCTTACAGAGTTCAACAGAAATAAGAGTCAAAAATTGTGATTTCATATTTACTTGTCTTATATCAAATTTATAATTAAATACATTTAACCACCACAAGACCGCACATTGATATGGGATAAACTGAAACATCTCTGCAAATGTGTCTAAGGGTGTCAAATAGGGTGGTGTCAATTTCTGTGCAGCAATTTCATTTTTTAAAATTGCTGTTTGGTGGTCAGCAATGTAAACCAAAATAAATGTCTTCACAGTGTTACATGAGTCCCTTTAAGTCTATGTTTGCTTCATTAGAAAGAACTCTGGCTCAAGGTAAAGCTTTAAAACCTTATTAACTAATATGAAGTACGGTAAAGGGAAGCTTCATGGTGTGGGACGGCTTTGCTGCCTCAGGGCCTGGACAGCTTGCAGTCCTTGAGGGAACAATGAATTCCATGTTGTATTCAAAAATTCTAAAGGAAAATATGACAGCATCTGTCAGTGATCTGTAGCTCAAAGCCAGCATGGTCATCTCAAACGTAGGTGTCAGTCAATAACAGATGTGGCCAAAACAGATTTTACAATGATCAAGTATGAGTCTGAACTTGACCCTATTAAAATATCATGATGTGAGTTGAAGCAACATATGCAACATATATTAGGACTATAACTGAAACTAAACATATTCTTTAAACAGTAGTGGCCCAAAGCATCAATTAGCTCTGATCAGCAGCTACAGGATGTGTTTTCTAGAGATTAAGGTTATAGTTACAAAAGAAGGCTCCATCAGTTTCCTAATCTAAGTTAACATATTTTTCTATCCTTAACCTTATATATTTAAAACATATCCAAATCAGATACAAAAGTGTAATTTTTTGTGTGCTGTTTATTTAAATTACTTACTGACAGATATAATGCAATTAGACTCCATAAAAGGTCATCTTTTCTGTTTACTACTGACATTTTCTGGCCAGGTTATTGACATGTCAGGCTTTCAGTCCTAGTGTAACTTTTATGGCCACATCCTTTGAAGGTTTAATGGAGTTTTTCAGGCTTTGACTGTTTCTAAGGTTTCATGAAATGGAAGCACACCTGATGTGGGGTAAAAAGCACATCAGGTAAGCTGATTTGTATTTTAAATTAAATAAAACAAATGTATTTATTTAATACATAATGGTGCTGGAGACTGATGAAGTGATGCATGTTGGTCTGAGCCTGAAAGGTAGAATTAGATTTTAAAGAATTTGTTACACACGACAATACAAGTATATTATTACTATTAATGCTAATTAGAATAATCTTATTTACTGTATTGTTCGGAATTAGATAAAGGTCACAAATAGATTGTCCCATCTATCTACAGTGTATTTTATTATTTTACACTGCATGACAAAAATGTCACGGTGGCGCAGTGGTAGCGCTGCTGCCTCGCAGTTAGGAGACCCAGGTTCGCTTCCCGGGTCCTCCCTGCGTGGAGTTTGCATGTTCTCCCCGTGTCTGCATGGGTTTCCTCTGGGTGCTCCGGTTTCCTCCCACAATCCAAAGACATGCAGGTTAGGTGGATTGGCGATTCTAAATTGGCCCTAGTGTGTGCTTGGTGTGTGGGTGTGTTTGTGTGTGTCCTGCGGTGGGTTGGCTCCCTGCCCAGGATTGGTTCCTGCCTTGTGCCCTGTGTTGGCTGGGATTGGCTCCAGCAGACCCCCGTGACCCTGTATTCGGATTCAGCGGGTTAGAAAATGGATGGATGACAAAAATGTAAAAATGCAAAAATTAAATGTTGATCTACCTTGAAACATTGACTGCTTTGTGTACCTCCTGACATTCTGAGCCACAACTACAGAAATCACTTTTCTTTTTAAAGTATGACAGCAAACTGACATTTTATTTTTATTTATTTAATTATTTTCACTTTTAAAGTGCATTTAAAAAAAGAAAAGAGATGAAGTAAGTGCAATGCTATATTTATCTCTAAAACTTCTCCTACCTCATTCCCAAGATTAGAATTAGAAGGGGTAAAGGGGTGAGCGAATTGATGAATGGAATGGAGTCTCAGCCCAGTCAGCCTTTTTCCAGGATTTTGTTTGTGCAAGTTTTCTCAATTTCATCTAGTACCCTCTCACCTCCTAAATATTTGCAAGATGTTGATCTTAAAGAACACCCCACGTAAAAATTATATATACACATATTTAAATATTACTTCATGCAGTTTCTAGTGATAGCCAAGAATAAATTGTAATCTCATGCTTGCATAGAGAATGGAGATGATAAACTTTCTGATAGGATGGGTGTCTATGGAATTCTTTAGTTGAAGATCTGCTTCTTACTCTTATTCATTGGTTAGGAGTCCTGTCAATTACCCAGTCATTTACTCACAACATGTAAAACACATGCATTTGTTCCTAAAATATTGTTAAAAATACTTTAGGAAATATCAGCGGAAATTATAAACAGGAAACTAAAAACACATGGGATTGACTTTTTTTTTTTTGATATTTTGAGCATATGATGGAATAACTGATATGTGGATTATGCAACAAGAGTAACAGCAGAATTTCTTTTTTCTTCTTTAACGGGTGTTTTTCACATGTTTTGTCACTGCACTGCACTGGCCACTACTGGCTTATATTACTGTATATAATAATATTTTTCCTCTCCATTCAGCATGAAATCATGAGATTACACATTTTTATCAGCCATCACTACAAATGAAATAAATACTATATAAAAATATATAACTTTTAGGTGGAGTATTCATTGAAACAGAATTTTTATGAATGAATGTACCCTGCAGTTGACTGACATCCCATTTGGTTTTGGCACATTACACCCAGTTTTGTTTCCTGTGATGTAGTAATGGATGAGCAAGTTTAGAAAATAGATGAATGATTATTTTTTTATACGTTAATTCAGTTTACTCAAGCTAAGCAGTACTTTATATAATGGCTTTTATTTTTAAGTTGGATTAAATCAATATATTCAAATGTTGTATTCAGTAGCATTAATGTTTATTTATCGCTTTTCTCAGAAAAAATAAACATAATCAAAAACATTCTGTTTTAAATCTGAATAATTTAATGTTTTGTGTAGAGTTCCTTGGCTATCTGAAGTGTGCTCAGCCCCATGAAGTAGCTTCTTGTGCACCTACAAATCCTAATCATTTCATTGGATAGTTTTATTTTGCCTAAACGACAATTTTGTATGTCCTTTGATGCCTGGTCTTGCCACACAGAATTAATGTAATGAACAATAATTTATTACAATTTACTGAATAAAAAGATAATGATTTTTAAGAAGACAAAAACCCCACCTTCATTCTGTACTTCAACTTCAAAATATGATTTTCTCTAACAGGTTATTTCAAGATAATGTCTCACTCTATTACTTGTTGAAAATTGTAGTCCTATCACATTGTAGTAGCAAACTAGAATTGCAAATAAAGGTTTCAGCATAATGTGTGACCACCCTGTTAATGTAATAGGACTAAAGGAGGATATGTCTGGTAAACAAAAAAACACAGCAGAAAGTAGAGAGAAAAAAGAAAACGGAGACCTTTAAAATGTATAGTATAATATAGCAAAGGACAATGCTTAAATACATTTCAATTTTTTATACATATTAAATTAAAAAAACAAAAATAAATGGAGTATTTTCAAAGCTCATAATATTAGTATTTACTACAAAATCTGGAAACAGTTTAATTTTTAATGTGTAAAGACCTGGATAATTACTTAATGAGAATGATAGACCTGCAGCATTTAAAAGAAGGAAATTAAAGCATGAGGTCTGGCTGTTCAGAAAAGGTTGCAAATTAATTGTGTCCCTTGTGCTTTTAAGAGAGGAGCAAAGGTTGAACAGTGCTGGCCAGGCAATGTGCTCTGAAAAGCATGGAGACCATTATATTTCACATTATCTTCCTATAATTTGACATGTTTGATGTAATAGCGATTACCGGACACAATTTAGAAACTGTCAAAAGTTTAACTAATGTGCACATTTACATATTGCGCAGCTCAGATGCAGCCACGCAGGGAATGCTGGGCACTTGTAAAAGCTTTACTTAACAACAGCTTAAAAGAGCTGCAGCATCTCCAAAAGCCTATGGCAGTCAGATCAAGTTGCTGCCTGTGAGCTCCTCCGAAAGCAAGCTTGATCCAACAAAACTGCAAACAAAGCAAATGAGGTAGCCAAGTTACTTTTTTAAAAAATACCAACTCTATTAATAAATAAAAAAATGTACTTGTCAAATTAACAATCTGAGGCACTGAAACTAAACATAAAGCATTAGGTATCTAAACAGCATAAAGATGCACATTATGGTGGCCAACAATCCAACGATAAAATCACTTTTCTTAAGGAGCTAAAACAAAGTTCACTATGAGGCTAAACTGTAGCACCTACGAAAAGACTCAAGAGAAAAATAAAAAGTTCCTTACATACTGTGTACTATTAAAATTCATAAAACATATTAAGGATTCTGTTAAGAACATGATTGCATTGCTAATGACAAACTGAAATCTTACCAAACATATTAATCTATATAAAGATTCAAAGAAAGATTTGTTGATTTGACAGTGGTGCCACGCTGAAAGCAAGGATGCAAAAATAATAATTTTGAAAAATGAAAATGCTCCCTCAAGCTTGATGAATAAAATTGATTACCTTGCTGCAGTGATCAATACTGTAACACTACACATACACTGTAGCATCATGACTGGTTTGTAGACCATATCTCTTAAAATAGAACTTGTAAAAAAGGCAAGCACGCTTGTACAACTGTAAATTATTAGATGCAGAAACTGCATCTGGCACAGAAGGTTCTCAAGCCCTGTCACTACACGACAGAATTCCTGTCTTTACATTGGTCGATCGTGTCCACTTTAAAGGATAAGTTTGCTATTTTTCAAGTCAAATCCTTTACAGACATTGTGTATATACATTTGCTACATGAAATTTTTTTAGAACATTTCCTATAAATTAAAAAAAATCCATAGCCAGTCCTGGCATTTTACTATGAACCCTATGGGTCACAAGGCTCCAACGGAAAATAATAATTTATCCCATATTCCTGGTACTATTTTTTTCAAAGTAAGCATACATTTTCTATTTGTTTTCACATATACAGTATGTGAATCAAAACAACCACATGGCATGAATAGTTTACTATGATTTTGTGTTTTGAGAGGAAACCATGAGGGGTGAAAGATCATCATAGAAGATAAGCTCTAAAGTTTGCACACGACTGGTCTCCTTTTAAAATGGCCAAAGCTCATAATATTGGTGTTTTATTGTTCAAAAATAATATTTTTTTTTATTTATTAAAAATGGTACGCAGTAATCCCTCACTATATCGCACTTCGACTTTTGCGCCTTCACTCTATCGCGGATTTTAAATGTAAGCATATCTAAATATATAACATGGATTTTTCGCTGCTTCGCGGGTTTCTGCTTGGACAATGGGTCTCTTTACTTCTGGTACATGCTTCCTCAGTTGGTTTGCCCAGTTAATTTCATAAAAGGGATGCTACTGGCGGATGGCTGAGAAGCTACCCAATCAGAGCACGCATTTAACTTCCTGTGTGTTGATTGGCTCAGCGACGGAGCGCCAAATTCAATTCCGCTGCGTTAACCAGGAAGTCTTGTCTTACTCAAGCCCTTCATTATGGCTCCAAAATGATCTGCTCCTGCTACTGCTTCAGGGGCCATGCCCAAGCGCCAACGGAAGATGCTAACAATTGCCAAAAAGGAAAAAGGTAAAAGTTTTGAATATGCTGAAGGAAAGGAACAGCTACACCGCTGTAGGATGTCATTACGGCATCAATGCATCCTCAATTCTTTTTATTTAAAAAGGAGGAAAAGAATATAAAATCTATGGCCACAGTATCCTTTAACCAGGGTGCAAAACGAGCTGTAAGTGGACGTAATAATGCAGTAGTCCGGATGGAATCTGCTTTAGGGATTTGGATTGAAGACTGCTGGAAGAAGAACAACGGCGGTGCTACACAGAAGAGGCTCCTTTAGAAGAGCTGTAACACTCTCCTTTGTTGTGCAGTAAAATTAAACTCATCGTTATCGGACAAGTCATCGTGTCATTGTTGGTGAGTAACCATAATTAATTTTCTACTTACAGTACTGAGTACATGAACATACGTTTAGTGTAACTGTACACACATTTTACTGTATACAATTCTTCTTGCATTGTACGTATTTATTGCTGGTGGCCTGTCTATCGTAATAGCTGTAACATACCATGTAACATATGTGATATCGGAGACGCTCGATATCTTATCTATAATATTTAGGTTTTACTGTATATAAACAGTGTGTTTACATACATAATTTCAACAAATCTTACCTAATATTTAAGAGAATACAAAGGGTTTATGCTGTATAACTGTGCGGGAAATGTTTATAAGTGTGGGAGAGTTTATAAGGGCTTAAAATATATAAAAATAACCATATAAACATATGGTTTTTACTTCATGGATTTTCACCTTTCGCGGGGTGTTCTGGAACGTAACCCCTGCGATAGGTGAGGGATGACTGTATATAAGCTATTTTAATATGCGTGTATTTGCAAGACACAGATCAATACTTGACAACTGTCTTGGCTTCAAAAATGAACGCATTCAGAAACTTTATATGCTTTGTGCCCCGTGTTCAATGTAAAATGCCAGGACTGGCTATGTACTTCTATGTACATCTTGCCTGAAGAAGGGGCCCGAGTTGTCTCGAAAGCTTGCATATTGTAATCTTTTTAGTTAGCCAATAAAAGGTATTATTTTGCTTTATTTTTTACTTCATTAAAATGTATAGAAAACATTTGTCATTAGAATATAACTTTGTGTGACAAATGCATATATACTATGTTTGTGAAGAAATAACTTTGACTTGAAAAATACCGAAACTTGTCATCATCTATCACTAGTTTGTGAATTTCCCCTTGGGATTAATAAAGTATCTATCTATCTATCTATCTAGTCACATGCACACCACCTTCCCATTGTTTTCAGTGAACCACAGTGTGACAGCAGGAAAGGCAGAATACAGGCTATCAGTGCAAAGAAAAAAAGCGATTTCTCATGTCATTGAAAGTTATTCAGAAATGGTGAGTGACCACATTATTCAGCAGCTTCCAATTCTAGTGATAATGAAGCATATGAAGGTAATGGCACTGCTCAAATGGTAAACTCTAAAATCTCTTCTAAATGTTCATTGTGTAACTTGAGCTACGTTGGATTTTCAAAGGTGATGTTCACTGATCACCAGGGCACAAAACAGAGTTATCAGATATTGTGAAAATAATTAAGTACCCGAAAAATTATTTTTTAAAATTTTCTTCTCACTCTGCTTTTCTCAATCTTTCTCTCTTGGGGCTCAAATCCTGAGTTTTCCCTTTGTAGAGTTTTCATGTTCACGGCGGTTTCCCCTCACTGTCCAAAGACATATAGGATAAGTGTATAGGTGTTGCTAAATTGACCCTAATATTTGTTTATGTGTGTGTTTGTGTTCAACCCGCTTTGTACTGGCACCTTGGACAGTTATTGGTCCTGCCTTGCACCCAATGAATGGTGCGATAGGCTCCAGCTGCCCTAAAAAACTCTGCCCTTGACTAAGGGGTTGGTCTTTATATTTGGGAGCACCCTTTACCAAAAACTGTGCCCACAGCTATGGCCACTGACGCCTTACTCTTCCTCCATGAAAACAACTGTAGTGATTCAGACTTGAGTTACAAATTGACATTGACTAGAATCCATTAAAGAGGCGTAAGCTACAAGAGGACAAATATCTAGTTCTGGCAAAGTTACGTAGAAAATATTTATCAACCCCGGCTACTATTGACCCTTGCGAAAGTTTGTTTTCTTTACCTGTTATTAATATAATCAAGAACATCCCTCAAACTGACCAGTTTAAATAAACTGGTGTGCTTAAGCAATTGGCTAAATAAATTGAAAATCAATAGTTTTTTTTTAAATCTTTGTATCATTTTAAAGACAGTATTACTGACAGAACCAATCAAAGTTAATTTGCATTGTGATGTGTGGCTCAAAATAAATAAATAAATAAAAACTTAGTTTGAGGTGTTGACTGTTTAAATAAATGTTTCACAAACTTTCAATAAACTTGCTGGAATAATTGAATATGGCTAGGTAGGTGGTTATTAAAGGTGTTTTGTATTAAGTAGTAATTAGTAAGTTATTTCTACTTAAGAGAAAAATATTAATATACTTGAAAATCCATAATTTCAATTAATATGCAGTTCATGTCAATTTAAAAATTTGAATCATGCAATTATTATTTTTAATCAAACAGCAATCCTAATATACTGTACATTTATGAAGGCTTCACTGGAATAATCACCCAACAGTTCTTGAAGGCACTCAGAATTACGAGGTCCAGACAGAAGACGCTCGAGGAGCTGGCTGAGGAGGCAGAGCAAGGGAATTTCTGACTGTGGTTTTGAAGAAAAGATGCAAAGTGGGATAAAAATACTACATTTTGCAAGCAATCGCCCATCATCACTTAAACGGAGCCGTGTTAAGGTTCTGTTCAGAAGAGTTCACATCCATTGTAATACCAAGGAGATTAAAAAGAATGAAAGGCGCGATCTTTACAAACTGTTCACATCAAACAGCTACCCAAAGTCATTCATCAGACAGTGCTTACATAGGAGATGTCGGAGACCCCAGCAAACAATCGACTTCAACTTGACGCCCCATCCCACCTGGCACACACTTCCTTATCATCATAGAGTGTCAGAAGGTACAGCACACATCCTGTCCATAGCAGGCATCAAAGTAGCACAGAAGCCTGCAAACACACTACACACAGTCCTTTTTAATGCTAAAACCAAGAAATCGACAGCAGAGACATGGAACTCAGTTTATAGAATACCATGCAATGCGTGTCCAGTAGTATATGTGGGGCAGACATCAAAAACACTTGCCACACATTTACAGGAACATAGCAATGCAGAAAGGACCCATGATCTCTGATTTACACACATGCACATTCGACCGGACACATATTTAAATGGGACTCAGTGCAAGTAAAATTCAAGGCTAATACTAAAAGTGCCAGATAACTGGCTAAAAGGTGGCTATCTAATGAAAATGCCATTAACAGATATTGGGACGTGTACCCAGCATATGCAGGCTTGAAAAGAAGAACATCCAAATGATAAATAAGACTTTATGACCAACACCCTCCAAACCCCACCTCATCAATTCTAATCCCCCATCCACCTAGCCTCCTCTCCTTATTTGCTACATGTTTCCCTTGGTTCCTTTAAGTCTTTTGTTCTGATGATGATTCCTGGTAGGAATAAAAAATATTTTAAGATATTTATATATATACACACACATGCATGCATGAACACACACACACACACTAGTGGTCAAAAGATACATCTACACTACAATAAATGAAATCTAAGCAAGTGAAAAATATTTATATCATGATTTTTTTTTTTTTTTTTTGCTAAATAAAAGCAAAACAACTCCCATTTAAAAATGTTTGTCCAGTTTTTTACATATGCATTTTTTGCAGTGGAAGCAATGAGCAATTGGGAGCATAGTGGCTCAGAGTGGCACATGCTGACTCACTGCTCCAGATTCCTGGGTTCAAACATAGTCTAGGCATTGACTGTGTAGAGTTTGCATGTCTATCATGAGGTTTAACATTTTTTTCTCTGGGTTACCCTGGTTCTGGTAGGTTACTTCTATAAAGGCTAGGATGTCTGGTGATTCTAAGCTGACTTTGTACATATGTGTGACCATGCTCTGTGACAGACTGCTTCCAGAGCTGATTCTCTCTCTTTTTCCAATGTTTCAACAAGTCTATAATTTAATTAAATAGAGTCTGAAAATTGATGGATGGATGGAAGAACAAAACAATGGATAGACTGCCATGTATATTAATTATAATGGGCAATAATAACATTGGGTGGTCATCTCCTGTTAATATGCACTCAGAGAAATCATTTAATGATACAGTATCAAACATGAAAATGAATTCCTCATTTTACATACAGCATATAAAAGTTAAAGCCATTCCCAAGCTGAACTTTCCAATTAAATAATGACATATAACATCTATTTTTTTTTTTTTTAAATCTCCTTTTCTCTTGATTGCTTTATATTCTGATTTGCCAGTAGTTCTTAAATATTCTGTTGATATTACACTTGCTATTATCTGTACCTTTGCATCTTCCATCCATCCATCCATTTTCCAACCCGCTGAATCCGAACACAGGGTCACGGGGGTCTGCTGGAGCCAATCCCAGCCAACACAGGGCACAAGGCAGGAACCAATCCTGGGCAGGGTGCCAACCCACCGCAGGACACACACAAACACACACACACACCCCAAGCACACACTAGGGCCAATTTAGAATCGCCAATCCACCTAACCACAGTCTTTGGACTGTGGGAGGAAACCGGAGCACCCGGAGGAAACCCACGCAGACACGGGGAGAACATGCAAACTCCACGCAGGGAGGACCTGGGAAGCGAACCCGGGTCTCCTAACTGCGAGGCAGCAGCGCTACCACTGCGCCGCCCTCTGTGCAATGTGACCTTCTAAAAAACCTTCACTTTGGAATAGTTAGAGGTAGCTTTGGTGAGGCATATGTCTCTTCATATTGCATATTTAAGTATGAGACCTGTATCTTACAGTATGTTATTTTTATGTACATGGTGATGTCAAGGGAGCAACATAAAATGAAGATTGTTTGAAGGCATTAAAGTTTTTTTAGACATCAGTTCTGCAGGGTCGCCCAAATTCTATGCCATTCAGTCAATATCTCTTGCCTAGACATTTCTAGTCCTAGAATACAGTGTAATTACATTCACAAGTTCAATGATGATTAAGAAAGACACCGAAGATTCTTAAAAACAATTACAAAGATTGGCTGCTGGAAATCCTTTTATCATTAGGAAAAGCAGCTGTTAAAACAGACACGATTTTCAGTGCCTGCCCTCCTTCGCTCCCAATCGCCTTGAAATTCAGGACATGCAGCAGCACCAACATGACAAATGGTTGCTTAAAGAACAGTTTAAGAGGATTACAGTCTTTGCTGTTGGACACAAAATCTTAAAGAATTTTTGGAAAAAAGCCAATACATTAGCTAGTGTTGATTTATTGAGGGAAGGAGTACATCAAGAAAACATCAACTTTAGAAATGTGCAAGAAAAAGTGACGTTTTATAAATTGCTTGTCAAGTCATCTAGGTCTAGAAGCGATGGATACTTTTTTCATGCTGAACCTCTGAAAAAGCAATTTAGGTCATAAAGGCACAACTTCAGAAGCTACTAATTTAATTATCCAATCTATAACTCTGTCTAACTTTTGATAAATTTGATAAATGTTATTGATATACACAATGGCTACTGAATATCAGGAAAATGAATCAAACAAGCTGGAAATAGCAAATGAACACTCTAAGAGCTGAAGCCTTTGCCTGATGTATCAGTTTAAGTCAGAATCTTTCATTTCTCTGAAGCTAATTTCAAATGGCTTGCTGGGAAAACCCAGGTATATTTCAGTGCATTCCAAAGTCATAAAAAAATCAACTCAAACAAGAAGAAAGCATGTCTTTGGACTATAAGAGGAAGCCCAAAAGACCTCGTCACACCAGGAAATATAGCACAGAATTAATCTGGAGTCTAAGCTATGTGACATAGTAGCATTACTTAGTGCATCAGCATGGCATTGAATTTTAGAAGCGTTTCAGAATTTAATAAAAGACCAACACAGATGATTGAAAAGAGTAAGAAAATTAAAAAAATAAATGGAGGCATATCTCCATATACTTGTAAATCCATTAAGTAAATTTAAGATGAAGTTTTACTTCATATACATTGTAATTGTTCTTAAATCTTGCGCAACCTGATTGGGACCAATTGTACTGTGGTTTACACACTGCACACATAGTCACAATGCTGAAACAAGAGTTGCTTACAATCTGAAGTGGCGCAATTCCACTCCAACCTATTACAATATAAACTTGGTAAATGGAGGCCAGTTATGCAAATGCTGGATTAAGACCCCTACAAGACCCAGGACATTGAAGCTCACCACACATTATCTCCATCAAAGACATCCCAATAAGGCACATGCATATACTCACCAGTGAAGAAAATCACATATCTCTACACCAATAAAGCGATAAGACATCCGTCCAACTAGCGTCTGTCCCCTTGCCCAGGTGTAATTTTCGCTGGGTGTTCACAACAGTGTGGAAATGTTTGATGAATAAAGCCAAGTGGCTGGAATAAGATAGGAAACAGTGTACGCATATGTCCTTGCATCCAGAGTCCACAACAGGTCTGGAATGTCCGATGAAGAAAGGCAACAAGAAGCCCAAAGAAGGAAGGATGTAAGGACTACAATGACCGATGAAAAAGGCAAAAGGATATACAAAGAAAAAGGGATATAAGGTATATCCAGTGAACAGCGGTTCCTAAATGCACAATGTGATCAAAACAGATGTACTTACTATTGTACTATTTCTACCATTTTAATAAATGGGCGCTTCACCATGCTAGTTTAAATAATAAAGGAAGGTCAGAAATTGATACAGAAAAATGTCCAAAACTTTATCAACTTCATCTTCTTTTTCTGTTTATTCAATAAATGTAACAAACTAATTAATGAGTGTAATGTCACATACTGTATGTGGGAATTCATCTTTCTTCTGATATTGCAGTAAATGAATATTAATTAAACATTTTTAAAAAGCTTACTCCACTTTGTGCCAAAAAGTGATATGAAACTGTGTATTTTGGAATGAAATAAAATAAAAGAATGGAAATGGGATCCTTAGTTTGGTTTTACTGTTCTTTGGTGTGTCTTATCTCCTGCAGTGGCCTTGTTGTCGGCCACATTATTTTTTACGTCTAGGTCGGTGACTCTGCAGAACTGGACTAAACATTGATGCTAAAGCTGCTAGAAGTAGTGATATTAGTCTTCTCTTACCATCTGTAACATCATTCTCATTAGACTCAAATGCATTATTCACAGTTTGTTGAAATCATTTTTTTTTTAAACGTTTCACATAGTTTTTAGCAAAACAGAGGTTTTGGCTTCATATTTGTAATTTCTTTTTACTGCCTTACTGGCCTTTTGCTTTGAATGACCATGTATGTGGATATTAAAATGAGGTAGTGTTGTACATTGGGTAATGGATTGGTGTATGTACTGTAATGTAAGTGAAAACTGGAACTTTTCCAGTTATTAGGCATAAGCTCCTTTGCAAGCTGGGGTCCAGGGTGTCACCTGAGTTACCCTGATGTTAGATTCTGCTTGCCTTCTTGGCATTAGTAAGTAGTGTGATTTGTTGAAAGAGGGTTCCAGGACATGCATGTTTCAGCCATCTTAAAATGCTTATATAATATCCTATTTTTTTATTTTATTTTTTTTCTTCTCCATTTAAATTCTGTCCTAAAAATGCTTGGTATCACAATTGTTCTTCATTCTCTATTCATCATGTTTTGTTAAGTTACTAAACATTCTGGATTATATGGGTTTGAGAATGTTACGTTATGGTAAATGTTAATGTGCTTGCAAGATCAGATTTAAATTTTGTGTGTATTGCTGGTTGTGGTTACATGATATAAGGGAAAACAAAGCAGGACCAGAACCAACCCTGTGCAAAAAACTTAGGTCATGTTATCCTCCTAAAAGGTTAAGAGAACTAACAGAAGTTTTTCATCCCTGAACATGAAAAGCTATGTGTATGGGTGACATAATCCAGGTATTCACAATGCTCAAAGGAACTGATTAAATCTGATCCAGCTGCGATAATTCAGCTGTAAAATGAATTACATAATCAAGGACACTGGTGAAAGTTAAGGGAACGACTATTCAGGAAAGAAGCCAAGAAAGATTTCTTCTCACAAATAGTTGTGGAAGTTAATATACCTGAAGTGGATACTCTAACACCTTTTAAAAAATGTTCTGCTTTGTATTATGGAGACAACTTAGCTGTTGAGCAGTGGATGCAGACACTCTGGGGGCTTTTAAACACTGCCTGGAGGAGATACAATGATTGATATAAATTAGGCATAAGCTAGCCTAGTGAGAATAACAGACTGAAAGGTGTTCTCTCGTTTGTGTAACTTTACATCTGAATTGCCTTTTCTAAACTATAATTTCTCTTTTGAGACAATTTTTATACTAAAAAAGCAATGCTAGTTTTGAAAGCTTTGGACACCATCCTACATACAGAACATATACTGTACATGAGGCTGACTGGTAAGGTAAAATGTTGCTGTGGATAGCGTCATTGTCTACAAGTTTTCAGCAAAGTCAAAGAGTCGTTATGGACTGGAAAAGTTCCTGTATTCCATAGCAATGGTATCTGCTTTTTTAGTTCAAAGGTTGTATGGACAAGGATCCAATAGTAGGTCTGATGGCAAGGAGAAAGTTTTTGCTGTCTCAACCATTACATGTTATTTTTTGGTTTACAATACTATAATTTGATGTAGTCCAGAAAGCAAACTTCATTTAAAATGTTATTCATGTTGAATACTTTAATATTTTCACTTAGTTCTTTTTAAATGTGACCTTCTTTATTGCATATTAATTCCACTTGTCTGTTTGGATGCTTCTAGTGCACTCTAATTCCTCCTGCCAGTATAATTTTAACATTCCATTTAAAAAAAATCAATCTCTAAAACTGTATGAGTTAATTATAGAAGGTAACTGCTCTTAATTGACAGCTCTAATTATAATAATTAAATATACTCCAAAACTCTACATATAAAGTAGTTATGCTGTGTTGGTGATGTTGATGTTTCACTCAAGCCCGCCAGATGATTCTTTTTTTCTACTGTGAAAAAGCTTCACTTGATAGAATAAACAGAAATGAACCCTGTTGCACATATAGTTTTAGATAATTATTAATATATTGTTACATTTTAACAACATATGCAAGATTTTTTTTTCTGTTTTCATGAAAAACAGTCAAAAGGTTATTCAAATGAATTGTATTTTGAAGTTAGAAAAACGGTTAATTCTTCTAGTTCTCCCCAATTAGGTTTTTACAGGATGGTCTTAAACGCAGTTATTATTTCTCTTCTTAGGTGAGGCTTATTTCTGTAAAATATATGGAGAAATATACAGTCATCCGGAAAGTATTCACAGCACATCACTTTTTCCACATTTTGTTATGTTACAGCCTTATTCCAAAATGGATTAAATTCATTTTTTTTCCTCAGAATTCTACACACAATACTCCATAATGACAATGTGAAAAAAATTTACTTGAGGTTTTTGCAAATTTATTAAAAATAAAAAAACTGAGAAATCACATGTACATCAGTATTCACAGCCTTTGCTCAATATTTTGTCGATGCACCTTTGGCAGCAATTACAGCCTCAGGTCTTTTTGAATATGATGCCACAAGGTTGGCACACCTATCCTTGGCCAGTTTCGCCCATTCCTCTTTGCAGCACCTCTCAACCTCCATCAGGTTGGATGGGAAGCGTCAGTGCACAGCCATTTTAAGATCTCTCCAGAGATGTTCAATCAGATTCAAGTCTGGGCTCTGGCTGGGCCACTCAAGGACATTCACAGAGTTGTCCTGAAGCCACTCCTTTGATATCTTGGCTGTGCGCTTAGGGTCATTGACCTGCTGAAAGATGAACCGTCACCCCAGTCTGAGGTCAAGAGCGCTCTGGAGCAGGTTTCCATCCGGGATGTCTCTGTACATTGCTGCAGTCATCTTTCCCTTTATCCTGACTAGTCTCCCAGTTCCTGCTGCTGAAAAACATTCCCACAGCATGATGCTGTCTCCACCATGCTTCACTGTAGGGATGGTATTGGCCTGGTGATTAGTGGTGCCTGGTTTCCTCCAAACGTGACGCCTGGCAATCATACCAAAGAGTTCAATCTTTGTCTCATCAGAGCAGAGAATTTTGTTTCTCATGGTCTGAGAGTCCTTCAGGTGCCTTTTGGCAAACTCCAGGTGGGCTGCCATGTGCCTTTTACTACGGAGTGGCTTCCGTCTGCCCACTCTACCATACAGGCCTGATTGGTGGATTGCTGCAGAGATGGTTGTCCTTCTGGAACGTTCTTCTCTCTCCACAGAGGACCTCTGGAGCTCTGACAATGTGATCATCGGGTTCTTGGTCACCTCCCTGACTAAGGCCCTTCTCCCCCGATCACTCAGTTTAGAAGGCCGGCCAGCTCTAGGAAGAGTCCTGGTGGTTTTGAACTTCTTTCACTTACGGATCATGGAGGCCACTGTGCTCATTGGGACCTTCAAAACAGCAGAAATTTTTCTGTAACCTTCCCCAGATTTGTGCCTCAAGACAATCCTGTCTCGGAGGTCTACAGACAATTCCTTTGACTTCATGCTTGGTTTGTGCTCTGACATGAACTGTCAACTGTGGGACCTTATATAGACAGGTGTGTGCCTTTCCAAATCATGTCCAATCAACTGAATTTACCACAGGTGGACTCCAATTAAGCTGCAGAAACATCTCAAAGATGATCAGGGGAAACAGGATGCACCTGAGCTCAATTTGGAGCTTCATGGCAAAGGCTGTAAATACTTATGTACATGTGCTTTCTCAGTTTTTATTTTTAATAAATTTGAAAAACCTCAAGTAAACTTTTTTCACGTTGTCATTATGGGGTGTTGTGTGTAGAATTCTGAGGAAAAAAATGAATTTAATCCATTTTGGAATAAGGCTGTAACATAAAAAAATGTGGAAAAAGTGATGTGCTGTGAATACTTTCCGGATGACTGTATAAAGAGTTTTAGTAGACCAAACTGAAGAGAGAGGTTGGGAGCATGCACTGATAGCATGTTGCCGCATCCACCACGGGACCCAAGTGCAGATAACAAAATAAACCTTCCTCTGTAAGTTTGTCTTTTTGACCACTTTAATCAAACATTCCTTCTTAGCTCCTAATATCCAACTTAAAGATCTGGAAACAAAAGTTGGACCATTGACAGATTAATGATCATTTTTCCACAGGGTTTCATTAATTGGAAGCATAACTCAACACTAGTTAAGATCATTTATGTTTTTTATTCAGCAAAATTCAAATTTTCATGCTGCCACATAATAGAGACATGTTGCATGTTGGTTGAATGTACAGAATATCAATATGTAAGAATTTCATTGTATTCTGTATATTCGACAATACTACTACTACTACTACTGCAACAACAACCATGTCAGGGAAGTATCTTCATGTCATCTAGCACAAATGGTGGGCAAAATTATCAGACTACTACTTCTTTGTATTATGATACTAAAAAAAAACAAGAAACTTTCTTGATCTAAAATAAACATATTGCAAGGGACAGACATGACAATCAAATGGAAAGCTTTTTTAATTTTTAACATAATGATACATTCTCATTTAATCCAATTTATTGTTGTGCAGGAACGGTACCAATTCAGATAGGAAGTGGTCCTGGAAGGGGTACTTTGCCCATCGTGTAGCCCTCTCATGCACAAGCCCCCACACACCCACTGCCACAGGGCCAATTTAGAACTACTATCTCACCTAGCATGGGGATTTCAGATACAAATCTGAGTAGTCAGAAAAAATAACACACAGAAAGTATAGACAACCTCCAGTCACAGATTTAGAATCTAGGATATGTGGAGCAGTGGCCTTAAGCACAGCTTCACTGTACTGTCCCCTTTTAAAATCTTTTTAGATCAAAGTTACACAAAACAACAAATGTTTTGCACTTTCTGCTTTTTGTATACTTCAAGCATGTTTCACAAATGGCTTTTTGATGACCTGTATTTGCCAATAAAATTCTCAACAACATCCTTGTTGTTTAAGCTCCACTAGAAGATCTTCAAACCACTTGTCACTGATGACATGTCTAAGCTTTAGACAATCAAATACCTTCCTTAATCTTGGCATCAGTTACTTGTGTAAACATATGCCTCAAATATCAAAATCATTCACCTTCCTTTCAGGCAAAAATATCTTTGTTGGATTGACACTAAGGCTTATGTGCCACACTTTTCTGCTACAGTGCACCTAGGTCTTTTTAATGTGATGAAACTCTTTAGCATGGCTGTCCCATTCACAAACAACACAAAAGTGCTTGGTATATCTCAGCGGCATTAGCAATACCAGTAACATTACTTTTAAAGCATCCCAGATGTTCCAGTTGTACTACAGTATATACGTAATCACAAAATAGGCGATTGCAGTAAAATGGTACACAACCAGAAAATTTAAAGGTAATTTTTGTTATCAGCGAGCCAAAATCAGTAAGGTACACCCAAAAGTGTTTATAGAAGCTAAATCTTCATTGCCTGATGTTATTTTTTTGATTAATTAATAAAATGTAATTAATAAAATTAAATTAATAAAAAATGTCCCTGCCTTGAGCCTGTTGCTGCTAAAATAGGCTCTGGGACACCAAAATACCTTTCTTGCAATATTGTAATGAATTACTAAAATAATGAATAACATGTTTAGATTGCTGTTCGTTTCTGTGAGCTTAAAGGAGTGTGATATTGTTGGAACATTCATTCACAATTCAACTTAAAGTGATGTTTTCCTCAGAAGAGAAAATCCACTCTACAGTAGATTTTCCAAGATTCTAGGCAAGAGGAAAACAAAATACTTAGGCTTTGTAAAACGAGACTACAAAAACTGAGCAGGTTTCAATGGGCACATTTAGAACTGTGTTAGAAGCAAACAAGCACAGAAGCTATTAATCAGCATCCAGCTGTCAAAGTCATCAGACCTTACCCTTGGTTTTTATGAAAATACAATAGTAAGAAATGTACTTATGCACTGCTAATTCAAAGAGCTGGAGTTTACCAACCTCTTCTACAGTTAAGTCCAGTGCCGGCATATAGGGAGTAGATAATAAGCATTTTCAATATTTAAAAACTATTGATGTCTTTCAAATGTGAAAGCAGCAGGGCAGAATAAAGGTTAAAATAATCAGAATTGAATTGCTTCACTGGATTTTAAATTATGTTATTAATATGTGAATTTGAAACTCATAACCATTTCAGTAACAAATGTAATTATTGCAGAATGATTCAGAAACTACACTGTGATAACTACCATCATTTCCAGAGGAAAGATAATGCACTGCAGTTGCATTGTTGACTCTGCTTTTTAAATCCAATGACAGGGGGTTGGCCTTTCACTCTTTTCTTTGTATAATCAAGAGTGGTTCACAGAAGGAACACTTTTGTCTTTATTCTTTATATTTTTTGATTTACTTTCCTAACAAATCACACATCCCTATTATACTGAAATTCTGTGGTAATCACATCTTCTTATACAACAAAAAAAAGTACTAGGGACAAATTAAGTAGAAGAAACAAACAAAAAAAAGATGTCAACCTTTAGCTGTATTCTTCTAGTTTAAAAAAAACAAACTGTTTTAATGCAAAATTTTGTACACTTAAATTCAGGTGCATATTGACCGATTTGGCTGGATGCCCTCAATGTCCTTGGCAGCTTTTGCACATTTTCATGAAATAAGTGAGAATCAAATAAAACGAAAAATGGTACTTGGCTGTTAACTGAGCGAAACTCACAAACACACAGCAAAGATGAAAAAAAAGGGAAAAGTAGTATAAACATAAAAATAACTCAATCTGACTTATCTGCTCAAAGAAGCTCCAAACCTTTGAAATGATTCTCTCAGTCACTTGACTACAAACAAATCACATACATTATTATACATCTAAATATTATATTTTACTTCCTAAAATTCTCTGCAAGGCATCAGATTCAAATAGCGGTATGATCTTATGCCACTGTTTCTGTACTAAGCAGTTAATTATAGGGTGGCATGGAGGTGCTGCCTCAGAGCCGACTATACTTCCTTAAAAGGCTGGCATCGTTCAACTTCTGCAATAAGATGCTGCAGGTGTTCTATCAGACGGTTGTGGCAAGCGCCCTCTTCTATGCGGTGGTGTGCTGAGGAGGCAGCATAAAGAAGAGGGATGCCTCACTCCTGGACAAACTGGTGAGGAAGGCAGGCTTTATTGTAGGAATGAAGCTGGACAGTTTAACATCCGTGGCAGAGTGGCGGACGCTGAGCAGGCTCCTGTCAATCATGGAGAATCTACTGCATTCACTGAACAGGATCATCTCCAGACAGAGGAGCAGCTTCAGCGACAGACTGCTGTCACCGTTCTGCTCCACTGACAGAGTGAGGAGATCATTCCTCCCCCACACATTATGCGACTTTTCAATTCCACCCAAGGGGTAAACGTTAACATTATTCAAAGTTATTGTTTTTTTACCTGCATTTTTATTACTCTTTAATTTAATATATATATTTTTTTTTGTATCAGTATGATGCTCCTGGATTATGTGAATTTCCCCTTGGGATTAACAAAGTATCTATCTATCTAAGAAGACCTGGGTTCACTTCCTGGGTCCTCCCTATGTAAAGTTTGCATGTTCTCCCCGTGTCTGTGAGGGTTTTCTCCCACAGTCCAAAGACATAGAGGTTAGGTGCATTGATGATGCTAAAATGTCCTTAGTGTGTGCTTGGTGTGTGTGCCCTATGGTAGGCGGGCGCCCTGCCCGAGATTTGATCCTGCCTTGAACCCTATGTTGGCTGGGATTGGCTCCAGCAGACCCCCGTGACCCTGATATGGATATAACAGGTTGGAGAATGACTGACTGACTGACAGTTACTTATATATGCCTTATGACACATTAAAGACAGAAGATTGATTTTTTTAACTATTAGTCAAGAAAGACTATTCTGAAGACGTTTGCATTTGAGCAAACTGACCTTTTAGAAAGGGGCACTTTTATTTAATTAATAATAATTATTGGCATCCACATCTCACCCTCATTCACTGGTCCAGAATCCAGTCTTTAATTCAAAGGCAACAGTATTATAGGAAGGCACCTATCCTGCTTATGTTGTACATGGAGTTTTCCAGAAGTATCATTAATATTTTTGTAAACAAAGCAGGTTTTTGCAGATTTTGAGCATATCAATGGATCGCGGATATGTGGATTATTTGACACATGTGAGAATTTTTTTTCTTTTTTCCATGGACATTTTTTGCATTGTTTGCTGTTTTCCAGTGTTGGTTATATTTGGGTCCAATTCTATTAGAATCTTTGTTATATACTTTTTCCAAGAAAACACAAAATTAAAAATTGTTCTTGGCCACCACTACATACAACATAGGGTAAGTGAGATATAAAAAAATAATAATTTATGGCTGGAGTAAAGATGAGGATCTTAGGAGTAGAGCATTGATGTTTACTGGAGTCAGCCATGATTATTGTTTTGTGTGTGAATTTACTTGTTTTTAATCTTTTTGGCTGTGGTGGGCTGGTGCCCTGCCTGGGGTTTGTTTCCTGCCTTGCGACCTGTGTTGGCTAGGATTGGCTCCAGTAGACCCCCATGACCCTGTAGTTAGGATATAGCGGGTTGGATAATGGATGGATGGATAATCTTTTTGTTTGTCTAATGGACTTCAGCTTTGGAATGAGTTTAGAGATTTGTTTTCCTAAGATTGGCTTTTCAGGCAACTCCTTTCTGCTCTTTTTAGTCTTTTGCTATGTTTTTCTAAATACAATTTAATTTATTATGGTTGCTTTTGTGAACTGTCTTATCAAGCCAAAGGTTTTACATGGTTTCCCATTACCTTAAGAGACATCCAAGATATTCAGGAACTTTAAAGGCATTTTGGACCTTAAAAGTTAGTAACCCCATTTTCATACCTGCTTAGACTGCAAGCCTCTGGTAGTAATGTGGGGACAGGCTGGATTAGGGTGAGGGTCATTTGGACAGGCCAGTGGGGATTCTGGTCCGCTATGGCAGATTGGAAAACCTCACACCATTTCCGCTACGGCCCTAACTCCAAACCATAACAGTAACAACTTTTTTTACATATAATTTCTTTAATTATTTTAGCTATTCTCATTTTAGTTCTTTTTTTTTTTAAAGTCCTTGCTGACTAGACAGTCTAACTTATTTTAAACTAAAGAAAGTTCTTACGTTTTTAGGAGGTGGTCATAAATATGAATTTTTATGTACCGTTTAAAAAAAAGAAATTGAAAAAGAAGAAAGGAAATCCTTACAGGATAAAAGCAATGTTCTTTAAAATTACATTTCATTGAAAGTCTCCTTGAAAAACACTCTGGGTCACTTTCTTTGTTCAAGAGTCTGTGATTAGATTGTGAAAGACTCTGCAATCACAATAACAACTGGATGATCCATGGGTGCTTGAAGGAAAACATAACTTGACGCACAATTCAAATCCTGACATGTTAAGAAACTCCAGTGAACTAATATATCCTATCACCAGATTGACAAAAATATTACTAATGGCTGATGGGAGGAGAAATAATTATTTGAAAATAATACAGATTAGCATCATTTATCTTTGTCATGACCAGACTTTCATTTTTATTTATTTAATAATTGATTGTAGTCATTCCTTAGCTTCTGAAAATATTTGAGAAATTGTTTTGGATGTTTTATAGGTCAAGGAATATAGCTGTTACATTTATTTGTAGATTTGAAGTGTTTTCACTAAGTTAAAAATTAGTTACTTTCTGCTGCAGTGCCATTTTGCTTTTATTATGGGCGCCACCCTTTTATGTTATTTTCTTGTCTCTGCTGCTAGGCAGTTAGTTACTATTAAAAGTTAACAGGAATTGTGTGGTTCATGACATTACAGGTTTGTAGGTATGAAAGTCAGCACTGGACTCCAGTTTGTCCAAATTTGTGAAACCAATTTAAATCTTTAATTGGTATTCTGGTTTTGAAAATTTTTCTGTCTCCTTGATCCAAATCTTTGACTTTCTGTACATTTTGGCTCAGTTTACATGCAAACTCTTGGTCTGAATACTGATTATGATTTTTTTCCTCATGTTCTGGGTTCTGTTACTGAGTTCCTGCTCTTTTGTTTTTAACCTTAGCTAGTTTATTTTACCACAACCAACTCTCCAAGTGCATACTGCTGCTGCAGTCAATGCAATCATATTTAAAACACTGAAAAATCCATGGGTCATATTGAAACAGCATTAGTCCAAAACAATTGATGATATCACTGAGAGAGCAACAATAAAGGTGGCAGCCATGTTTGGTAACAACAAAGCTAAAAGGCAACTGGAAACAGTTTGAAAAATACAATTCGAGTCGCTTTAGTAAAACCTAAGGCCACCCTGTAAATGTGTAAGAAATTCAGAAAGATTTATTTAATCATTATTAGGCAAGAAAAAACAGCAGGCATTGCCTGTTTCTCAGAAGCAGCGCATATGGCAAAAGAAGGCGGTGTACTGCTGCATGTCTAGCTAGTTAGAAGATAATTAATCAAAGTATCAAATGTGTACTTAATACACCACTCTCCTATAAATAGCACAGACAGTGTTTCAACACAATCAAAGACCATGAAGCTGGTAGAAATTAACAAATATGTACTTTATATTAAATATCACAGAGGCACAGAGTAGAGAAAAATCCTTATACGAGACATTTAATATTAGGCTTTGGGAGTCTAATATTTACTTTGCAAAGTGCTCAATCCTTACTTGTAATATACTTTAATGATGATAATGATTCCAGATGATTAACGTCTTTATGATGAGAAGATAACATTCTGTCTCATCAAAATTCTGAGCCTTGGCTGCCCTGCTTTCTGGTGAATGTAAGATGATATGTGTGTCAGTTACAAACTACTGCATAGCAATCAAGAGCATTTGGAAAAGCAGATTGCAGCTATTTAGTATTTATAGTCAGATTTCCCAAGGTAATCTATTTTTTGTTAAAAATTCAATAATCTGTCTGTTAATAGATGCAAGTAATTCCAAGTTTTGTTTTTCAAACATGACTAAATAAAAACTTTGAACCATGAATCTTGATTTAGTAGAAAGACAAAATGAATAAGTGTAAAGAATGTGTGTGTCCTTCTTTTTCAGATTCTATTTATTCTAGAGTTGGGTAAAGCAATGTCATCAAACGCAAAGTTCAGCATTAATCCTCCTTTTTTCTTTTACTTTAACAAGAGCAAATAAACTATTATAATCTCAGGTATGAATTCATGCCAGAGTCATGCTGCCAGAAAATTGTGCCTGCTTGCTTTCACAATGACTGGAAATGGACTGCAGGTTGTCAATGCTGTCAAATGACAAATGAATGTCTGGTGTTATAATAGAGTACAATCCTAGATCTGGACAGTACTATCCATAGGAAATCATTCTAGCAAGTTGTCATCAAAGGTATAAAAATAAAAAATGAAAAACATTCAGTCAGATACGTCCTTCACAAAAAGAAGGATATTCTTCAGCTGTGGCTTCATAAAGAAGATCAATCTCAAACACAGAGAAAAAACTTTGGGACAAAATTTTGCAATTTTATGGAAAATCATACTAGACAACTTGCATGTACTGTATCTATGCGCGTGTTATTCTTCTAGATAATTTAGTTGTCCTTTAGAAGTCAAGAAAGTGACCCTGCAAGGGTAATAGAGAAACCTGACTTCCATCATAATGCTTAAACCGGAGCAGTTATGATCATCCATCCATTTTCTGAACCCAGGTTCTCGATTACAAGGTTGAGGAATTGAATCGTATTTGACAGGATCATCTGCCATACAGGAACTAAGTCTAGGACAGAAGTCAGTCCATTACAGAGTACACTGAGTTACCTACCTCAAACCAGAATATTTTTGAAGTGTAAATTAACCTAACGAATGTCTTTGGGATGTAGATGGAAAACTAGTGTACCTAGAAAAAAATCCACATACACATAGGACTTATATAATGACTGGACTATGGACTGGACAACTAAACCCGTGTCTCAGGAGCCAGGGAACAGCAGAGCTAACATCTGAGTTACCATGCTGTTTCAGGTCAATGATCATACATACTGTATAATTTTCTTTATAGTACTGGACTTACTTTTTCATTGATGATACTTTCCTAAATTGGTTAGGTATCATACATGTACTGTATTACATTTATATATAAATATGAAAATAATAAAACATTCTGTTTCTTTGTGTTAAAACAGGTGGTGCTGGCCTGTATGCAAAACTCAAAGCTTCATGATGCTCCAACAATGAAAGTTCTTATAATGATACTCAAGATTATTCAGCAGACCATTAAACAGTTTTGCCCTTCCGTGAGAACCCTAAATCCAAAGAGGACTGTTTCATTTATGTTAGGTAGAATGCCCAGAGGGACTGGGCGGTATCATGGTCTGGAATCCCTACAGATTTTATTTTTCTCCAGCCGTCTGGAGTTTTTTTTTTTCTGTCCCCTGGCCATTGAACCTTACTCTTATTCGATGTTAATGTTGATTTATTTTTTATAATTATGTCTTTCAATTTTCTATTCTTTAATATGTAAAGCACTTTGAGCTACTGTTTGTATGAAAATGTGCTATATAAATAAATGTTGTTGTTGTTGTAACATTCTTGACTGTGTTAAAACAGGTTGCTCTTGTATGCAAAAGAAAAAAGGAAGGACACAAGAAAAACATGAAAGTTCTTATAATGATACTCAAACTGATTATTCAGCAGAACTAAAACAGTTTTGCTGATGTCTAGAATCAAAGGGATAGATTATCCAACAAAAACATTGTGTAACACAAAAGTTAACAATAGTTGTATTATAAGGAACCTGAACTACAAAATAAAGTGAAGAGTGAGAAGAAGATAACACAGACAGATGCCAGCCACAAGTTCAGTTACAACACATGTTTTTTTTGGTCAGGGGAAACTCTTTGCAGTTGTTTATCCCTTAAACAGCGCAGTATACAAGCACAATCAGATAAACAGCACACAGCACTCATCTTCCATTCTCAGTCTTCTGCCTCCACTCCTTCTTTGGCAAGCTCCGTCCTGCACCTCCCAACTCTGGCTTCTTAAGTAATACCAAGCAGCTCCTTTTTTTTTGATTACCGGAAGGCTTGACCCAGGAGCACTTCTGGGTAAGGCTAGAGCTCCCCAGTCCCTGTAGCAACCCTTGGTGGCACCCATGGAACCCAGTAGGGCTAAGTCACTCATCTCCAATTCCCAAGAAGCCCTGTAGGTAACTACAACCCAGGGGGACTGATATCTAGTGATCCGGGGGACATAATGCCCTGTGAGCGCTCTCTGCCACAACCATTTTTGGAAATAAGGGGATTAAACTGTAAAAATCCCCCATAAAAATGCATTACATTACCCATACATTTTTTTCACAATATAATAAAAGAGTCATACAATAAACAGTTAAAACTATGATTATAAACTGATAAATGAACATTCATTTACATTTAAACAGTGCTTTACCTGTCAATTATCAATTAACTGTTTAAATTTGCAAGACTGTTTTATGAAAAACTGTTGTATTGCTGCAAAGTCAGAATGACACAGAATTCTAAACTTGCATAAACTTATTATATTTGCATAAGGAATGTCCCCTTTGCAGCAATGCTGCAAGTTGTTTCTGATGATCCCCACACTTTAAACTGTGGAAAAACCAAAACTTCAAGATGACTAACAGACTAATTATTCTATGTGTGCTGAACGTTCTGGATGATGATTTATGTTGGGTTATTTTCAACATACTGTACTGGCGAATCTGTAGCACATTCCACATCACAAAAGCAACCACCAGAAAATAAGAACTGGTCATACTAAACATTGGATGTATTTCAATGTTTAAAAATGATTAACTGTGTTTTGAACTGTATTTGATGATTAAATTATTGGTAGCTGAATAAGCATTCACTTAACTGTTAAATGCAAGCAAACGTTTTTATAATGTTGTATGGATGAGCATGTTGGGTTAATTGGCCTGTTTTTATTAAAGGTTTTTAATGTGTTTTATGTGTAAATTTATAATAAGTTATTGGCTAATGAGATGCAGCACTACTACAGTTGATATGTAATAATGTATTAAATTAATGTAAATTGGAAAGGATTAATTACTGCAATTTAACAGCAGCATACTGTTACTTGTGGTCCAGGTTTCT
This sequence comes from Polypterus senegalus, assembly GCF_016835505.1. Lineage (NCBI taxonomy): Eukaryota > Metazoa > Chordata > Cladistia > Polypteriformes > Polypteridae > Polypterus > Polypterus senegalus. The sequence continues at coordinate 147,322,292 of NC_053160.1, read as the reverse complement.
GTGAATTCATTGTATATTGTTGTTTTTTTATTTTAATACATGATAATATGATGCAGAAAAATAGTGTGAGTCATTGCAAGTCAGCAATGTACTGTGAATTTACAGTAAAATTGTTTACATTGTATACATTCTGAAAAGTGCTCAAACTATTGAAACAATTTAACAAAAAATGTATACAGAAGCAGAGCTGTGTATAGTTAAAAATTCTCTGTCACTCTAGTGTGGTACTAATGGCCCTGTGCCATTTTTTAAAACAGAAGACAAGAAAAGCAGCTGTGCAGGATGTCTCATGTTTTTAATAATACAATTGGCTTTTATAAGGCAGTGTGTGTTATATATGTGTCACACAGAAGGCATCTGTGTGCAAGTAATAACGCCTTCATGTGCCTCTGCAGTACTTTGCAGTTTTTCACTAAATAGGTGCTATGTCAAGATGTTACCCAGTGACTCAGGACGGTTTAAATTGTGCACCAAGTTGAGATTACATACAGAACTGTGGTCCTTAATATATTGACAAATGTGTTTTTTCCATTTTTAAGCACATTTTAACAGTTTATTTTTCCACGGTGCAAAAAAAAAAAAATTTCTATGTCATGCTTACAGTGACAAATCCTTTGGGATATGTCTGAACAGAAACAAATTAGAAAGCATTGTCATTTTCAAGGTTTATAAGAGTGACCAGGCCCATAAAATAAAAATAAAAAAACACCTTTAGTTGTGGCAGACACAACTTTGTAAAGGATAAATAAGGTTTCATAATGTATGGATGGAAAAACACCAATTAACACTGCATCCTGTGGGACAGGGGTGGACAATGTTGGTCCTGGAGAGCCACAGTGGCTACAGGTTTTCATTCCAACCCAATTGCTTAATTATAAACCAATCCTTTCCAATCTCACACCTTATTTAATTTTATGGCTTGTTAGTCTGCAATGAAAGGTTCTTATATCGCAGATTTTTCACTCTCCAAGGATATAATCCAAATGATTTGAAGCCTAAAACAGATCATTTTCATTCTGTCACATTGTCTATTACATGTTTTATTAAATCAAACAGTGTATGATGAACATACACAGATGTAAATGAAAGCAAACTGGAGGAGAACTGCTGGCTGCTTTGTCATTTACATTTTATTGCTATTAAGGGGCCATTAAAACAATGAATGCAGCTTTTTAAGATTGAAATAAGGAAATCAAGGGTGGGGAACCTTAACAAGCGAGACCACTAAAATGAAGCATCAAAATGTCACTTAATCAATACGTGTTGTGACAGTAAGGGGGCGCTGTCGTCCCCTTGAACCCTCCGACAATGCGTCAGACACCAGATAAAAGTCCAAGAAATTATTTTATTAAAACAAATAAGTGCACAAAGCACCTTCACCTCCACTATACCTTCAATAATAACCACAATAATCAATTCAAAATACAATAATAATCCAAATCCTCCACACCTCCCAGCTCAGTCCATTGCTGGGATCTCCCTCAGTCCTTTTAAAGTTCTTGACCCGGAAGTGTTTCAGTCCCTCATTCCATATGACTTTGTAACACTTTCGGGTCGGGTGAAAACTCCTTCTTTTTCTTCAGCCCGGAAGTACGTCATTTACTCTGTCCCCGTGACTGGGACGTACTTCCAGGCTATATGGAAAATACAAGTCCTTGAGTCTCCCTGTAGCATCCCCTGGCGGCCCCCACGGTATCCAGCAGGGCTGCGAATTAAAACTAGAAAGTCCTTGATGCCCTGCTGGAATTTAGGGCACCTCCATGTCGCAGGGAGGGCTCCATCTGGCGACTTGGGGGTATTGGCCGGGATAAGCTGCTGGTCATATTCCACAGTGTTTCATCAGCAATAATTGTTTTCTCATTAAGAAACTGGGTTGGAACAAAAACCTATAGCCACCGCGGCTCTCCAAGGCCCGACATTGCCTACCCCTGCTCTTGAATGTTAGATTTTGTTTCATTTTAAAGATTAGATCTAATTTTTAACAAGTTAATGTCTGCAATCACCTTGCCTCACTTATGGCCATTGGAGAAAGCAGACTTTCATATGCTTTGATCTAACTGTAAATCTTTACATTTTACTAAGCCTAGCTCTGATTATCATCAAAGACAGATTATGATGTGAAAATGGTGAAGAAAATAGCTTTATAGATTTCTAGGTACCAATAAAAATGTCTTACCAGATCATTAAAATTCTCACCAGGTACGTAGTATTTTTTTTTTTTTTTGCCAGTTGTTTGTGTTTGGGAAGAAGGGATGAACTGAAATACTGTAGTAACCTGTGGTGGTCTTGCTGCACATCACCGCGGCTATAGACTATTTTTGGTCCTGCCCGTCTATATTGCTTTAATGTTCATAATGCTTCAGCAGAAAGTTTGCAAATTGCAACACAATTTCTCCATGCCCCGTGTTAATAATGTCATGATCTTAGCTGGCAGAGAAAGCTGGCTGATTTTGGACTTCTTGCTTAGCCAAGCTCTGAGAACTGAGCCATCATATAAGCCTGTGCTGTTTCTAGACCTTCCCTGACGAAAACAACAAACTTGATGCTGAATGAATACTGAATAATCTACATTTTATTAATTACTGTACTAAGCTGTTTTAATTGTAGTTTTATTGTGAAAAGCATGTTGTGGAAGATATTATATATAAATATTTGCTTCCTGATTTCAAAGTGTTTCTTAAAGTAAACTTGGTACCAGAGGGTCACAATAAATGTAAAAAACGGAGAGTGTATGTGTTTGACAGATTTAAACCTCAGCGCATTGGTTGGTTAACTGACAGCTAGTCAGTTACTCCTACTCATAAACTTTCCATCGATACTACAAATGGGATTAAAGTTAAGCAAAGTTTTAAAGACTGATTTGCAGGTAGCTACATTTCAAAACTGTGTTTTGAAGCATGTCTTAAACCTTTGAGGTGATAAATCAGAAATCAGAAAACATTGAAAATATAATTACAAAGATACGGAACTCTGAGCAGAACAACTAAAGTGAGTAAATTCAATCTTCTTACTTTATTTATAACAGGACTTTTCTTATCCCAAAGGATCGATACTTTTAATTTTTTTTATATAGTGAATTAAAAGACCATGAAGGATTCTCACAGTATATCAAGATAATTTGGGGTTTTATTTCCAGTTCTCTACAAAGCTATAACTCCTTTGGTATTTGTACTGTACATCTCACTTTAGGAGACAACAGGAAGAAACTTCACAGCTATTGTAACATTACAAAATATTACAAATATATTATTCATTTTGCAAAGTACAATATAAAAACAGAATCAGCCTGGTTTTGTTGCATAAAAAGCATGTTTTCTGTAAACATTAACTAGAGCACATAAACAAGCCAGGACTTCACTAAAATAGCTTTAAAAATCTAAATCATTTACTGTAAAACGTCCATAGGGAAAAAGCCATCTCCTCATAAAATGTAAATTATCTGAGCTATGCTTTCAGCGTTTGTCTAAAAAGTCTTGTAATTTGATTCTGATATTTATTTGTCACTTAACCTTATCTGCACACTAGTTACAAAAATGGGTGATGTTTGCAGTGAGTTTATAGCATTTTACACTTAATACTACAATGTTCTTCCCACACAGTGCAAATAATAATTACGATGACCTTGTCTCTAAATCTGAAATCTGTTTCATTTTATTGCCGTCTACATGAGCAGTTAGAGTGCTTATTGACTAAAAGACTTATTAAAATTATATATGGAATAAATGGGGCTAATACTTTGATTAGTCAGAATAATTATTTGGCTGAAATGCTAGAAATATAAAATGGGCTACAACACTCTGAGGCCCTGGATTGGAACATCTGTGCTCTTCAAAACTGATAGAGATTTAAACATCTAAGAATTTTATGTTAGATATAAGATTAATAGCATCCTCAGGTTGCAAACACATACATACTTGACAAGTTTTGAGAAGGAATACATTACTTCCTACCCTGAAAAAATTGCCAAAAATATGAGCACCATTAATCGCAAACATAACCATCTAATTGGAACAATATAATATACACGTTTGAGATATCGAAGTTCAACTCTCAAATCCATCAAGTGGTAAACACTGTTGGTAAAGAAAGACTTTACACAAAAATTTTTTAATGTTGCTTAAATCCTTGTGTTTTGTAATGATGACAGAGAACTTTTTCAATCTCTTGTTTATATGAAGAATGGAGAAAAAACATTATAATATAATATAGGCCAGCGGTTCTCAACCTGTGGGTCGGACCCCCCTAGGGGGGTGCAAAGTAACAAAAAGGGGGGCGAAGATGTGAAAAAAGAAAACAAGAATCAAAAATATGAAAAAAAATCTGTTGAAACCAAAACAAATTAACTTAAACTACATTCTGATACTAGAACAATAAATATAGAGTTAGATAAATGTCGATAAAAGTTAAGTAGGTATAATTAAATATACATTAACATTTAAAAAAAATGTTAGGGGGGGGCGCAGTTAAAACTGTTATGCAAACTCGGGTCGCAAATACTAAAAGGTTGAGAAACGCTGATATAGGCCAATGGTGACAAATGCAGTACATTGAAAAATCCGAAAAACATTCATGGAAAAATAATGTAATCATGTTGCATAATCCATATGGTAGTTGACCAATGAATGAGGAATTTAATCCCATGTGAATTGCACTTCCTGTTTATGATGTGCAATGATTTTTCCAGAAGTATCCATTTACACTGCGGTGGGCTGGGGTCCTGCCCGGGGTTTGCAGATTTTGAGCATATCAATGGATCGCAGATATGTGGATTATTTGACACATGTGAGAATTTTTTTTCTTTTTTCCATGGACATGTTTTGCATTGTTTGCTGTTTTCCAATGTTGGTTATATTTGGGTCCAATTCTATTAGAATCTTTGTTATATACTTTCTCCAAGAAAACACAAACTTAAAAATTGTTCTTGGCCACCACTACATACAACATAGGGTAAGTGAGATATAAAAAAATAATAATTTATGGCTGGAGTAAAGATGAGGATCTTAGGAGTAGAGCATTGATGTTTACTGGAGTCAGCCATGATTATTGTTTTGTGTGTGAATTTACTTGTTTTTAATCTTTTTGGCTGTGGTTTGTTTCCTGCCCTGCGCCCTGTGTTGGCTGGGATTGGCTCCAGCAGACTCCTGTGACCCTGTAGTTAGGATATAACGGATTGGATAATAGATGGATTGATATCCATTTACAAATATTTTAGCTAAAAGTGCATTGGTTTTGCATGTTGTGAACAAACAACTGGAAACAACTGGAAAACTGTCATGTGGATTATATGACGCAAATAACATGAGATTTTGTTTTTTCCAATGGACAATTTTTTTTAACATTGCATGCCATTGTATAGCATTTGTTACTGTTGCCTTCTGTTATTTCATAAACGGTTTGAGCTCCATTCTCCATTCTTGGTCATCATTACAAAACACATGGGTAAGTAAAATAAAAAGTATTCCATTAATGCTGAAAACAGCACTGCCAGTATAACTCTAACTGCTATAGCAGCTTTTTACCCAGAATTGATTAAGCACTTATATAGGACACTAGAAGTTTTTTTTTATTCAGTAATAGCTAATCAAAGTGCGTGTATATTTATTTATATCCTTACTCACTGTACTTATCTACCTATTTAAGAATTTATTTAGTTAAAAAGCTTCTGTAAAAAGACTAATTTCCCCCTGGGGACAAATAAAGTTCTACCTACAGTATCTATCAAAGTTAAAATGAAATTCTGATATTTCAAGAAAAAGCGTGTGGTGAGTCTTCTAATGAAATCTGGTGTTACAATTATTTTATTAGCACCAAAGTATACACAAAATACACAAATGATAAGTTGGCAAGCAAAACAATGGTGCCGCTGTGTTCATGAAGCAGTTGTGTTCCATTTGGTGTTAACCCAAATGTGGCTCTAAAAGGCTGCACAACATTTCAGACAGCAAACATGCAGTCATTCAATAATTCACACACAATACATTGAGCATCTGTAGTTGCACCATATGCCTGTCCTGAATTAAATACATTGAAGCTGATAAAACTATGACTCAAAATAAGACACACCCGACTGACAGATCCATGGCTGATTATTTATTTACAGTTGATGTACAGGTGGGTTAAGTGACTTGTTCAGGGATACACAATGAGTCAGAAGCAGGGACAGAACGGCCAAGTTTGTGATTTAAAGTCTTATGCTAAAGCTACTACACCACACTGCTTGCAAGCAAAAAATTACATTAACCTAAAAAACCAAAAGTACATGGACTGGTCCTTCTAAGTACTAAGCCAGCTCTGGATATCTATGGAATAAGACAAAACTTTGTCCTCGTCACAGATTACTAATTCACAAAGATCAAGCTGCTGTGGAGAGGCATTTTTAAAAATTATTTTTTTAAATGCATAAAACAGCCATTGGGCAAAACATTCTATAATTAGCTAAGGCTTTTAACTCATTATAGTTATTATGTTAACTACATTAAAGCATCTCACTTTATTTAATCAAAATGCAAGTAACTATCATTTAAATTTGGCATTAGTTGGTGTTAATGGCCCAGGCATGAAAAAAGTGTTTGTTTCAGAACTTTTCATTTTCTAGTCCACCCCCCGACTGTTAAAGAACTTTTGATACAGAGGAAAATCCACTTAGAATTGCATTTGAGCTAAAAGCCTGCAAAACTGCTAGTTTCTGTACATGACCTTTAAAAGCCAGCATTTATTGAAAACAGTTTATCTGAACTAAAAATCAAAATATCTCAAGTCAGAGCTCTGTAATTCTCTTTCATTTTAAGGATCCCAACACAGCATGACTAGATGCTTACTGGTCTTTTAAGATCTACCTATAATTATTAGTATTTTTTTTTCTTCCATCCTATATCGGGAACTGCAAAACGGTCCCTAATTTGTCACATTTATGGATACTCATGTAATCAGAGCGTGCATTAAAAAAAAAAAAAAATAAAGTCAAGCAGTTTGTAACACAATGTCTTGGAATTTTCAGACAGGTGCAGCTGGTAACACAATGTCATGGCATTTAACATAATATTTTGCCCCAAGTTTGCATTGCAACCCAGCTGCCCTAGTAATCGTGATATTGTTCAGATGTGATTTACTCGTAAATGGGATTTCTAGTGTTACATGGCAAAATGCTTGCCATTCTGAAATGCTTTGAGGCTGACTGGAATGATAGTAGAATTTTCTGGAAGCAGCTGTAACCTGAACAGCTTCAGTCATTATTACCATGGTCTGTGGTGTAATATAATATTGAAATGCTTTCTGATCCCACACTTCCTATTTTCTTAAATTGTAGAGAACCAATATCCAGAAATAAAAAAAAAAATAATAAAATACGCTAAGCAAGTGAGATTTTGTTTCCTTTCTTCTTCATAGCCATCCAACAGTTACTTTACTGTTCATAAAGGCGAGACTCCAAAATAAACTTGAAACAACCCTGAAATGAAAAAGGTGGGACTGTGTATTGCACACTGAAGTACTCTCTAATCTTTGTTTATCTGGAATTTGCTTATGTAGTTTTACTTTTCAGTTAAAAATAAGTCAGCTAAACAAACTATATTCTCGTTGACAAAACAGGTTGGCCCAAATATTAAGGCCATTTATCCATCAAAACCAAGAAGATGTAGTATTTAAGTAAGAAATGATTACAAAGAATATAACAAGGAAAATATGTTTTGCTCCGGAAAGATGTTGTAGTTACAATATATTAGTGTGCAGTTATGGTTGGTAATATAATTGCTCTTTCACGCATTGCCCAGGTGTTACATAGAATGTAGACAAAGTTACTTTTCCCACATACTCCTTTTTGATTTTCATTAATTAAAATGCACTCAGTCCCTTCAATGACATTTGAAATGGAAAAAGAAGCCGCTAGTGATCGTACTGCTGGCACTGAATGATCTCAAAAACATATTGTTCCATTTAAAACAATGTTTGTGTACAGATTGACACCAATTAATTTTACTGATTACAAATGCTTAAAAAGCACTGTAATTTAAGCTAATGTCATATTAGGCATCGTCTAGTCGTGGGATATGTCAAATTTGCCAACTACCATGGCTGATCTCATCACCAGATCATGTCAGCTTAAATAACTGAAAATCGCTGCCCATATTACATTTACTGACTGAATGCTGACCTTCTAGCACAGTCATGCTGTTTCATTTTTCTGTCAGCCAATAGCGTGCTGCCTGATGGAGCTGAGTTTTTTTCCATTCTTTCATGGCATGAAAAACATAACACATCCAAAGATGGGTTCCCCTTCTGATTGGTAAGTTCAAAGCATCCACTTTCCTTATTCCCAGTTGCTGCTTTCCATGAATTGTACTTCTGGATGAGCATCCAATGGTTGTTATCTTTCATTCATGCAGAGGCCATGCCAATGATTGAAGGTATCGGAGCGAGTCCCAAACTAGATGTAGTGAGTCCCTTGGCAAGTCACATTATGCAATGAGCTTCACAGAAGCAAACCGTTAACTAATTCCGACTTACTAAAATTATGTCAATGAAAGCTAAGGCTGAAAATCGCTGAAAAAGTCGTGAAACGTAACATAGCCTTCAGATGATGTATGAGTGGCTACAGTATATCTATACTAATAAAAGGTAAAGCCCTCACTCACTCACTCACTCACTCACTCATCACTAATTCTCCAACTTCCCGTGTAGGTAGAAGGCTGAAATTTGGCAGGCTCATTCCTTACAGCTTACTTACAAAAGTTGGGCAGGTTTCATTTCGAAATTCTACGCCTAATGGTCATAACTGGAAGGTATTTTTCTCCATTAACTGTAATGGAGTTGAGCTGGAAGGGCGGAGTTTCGTGTGACATCATCACGCCTCCCACGTAATCACGTGAACTGATTGTCAACGCAGTGCGTAGAAAACCAGGAAGACCTGCAAAAAGCGCTTAAGAAAACATGCATTATATAATTGAGAACGCAGCGAAAAACAATAAGAAGCGAGCGAGTGACATATACTACCATATTCATGAGTGTTGCTGCCTCGGAAAGAAAGCAAGGTGTAAACCTAAACTTTAAACTAAGTTCATAGACAGGCTACCGCTGGCGTTTCACATGCCCACAGGTAATGCGGGATACAAGTTTAATGAGAGGACGAGGATATAAACGAGTTTTGATCACTTTATAACTAAGTTAAAATTGTAGGTGAAGGGGTGTGCTTATGCAAATTCCGAGACTGTGTTTGTGGGGATTGACAGTTAAGGGTGGGGAGTCACGTCATCATCTCCCTCCCATTCATCTAATTTCGGTCTGAGCTGAGCTCAGCTAATGCCGTCTTCGAAGCAACTTTGTCAGACTGCCACCAAATACTCACAGAAAAATCCACAAGTTAATACACACGCTGTCTCTATAGAGTTTCTCCACACTGAATCCTCCAGACACTACTTACAAAAGGTCACATTGACAATCGTGTTACGTTATTTTTAAAATCTGTCCTTTTCTTAGCACAAGCACAGCTGAGAAGCTTCGATGCATGTGCTCCATAACGCGTTAAAAAATAATGCATTTAATCACACTTTGCATTACAAGCAAAGGGAGCTTTTGTCAATGCATGATTTCCTGGTACTGTACACGATTACATTGATCAGCGCATCCCGATTCATTTTATCCTCGCACCACCTTAGTTTGAGAAGAAGTCTGAAAAATATGAGGTTAACACAGAAAAACATCACCAATTCAAGCTTTATGAATAATCGATTCACCATCAATAATTGTTTTGGTAAAGCCATCCTCCTTCCATTTTATAATTTTTCCACCAATAGCCATGATTAAATGAACGGTAAATAAAGTAAGAGCAAAGCGAGGGTGACTTATTTAGGCAGGCATATATATGACAGCAACACTCATGACAATGTCAATCATGTTACGTTATTATTAAAATGTTTCCTTTTCTTTTCATTACTTCTTTAACACACTACTTCTCCTGCGAGACGCGGGATTTTGCTATATATATAATATATGAATGACCTCCAAAGAGCGCTGAGACTTTTGATATCATGAACGTGTCTGCAAAAACTGTGGTCTCCTGCCCAGCAAAAGTCGAGCAGCTGGCGCGCGTGCATAGCTGTGCCGGCCTTTGAGACGCTGACTGCGCTTCTGCTTTAAGTCAAAGTGAGCACTTTTAATTTTTTTCATCCTCCCCCTGTGCTATAGCCCAGACAAGTGCAAACATGGGACCCCTTTTCTACACCACGGCAAAATAATATTAAGGCGATTTACACTTTCTTTTGCATGTATACGATTATGAGGTCCTCACCTCGGATTATGAAAACACGCACACGAGTGGAGGACTGACAGTGCCATCACAGCCGATTAATGGCGGGACGTCTCACCAGTCTACACAAGGCGATCATAACGTCAGCGAACACATCTCTCTATACTATATAAAAGAAAAAGGCAACTTTCCTTTCTTTACACCTTTTTTCCTTTTATCCCAAACCAAAGCCTTTCTCTCTTAACACTGCAGAGGACACAAAACTAATTTTCTTTAAATGCCGGTAAGGCACATTACCACAGGCACAAATTTGAACGTTCACATAGAAAATGTAATTTCTATACCACAGCCGTCGTGTAGCGCCTTTCAAAAGGGATCAACTACCGAGATGATCCATATACATTTTAGCTGCTGTTAGTTACTTACCTGTTGTGTTACACAGTCTTTAAAATGTAGTTTACCTGAAACCACTCCAGTAGTGCTCAATGTACCTGTACTTCTTAAAACGTTAATGTTTTACTGTTTAATAACTTATAGACTATATTTTATTATTTTTCCCTTGCACTCAGTGACCAAAGCTATACACCTAGATAGGTATGTATATATATATATATATATATATATATATGTGTATATGTAGATATGTATATAGATATGTAGATATGAAGATATGTATGTGTATATATATGTATGTATGTGTGTGTGTGTGTGTGTGTTTGTGTGTATATATATATGACAGCAGCAATCCAAGCTGTGAGAAAACACTAAAAAGGAGGCATGTCAGACGTTGTGGTACATTTTCTGATGCAGCTAGACGAAAAAACTTTGTGACGCTGCCGCCGAATACACAAAACAATTACTTTGACAATCATGTTACATTATTTTTAAAATGTTTCCTTTTCTTTTCATAACTTCTTTAACACATGACATCGCTGAAGCTGGTATTTTGCTATATATATATATATATCACAGCGACACTCATAACAGTGACAAAACAATTACATTGACAATCATGTTACGTTATTTTCAAAATGTTTCCTTTTCTTTCTCTTTCCTTCTTTAACACACTACTTCTCCGCTGCCAAGCGGGTATATATATATATATATATATATATATATATATATAGAGATAGATAGATATATAGATAGATAGATAGATATGAGAACAACATATATATAGATATATATATAGATATATATATATATATATATATATATATATATAGATAGATAGATAGATATGAGAACAACACTCATATTCAATGACAAAACAATTGCATTAACAATCAAGTTACGTTGTTTTTCAAATTTTTCCTTTTCTTTTTCGTACCTTCTTTAACACATTACTTCTCCGCTGCGAAGCGCGGGTATTCTGCTAGTTTTCATATAAAAGGAGAGCACCCTTGTGGCATTTCTCTCCACCCACAGTGAAACCAAGGAGCAAAAATGATCTGAAAAGTCGAATTGATAATAAAAATAAACCACAAATAGGAATGAGCACCAATGATGGTGGTGATTAAATGCGGCTTTGTGGAGTTAACACAACAAGACCATGCTGTCTATCTGGTGGTGAAGCTTACCCACTTCCAAAAGGATTCTCACTTCTTGCCTCTCATCTGTGCCTTATATTACACTGTACTCTTTCTTCTGTTAGTGAGCCTTAGCCCCAGCTTTTATTTTATGATTTCATTAGTATCATTGTTATTAAACGGTGGTATATTTTCTTATTAATAGTTTCCAGAAATAATGAGAATACATTTTAAAAAGAACATTTTATGCCTTTCCTGAAATACTCAGAAATGTACATATTTACACCTTATTAATAAAATGCACAGTCATTTTCTGTTTGTGTTTGCATTTCTTTTACACAGGAACATTGTTTTCTTTCTATTATTTTAAGACATGATGTCGGAATGATCAGTTACCCTAAAATTTCTCTTTTTGGATGCATCTGTAAAAGTACTGTAAAGAACAGGCCTCCTAGTGAATACTTGCTTGGTACTTCCTGTAGTCAGTTTCTATGTAGCTTGAAAAAGACAAGTTTTTAGCAAGCGGAGAGAGGCATATTAACTACATACAGGTATTTACTGTAATTCATTAGTACAAGTATATGTATAGGATATTTAGATAACATATTTTAAAAACTGTATTTGACTTACATCATTCGCAACTCAGATTTAAAGTCTGGGATGAGTAATCTGTTGAGTGCTTGTGTGGAAGCAACTGAATGGACTGTGTTTAAGGAACCCTGTGCTGACATTGATGAAGTGACTGACACTGTAAGCAGTTATATAAAATTCTGCAAGGACACTATAATCCCAGTTAAATCAATCAAAATATATCGTAACAACAAGCCATTGATTGCCAAACTGAAGAAACAGGGCATTTCAACATGGAACATTAACTGCACAGAAGGAATTGAAATGTGAAATAAAGCAGGCAAAGCCTAAATATAACAACAGGACTGAGAATGAACTGCAGACTGAAAACTGGGGCTTCATTGTGGAATTTTATGAAGATGGCATTCATGGTAAATGCAATAATTATATTGAAGTGGCAAGGATTAAAACTGATCAATTGGCTCAAAAATCCAGGAAATTGTTTTTAAGGTTTGAGACAAAGGATTTTGCTGAACCATACAAACATCCACAGTACTAGAGCCAGGAGTAAACCATTATTTCATCAAAATAATGTCAAAATAGTCCTTCAACAAACTAAAATCTAAAAAACTCTGACTCAGACAGAATAGTTGGATGTCTGCTTTATTCCTGTGAAGAACAACCCTCCCGATATTCCACTCCATATTTGAGATGGTTTGTCTGGGTTTACAGCAGTTTCTCAGACTCTGAAAACAGACAAATGTTGTTACAATAGCAAAAACTACACCACAAAAAGCATTGAATTATTAAAGACCAGTGGCCTTAACTTCATGTATCATGAAATCCTTTGAGAAGTTAAATCAAGAGACAACTACTTAACAAAACCCAGAACTATTTGGGCCCTTACCTTACTGCATACAGAGAAAAAAGGTCTGAATGTATTGACTGATCCTTTGATAAAATGAAAAAAACCTTGCAAGAATGCTGTTTAAAGATTTCCCGTCAGCTTTTAATACTATCCAGCATCACATATTATTTGACAAACTGATTGTTAATTTCTGTTGGGAACTTAACTTGATGGGAGGACTTTTTAACTAACAAGAGCACAAAGAGTGAGTGTTTTCTGAACTGTCTCAGTTCATCCTTTAATTCACCTCCAGGCTGCTGTCTGTCTCCTCTTCTGATTATTTTATACACAAATGACTGCAGGAGTTCACATAAGGACAGACATATCTTGGAATTTGCAGATAAGTTTGTCATCGTGAGTCTTCTACAAGCCATGGATCTGTTGTTGATGAGTTTGTTCAATGGTGTGATCGCTCTTTTTTACAGCTAAATATCTCTAAGACAAAGGATATGGCTGCATATATTAGGTGCTCCACACTCTGTAACAGTAGCTGTGTAAATGGTGGAACAATGAAAATATCTAGAGACAATCATTGATAATAGATTAACTTTTGATCTCAATACCAAACAAATTTATAACAAGGGGTAGAAATAGCTGTTCTTTCTTAGGAAACACAATTGTTTTAGATAGAAGTAAATACTTAAAATAGAACCATAGTAGAACATTTTTAAAAAGGTTTTACTGAATCATTTTGTTTGTTAATATCATTATGAATTAAAACCACCTTAAGAACACTATAAAAACTAGCAGTAAAATTACAGTACAAAGAGGTTAGAAAGAAGGCCAACTTGATTCTGTGAGACAGTAGCCATCCTCTAGTTCCTAAATTTCAGCTATTGTCATCAGGCTGCAGATTTAAGTTCCAGAGGGTACAGAGCAACAGATTTAAGAGCTCTCTTATTCCAAGAACTATAAGCATTTTGAATTCTGTTACTTGTAGCAATGCTACTAAGTTCTGAATTATTATTTTGTGTGTTGTTAAAGGTACTCTGCTTTGTACTAATTTTGAGTATGTGTACTTGTGATAACATTACTTTTTATTAGTTGTGTCTTGGCTTCTTTTCTTGTATCAATGTAATAATGTCTTGTGCTTTGTACTCTCCTGCTGCAATGTGCAAACAAATTTCTCTCCACCATAATAAAGTACATCTAACTTAATCTAACCTCACTGCACTGTATCTTAACACTCTTATACAGCTGGCATTTGTCAGGCAATATAAAATCAACTGATAGAAATAAAATATAAATCAAAAAGTTCTTATGTATGTTGCTCTATCAGAATATAATACAGATCAGGGGTGCCCAATGCGTCGATCGCGATCGACCGGTAGATCGCAAAGGGAGTGCAGGTAGATCGCGTTGCATTCAAAAGAAATTTTTTTAAACATTAGTCTATCATATATCCTCCCTATGGCATTTGCCACTTGATTGACATACAGGACGGCCAGTCAGAGATCTCTCAAACACACTGGTCATCCCGCACACACAATCAAACATGCGAGCTACTGCAAAACTCCGGCTGTGATCTAGTTAGCCTTCCAATTTATGTCAAGTAAAGAAGAGATTTAAAAAAAAATGTTTGAGGAGGGTATGGGCTGAATGTGGAACTGGAAGAGGATTTTTTTTTCTCACAATGTCACAATCAAAGTGCTTTGTCTGACGTCCAAGGTTCGATCCCCGATGTGGGGTGCAGTGTAGTGTGTACACCTGATGAGCCCAAAATAGGGCAAAACACGTGTAGCGTACTCTTTGCATTATTTGACAGTTAATTATGTAACATTCTATGATCTGCTTCTCGCAACTGAGAGGGCACCCGTGGCAGATGTTTGCCGACTTGTAGACCAACCACATTTGTTACCTGGTAAGTAACCACCCATACAATCAGATTGTGATTCAGACTTCAAATGCTATGTATATATATATATAGCATTTTTAATGTAGGTAGATGATTTCAACCTGGTCATTTTAAAAGTAGCTTGCAAGCCGAAAAAGTGTGGGTATCCCTGATATAGATATTAATGGCAACATAATGTTCATATTGCCTACTGGGTCATGAGCAGAGAACTGTGTAAGTGCTGAAAGGTATGAAACGTTCAAAAAGTTAGGGTTAATGAACTTCCAGAAAATCCATTCATCATTGATTTTCATGTGGATCTGAATCCGAGCCTGAACATCTACTGTGTAGGATTTGCATGTAATTCTGTGTCTGTGTGAGTTTCTCTCTCGCTACTCCAGCTTTCCACCCATAGAAATTCTAAACTGATCCCGTGTAAGTGAGTTTGGATATAAGTGTAAATGTTCCCTAAGACAGACTCCTGATCCAGAGTTGCTTCCCACCTTGCACTCAGTGCTGCTGATACGCTTAGGCCCCCATGATCTTTAAGTGGACAGATGGATAGATAGACGCAGATTTATTTGTGTATTTTTGGGATGGCAAAGCCTTTGGTGGATAAGCTGCTAGTTAATGACATGGTAGGAAAACAAATTATAAGTAATCAGAATTACATGTCCAAAAAAAATAAAGAAATTAGGCCTACAATGTAAATACAAAGTACTTCTAAAGAGAAATCCTTTACAACTAACAGTTTGTTCTGAACAAGCAGTATATTCATATTTAAGATTGTTGTGTGACTCTGGCATCATTGCTTATTTGCTTGCTTGTAAAAAAAATGTCATCAGCTAATGAACTCATTATCTATCTATAATATCTGTGGATATCATGAAAAACATGACAGCAGAGGACTGGCAGAAATTACATGTTTTTACTTTACAACGCTCAATAACATATATTTATAATACTCTCAAACTGTGCTCATTAGTAGGCTTCGTCTTGAAGTCTCTTTTATGATTGTACCTTCACTGTTGCAAGTGATACAATATGAACATTTTTGTCTGCCTGCTGAATGAAAAACAAATAGGAACGCATTTGATTTAAAAACACCAAGGATAAATGGTATCTATAGCCAACAAAGGGCATCACTGAATTCAGGTGTATTAACTATTTCCCTGTCAAGCTTGAAGGTCATAAAAACTGGGGCAGTATTTTAATGTTAAGTTTATCTGCCTACTGAAGTCCTTTCTTTAACTGGATGTCTTTCATTATCTGTTCTTGAATTCAGTAGGTGGCTACAGGGCAAAGTGTTTAGCGCTGCCTCCTCATGACCCCAGGTGAATGGGTGAAATCTCAGCCTGTCGGTTTAAATCTAACATGCCCACCAACTTTTTTTTAGGGGTTTCACTGGGTGTTCCAGGTTTTCTTCTTCAACTCAAAGAGATACACAATAGTTAAACAGGCAACACTAAATCAACCCAATGGAAGTGAATGTGAAGCTGCAGTGGACTGTGCACTATCATGGGGTCTTGCACTCACTTCTGCCAATTAAAAGCTAGTAATATAAAATAGAAAGAAAATACCAATTTTTATGACCTAGCCTGCTAATTATTTATATGA
The DNA here is from genome assembly GCF_016835505.1 of Polypterus senegalus. Taxonomy (NCBI): domain Eukaryota; kingdom Metazoa; phylum Chordata; class Cladistia; order Polypteriformes; family Polypteridae; genus Polypterus; species Polypterus senegalus. Next base: position 147,305,595 of record NC_053160.1, on the reverse strand, counting down.
TGTTACCTTGAATATTAATTGTAATAAACTTTAATGGGACAAAACAACCAAAATAACTTTGAAATAGCATCAAAAAGAAAAAGGTGGAAGCTTGTTTCTTAAAATACCTTATTTTGCTACACTGTCTAAAATACCACAGTCGTCTGTGATCTATTGACTGTCAAAAAAGAAATGTGTTGAAATATATTATCCCAATACTGCAACACAAATATGAAGTGCAGCAGCTGTCTATTGAAGGAGAGAAGAAAAAAAAAACCAAAAAAACATTTACTACTTCTTTTTTGACACTGTGTAAATTAAAGAAAGGGGGGTAAATAAATAATAGACTAGGACAGCTAAGGAATGGTGTGCCTGATGTATATGGAATTTTACATTTAAACAACCATTATTTAGGCATGTTTTTATTATTGCAGTGCTCTATTTTTCACCAAGTTATAATTGCTTGGTAAATATATATGGTATACGTTAATAGTGAGCAATATAAAAAGTTACGTTTAGTAAATAAAAATGTTACATACATTAACATTCATTTTCTTAGTAGACATTTTTTTCCAAAGTGACTTACAAAAGAGAATACTACAATTATAATAATGGTTATTGAGTTGGTATATGAATAGATAGATTAATGTATTGATTTGATGGCACTTAAGTTTTACTATAGACTATAAGTGTAGACCAAATAAAAGTGATTAGACAGGAAGACCAAATAGGACAGTACATGAAGGATGTGCAGAATGAACAACAGAAAGAGACTAATAGTCATAGACTCACTCAATATATTACTGCTAATTTTAAAATGAATCTGAGAAGAGGAGTATCCAGAAAATGCTTTTGAATAAAAGGAGCTTCACAACAAGTGCAACAACTTTAAATGAATATTTGCAATAGTTACAGGGTAGAGAGAGAGATGGAGAGGGAGTCTTCAGTAGATTACAGTTCTCAAACAGGATTATATGGAGTAAACAGCACAAGCTGGTATTCTGGCATATACTACAGAAGGTGTATTTTAGTATATAAACTGATTTGGTGTCTGGTAGCCAAGGGGTTGCCAGAAAGGAAAGGGTGGCACAGGGCAGGGTCCAGCAAGACAGAGAGAAATACTGAAGTGTGTTCTGGGATACATCTGGGTAGAAGACTGCTCATGGATAGTGTGGTCTTTGGTCGGCTTGTCATCCCGGCCAATACCCCCAGGCCACCAGATGGAGCCCTCCCTGCAGTACGGAGGTGCCCCGAAGACCAGCAGGGAGTCATGGACTATGTAGTTTTTATACACGACCCTTCTGGATACCACAAGGGCCGCAAGAGGGAGCTGCAGGGAGGACTGAAGAATCATTCGTGCCCTATAACCCGGAAGTACATCATAGGAAGAGTGACGTGCTTCCGGGGTGAGAAGAAGAACTTGTACCTGACCCGGAAGTGATAAAGAATCACATGGACTGGGGATTGGGAACACTTCCGGGTCAGGGTATATAAAAGGACTGTGGGAGCTCCCAGAGGGCAAGCTTAGCTGGGTGGTAGGATGGGCAACGCGTCTGGGAGTGGAGGATTGTTTATTGTTATTGTGATTAGTGAATTAATGAGTATTGTGGAGGAGAGGGTGCTTTGTGCACTGTGCTGTATTGATAAAGTCAACATTTGGACTTTTATCTGGTGTCTGGCAATTTGGACAAGGGTTCAAGGGAGCAATACTGCCCCCTAACTGTCACAATAGATAGACAGATATTTAACTTTTTACAGAAATTGAAAAAATATTATAACAAATATGAACACCCCCTTTCAAATACACACAAAAAATACAAAGAAGAAGAAAACTTTGGACTTGAGGAAATATTATAACAAATAAAAAGCATCCCCCTTTCAAATACACATAAGGAAACAAAACAGTTGACTTGGCTAAAGAAAGAAAAGTAGTCACAGTGAGGCATTAAGAAGGCATATTGCCGTAGGTATGAAGAAGCCCCAGGTGGCATTTCTTGAAACACTTCTGTTGAATAATTTACTAGCTAAAAGTACCCAATGCTAGTGTGTCATAGACAGGATGTGGAATATTGTTCATAATAGACTGTCAACGGCACCCCGGCACAGACAGGCAGACATCTTGTTTTGCACAACCACCACACGTTTATTTACAATATATACAAATCGTTTGGTCACAAAGACCCCAGTCCTTTGGTCACACAGACCCACACAAGTGCACACACCCCTATCCCAAAGCCCTGGCCTCACGATGCCTTTCTTCGGGCCACCTTCATCCTCTCCTTCTGCCTTGTCCTCCTTCCACCCGACTCCAGCCTCGAATGTATGAAGGACGGCCCCTTTTATAGAGTGCCCGGATGAGCAGCAGGTGTTCCCGGCATTCCTGCGTTGGTCACGCCCCAGCGTGGCGGAAGTGCCGGCTGTCCTCCTGACAGCCCTCCGGGTAACACCCAAGGTCTTCCCCCCAGCACTTCCTGGTGTGGCGGAAGTGCTGGGGCAACAAGTCTCCAAGACATCGGGGCGCCTCCTGGCGGTGACCACGGGTCCCTACAGGGAAGGGCTTCCATGCCCTTGACCCGTGGCCCCCAAAGTAACCCGGAAGGCGAACCCCACGTGATCCAGGCAGGGCTCTGACCCTCTTCCGGTCCCTCCTGGCGTCCCGGCCGGGTCATGGCCCCTGGCATCCCTGACAAGACATCGGTTTTGCTTTCATTCATTCCTCACTGCGACCTTCAGCGGGTTGAGAGTGTGTGCCATGATAACTGAGCCTGCCTTTGTAATCAGTTTATAATGTTATTAGCCCAGCAAACCACAGTGGATAAAATCACATAGGCTATCAAAGAGATATAGAACATGGAGCACAGTCTCCTAAGATAAAAGAGGTTAGGTGGCAGCACTGGAAATAGTAGAACTATGCTGCTTGATTAAGCAAAACTACTGGAGTTTCCATCCCTACATAAATTGCTTTAAATGTGTGCCTGCAATGTTCTCAGAGGACCAGAGGACACCAACACCACTGTTTCCTGGTGACCCTTGAGTTTATAGATGAACATTGACCTCATGACTGAGTCTAAATCTCCACCAAATTATTGGCTTAGTGATTCTATGTTTTATTTTTAGTTCTTTATTTCACCTAATACAATTTCTTAAGGGCCCAGCAGAGTAGGATCTCTTTTGGCAGTAACAGGGATTTGAACTGTCAGCCTTCTGGATACTAGTGTGGAGTTTTAGCTGCAGAGCCACCATTCCGCCCCAAAGTTATTAAGCCAGCTGGCATAAAGTTTCAATAGCAGAAGGAAGAGAGGAAAGGACAGAAAACAAATTAAGGTGCTTGTTAACAGTAATGAAATACTGCCAACTGTGTGAGCTACCCACATTGATAAATGGATTAAAGACTTATGTTTTAAGGCCCAGAAAGATAGAAATGTTTGGTTTCTAATCTGTTTACTTTGTACTTTTTATTATACTTGTGTTTTCCTTCCTTTGTGCTTTAGACAGTAAATGTGCCATTCTTCTTGGAATAGCCTTCTTGGAATAATTCTAGGTGTGAATGGTTAGGATGAGAGTGTCTCCCTCCTGCTACAATATATTCATTAGCATGACATATTAATGGCAGGCAAAAAGTAACAGTCAAATATCATTACACTGACAATGGAATGTCTCCATGAATGAGCCCACAGTAAAAAGCAACTCAAAAATTATAGAGTTCAGAAAGACGTTAAGGATTCTTTGATTTCAGGACTAGCAGGTTAATGTCACTGTAACTCAGGAGTAGAAAGAAGCAATAATGTTACAGAATACCCAGGAATTCATGCCCGACTTTTCCTTTCTTTATGTGTATTCTTTTTATTGTCCTGTAAATGTTATTTTGTAATTTTGGTTTGTGTTTTATTAATTTTCAATAGCCAGCATGTACACTGGTACTGTGAGTGCTGTGCAGAGTGGAGGCAGAAGTTCTGTGTGTCTGTCTGTAGAGAGAGTGACGATCTTGTTGAGTGGTTTACGTACCTCAGATGTGACATTAATGTCTCTGGTGACTATTCCTATGAAGTCACTAGATGGTTTGGGAGAGCATGGGGCTCATGAGGTTACTCGAAATGGGTGTGTGGTGCTCCCGATATCTTTGCAAAAGGATGAAGGTCCAAGTCTTTAGAGTCTTGGTGCTTCCTGTTTTTCTATATGGTTGCGAGACATATGCTATCTAGTGACCAGAGATGAAGACTGGACTCTTTCAGTACTATATTCATCCATCCATTATCAAACCCGCTATATCCTAACTACAGGGTTCATGGGGTTCTGCTGGAGCCAATCCCAGCCAACACAGGGTGCAAGGCAGGAAAAATACCCCAGGCAGGGTGCCAGCCCACCGCAGGGCACACACACACACACCCACACACACACCAAGCACACACTAGGGACAATTTAGAATCACCAACTCACCTAACCTGCATGTCATTTGACTGTGGGAGGAAACCGGAGCACCCGGAGGAAACCCATGCAGGCACGGGGTGAACATGAAAACTCCATGCAGGGAGGACCCGGGAAGCGAACCCAGGTCTCCTTACTGCAAGGCAGCAGCGCTACCCACAGTGCCACTGTGCCGCCTCAGTACTATGTCTCTTCAGAGAATCCTTGGGTACCACTGGTTTAACTTTGTGTTAAACAAATTGTGAGGGTGTGTCAGTTACAGCACTACGGCTATGTGGCACGATTCTCTGAAGGCAATCCTACTCACAAGATCCTCATTGTTTAAGAGCCAAGTCGCTGGACAAAGTCAAGGGGACGCCCAAGTAACATGTGGCTGTGGCAGATAGGATCCTGAGCTGTTACGTCATGTGGTGGGTGTGGCACCGTGCTGTACCAGTGCACACTCCCCAACCTTACCTGACCTATGAGCTTTCTTTTGCTTATTTATTATCTTTCATTAGTGTATTATGTTAATAATGTATTTATTAGTTCTTTGTTTTATGTATCTTGTTTTCTTTACATTGAGCCTAAGGGGGTGGGCTCCCCTGACCTGCAGCTGTGGGACAGTCTCCAGGCCTATATATGTGGCATAAAGTTCCATATTGTTGTTTAGCTTTCCTCCTGTATTTAGATGTTTGAATTTTGGAATCTGGATTTTGTCATTGCAAGTTCTCATTTTGATGTCCTTGAGTAATTTTGAACTTCACTCTTATGTCTGTTTTTTATTTGTTTATTTATTCATTTTGGATTTTGAAATTATTTTTACTCTTTAGATTTGGCATTTACAGTTAAACCTTTCTTAACTCTTGGTTTTGTCTCCTTTTGAATCACTTTTTGTTGTTAAATTCTTTAATAATTGAAGAACTTTAACAATTTGGAGCGAGGGATAATACAGGCTCCTGCTTTAGCTATTTCGGCTTCACCCAGTTTGGCCTGTGCAAGACATAAAGCCTGCCATGTGGTTTTTAGGCTGGGCTAATTCTGATTCTAGGCCACAATGAAATCCAGTTTTTGAAGTGAATCCTGTTTTGAAACCATTGCAACACATAATGACTCTGGAATAAAAAGTCAATGACATCAGACTAAGACTTTTAGCAGGGCATATGGTACAGTAAGAGTTTTGAGTTTGGAGATCAGAAATGTGCACACTGAGACCACTCGTCTTAACTTAAAACAATTGTGGAATATACTTAGCTTTAGTTTAGCTTTTGAGAAAACAAAATGACAATAAGTTTGACTTATGTTCTAACTGCCCTAAACAAGACTTATCCGTTGCTGTGTCTTTTCACTTATTAATCTCAAGAAGGTCATAACCTTGTCAGCAGCAAACTCTTGCCTGTAGTACAAAGGAGAGCAGATTGATCATTTTGTGGGTGTTAGACCAGACTCCAGGCAGTGAGCCAATTCCTTTAGCTCCCACCGTTCTTCACAATATCAAGAGGCAGGGGTAATGTTTTAGAAGCTAGGGTCTAAAGGGGGCAGGTAAACTAACAGTCACTGTGTAATATTTAGTCATGTAATCCGATCTACAGTAAATGGAAACACAGAAAAGTGGTAAGGAAAAAGGAACAGAGAAAGAAACAGATTTAAAATAAATGAGGGAGTAAAATGGGAAAAAGGCATGAAAACATGTACAGATGACAATATAAGATCACAAACATTTGTGACAGGGTGTATTGTTTTTGGGGGCACTAATTTTAAGATTAAAAGACAACCAAAAATATATCCAAACAACAATAATATTAAAGTTGTCTGGGATGAAGGGATGTAAGGAAATAAATTTAAGAATTTCAGAACATGGCAATAGATGGCAAAAGGGTACATGGATTCTAAGAGAAACATCTTTAGAGGGTATGAATTTATGGAGGGATGGATCTGTAGCAGAACTGGAAAATGTTACAGAAAACAGCAGTACTACCAAGAGATGGAATCCAGATTTTTGATATTTGACTAAAGTAAATACCACTCTGGAAGATTCGTGCAAAGCAGAAGACACTATTATTTGTGATGGATTTTTTTACTAATATAATCAAAGAATAAACAATACATAACATCAAGAACTATGAAAATTAAGATATATTTGGCACCCATCACCAATCCCTGTCAACCCTGTTCCAAGACTTGTAACATACCACCCACCACCAGTAAGAGCAGCAATGCCGGCGCACCACACTGCCACACTCAAATAAGAAAGCCATGGTACCATGAATTTCTGGTAATAAAAGATTTCATCAGAGAAGCAGAAAAGTATCAGTTATGGTTGGAATCACTTCATGTGCCATTAACTCTAGGTGCTTCCAATAATTAAATCAAAATAGCCAGTTGCTCAAAGTGGCTCAAGGAGAAATTTAGCAATAATGTGCCCAGACAGAATGAACTTGTTAATGCACAGAAAAAGTAAGGCTAAAAATGTCCAGGAGAATAAGTATTTGAAATTAAGGGGGATTACAACTGACAATATTAAATAAACTAAGCATGAAATTAGAGACCTGAAAGCCAAAACAATAAATAACAATGGTACAAAGATCACACAGGGGATCTGGGCAAAGGCCCATTAGGTGTAGTTGGTGAGGGGTGAAACAAAGCCTATGCACCAGAGCAAACTAATGATTAGGAAGACTTGAGGATGGCATCCTAAAAGAAGAGTGAGAAATATTTGGTGGCAACATGTACTCCCAGTTGCTTTGTCTGTTCACCCACTCATGCATGCTGTCTGGTTCCACCTCACTCCAATCACCCGGGGACAAAGGCAACCTGTTTACCACTCTATACTCTGACTCTGTGATCTGACCCAAGGCCAGGGTCCACACCCAAGACTCACTGCCTGCTACACATCAAGGCCAATGGACTCCAGCAGCCGGAAGATGCTTCTGAAGTGCTCTCTAAGCACTGTGTCTGTGCCCCCCATATCCACATACCCCTTGCTGCTACCACCGCTCACTGAGTTTCTTTTATGCCAGGTTTTCCATGTAGTGCAGAGCTGTCATTCCTGCCTCATAGTGTCAGGGCTTGCATTCATCAATTATGAAAAAATAATCATGATCTGAGCTTGCGTCTCTCTGTTATTACAAGTCATGGCAGAACAAAATCACTGAAGAAACGGACCTGCAGAATCAAAAGTAGAATTAGAAGTAGAATATATCTTGGTGCTGTGGCTTGCTGGAAATGTCACAACTCCACCCACGACAAAGACTGTGAGCAAGAAACTAACAGGAAATGTATTCTTACCTCAAGAAAAATAGTTGCAAAAAATGTGAGAAAATAATTATTGTTAGTTTCATTATAACAAAAACGCCTCAAACACAGAAGGCATATTTTCTAAAACCTTTGCTGTTTCAAGGTGGGTGTATTTGGTTTTAAGGCATTTTCATTTACTGCCCCATTGTAAGCTGCAAGAACAGACAAGGTATTTTTAAAATATGTAAAAAAAAAACACTTGACTTTAGAACACAATTTTATGTGTCAAATTAATGTGTACAAAGATTATGAAGAAATAACATCGACTTGAAAAATACAAAACTAATTCTTTAAGGGATAAAGGAAAGAAAGATTACAGAAGGATTTATGTAGCAAGGAGAAGAGAACAGGAAGTGGATTCAGAAAGGGAAAAGATGCATTTGCAAGGTAAGAAATTGTTGGGCAGAGGTGATGAATGAGACACCTTCTGCCCTTAGTGTTGAGTGTAGAAGAAGGAGAAGAAGAAAAAAGATGACATGCTAGAAAAAGAATTAATATTTTGAAATGATACCAGGACAGAACAACCAAACAGATCAACCAACACACTGACGCCAAGGCACATCCAGGCAAACAGAATAAAGAGGAGACATTCTACCAATAAGGCATAATTATTAAATTTGGGAGTGCAAGTATAATTTGGTTGCAGAGCCCAAATGCCATTATATTTTTTCATAATTTTGGAAAGCATTTGCTATAACTGGTCCTTGATGCAGTTATAAAGTCTTAAGTTATAAATTGGAATACACACTTGTACTTAGTTTACTGAGTGGGCAACTACAGACCCAGGATGGAGGAACAGATGAGCTTATTCAACTCTAGAACACAGACCCATTCCAGATTTTTTATCTGTTGTAAATTAAAAACAGAGTTTCCATGCAGACCCCTTGCCTTTCCAAATAAATCTGAAAGACAAACCTCTAATCGTTGAGAAGGAAGAGGAGGTGTGGGGATCATTCTAAACTTAGGTCTGATGATGGAAATCTGAACTGGTGATTTCACCAATAGAACAGTACATGTGAGAGCCCCAATATCTCAATCATTCAGTATTAGGGATAGCAGTTTTAAAAGTGGTAGACCAGGCAGAGTAACTAAGTGGTAGCAGAAATGATTTCATAGCCCGAAATGGTTTTGGTAAGTTATAATACATGGAAAAGATCCTTATGAGCATTGCATAGGTAAAAAAGAATGTGATAAGCGTAGTGACAGATTCAGTGGCTTGTATTACACAGTAAAATACAGTAGGAGTAAGTAGCTTTGATTGATGAATACCTTCAACTTTCAGTGATAAGTTAAAATCAACAGGGGGAGAGATGACAACCTTGCCTGGATCTCTTTTTAATGAAAAAAGTGCAACTGATACCTGAATTTGTAAGCAGTACTGCTCAGGGAGTGGAGTATAACATTTAAGTCTTGTCCACAAGTTCCCCACCAAAGTCCAAAGAAATGCCAAGTTTAGGGATCAGGGAATCTCCCTGTACGGTAATTTGTAAAAAATATTGTTTCTAGACATAAATTTAGCATCATGATTTTGTTTTACAGTGAGAACGTGTTTTGCTTATTTATTTTGCAGTCCGCTTGCTATATCATGATGTGTGTTTGATGGATTGTATCCCATAAGTTACTTGATTGGCACAAAGCTTTAACAGCCAACGCTGCAAGCTCGTTTGCATCCAAGATTGTTGTTGGTTAGTTTTCACTGTGTTTGGCTCTTTTAACTCAGAGCTTCTTAAACGTTTTTTGTTGCAACTTAATCTTTTTAGTTGTTTTTAAGACCCATTCTGAACTGAATGCCTTGACAATCATCAATCATCCGTCGTTAATGCATGGTGTGTAATTGAGGAAGATCATCAGAGCAATGTCGATTTCTTAGCAAATCCACAGTGTCTCACTGTAATCCACTTCGTAAACCATCCACAATCCATTATCATTAAATGTACAGTGTCTCATTGCGACCCAATGGCAGTATGGGTTTCTCTGTTCTAAATGAATTATGGCTTAAGAATTACAGTGAACATTATCTGACTATAGGTTGGTATTGTGTTTTCGTTATACTGCCTGATTTTCTTGCTCCTCTTCTTTTTGACTTTTGTTACATATAAGGTTACAGTCCTCCTTCTGATCTGTTTTTTCTAACTTCTTTTTGTAATAGGAGATTTTTAAAAGTAGATGCGCTTTGCCTATGCTGTGATCCAGCTTAACTGCCAATTCTTCAATCTGGCATTCTAAAATACTTTTCTTCTTTTCTTCTCTGTCTTTTTTCTGTGGAGCCTAACATTCTCTGAGTCTGAGTAAAAATAAGGAAGTGAGTAAATCTAACCACTTAAAGCCATTGAATTTAAGCCAGGAGTTTAAGATCCCAGGTGATTTAGGAAAATACTTTGGAAGGGTCTTTACTATGTTTCAACAGAGCCTTCACCTAGGGTATAAATAAATTAAGGAAACTTAATTGGTGAATTAGACTGTTTTATATGGTGCCTTCTATGGTAAGCGTTGTCATACGGCAAATTATGCAGTCAGCAAGAGTACTGAGATAAGAGAAGTTGAGGCTTGCATCACAAAGAACCCAAACTAAAACTGAGGGAATGGCCTGCTCTGGTCTGCCAAACTGCATTGCTTTTTGTAACAGGCAGGTAGCAAAGCTTAAGATGGTGATATTCATTATTTTAAGTAGACTACACAAACAATTAAGTTAAATGTTGAAGGAAATGAAGCACAACAAATCAACAAAGTAAGGAGTCAAACTACATAACATTTCTACATGAATACATTTGTGTAAGCAGCACAGTCAAAGTAATATGCAACTAGCCAAAATGAAATGATATTGATTTTATTTTGTCTGATGTTGTATGTCTGTGTTCCTGTGCTTGCAAGAGTCAACCAATGAATGCTCAGTTGGAAGCACAACGCATACAATGCTGTCGAAAGGAAAGAAGAAAAGTGGGTGCTTTGGATCATGCAAAGAGAACATCTGTCCAACATTTCATGCTAGTCATGCCATGACAGAACTGAATAAGGAAAATGGTGGACTGTGATTGTGACTGAATTCACCATACTTGCAAAACATCTATATAGCTGTTGGTGCTGTAAGCCAACACATTAAGTGGCTGTGAAAATGTGGCAACCTCTTAACCCTTTGGAAGTTTGAAAGCATGCTCAAAAGTCACAAGGGATTTGTCTAACCTGACGTCTCCTATGATTCTAATTTTGTAATCTGTCATCGTTAAGACAACCTGATCCAGCAACTGCAGTCACTTAGTGTGACATGATCTCTGAGTTGAAGTTGTGTAGTGTAACAATGGCCTAAGAAAATGTATTTAATAATATAAAATCCCTAAACTCATATAATTAACTCTTCAGACTCAATCAACATCTGTTAACACATTAATAACACAAAATGCCAATGGAATCATGGATTGACCAGGTTCAAGGAAATAATTAAGGAAAATCAGTTATTCACTTTCAAAGTCCTAAGCTCAGTGCGTATGTATGAAATCTGAAATTGTCAGGTTCAAGAGTTGAAGCCCCACGGTTAACACTCATCATTGAACTCATAGTGTTAGTAGTTTCCTCACAAGCACGATTTCTCTTTACACTAGCTCAGCTCTTTGACACTGAGCCCGTTCAGGACACCCATCATCAGTGGCAGTGGTCATTTGCTCCTATGGATTCTCTTTTAGCTAAAGTATGCATACTTTGCATTACACAGAAGGACAATTGATTTGATTGGGATGGTATCAATTCATTTGTAACTGTTTCCATTTAATGCCTGGGTTAGGCATTTGCACAAGACATTAACCTTCTGGAACAATTATGGAAATGTTCAAACATAACATAAAATAAGATCTACAAAAATCAACAGAAAAACAACTAAGTTGTATGATTATGGAAAAAGTAATAGAGGAATTAAAACTAAAAAGAGAGATCTGTCACTTGCCTGTGATAGTACGAGTGAAAATCATAAAATGAAACCAGTCAATATCAGCTACATAAGTGTTTTTACGATTAGTTAATAAACTGAAAAATAAACCTGCAGCAAGCTGTTTAAAATCTTGAACTGCTGTGGCTTAATTAATCTGGGAATGATCTGCTATGCAAACAAGAAGAAATGTGGTCTCTAAACCTCTCTTAAACAATATATTTTTGCTAAAGAATTTTCCAATGAAAATGTTTATCCACTGAGGGTGGGATCTGCACAGGCTGCTGCAGTCCTTTAAGGCATTTGCAGAGGCAGAAGCTCAAAGCAGATAATCTGCTTCTCTTAAAATGCACAGAACATAAGAGAACAATGAAAAAGTCACATAGTGGATACGCCAGCGGCTTTCTACTTAAAGGCACTCCCCATTTTGACAGCAGGCCAATGCCAAGTGAGGATTCTTGGCAGCTGGCAAAAACGAGAAGCCCACAGGGAGTGCCAATAAGCTGGCCAGTGCACGGAATAAGTAACGTGAACAGCAGCATCGGCTCGGTTGACTGCTCAAGCTAGTGCCGCACTTGCGAGGGGCTTGCAATGATTTGGCAAACCTGCCCAAAAATTTGAAGATTGAAATGAAGACGACAGCAGATGGTGATGAAGAAAGCTGCCAGTCATCATCACTGTTCCTCTGAGACAGCAGAGTGGTAGATCAGCTTCCTCAAAGTAGTGCTTGGGCATAGCAAATAACAGGGACAGAATAACGGAAAAAAGAAAAGGACTCTTTTTAAGTTTAGTTGTAGAGCTACACGGCAAAAACTGTCCAGACCCTCATAATATGTTAAAGTAGTGAAGTATATTGTGATAGGCTGATACAGTTTTTGCTCCCATTTGGCCATCTGTATTAACAGGCCTTTTGAAGAGGCTGCATTTTAGATGTGGAACGGTGTTTAGACCTGTCTGGCACTCAACACATACTGAAAACGACGTGACAACTCTGGCCATCAAAAGCACATCAGCGCTGCAAGCTGTGCAGCTACAGACATCCACATTCACAGCTAACAGGCTTGCCAGGCGCTGACGCTTGGAAAATTCTGAAGAAGAAGAAGCAGCACTCAGATCCTTCATGACATACGGCGCAGGTGTTTATTCGGTACACACAAAACCATCTGCAGCAGGAAATGAGCAGTTTAGAATAATATGCAGCTAGGCACAAAAAAAGCGCACAGCTTTAGGATTTCATAAAGGAGGAAAAAAACATGACCATATGCATTCTGCTTACACTGAAAAGCTTGTATAGAAAAATATAGTTAAACAGATGCAGTGGGCGACTCCACTGTGAGTCTGAAAGTGACAGAGCGACTTGTGCAAGGAATATATATACAAGGAAAATAACAAAAGCTCAGGTCCATCACACAGTGGAATTAGCCTGCAGTTGGTACAGATGACATGTCACAAAGAATATCGACAACCTTTTCTAATGCGCTTTCTGCAGCATCGTGAGTTCCAGGCAAATGACTACATGATTTTGTGCTGTCTTAAGCATCACGACGACAAGCATTGTTTTTAATTTCTAAGCTGCCAGCAAAGACAGCCAAACATATGGTGCGTCTATATGCAAACTTCCAGGGTGCTTTTCTTTTCTATTTTTCTTTTGCTTAAGTAGCTCACTGTAGAGACTGATTATGCTAGAAAACCTATTCACAGCACGTTCCTAGGGTATTTAAAATCTTCCATGTAATAAAAATAGCTTGTGTGCATGGCACAAATTGTTTCCCCCTTTTTTATTCTTGCTTCAATAGCTCTGTTGGCCTTTTTATCTTATGCTACTGATTCAAAACTTGTACAGATTATGCAGCTAGCTGTAATCATTGTCAAAGAAAAAGGCAAACTCACTAAACTACCATTTCAAACGCAAAATCTGAGAAGTTTGCTTCTCGACAAAGTTTTGGGACAGGTAAGAATAAAGTAAATTAGAAATAAATAATGGCTTTGATCATTGAATTTACCTTTTTTTTGGTCTTTGAATAGAGTCAAAGTGCACCTTAGATAGCCAACAAAAATTAAAAGAGTAATGAAAGAATTGGAAGAAACAGCTTTTGTATGTTATGTTGAGAAATACCTAAGATCAGCCCACCATAAAAAGTGACACCACCATAGCAGACAGAGCTGCTCTGATGGGGCAAACTGGTAAGTACCACATAAATTCAGTGGCCATCTCATTGGGTGCACCTGCTCATTAAAGCAAACCACACATTCTTCCAAAGAGCCAATCATGTGGCTGCAACTCTATTCAGTGAAGGCTGAAATTATTTAGACCCCTTCACTTTGTGCACACCTTATGATGTTGTAGATTTTATTATAAAACTGATAAATTTGCCATTTTTGCCCATAAATCTACAGTCAATAACCCATAATGACAAAGTGATAAGATGTTTTAAAAATCGTCTTCAAATTTATTAAAAATCAAAAACTGAAATCTCTCATTCATGTAAGTATAGGGTGGTCCAATTCTAATTATGCAACTTTTAATGCAATGCAGGAAAACAATACAGGACAAAAGAATTGTTAGAAATATCTTGCAATAAATGAAAATGGACTTACATTGAATTAATTTACTGATTGTCCATGTAATGTCCCACTTGTCCTCCATTCAGCTGGATACAGGCTCGGAGTATAAACTTAATAAGTTATAGCATAATGAAAATAGCATAATTAGATCTGGACCACCCTGTATTCAGACCCTTAATTCAGTACTTTGTAGAAGTCCCTTTGGCAGCTTCTCTATAACTCTCTGCATTTCTGCATTTGGGCTGTTTATTTCATTCTTTCCAGCAGATCCTCTCAAGCTCTGTTAGACTGGATGGGAAGCATCTCTAAACTGCCATTTTCAGGTCTCTTCACAGATGTTCTATTGGGTTTGGCTGTGCCAATCAAGAACAGTTAGACTTTTGTCTTGAAGCCACTCCAGAACTGCTTTGGGTCATTGTCATGCTGAAAGGTGAGGCATCGCTCCAGTCTGAGGTACCATGCACTTTAGAGCAGTTTTTTTTTAAAAGCTTTCTGTATTTGGCTGCATTCATCCTTCCCTCATTTCTAAGGAGTCTCCCTGTCTCTGCCACTGAGAAGCACCTCCATAACATGATGTAGCCACCACAATGCTTCACCACAGGAATGGTATTAGACAAGTGATGACCAATGTCTGGTGCTTGGAATTCCGCCCAAAGAGATTATTTTTTTGTCACATTAGTCAGAATATTTTTTATCTTATATTCTCAGAGTTCTTCAAATGTTGTTTGGTGGATGCTGCTTTACCATAAACACTTGAGAAATTCTGAACCACTGTTAAGAGTGACCATTGAGTTCTTAGTCAACTTCTTGACCCTGCTTTCCAGTTAATAAGTTTGCCCAGCTGACCAACCCTAGGAAGAGTCTTGGTGGTTGTAAACTTCTTCCATTTTACAATTATTAAGGCTGCTGTGCTTATGTGAATGCTCAAAGCTTTAGAAATGGTTTTCTACCCTTGCCCTGATTTATACCTCACCACAATTTGATTGCATAGATCTACAGAGAGTTGTTTGGATTCCATATACACAGGTGTGTGCCTTTTTAAACAATGTCCAATCAATTCAATTTGCCACATGTGCCCATCTCTTGGTGAATTAAAGCAAATAATATGAAACCGACCACAATTTGGAATGCCACATCAAACAGTCTGAACACTAAATGAGAGATTTCTGTTTTTGATTTTTAGTAAATCTGCAAAACGTTCCAAAAATGATTTTTCACTTTGTCATTATGGGTTAATAAGTGTAGACTGTTGGGCAAAAATGTCAAATTTATTAATTTAAAAATAACTTCACAACACAATAAAGTGTGCAAAAACTTAAGGAGTTAAGGAATACTCTCTAAATTGACTGTATACATCATGACAATATGGCCAAGAAGTGTGATTATTGCTTAACCACTCATTCGAATATACCAGATGTATGATCTATGAGACTTTGGATTCTAGACTGACTGTTCATGCCAGACATGGTGGTTCAAGCATCTCTGAAAGATCTGAAGAGTTTAAAGAGAATGATCCAATAAACAAAAACAACCACTGAGTATCAAATCTGGGAACAAAAATAACTTGTTAATGAGAAAGATCAGAGGAGAATGTTTAGTGTTATTCAATCTAACAGAAAGGCCTCAAATATTGAAACAACAGCTCATTATAATAGTGTTGTACAGGGGGCATCCCTGAGCTCACAATGGATGGGATACAGCTGTAACAGATGCCAACATCAAGTTCCATTCTTGTCTAAGAACAGAGCAGAAAAATGAGTCTATAGTGGGCATGTTATCTTCAAAGTTCTAATCAAGACTTCAAAAATGTCACTTGGTTTGACAAATCTCAATTTCTGCCAATACATGTAGATGGAAAGGTCACTAGAAGGTTTCTTGGTAACTCCAGAGCTCCAAACTTTAGCCAGCTCGTTGACAACATACCTCGAGTATTCAAAACAATAAAAGTGTGACGTGTTGCTAAAGATTCATTTTCTACATCTACACTCAGACTTCTTCCCTGCTACTCAGTGCTGAATATGGTGAAAGGTTTCACCAGGACATTGCAACAATTGAAAAGCAGAATTAGAGGGTAAGTAGAATCCATCGATGTTTGCCAGCTATTGTGGAGCACTGACCACACCGTATGATGCTTCTCATTTCTAATAAAAGCTGCTGCAAATTATGCTTAGCTCAATAGAACTGTTGCAATGTGTCAGCATCATTAAGTGATTAAACACACTAAATTCAATGAAAATGAACTTTATGTTTCCTCAAATTCCCAAATAATACAGTTAATCTGAAATTATACAACCCCAAATTAGAAAAAGTTGGGATGGGATGGAAACTGCAAATGAAAAAATACAGTGATTCTTAAATTTACTTTGACTTTCATTTCATTGCAGACTTTACAAATCCAAGATATTTCATGTTTCAAGTTTTGCCTGGTCAACTTCAATTCATTTGTTAATATACATCCATCCCTGCATTTCAGGCCTGCAACACATTCCAAAAAAGTTGGGATACGGGCAAATTATGGGCAGTAATGAAGTAGAACAATTAAATAATAATGTGATTTGAAACAGGTAAGGTCAACAATGAAGGCACAGCTTTTGTACATATGTAAGCAAACCAGCTGTCCACTGTAAGAATACCCAGAGTGGCTTTTTTATACTGTCCACTGATTATCTTTGTACCATGCTTAAATGCTAATTCTTTTCCACTCCTACATATTTAATCAAACTCCTGTATGAATTTTGATATTGTGGCCTGCTTTACGTCATTCTTGGTTCCTAGCCATTGCAACAGTGCCCCCTTTAACAAACTCCAAGTACAAAGGACTGCAAATTTCAGTGAGTACCCTAATTTTACAATATGCGACTATTAAATGGCTATTCTTCAATACATTTAAAGTTAAAATAGTTTTGTGTTCATGCTAGGCTGCAGGCTGCCGGGGTTAAATGTTAGGTGCTTGTATTTATAAAAAGAAAATATATTTTGCTTTGAAGCACAGAAATAGACAAACTGAGCTGCTTCATTTGGTTCTATGTACAGGGCTTAGAGCTCGTCAGGTATCTGCCAAGACTATCAGCGTTTTGCTGCAGACTACTTATTGACAAGAGACAGAAGACGAGAGGAATGGAGAAAGTCTGTTGCCTAAAGGTGTGCACAGAATAAATAAAAAGGTCTCGGAAAAATAAGAAAAACCCTCTAAGCATGACACAAAATTCATACAATGTGAGAATCTCCATCAGTGAAAATCAAAGGACAGTCCTATGACAGGATAACATGAAGAAATTCTATACTTTAATGTGTCCTTAATTATGATGACACACACATACAGTGGTGATGTATTGCATGTTGGCAGCACATACTGAAATAAAACCCAATTAATCCAACAAATCAACAGGGAGAACAAGCAAACTTCACACAAAAATCAGGTCTGAACAAGGATTTAAACCATGTTGGGAAAGAACAACATTATTTTAATATATGTGTAACCAGCAAGCTTCAGCTTTACCAGTCATTTGGGTCCGGGACCTGCACCTTGCCGAATTATGCTGAGTTCTCATTTATAACTATATGAATAGTTTTATAATTAGTAGCTAAAACAACTGTTTTACTCTAACGGGACAGGAATGAAAGTTGATACAGGGCACTGGGACGCTGATCCAGTCATCAAGTTCTGTCTATTGAAATCTATCCATCCATTCATATTTGAACTCACTTAATGGTATTCTGTGTCATAGGGGGCCAGTGCCTATTGAGACAATATTGGGCATAATGCAAGAAACAGCTGTGGATGGTGTGGAGCAGGCAATTAAACTGACAGACACATTTTATGCAATAATCTAAGGAAAATTAAAATATCCAGAGGAAAAATGTTGGCAGATATGGGGAGGACTCCACTCTGACAGTGAATGGGACATCATTTGAAATGAGCACTTTGGAGCTGTGAAATGATAAAGCTAGCTACCTCACCACTGAGTTAGTCATTTAATGCAATATATTTTTTTTCAAGTCTTTCTTTTTATTCTTTTAAAGTTTTTTTTTAAAGGTTAATGCATTAGTAGGAAGCACTACTGCAATGCAGCAGTACAAAGTACTGTGCCATTGTGCTGCCTAAGACCAATAATGCTACAGCTAGTTCTAAATGCTGAGCTTGGCTTCATGGCTTCTGGTTATCTAGATTAGCTGGGAACAAACAGCCATAAGGCACTGTATTGCAGTGTGTGATGTCTGCATGCTACTTCTTTTTCACTCCAGGCTTTGAGAACAAACACTTTTCACATCGAAGAAATCAAAATATTTACAGTATAGTATGTTGTCTTGCTGTCTAAGTCAGATTTGAGAAGCAGATAACAGCAATGTAGAGAAATGAAACATTCTGGGGCTTTTTGGTGGGTGCTCTTGAGTTGGCCCAAACACAAAACTAAGCCTTAGGAGATCAAAGCAATTAAGCTCAAAAGCTTTTTTACATGGGTAGCAGTACCACTGCCATGTGTACAGGGAAGAGTAAAATTCTTATTTGCATGTTCATCATGCAACATACAGTACATGCACATTGCAGACTTTCATTTAAGGGTATTTGCATACATTTCAGTCACGCCTTGCAGAAATGACGCCACTTTTTATACATGGTTCCGCCTGTAATGGTGCAGGTCAGCTCCGCGCTCTCTCTTCTATTTTGAGAGCCTCTTGAATCCAACACCATTGATAACGTAACTGGATGAGCCTGGCTAGATGAGGACAAACACACACCAAGCACGTACATGGTTAAAATAAAAAAAAAACTGTGTTTAAATATTGTAGTACATCCAAATGTTCAATAAATAAATCATCTAATTAAAAGTGGCTCTGTGGAAGTTAAAATCCAATCAAAAATATTCCTTTAAAATCCAATCAAAAATATTCCTTTAAAAACCAAGGTTAAAACCAACAGTATAAGAAACTGTCCCTTGAAACACATGCCCTAGTACAGTCAATTAAAATCACCGTCTCTCCAGCTTATCCTTATGGACCTTGCAGCTGAGGAGCCGCCTATCCAAGAGACTAAGCCATCTTTATTCTGTGGTCTACAGGTCTGGGTCCCTGATGCTTCCATGGCCCCACAGTAGGGCTCCCAATCCGGACATAGGCTTGGGTCTTTTCCTCCCACAGACCAAGGAAATGTGCACCGTCCGAGCCTCTGTTGCTGACTCCTGCTGCCCACCTGAACTTACACGGAGCTGCACTCCTCCTGGTCGTTCCTGCTTCCTTAAATCGTTCAGCTGAAGCGAACCATTACCGCAACCACAAGTGTTTGCCGCATGCTGTCCTACTTGGGGTCTCCTTCTCCTGGCAGTCTACCTCCTCACTCCCTGTTTCCCAGTTTCCCTTTCTGCTTCACTCTCTCTTCTTTACCCTTCATTCTTTTCTCTTCCTCTTCTCTTTTCTTTCTTTTTTTTTCCCACTAGCACTCACACTTCCCTTTTTAAAGCGGGATGAGGCGCAGCTGCAGCAATCACAGCTCCAGCCCTAATTTGGGTCACGGGAGATCCTGGACACATGTACAAAGTGCAAGACCGTCCACTCCCGCATCACACGCTGAAGCCGCTCCTGCCATACTATCACACCCCACCTGCACACACGAGTGTTATTGTTATTTATATATTTAAAATCCTGCCCTGTGCCACAGACCATTTAGCACATCCCCAATTCAGGGTACCATCATGTTTGTGACATAGAAATAGCAGGTATATTAAAGCAGTCATATTTAGTACTTTGTTGCATAACCCTTGCATGTAATGACTAGTTGAAATCTGTGATTCCAGCTGCCGAGCATCTTCTCTGGTGATGGTGTACCAAGCCACTAATGCAGCCATCTTCAGCTTCTCCTTTTTTCTGGGGCTTGTCCCTTTAAGTTTTCTCTTCAGCATATGGAAGGCATGCTTAATTGAATTAAAATCAGGGGACTGGCTTGGCTATTCAAGAATTTCCCATTAGTTAGCTTTGAAAACCTTCTGTGTTGCCATAGCAGTATGTTTGGGATCATTATCTTGTTGTAGGATGAAGCATCGTCCAATGAGTTTGGAGGCATTCACTAGAACTTGACCAGATGAGATGTTTCTATGCACCTCAGAATTCATTGTTCAACCGCTGTCAGTAGTTACATCATCAATGAAGATAAGTGGGCCAATACCTGTGGCAAATGCACATGCCCAAGCCATAACACCCTTACCACCACGTTTAACAGATGAGGGGTATGCTTTGGATCTTGGGCAGCTTCTTTTCGTCTCCACATTTTGTTCTTGGCATGATTCTTTTACAGGTTCATCTTTGTCTTGTCTGTCCATAAGAATTCTTTAGGCTCATTTATGTACTTTTTTGCAAAAGTATGTTTTTGTAAAAATCTGGCCATCCAGTTTTTGTGGCTTACCAGTGGTTTGCATCGTGCAGTGTGGCCTCTATATTTCTGTTCATGAAGTTTTCTGTGAAGAGTAGTATCTGACACACACACATCTGCCTCCTGAAGACTGTTTTTGCTTTATCAGACTGGCGTTTGGGACTTTTTCCATTACTATAGCGAGGATTCTTCTGTCAACATCAGTGGAGGTCTTCCTTGGTCTACCAGTCCCTTTGTGATTACTGAGCTCACCAGTGCATTGTGTCTCCTTAATAATATTGCAGATAGTAGATTTAGGTAATCTTAAAGTTTTACTGATGTCTCATGATGCCTTGGTACAGCTCTTATCCTCATGTTGAGCAATGGCAACTACAGACTCCAAAGGGTAGAAGCAAGCCTAGGTATCTTATGAAGCAATGAAACCCACCTGAGTAACCAAAAACACCTGTCATGCCAATTTTTTCAAAAATGATGGTGCTTTGAAATCAGAGACCATTGTAATTTGTACATGGTATGAATTGTTTGATTTGTAATTTTAAACCAGGAAAAATGTGTCTTTGTCCCAAATGTTATGCACTGCATTTTATTGGCAAAACTAAAGAATGTGAGAAAGTTGAAACATGGGAAATAACAAAGTAAAAAATAAATTAACAAAAACTAGATCCAAGCTACCTCACTAGCTGAATATTAAGTCCAGCCCTGTCATGAATTGACACTTGTTTCTAATTTTTCTGCAACACTTCCTAGGGCCCTAAAAAATCATGCATTGTTTTGGGGTTTTAGTATCGCAGGATTTCAGTGTTCACATTTCAAAGCATTTTTATATATTTATTTTTTGTGTTCTCCTATAGCATCAGTTTGGTTTTTTTATGGGCACCATCATTGTCAGACTTTTTCTTGATGGCTGCTATGCCATTGCTTAGTTAGGTCAACTAGAATTGTGTATTGTGTTATGCCACCAAGTCAAAAGTACAAAGGTCAGCACCATACACCTCCTGATTTTTTGAGTTTGTTGATTCAACCTAAAAAGCTTACCATAATTGCTGTTTGTTAAAAGCCCCTTGGTTATGAATTCCTTGTGTGTTTTACTATGAATTCTGGCTTATGTCTTGGCTTTGGTTACATACTATTTTAGTTTCTATTCTTCTCTTTCCGTTTCTTGTTTACAAACATTGTTTCTCTTTCTAGGCTTTGTTTATTAGATTCTATGACTACTTGGCATGTTTTCCTTGATTCTGCTCCCGATTCAAATTTCCAGTTTTTTCCACTGCCATCCCATGCAGTTCAGTAAAAGTGTAATGCTTGACGTGTCTTATGTACGTAGCCCCCTACAAACACAGCATCATCCTTCCTCTTCTTCAATTTCTGCATCCTTTCAGTACATTGGCCTCACTTCCTCCCACCAGCCAAACCTTTGTCTTACATTCTTACGAATGCAAGTTTGAACGGCTTAAAATTAAGCTTTTAATCACAAACATGTTGTATTTTTAAGTATCATTTCCATGGTCAGGACTAACCTAAGAAACCCATTTGGTCATCCTTCTGCAGTTCATTTTAGGCAGTCTTGAGCTCCAAACCTTCACTAAAGGGAAAATAACCCCCAAAATTATGGACTGCAGGGCTTCACATTTATAAGAGTGACTCTGCCTGCTGTCCTCAAATTACACAATCATTCCTTTGCTGAAACAGCCTTCAGTAAGATTGCCGGAACAGTCATCAGTTGGACAGTATGTTCATGTTCAGAGCTGCATACAAAGAATCACAGTCTCAGGGCCTAAACAATCTCCTTCCACAATTCTC
Source organism: Polypterus senegalus (assembly GCF_016835505.1). Taxonomy (NCBI): domain Eukaryota; kingdom Metazoa; phylum Chordata; class Cladistia; order Polypteriformes; family Polypteridae; genus Polypterus; species Polypterus senegalus. The sequence continues at coordinate 147,283,270 of NC_053160.1, read as the reverse complement.
ACAAGATATCCATTGTTTTCAACTGTTTTCCCCTTTTGTTTATTTTCTCACTTTCTAGCCTTTTAAATATGTCACTTTATTATCTTTGCACCAAGGAATCATTAGATACAGTAGTCTCCTCAACAAAAGACAGCACAGGAGGATGGCTTAAGGGAATTTGTGCTCCTTTATTCATTTTTCTTAAGAAAGAAGAAGTGAACGGAGAGCACAAAATAAACAGCATATTACAAAAAAGCCTGGAAGCCTTCCACAAAGCCGACTTCAGCAGTCATCTCAAATGTATTTGCTTGTTCTCTTCTAATATTTTACTTTCTGGGTATGTTTATATTCCTTAAATGTCTGCAATATATTCCAAGGTGGATGCTGAATCTTTTTCAGTTGCATTCCTCTACTTGTCTTGTACAATGGCATCATTTTTATGGAAATCAAGGAACATGCTGAAAAACTATGCGTTGGATTATTTCTCCATGAGGCACATTACACTATATTTTATCACCTAACACTCCAAGAACAGTGTGTGCATTCACCCCCAGTGCTATCACTGAGAATGTTTTTTGCAATAGGCAAAGTATATCAAGAACAATGACTTTTATTATGGTGTATTACTCAGGCAATGTAAGGATTGATGCCTCCCATTTAAACAAAATCCAATCATTAGTCTGTACCTTTTTAATGCTGCTCATTTTGGACAATGCCATACAAAATAATACAGAAATTTTCTGTAAAACTAAAGTAGAAATAAAACAGCAAAATGTTTTAAAGCGTATCATGTTCATTTAATAATTTCAGGAAGCAGTTTGATTTTTTTTTTTGTTGCAATGAAGGCATCTTATTTTAAAGCAGTCAAGACTAACATTTTCTTTTTGGTTTACATATCCCATCCCCTTTCTTACATTTTTTTTAAAACGAGGAGGTATGATTTATCTTTTGGGACTACAAACAGTCGGATATCTGATACTCTTAACTTATTCAACTTAACTTTACTAATTAAGGGTGCTGATATGATTTGCATCAGTAACAGAAGTTATTTTCATTTAGTTCCTTTAGAAAATTTACTAGGGTTGGAAAAGTCCTTCTCCACATAAATTGTTATAAATGTACTAAGCATGGTTGTCCGCGTTTTCATCACTTTAGCAAACTGACAGACATTCTTAATCCTCCCTGTGTACAAAACTATTATAAAGCCAACAATAACTTAATCCCTACCTTGGAAGTTTGCTGCTATTGGGGAAGATTGAATCTGCAGCTAAGCAGAGATGGCTCTCATGAAAGTAAGGCAGTCCCTGTTGTTGAGTTAGTCCAGCAAGTTGGGACTAAAAGGGGAGGCTGGCAGCATCTGACACACTGCATATCCATCCATTTTCCAACCCGTTGAATCCGAACACAGGGTCACGGGGTCTGCTGGAGCCAATCCCAGCCAACACAGGGCACAAGGCAGGAACCAATCCTGGGCAGGGTGCCAACCCACCGCAGGTTCTTGCATATATTTAGAAAAAGCATTGCTTATTATTAAGATAAAGTGTATCTGCTGAGTTAGCTACTAATAATGAGCAAAAAAACTAAACAGTAATATCTGATGCAAAGTCTGTGATGCATGTGTATTAGGCTGTTTTATTGCAGAAAATTCCTTCCACAGCAACAGATTTCTCTAGAGCAGCAGAACCTGACAGATCTCTGACATTTAATCAGGAGGATGTGACAAAGTATAAGTGGTGTTGAAAGTCACCAAATAACATCAATAAATGCATATAACCCATCTACTTGGAATCTACAAAACTATGAATGAGATTCAAAATTTACTGTAATTAAAGGTTTCATTTGTCTGAATTTTATAATAATTTTTAATTGTAAAAAATTTAAATCATACATATGTATACACTTGGAAAATGCAGTTTAAGGCTGAAAAATGCAAACTGCTACACATGGGCAAAAGAAATGAAAATTATAAATTCAACATGGGAGACATTACCCAAAAAGAAGCAACCTCTGAAAAGTATTTAGGAGTTTATGTTGACACTCCACAGATCGTCTATTAGTACACCTGATCATTCTAAATTTTCCCAGTGTTTTGTATCCTCCTTGTGAAGTAGTGACAATCCATTGAAATCTGGTTTCTGCTTAACCTGTTGCTTTCAAGGTAGAGAAATGCTGGTTGCAACCTTCTTGGGACAAATGATAAAGAAAACTGATTTCTTAATGACCATTCCACTTGTCTTATGAATGGTTACAGGCTGTGAGAGGCTATTGAAAAACAACAGGTATAAGGTTAAGATGTGAGCCCATGACAAGAAAACAAATACGAAAACACCCTAGACTCATAGACTGAGCTGACATCAAGTTTCAAGATTATAGAGAAATCTTTGTCTGTAGGGGAAGGTCATACAATCTGGTCTCTGGTTGGGGTAATCATAGAGAAAACATGGAAAATCTACATATAAGACAATGCAGCTACTGGATGTAAGCACAACCTTTTTAGTTTATTGTTCAGTATTTATGTCCTCCATTGCCTCTCTTTGTGAAAAATGCCAAGAGATGAGGCCAACCTGACATCACTGCTTCTGAGACCTCCCACTGCCTTTAGAACATCAGAACATACAGTAAGAGCAATCTAGACAAGCACAGGTCATTCAGCCCAACAACATCTTCCAAATTAACATCAACTCTAGTTTTGGAAGTTTCTAAAGTCTTACCATCTACCACACTACTTGGTAACTTATTCCATGTGTCTATGGTTCTCTGTGTGAAGAAAAACTTCCTAATGTTTGCACAACATGTACCATTAACAAGTTTCCAACTCTATCCCCATGCTCTTGCTAATCTCTTAAAAGTAACTGTCTCAATCCACTGTACTAATTCTCTTCATAATTGTAAACATTTTAATCATGTCTCCTCTTAATCTCCTTTTGTATAACCAAAAAGGCTCAGCTCTTTTAATCTTTCCTCATAACTCATCCCCTTCAGTCCTGGAATAAACCTAGTCACTCTTCTCCAGACATGTTCTAGTACTTTTACGTCTTTTTTGTAGCCTTAAGACCAAAACTGAACACAGTATTCCAGATGAGGCCTAACCAGTGCGTTAATAAGCTTGAGCATAACCTCCTTGGATTTGTAATCTACACATTGTGTTCTATAACCTAACATTCTGTTTGCCTTCTTAATATCTTCTGAACACCGTCTGGAAGTTGATAGTGACAAGTCCACTACAACTCCTATCCTTCTTTGGTTTAAGCTCAGAGAGAGAAATATCAGCAGTGATTCATTGAGTTTGCTGGAGTTTTCAAATTGTGAGTACTATCTTCTGTAATAGTATTTATGAGTACAGAATAGTTATTGGGACTTTTTTGTTTTTGGGCTGCCTTTCAGGGAGATACTTTTGTGTTTTACTATTTTTTGTTCTCTTTTCAGTAATTCATGAATTATAAAGTTATGTTTTTTTAGATTGTGTGTATAAGCCGCAGGTGTGTATTTTTTATCTCTCTCTCCCTTGTAAGATATTTTTAAAATATTTCAGGACTTTTGTTGCATTTTCAACATTTAATGTGAGCTCCTCAGTCATAGACCTGTGGTAGTTGGGGCCTGGATGCCTGGGGTGGGGTCAGGTCCTGGTTTTGTGGCTCTAATTGGATACTTCATACTCCTCTCACCATGCTTTTGAGTACATTATACAGCAGAACCTTTGTAACTTAACTAGACGCACACCTTTGCCACTGTGCTAAAAAAAATAAAAAGGAAGGAACAAAAATAACATGCAAAATATGCTGAAGCAAAATGTGCAGTGAATGCAAAGAAGAAGAAAAAAAAACCAAAAAATAACAGTCAGTTGTTCATCAAAATCACACAGTTCTGCTTTTCAATGTGAGTCACAAAAACTGACTTGTTACGATAGATTTTCAAATATGGATCAAATTATTAGATGCCTAGGAATGCACTTTCACCATCTGTTTTTGGTGCTGCTGAATGACAGCCTCATGGCACACTGCTTTACTGATTTGACATTTCTCAGTATTATTCTCCCCTTGTCAAAAAAGCTCAGCCTTCACCCAAGCAGCCAAGAGAGCAGCTGGATCCACTACCTGTATCTTTGCAAGTATGGTTTAGGAGAAGTACAAGCTGTGCATAGTGTGGGTTTCTGATTCTAGCAGCATGCCACAGATGGAAACTAGGATGTGTGAATTCAAGCATTATATTTCATTTCTAGTTTATTGTATCTGATCTTTTTTGCTAAAATCAGCCATAAATGTTGAACTGGACTATGAATAAGGAGTGTTGCCTTATAAAAGAAAGATCATTTTATCAATGAAAGGGAAACCTTTATACATGTGAGTGGCATAATGAAGAGAAGCAGATTGAACTGTTGAAAAAAGACAAACATTGTAACGAAACAGAAAACAGAAAGCTGAGAGAAGGTAGGTAAGGCATCAGAATGTTCATATTGTTTTAGATACATCCTATTGTTAGTGTTCTTTCTCTGTCTTTTTTTCACACAAAATCCACTCATCTCTGAGGTTGTAAGCAAAAACTCATAGAATGGAAAATATTTCAAATGTGAACACACAAATATTTTTTTCAGAACTAGTGTCAGTTCTTGTGCTCAGTTTACCAACACTGACAGATTTAGCTAAAGTTGGGCAGATCAGCAAGGGATGAATGATTTTCAGACTTTTTTATTCTATTTGGCACTACAATAATGTGGAGTGTGCCGAGCATAAAAAGTGCCCAATGAAAGCCTTACTCACACATTAAGTGCTGAAAGAGAAGTAACAAGACGAAAGGGAGACCAAAAGGGAATATAAAAGGGGGTTAAGAATAAAAATATAATTTAAAACCAGAGGGCACATATCCACAAATACCTCCAAAAAAAGATGGACAATAAATGTATGTGCATTCCTATAATATGCAAGGGAAAAAGAAACCACCCACATCCAAACACAATTTAGCACCATGCTGAAAGCATACATATTTGTTAGCTAGCATAAGACAATATAAAAATAACTTCCTGTCTTATTCAGAAGGCCAAATATTGCAAACTGCTATTCTTTTACTTTTCATAAAGGATGTGCTAATATGCCAACCTCTATGGCGTATTGCAGAATTTATACAGATAATTATTTCAGTAAAAAATTAAAAGGACAAATCAAAGAAGATTACAAGGCTGTCTTGTCAAAAATTTCCATGTGACATTTAAAATTCTTATCCATTGAAATTTCACAAAGAACTTTGTCACAAATACATTGATTTTTCCCCCTTATCGGGTATCCATATAATTTAAAAGCTGCAAAGCAATTATATGACAACACTTAACCTTTTATGAAATTATTGCAGTGTACCAGACTAGGCAGGCAATTTAGGCACACTGATACTATTATCTTGTTACTTTGTTCTACCCTGACAGATTAAAAAAACATTTAAATGCTATATTTTTTATTAATATGTCTATTTTTTATTATACATTCTGAAAAGTAGACAAAATATTACACCACCAGAATTATTCGCATACAAGAAGGAAGCAGGCAACACACAAAGAATGATCTTCACAAACAAGTTACGTAGAATACAATACAAGAAACACCTTGAGAGTTCAGTTACAACTTCTGCAGGCAAATACAAAAAGCGTTCGGTCAAACTCAGCTAGCAATGTTCTCATTAAATAATAACTAAGTGATGAATAACTCTCTAGTTTACATGTGTCCATCCATTGATTCCTATTCCTATGTATGGCAACTTAGAGACAGAGAATAGGGCATTAGGCATCAGTCCAATGGTGGACCAAGTTGCTCATATGTGTACACAAATTTGTACTATGTGAAATTAATGAAACAAGTAAAACATTTTATTTATAGCGATCAATTAATTAGACATGAGACAAAAATACCTTGTGTCAAAATGAGGCCTTGTATTGCGTACTCTCAACCTTTCTGGTGTTACAATCCACTGTCTCTATATATTTGCCTCTGCAACCCGCCAAAGGGAATCAAGATTGAAAATCTGGAGGTGGGGGGTGAATGTGTTTGTCAGAGCCACAGTGCAATCCACTACGATTACATACAACAGAAACTTGTGACCCACTGGCATAGGCCCATGACCCAAAAGTAGCTTGCAACCCAGAGGATGAGTAACACTGTTCAATGACATTAACACATGACTGAAATGAACCACAAAGGCAAATGAAAATGCATTTTGTCAAAAGCAGGGAATTTAAAAAACTGATTGAAAAACTTGAACTAAGATATAACGTGAAAAACTGACTGCACCTTGGCAGAATTGTCATTCACTGCCTGTATAATGATGTGAAGGCAAACAAATTGCTAGATCATAACACAGACATCACCAAAAGTGAAAGCAGGCTTGAAATACAGGATAAGTGCTTCACACACACACACACACACTTAATTTAGTGAAGCACATCTTTAGACGAATACAGAGAATCACAACATTGTTTCGTTAATCAACTACTGCATGTGCATGCTTATTTTTCAAATAAATCTCTTTTGAAATTGGCAAAGAACAAACTTACTTTCATGCTGAATTGTTCTCATGATATACTCAGATGTTATTGGGAGCAGCAAGCTGTGGTTACTGCAGTGCCCTCAAGCTGAGGATCTGAGAATGAGTGGCTGAGACATTAATACCCCCCATCATTGATAGTGTTTCAGAAATAGGGGTGTATTACCACAAGGAGAAATTATGAGGCATGGGATCTTGCATTGCTCTCAGTTCTCTAGCATGGCAGAAAGAGAAAACAGTCCAATTACCAATGCTTGCTTTTCTGGTCAAAACATTACATGTGTCCCAGCTGCTGTACATCGGCACCCAGTGAGTAAGTGTTTTCAACAGGAGGACATATTGTCACACCATAGAGGTCTCAGCTTCATGAAGAGTGTTGACATTCTCATTTTTCTTAAAGGGAAATACATAGTGCATCCAGAAAGTATTCACAGTGCATCACTTTTTCCACATTTTATTATGTTACAGCCTTATTCCAAAATGGATTAAATTCATGTATTTCCTCAGAATTCTACACACAACACCCCATAATGACGTGAAAAAAGTTTACTTGAGGTTTTTGCAAATTTATTAAAAATAAAAAAAACTGAGAAATCACATGTACATAAGTATTCACAGCCTTTGTTCAATACTTTGTCGATGCACCTTTGGCAGCAATTACAGCCTCAAGTCTTTTTGAATATGATGCCACAAGCTTGGCACACCTATCCTTGGCCAGTTTCGCCCATTCCTCTTTGCAGCTCCTCTCAAGCTCCATCAGGTTGGATGGCCATTTTAAGATCTCTCCAGAGATGTTCAATCAGATTCAAGTCTGGGCTCTGGCTGGGCCACTCAAGGACATTCACAGAGTTGTCCTGAAGCCACTCCTTTGATATCTTGGCTGTGTGCTTAGGGTCGTTGCCCTGCTGAAAGATGAACCGTCGCCCCAGTCTGAGGTCAAGAGCGCTCTGGAGCAGGTTTTCATCCAGGATGACTCTGTACATTGCTGTAGTCATCTTTCCCTTTATCCTGACTAGTCTCCCAGTTCCTGCCGCTGAAAAACATCCCCACAGCATGATGCTGCCAACACCATGCTTCACTGTAGCGATGGTATTGGCCTGGTGATGAGCGGTGCCTGGTTTCCTCCAAACGTGACGCCTGGCATTCACACCAAAGAGTTCAATCTTTGTCTCATCAGACCAGAGAATTTTCTTTCTCTAGGTCTGAGAGTCCTTCAGGTGCCTTTTGGCAAACTCCAGACGGGCTGCCATGTGCCTTTTACTACGGAGTGGCTTCCGTCTGGCCACTCTACCAAACAAGCCTGATTGGTGGATTGCTGCAGAGATGGTTGTCCTTCTGGAAGGTTCTCCTCTCTCCACAGAAGACCTCTGGAGCTCTGACAGAGTGACCATCGGGTTCTTGGTCACCTCCCTGACTATGGCCCTTCTCCCCCGATCGCTCAGTTTAGATGGCCAGACAGCTCTAGGAAGAGTCCTGGTGGTTTCGAACTTCTTCCACTTACGAATGATGGAGGCCACTGTGCTCATTGGGACCTTCAAAACAGCAGAAATTTTTTCTGTAACCTTCCTCAGATTTGTGCCTCGAGACAATCCTGTCTCGGAGGTCTACAGACAATTCCTTTGACTTCATGCTTGGTTTATGCTCTGACATAAACTGTCAACTGTGCGACCTTATATAGACAGGTGTGTGCCTTTCCAAATCATGTCCAATCAACTGAATTTACCACAGGTGGACTCCAATTAAGCTGCAGAAACATCTCAAGGATGATCAGGGGAAACAGGATGCACCTGAGCTCAATTTTGAGCTTCATGGCAAAGGCTGTGAATACTTTTTATATTTTTAATAAATTTGCAATAATCTCAAGTAAACTTTTTTCACATTGTCATTATGGGGTGTTGTGTGTAGAATTCTGAAGAAAAAAATGAATTTAATTCATTTTGGAATAAGGCTGTAACATAACAAAATGTGGAAAAACTGATGCGCTGTGAATACTTTCCAAATGCACTGTAAGTTCTTCACAAATCTAGTCAGGACACACAGCTAACAAGTCAGTAAGGCATTCAAGCAGAATAAAAGGACAACCATTATTGGAGAAATGTTTGATATATACTCAGAAAACAAATAGTTTAACTTTGGATGATTTCACGTTGCAGTAACTTTATATTATAGCTTTAAAGAGTAATTATTGTCACATGTAGAGATTACAGTGAAATTCTTACCTGAATGTGCCAATCATTAAACATCACATATTAAAATACTTGAACTGCAATAACATTTACTAAAACTGTAGTAGTCTGCACATTAGCCTGAAGATGAGCAGGACTGAATGCATTATTGACAAAGTTCTGAAACACAGGTAGGCAGAGCTCTGCATTCCATAAACCTTGGGCTTTTTTGCAATACACCTTACAAGCCCAGGAAGGTTCAGAAATAAGGATGACAACTCTTGGAGCAGAGAATTAATAAAACTCCTCGCAGAAGTGGTCTTTAATGGATTGCAGAGAGAAACCATGCACAATAGTGGAAAACGATCAACGACAAGAATAATTGTTGCTAGTTGGCAGTTAGTGTCTGCTATTTTATGAGTGGAATGGTGCTACTTCTTAGAATACGACCTTTCACTGTTAAATAAACACACCCATTCAGGGGCTTAACTGACATTTGGTGTGCACCTTTCCATCTACGTATTTGTTACAATATTTGAGATGATTTTATTTTAATATAAAAGAAATGGCTTATAAAAACATACATTTAAACTTGCATATTTGCATAACGATATGCAATTTTTTGATTTATGAATGTTTAATAATAAGTAATACTAAAGATACAGTACTATCTTTTATGAAGATTTCATATTATGAAAAACATGAAGCAAGGAAAAAAAGGCTTAAACTTACCAAATACCTCCACTTTTTAAGGCAACACTGTTACTGAATATTACACAAGCATTTTAAACCATTGTGTTCATTTTGTGTTATAAAAGAATAAGAAAAGTAAAATATTTGTGAGATTTGGCCATTCTAAAAGAAAACTGGCTCTGCACCACATCTTGCTGATTATCTCTCCCTCTCTGGCAACCTTTTAGCTGTCAGGAAGCCCCCTCACATAGGGTCACAATTTTTTATTGAAGACCCACCTCTCCCCCTCATTCACTGGCTAAGAGTCCAGTTTAAGTTCGAAAGCTCAAACCCATGTGAAGAGGTTTCCTATTTGTGCTTTCCAATAGTTTGTTTTGAGGTTATGGCCACAAGCTTCCATAACTGACTCAAAAAATACAACATATGAAGTGGTTTTCTTAAATGTTATCTTTTTAAAGGAAGATTTGTCCCTTATTCATAAATTCATAGGATTACAGTATTTGCCCTATTTAATTACTATTTAGACCTAAGATTTAAATTTACAGGAAAATGAGGTTTGGCAAGCTGGTATAATTTCTGTAAAAACAGTGATTGAGACTTTATGTGGTTAAAATGAACATTGCTTTCTATGAGTATTGCACAGATAGAGATAATTTATATGTGATATATACTGTGTATACATACATATAGATCTATACACATATAGGTACAGTACATACTAGACAATATCACTCTGGAATGAGAGGCAGTGCTGACACTAACATTATCTTCTCTTTCCTCAACCGCATCCAAGGAAAAGTTCCCAAGAGGGACAACTGACACCCCCTAAGAATAACTCCACACTTTCCAGTCCCCAGCATATAAAACTGGTCCATTCCCGGAAGGTTGCATCAGATGCTAAGCTGAATAATCCGGAGGACAGAGCTCCTACTGCCAACCACAACATTTGCCATTAGGTAATTCTGTTTTTGTTTGAGCCATTATCGTCTTTTAAGTTCATAATTAAATGAGGTTACTAGGGTGGTACCCCAACCTTGTTTGGCTTCTCTAAGCTGTCTGTCTGGTCACCTCTTACTTTATATATACTGTATATATTTATTTTAGAATAAACAAAAAGCTTCGATAATGAGGATTTCCTGCTGTCAATAACAGGCGTTGTAGATGAAAGTAAGATGATAAGACCTGTCCAGATGTACCAGAGGTTTATATTTAAAGGCACTAACATTTGAATACAGCAGGCCCAGCTTGCTGTGTCCACAAAAGGAACATACCGTTAGATCCAAAATTATCTGGTTGAAGACACCAGTGTTCATAATTATTATTCTTTAGAGTGTTCACAACAGTATGAATCATTTCTGTTGCCAAGTTTAAAAATGGGCATCAACGGGATGATCAGGCATTCAGTCCATGGAGAAAGGTGCTGGCTACGGCAAGAAATAATGACCAGCAGGTAGTAGAACAACTGGCCTCATCTCACCCAGCCGGCCTGGGGATGGCCAATTAAAAACATGATCAACCTCATAGAGGCCATTGAAAAGACACGAGAGACATCATGCTCTGGCTGAACTGGGCAGTCTCTCAGTATGAAACCCAACCAGTGTGTGTCCCTAACTCTAAGCCCCGTCTTCACCACTTGGAGCAAGTGCCAAAGCCACTGATCATGTGGCCGTATCTTTTGCTCAGTAACGAGGGGGTGGAAAGAGTGACGCATGGTGTGCTCTGACTAATCCCTTATCAAACCCATACAAAGGAGTGGTAATAGTAAATGGATATAAGGAACAAGCCCTAATGGATACCGGCAGTAACATATGCATTGTTGCTTGCCATTTCGTGTTGCCGCAACAATAACAACACCAACCCAGACTGCATCAAATACAGAATTATAAAACTTCTGACTTCGTTAAACATAAAACAGCGTCACAGTCAAACATTACATTTCAGGTAATAACAATTAAATAGAAATCAATTTAAATAGTAAATCACACCAAATGGTTGCCTACTGTTTCATTTATTTGATTATTGGTATACTGTGCACTTCTTCCACATCCAGAGGTGACGTCTTCAAATCACAATTCACAGGGCCTAGGCTTATTGACTCCTGTGCCAGCCATACACTTGACAACCAACCTTCAAACAACCCTACATCCTTGGAGAACTACTTGACTTGCATACTTTCCCCTAATGACATTTTAGATCACCAAGTCCCAGGTTTGGTAGCCACTGTTTTTTCATCTGAAATGCTTTCGGTTTTCACAGTTTGAGATTCTTCTGATTTCAAATTACAGTTAAATTTTTTTATGTGTTTGCCATCTAACCATCCATATATTAAACATGTTGTTACGTACTCATTCTAGATTAGATTTTTTTTCTATTCCAACTAATACAGTCTGTGCTGCTTTACATTTAACAATTTGCACAGATAAATTGGTGTGAATTGTGCTTTAAAAAAATAAACTGAACTGAGCTGGTGATCTGAAGGGCAATGTGTTATTAGAGTGTTCCATCAGTGGATAAAATCTCACATTTCGTAGGCTTTAAACCACAATGACTTGTCATTATGCAGATCTACTGCCTCCCCAAAATTCAAATTTCTGACAGATATTGATTTTGTATTTTCTCAGGCTGAATATTATTATGAGAACACCATTTTTATATTTGATCCATATATCTAAGAGTCCCATGCAAGCAGACAAAAAGAAAAATGACTTGTAGAAACTCTGTAGTTTCCAACCACTTCTATTTATCATATAAAACATTAAATCATGAAAAATAGGAAAAGGAAAATCTATCCCAATAAAACGAAGCATTTATTTTAATGCAGAAATAATTCTGGAAAACAGTCATTCAACCTCCAAATTCAAAATGAATACAAACACCCAAAATAAGAGCCAAGTCACGCTTTAACCCGGTATCAGAACAGAGCCTCCTTAGTCTGTTAGCTTCTCCATTCTCTATTTTAGTGACTGGCTCATCAATCAATCAGGCTGGGGTTGAGCACACATGTACCACTGGGATTAGCTTGGCTTAAACAGAGAACTTTTAATGATTAGCATTAAATAGACATTCTTGGGAGGGATCTGAGTCAACCTTGGGTATTGGAATCAGACAGGAGGAGGAGGAGGAGGAGGTGGTGGCAAATGTGAAATAGATAAATAAAAAAGATACTGAACATTCCTGTGGTAGACAAGAGACAGGCAAACTGCAGGCAAATGCTGCCCTCTTGCTGTCATGATCCTCCCATCAAGTTGCATCTCTGCCTCAAGTGTAATTAGAAATACTAGATTTCTCTGAGAGCAACAGGCATTCATCTGGCCTGCAAAAACCTGAAGTTTCTCTCCTCTTTTTCTGTTACCAAGAAACTGAACTGCTTCCACCGTTTTGATTTACATTGTGGCAGTTAGGCATGATGATGAACCTGCAAGCTTACATTTCCTTTTAGAGCTTCTAGTAATAAAAGCACCTTGCTACTTTGGGAAGTTATGCTCATATTACTGAAAAAGTAAGTAAGTTACTGTGGAAATGATTAAGTTAGAAAATATACCATACCATACAAAAAACCTAAATGGAAACAAACTGACACCTGCTAATTCAAACGGAAATAATTGACTAGATCCACAAATTAAAGAGTCAGTCCTCAGGAGAGAATACTGCACATAGGAATAAAGCTAATTCTTGGGCAGGTAAAATGACTGGAAGATACATGACCGTCAAACATTTACCACATCTTATATTATAATTCTGACTTTCCAATTCTCTTCCATAAGTTTTACATCAAAAGTTTGTGTTTTCCTCATTTATGTCCCATCATGCCCTTAGCTTTCAGCATGGCCAATATATTTTGTGTTTGTTTTGTTTAGACAGTATTATTTTTAGGTAACCAGATTTAAGTAAAAATCAAGATTTATATTCAAAAGTGACATTTCTAACATCTCCCTCATCCATGTAGTTGCCCCTGACATGCTTTAAGACCCCCACTTACTATCAACACAGCTCTGTAATGGGATTTAAAAATTTTGTTTTTTTAGTTTATTAAATATGACCAATAACATTACATGTGTGTGTTTTATTTAGATAAGATGTAGCTTTTCAGTTAACATACTGCATTACAAAGAGCGATACTATAGGACTGATATGGGAAAACTAGCATTGCTTTTAATTGTGTGCCTGTAACCAAGAGTTTAGCAAAAAGGTTTGGAAAGAAGCTGACAAGTAGACAATGACATCATGGAGTCAGGGACTGCCACAGAAGTGGGGAGCAAATGCAAAGGGAGAGGATGAACAAAGACAATTATTCAAGGGCACCCTAATCATCCCCTGTCTCTAACTGGCTCTCTCTCTCACCACTTCACCACCTAATAGCTAATGTGTGGTGAGCATACTGGCACAAAAATGGCTGTCGTCGCCTCATCCAGATGGATGCTACACATTAGTGGTGGTTGAAGTGGCTCCCCACTCATTGAAGAGCTTTAAGTATTGAGAAATGCACTATATAAATGTAAAGAATTAATATTATTATTACTAAAGGTAAAACATTCAGAAGACATTGTTGGCTAAGTTTGAGATGACTGTGGAAAAAGGGCCAGCTAGATCTGTTATTCTTTTGAATCATCCATTTAACAAATTAAAGCATTGAATTCTAGGATGCAAATAAATATGCTAATACAGATACCTTTTGAGGAAACATGCAAATGTGCAGCAAATGTTAGGCGGAAGTGTTATCTTTAATTGTTTATGTCTAAGCTCATATAACTAACCAGTGTGTATATATGCCTGCTTGAAAATGTGAAATGGGGTTTTTGGAGACTTTTTAATTTAAACTGTATGTCACATTTACCTTAAATTAACTTCAGACTGACAGAAGAGTAAGATGAAAGGTAAATTCTAAACCATCCACTTTTTAATGTAAGTTACTTAAAAGAGCGATCAAGCCATGGTATAAAAGAAAGCGCTATTGGTGTGACGCAAACATATATTCAGCTCTGGAGAGAAAAAGATGTAAATCAGACAATACTCCTGCTTTCAAAATGGAGCAATGACAAAGGTATTAATATGAGTAAATGGTGCTTGTTATAAAAAGGCAAGTTTTGAAGATGTACTGAAAAATGACATGCTACCTAATGTTGAAAGTGCAGCGTCAGCTACAAAATGAAAATGCGAACAGACCAAACCTGGTTCATTATGGCAACTCTTTTTAAAGAATGCATTACTTGGATTAAGAAGAATAGACTCTTTAAATTACTCAGACATCTCTCTCCTGATTATAATAAAGTGAAGATTGATGTATGAACATTGATTTGAATTGTTCAGGTGGCATCTTTTCTTCTGCTTTTGAATTCTAGTATTTAATGCCTGGTTTTCCTGCAGATGAACATAAAGTAATGATTAAAGTTTGAATATGTCCTCCCTGAAACTTGCCTTGTTTATTAATATCATCTGCCCCTATGTACTTGTTCCAGTGATTTATTATTTGTTTGGCTCTTTCAAAGGCAGCGATCTAGCCTTGTTGGATTGTCTTTTTTTATGTTCAGGTGTGAGTCATGGTCATTCTGTTAGAATTGTGTAGCCCTTTCAAGAGCAGCAATGAGAGAACTGAAGGATACAGGCATCTCTCTGCACCCTGGCAAAGGCACTGAGGCTGAGGTCACCAGCCTCTATTGCTCTGTTTAAATTGTGAATCCCTTTCAAAGGTAGTTTACCTGATAAGTCCCAGCAGGAACACAGCTCTTGATGTGGCTCCAGGATTTTGACAAGATATTGTGACATGTAGCCCTTTCAAGGGAAGTGTCCAGGATGTTAGGCTCCTCAAAACACTTTTGCTATCCACCATCTAACCCCAACTTAACAAAGGCTTAAACCACACCAATGTGATGGTGAGGGTCAGCTCCATGCTCCCGTTGCATGATGATCACTCCTGGTTCCCCAAGTCCCCTTCCGAGTGCTGGCCACACGCTACTCCCAGCCCAATCTCACTCCTGCCTTCTTGTCCCTTTCACTAAACTCCATTCTTTCTCTCTGCTCTTCTATATTTCTCATGCCGGCTCACATCTTAAACGTGCACAACAGGAAGCTGATGAAGCAATTGAGACAGACCACACCCTCACGTGCGGGTGTGTCTCACCCCAATTATTCCACCAACTCCCCGCGGCTGAATGAGCACGCACACCCAACAGAGAATGAGCTGGCCAATTAAATAATTAATCCTTAAAAATAAACACCTTTTTTCTTAGCCGTGGACCTACTATGCCACAACTCAACATACCCACTTTTTTTTTTGTATTTACCAATTTACAGTATAGTAATACCTCAATTAATTAAGTAGATGTATTAAAGGAATTTAGTTTTCTTATAAGAAAATTTGTTTATTCCACAGCCAAAACGGCCTCCTTTCTCAGCAACAACTAAACATCACTGGCCCCGCCTCGATACTCCACAGCTCCATTCATGCAGTTTGACACACTCTCATCAGACTCATCCACTTACTGCACATTTTGGGGTCAAACACAACACCTTCTGTCTCATTTTCCCAACTCTTTGAGTCACCTCCTCAATCCTTGTAGGTAAATGCTGTCTATCGGCATCCCACTTTCATGTTCTGTCGTGGATGGGTGCAAAGCCCAGTGATTCTGCTATGTGGCTTCTTTCCTCTTTATATTTTGCATTTTATTATCTTCTGGACAATTTATACTTATTGCTTTATAAAATGTTAAAATAACTTCAGCAAACATAATATACAGTAGCTAAGCACTCACATAATAACTGTGTTCTACTGTACTCACAAGATCAATGACAGAAGATGCCTATTCCGTGTAGCACTCCATGGCACCCTAGCGGACTGGCACTCTAAATTGTGCACGTGGCACAGTGTATTTTATGCCAACGTCATTATAAATTAACTTCTTTTTCAGAGAATCTATTAACTAAGCTATTAAATGAACTACACAAATTATTTACCACCCGGGTAACTAATATAATTATGTTAGTTCACCTACCACATGCAACTACAACTGTGTTTTTATTGTGTTGTATTTTTTTAAGTCAAGTCATTGTATTGATCTTGTCTGTGTGCACTGAGCATAGTCCCAGGTAATCTCTCCTTCTTTTGCATGAGGCACAGAGGTCCATAAAAAATAGTTTCTTTGAACTGTATATTTACTGTATATGGATGGGGTAAGAGTAAACTTAACTTGACTTGTGCTACTGTTATACATGACTGGACTGTTGTCTTCTCTTTATATACACACACAACATATGGAATTTGAGAGGAGTCAGATGAGGTGGCTCGGGCATCTGATCAGGATGCCTCCTGGACGCCTCCCTGGTGAGGTGTTCCGGGCACGTCCAACCGGGAGGAGGCCCCGGGAAAGACCCAGGACACGCTGGAGGGACTATGTCTCCCGGCTGACCTGGGAATTCCTTGGGATTCTCCCGGAAGAGCTGGAAGAAGTGGCCGGGGAGAGGGAAGTCTGGGCCTCTCTGCTTAAGCTGCTGCCCCCGTGACCCGGCCTCGGATAAGCGGAAGAGGATGGATGGATGGATGGATATGGAATTGGGAAATAAACATAGCACGGTGGTTAACACTTCTGACTCACAACTGGGTTCTAGTTTCTGCCAGGATGCCGTCTACATTGAATAGACACATTTTTGCAATGGTTGTCTGGGATTTCTTTGGGTATACTCGAGTATTCCAAAAATGTGTAGTTGAAATTGAGTGCCTACTATACCTTTTATTTCCCTCTTTTCTTTTTTTATTCTATTTGAAGAAAATTGCATACAGTCAAGTTGAACTTGTGCAGCAAATTACTATAAATTGGCCAAATATCAGGCAGGGTTGCCTATTATTTACCTAGTGGCACAAGAAATATCTATTCATCCATCCATTATCCAACCTACTATATCCTGACTACAGGGTCACAGGGGTCTGCTGGAGCCAATCCCAGCCAACACAGGGGGCAAGGCAGGAAACAAACCCCGGGCAGGGCAAGAGCCCACTGCAGGGCACACACCCACACACCAAGCACACACTAGGGACAACTTAGGATCGCCAATACACCTAACCTGCACTTCTTTGGACTGTGGGAGGACACAAGAAATATTCCAACTCAAATGACTCTTTCATAGCTATAATAAGATCCTTGTATAGTTGACTTAGGAAATTGTAAAGGACCAGATTTTTTGTTTCAGGAAGACCTGACTTAAATGTTGGGTGAATTTAAATGTCTCAGTAAGCAAATGTTTTTGCAAGCGGTAGAAACCCTAAAGGTACTTGCTTAGGAGTTGGCTGGAAAATAGTCGTGTTAAATTTCTCAAAGTTTAGACAATTCACTGTGCATGCTGCCTTTTTTATAGTGCAGTCTTGTCACAAAATGGTAGTTCCCATCAAAAAACATGGGGAAAATAATAAAGCCGAACAAAAGAAGTAAAAATTAATAATACATCACAACAAAATGAAAACATCAGAAATGAAATATTAATATATTTCTGACCATGATGCTACTGAATTAATGATGAAAAGCAATAACAAATGGGAACAATAAATAAATACCCATAGAGATGAACGTAAAAAAAAAAAAAATGTTAATGACGTCATCCTCACATATCTTATTAGAATTTTTAAAAGCTAAGCAGAGCTTGAGCATGACACCATGTTTATTTACATGATTCACATCTTCAACAAGCAGCTGTCACTTACAAAGTATCAGCCAGGCTTTCTGTCAATCAGTTTATCACAGGAACGTCATCTCATGTTCAGTGATAAAGTAAGATACATCTGTCTTTTAACTCTTTTTTATATTTAAATGCACAACTTAGGATGATTTATTGGATTAAGTTGGCAGAAAATAAGAACCCCTGCAGAGTTTGTCTCACTGAAGAGCTCTAAACAAGAATTGAAATGAAAAAGATCCAGGTTTGTCTAATGAGATTCTAATCTCCCACAAGAGGAATATGGTGGCAACAAGCTAAGCAGAAACGACCTCCCTGAACAAACTAATAGTATAACTAATAGTCAAACTAATAGCTTCTAAAGGAGAATATAGAAACACTCCTACGTTAGTTATAATATGTACATTTTTCTGGGTTTGTTCCAAGTTTCCTCCAAATGGGCCATGCCTATTATAGCACCCATAGTAGGCTACCAAGAAGCATCATCATCAGATAAGCAACCACCACAAATTTTCTCTATAGGATCATGTATATATTTTCATATCTAATGGCTACCTTCTTATTGTTCTACCGTTACAAATAATTAAAAAGCAGAAAACCTGACGATCATAAATATAAAAATATGTATATTCTGAAGCAGGTATGGCAACACACAAATCATAAAACTTTATTTTTTCTCTTCTTCAAAAATGTGCCTGGAATAAAGAAATAAAATAATGGAAGATTTACATGGTTGAAGCTGTAATGCCAAAAATCCATTAGGTAAAGTAGCTGATTAAAAAGAAACCCTTGCCAATCCAACAAGGACAAATACTGAGATCAGGCATTCAATCAGAAGCTGTCCTATACTCTAGAAAGTAGACATTCTGACTCTTCCTCATACACAGGATTTATTTATGTGTAAATAAGAGAGGCTGCTCGTATAAAGCATATGTTGATGGGCTTATACTGTTAAAATGTTCTTGGTAGTTTTCCATAATTATGAAAACATTTCATTTAAGCATTCTTTTATCTGCACTGGCAATCGGAAGGTTGTTGGTTCGAATCCCGTAAATGCCAATAGGGACTCGGCTCTGTTGGGCCCTTGAGCAAGGCCTTTAACCTGCAATTGCTGAAAGCTTTGAGTAGTGGGAAAAGCGCTATATAAATGCAAAGAATTATTATTATAATCCATTAATTGTCTAACCTGATTGTCCATTTAAAGTTCATAGGCAACAGCATCTAACTGGGTGCAAAGCACCACCAATCCACCAGAAGGCAGACTCATGTACACATCTAGGACCATTTTAGAGACGCCAATTAACCTAACAGCCATGTCTTAAAGATAAAGTAATAAAGCCAGACTGCGTGCTGTGAAAATAATCCTCCATCATTAACCCTTCCACAACGATGCTGCATTCGTAATGCCTAGTAAGATGCATCCATATGCCGATTCTCTCTACATCATGAGACCAAGTGATATTTTTATATCTAACAAGTGTGAATGCTTGTGTGTCTAGGTAAAATGAAAAAACACCTATTTGGTTCATGTTAATAGTAGAGTAGAGGACCTTGGAGGGGTTGCTATCAGCCATAACCTATATATGACATTAAATGCAAGTTTTGTATTACAATATACCCCTATTGACACTATTGCTATAAGTAATGGTAGGCCATTTATGGATCTTGTGAGGGACGGCCGTTCTTCTTATTCAGCCAGTACACCTTCAAGATAGAAGGACCGGGGTAGGGAGCGTGCAAAAGGCATTATCTCCTCCGGAATGCTAGATGGCAGCCTCCATGGGTTGCAGCAGTGCCTCAGATTCCAACAGGGCATTATAAGACATGGAGTTGTTTGACTCAGGCCTGTTGAGTTCCATGGGTACCGCCAGGGGGTGCTGCAGGGACTGGGGGGCCCTACTTCATTAGGTTTCTGCCTCACCTGGAAGTGCATTCGGACCACAAGTACAGAAACACTGGTACTACAAGAAGATAGCTAAAAGAAGCTGCCTGCTTCACATTAAGGAGCCAGAGTCAGAAGGAAGGAGGACAAAGCTTTCGAGAAGTGGTGGAGGAGGCAGTGATGAACAGAAGGACAAAGAAAGACAAAGTATTGCTGTGCTTTATAGCTGTACTTGTGCTTGGTGCTGTGGCAAACACTTATAGAGAAGGGTTTCATATGAACAAACTCACTTGTGCTTTTATACTTGTGTCTGAAGCTGCTTTTATTGGGTGTTTAGGGAGCTGGGGCAACCCCTGGTGGCCACAATCTGTACAAAATGCAGCAGTGTTCATTGGTTACTTTTATCAACAGTTTGCTTCTGACAAAATAATCTCCAATGGCTATAAGATTTTTGGATGAAGGATCATGTTCTATATATCTGTGAAACTATTATGCACAAAAGCCCCCAGAATTGTTGTAACATGAAACTATCAAGACGCACTAAATGAAACATACTATGGTTTATGCATGACATTTCTTACTACAGTGAGGCAAAATTCCCCCTTAAAAGTTTTTGTAGACCCGGAGACTTTCAAAATAAATTAACTGCCTGGCAGCAAGTGCAAATTTAAACTGTTTCAAATGAGACTCAATGTTTTCAGTTTTTACAGGATTCCCCTAAATTATGAACAATCACTTTACAAAAATTCAGAGTCATAATAAAAGACATTTAATACCCCTTTTCATCTTAAGAACCACAATATAGCTGACATTTTTTCTGGTTATGATTTTCATGGGCTTGTGGTAATACCCAATCATCTTCACAGTTAATCAAAATACCCCACTGCAGCCTGCAGACGGGAATGGTGCTGGATGTTGGTGATGCTTGACAGCCTCACTTACTCTTACAGCTGATGGTGTGTTCACGTGCTTAGCTTTAGTCAACTTGTCATATGCATGCTCCATTAGCTTCTCCTATTATCTTCAACATCATCACTCCAAAAACTATTGTGAAAAAAGCCGGAAGAGCCCAAGAAACCATTGAATTTAAAACATGAAGTGATAAAATGTGGGTATACATCCTTTATTAAAAGGAATTTCATGAAAGGAAATGTCTACTAATGTTTTGATGACTATTTAAATTTTCTATTGAAATGTACATTAAAAAAATTCTCATGTTAAAAAAAATTCACCTTATGAAGGGGTTTTCTGTAAAAGATGAGCTGCACAAGGCTGTGAAAACACCTGTATTTAGAAACTGTAGCAAATGCTATTGATAGATAGATAGATAGATAGATAGATAGATAGATAGATAGATAGATAGATAGATAGATAGATAGATAGATAGATAGATAGATAGATACTTTATTAATCCCAAGGGGAAATTCACATAATCCAGCAGCAGTATACTGATACAAAAAAAAAAATTAAATTAATGAGTAATAAAAATGCATGTAAAAACCAGACATTAACTTTGAAATATCCATTTGATAGATCTATCAACAATTGCACCTCATTCCTAGAAATGTTAAGCAGAAAGACGCTAGTCCTGAGAAAAATGAATATGCATATACTGTATATATAAAATCTGGAATAGCCTGCCGATAGGAATTTGCCAGGCTAATACAGTGGAGCACTTTAAAACACTGCTGAAAACACATTACTTTAACATGGCCTTTTTATAACTTAACTTTATCTTAATCCTGATACTCTATATGTTCATTTCATCATAATAACTACTCATGGTGGCTCTAAAATCCGTACTGACCCCTACTCTCTCTTCTGTTTCTTTTTCCGGTTTCTCTGTGGTGGCGGCCTGCGCCACCACCAACCTACTCAAAGCACCATGATGCCCCAGCATTGATGGACTAAAAGCCAGAAGTCCACGTGATCATCATTATCATCATCATCAAATCCTTCCGTGAAAACCATAAATACAAAGAGGACTGTTTCATTTATGTTAGGTAGATTGCCCAGAGGGGACTGGGTGGTCTCATGGCCTGGAATCCCTGCAGATTTTATTTTTTTCTCCGGCCGTCTGGAGTTTTTTTTGTTTTTTCTGTCCCCCCTGGCCATTGGACCTTACTCTTATTCTATGTTAATTAATGTTGACTTATTTTATTTTCCTACTGTGTCTCTTATTTTTCTATTCTTCATTATGTAAAGCACTTTGAGCTACATTTTTCTGTATGAATATGTGCTATATATTAAATGTTGTTGTTGTTGTATATATATATATATATATATATATATATATATATATATATATATATATATATACAGTATCTATAGTATAATAAACAAATATCTCATATAGTAAAGGCCCCATGGTATCACAGTTTCTTGGATGGAAATCTCACAGTCAGTTTTTGCCATGTATAACTTTTATGTTCTTGCCAGGTCTGCACTGGTTTTCTTTCACATTCCCAAAAGATGTACATGTTAGGTTATTTGGTAAATCTAAATTGATCATGTATGAGTGTCTGGGTTGTGTGTGTTTCATTGTGTGTGGTAAAGACAGAGTGGGCACTTTGATGGATGCCCTCCCAGGCTTTTATCTACCTTGTGGTACTAGGACAGGCTCCATCCCCTATCCCTAAATTAGATTAAGCATATAGAATGACATACTATGGCACTTCAGATTTGTTCATCACTTTACTGTAAAAGACACTAAAAATCTATATGTTGATTTCAGGTACCGTACAACTTGTGTATAAGTACCTTAAGAAAATCTAGTAGTCCTGATCTTGACCCTCCAAACCTATTTAGAAGACAAACGCAGATTAAACACAGAATGTACTGCGCACAGCCAGACTGAGCAAAGAAGACTCACAGACAGAAACAAGAAACCGCCAGTGCTCCTGTTCTTATTGTAGAATTTGAACCTGTGTTAAAATGGGTACTGCTTATGAGACTGGGCTAACAGTTTCAGCCAATTAAAATATCTTGATGAAATGAATGGAAGATTGACGACCATGGGGTATACTCCTATAGACTGACCTTGAGATACAAGGCAGTGTTGCTAACAAAAACTACTGAATGCAATCCTAACTTGCAGCCTTCTACATTTGCCTTGATCTCTGCAATGAGAAACTTTTCATCCTCTGGGAATCAGACGTAAATCAATGTTTTGAAGCTAAGGAAGCTCCCACTTGGACTAAAATACTTAATGTTATCTGAATGAAAGTAAAAATATAGAAAACACAAAACCAATACTTATATCTAAAGTTTTACTAAAAATATCAGTTACTATCATTTTCAACTAAAACTTTTTTTTAACTTGAAGTATTTCCAAGCCTTAGTAAAAAAAAAAAAAGTTATAGACAAAAAGTTTAGGATACTCTGCATACACTTTTAAAGTAATTGCTATCAGGGTATGAGCACCTGCAATATCACACTTATAAAAATATTCTCTTGCATGCCTGCAGTGTTTGAATTACTTAAGGTTATAAAACAAGAAGAAAAAATGTTTTGAGGACAGTGTGTTCTTTCTCTTTCAAAATCACATGCCAGGACAACTGTGGCTATGAAAGCGTAACAGGGTCGGGAAGGTAGATGATGCTTCCTGCCAAACGAAGCAAGGAAATTAGTGTGCCAACTTGCTGAGAGTCTCCTTGTCGGATTCATGAAGAGATGTCATTTGCCTTAATTTGATTGTTTTGCTTTGTCATTATTGCATCTTTTATTTAGCTCTGCTTGTTACCATTCAACGGGAAGCTATCAGAAAAGTCTTAAAGTCTTAAATTAGCATATCAGTGAATGTGTTGGACTTTTAAAAAAGGATTTACAGACTGAAGTTTGGAATAAAAAAGTGTGCATGGTTCTTTTCATTTGAAATTATTTACTTAGATTGAAATATTTTCTCATTTTTCTTTTTTTAAATTTTCCAGTCAGTAAATTGAGCTCACGAGCATAAGCAGGAATTGAAATGTAGGCTCATAAATCGAAAGTTATGTCTAAGAATAAAGTTTCCTCTGCACTACCACAATCAGACACAGCCTCCACAAT
The DNA here is from genome assembly GCF_016835505.1 of Polypterus senegalus. Lineage (NCBI taxonomy): Eukaryota > Metazoa > Chordata > Cladistia > Polypteriformes > Polypteridae > Polypterus > Polypterus senegalus. Next base: position 147,259,318 of record NC_053160.1, on the reverse strand, counting down.
GCTGCCATTGCACCAGTTCACTGGTTACCCTCATGATACTACATCTGGCTGCCACTATGAACAAGACCCTGGAGAATGTAAACTCCTACAGTGGAAGAAGTTGTTCCACCCTGACCTCAAGGTAACAAACCACTCCACTTTGAAAATGGTCACCTTAAATTTAGATGTGTTAATTGCAATCTCGATCATATTAAACTAGGCTGTGAACTGCCCCAGGGCACTTTAAAGATCACATTCTGATGAAGTCAAAAGTGGAAACTCTCCAAACATTTGGCTGTGTCTTGGTATCCTGGCCATCACTTGACAGAATCCAATGCCAAAAGGAACAGAGCTGCCTTAACACCAAGAATGTGAACACAACTTTCATTCTGCACATTCAGATGGTATGCAGTAACAGCCACAGGGCACCTCTTGTAGAACCATCCATGACATACCATGGGTAGATGGTCATACAGTATCATATACACCAATCACCCACAACATTAAAACCACTGACAAGTGAAGTGAATAACATTGATCATTTTCTTACAATGACACCTGTCAAGATATAAGGTATAAGAGGAATATATTAGACAGCAGGTGAAGAGTCAGCTATTGAAGGTTATGGAAGCAGGAAGAAGGAAAAATTGACAACCGTGAGGTTTTAAGTGACTTTAACAAGGCTCAAATTTTAATGGCTAGTCGACTCCTAAACAGCGGGTATTGTGGGGTGTTCTTGGTATGCAATGGTTCGTACATACCAAAACTGGTCCAAGAAAGGACAACTGTTAAACCAGCAACAAGGTCATGGGCACCCAAGGTTCACAGCTTGTGGGGCGTGAAGGCTAACTCATCTGGTCTGATCATACAGAAGAACTATTGTAGTACAAACTGCTGAAAAACTAAACACACAGTGCATTACAGCTTGAGCATTTGGGGCTGTATAGCTGCTGGCCAGTCAGAGTGCCCATCCTGACCCCTGTCCAGTGCTAAAAATGTCTACAACAGCTACATGAGCATCAGAACTGGACTATGGAGCAAAGGAAGAAGAAGGCCTAATATGATGAATCATGATCATATGGATGTCAAGGAGTGTGTTTATCATTAACTAGGGAAGAAATGGCAGCAGGATGCGCTATGGGAAGAAGGCAAGCCAGCAGAACTTGGACCCTGACATTCATACAGATGTTTCACATGCACCACTTACCTAAAGATTGTTGCAGACCACATATACCCCTTCATGGCAACATTGGCCTCTTTTAGCAGGATAATGTGCCCTGTCACAATTCAAAAACTGTTCAGGAATGGTTTGGTTTGAGGATTACAACAAAGAGTACAAGGTGTTCACTTGGCTTCCAAATTCCCCAGATCTTAATCTGATCAAGCACTTGTGGGGAGTTCTGGAAAAAACTGCCCGATCCATGGGGGCCCCACAACTTACAGGACTTAAAGGATCAGCTGGTATAGTCTTGATGCCAGATACCAAAAGACATAACTATTGGGGGTGTTGTAGATAATGTAGAATCAGCTACATTTTTTCTGAGTGACTTGGGCAACATACAGGCATGGGCAGATTTATGGCAGATGCAATTTAATACACGCAAACATAAGAAAAAGAAAAATTACATTTGAAACACAACAGGAGGTCTGAAACTTGAAGGTACCGCTTAAGAGAAGGGCTTAGAAGTCATGGTGGACTTATCAACATGCAGACAATGTACAGAAGTAATCAAGAGGGCTAACAGAATGTTATGTTATATACTATAGCACATTTGTATACAATACAAGTTAAGGGAGGTTATCCTTAAGTTATATAACATAACATCTCGCCTGGAGTAGTGTGTACGGGTTTGGTCTACATATTTCAAAAAGACAGAACAGCACTAGAAAAAGCCAAAAGAAGAATGAACAGGCTTATTTCAGGAGTAAGAGGTATGAACTATGAGAAGAGATTGTAGGAACAGAAAAATTCAGCTTAAAAAAAGGAGATTATGATGTGACATGATCAAAGGGTTTAAAATTATGAATGGAACTGGTAGAATGGAACCCATTCTTTAAAATAAAAATTTCAACAAGGAAATGGGGACATGGCTAGAAATCTTAAGGGCAGATTTCACACAAAAGTTATTTTATTCATGCAAAGAACTATGGATGCTGGAAAAAATTACCAAATAATATGATGGAGATTTTTTTATATACCAAGTTTTCATGCAAATGATGTAAATCAAAGTTCTTTACAAGATGAAGAAAGAAAAATATAAAACAAAAATTAGGTAATACTAAGTAACAAAAAATAAAGTAAGGTCTGATGGTCAGGAGGACAGAAAAAACAAAACAAAAAAACAACTGTTGATTTAATGTTATTTTAGAACATCTAAGTAAACAGGATGAAGGAGCTTGTTGAGCACAATGGTCTGTTCTCATCACAAAAGTTCTAATGTTCTGCTCACATTTATTTTTGACAAAAATGGTAAATTTAAAACACAGAGAAGTCACATTAGCTAGCAAAACCTAAACAGATGCTTCTTGGACTAAAATGTAACATTGTACATGTGTTAGACCCTCAGTTTTTTTGAAGGTTTGTCCAAGTGCAGCATCTACAGAGTAGCACAACAAACCTGATGAGAGGCAGAAAGACTTTGCAGTTGCAGAGGTGTCAGTCAAAGTCAAGCGGACAGTGCAGTGTCTGCAAAGTCTGTGCTTTTAGACAAATTGATAAAAAAATATCATGTGTACATGAACTGAAGGGGGTGCAAGGATGATTGGGGTACAGCCGATTGTTGTGGGTAACAATCAGTTTATGTTGAGACCATGATGGAAATGTTCCTGTGTGCATAAGAAAACTGTTGTCCTCTTTGTTGTTACCTGGAGAGTTTAAATTGGTCCATTATGAACGTGTGCATATGTCCCAAATTGGACTGGCCTAATGGGGCACAGGCTTTGTTTCTCTGTCATCTTGTAACATCTCATGTTCAAGAACAGATGGAAAGATGGCTAAAGGAATTTTTGGTCAGCAAAGCAAAAGCACACTCTTGCTTCTAAACATTTATCCATTCATTGTCAAAACTGTTTAATCTAATTTAGTATCACAGAAAGCCATAGTCAAACATGCCAGTTCTGCAAAATGTAACTCACATTTTTAAATGTTTACTAGTGTTGTGACACATTTTAATTTATCTTGACATTCAAATTGCCTCCCTCAAAGCTAGTACATGACACTTTCTAAATATCAAGAAAAAAATGCAAACTACTCAGAAAACACAAACCGTCTCTGTGCTGCCCCACCTTGACACTGCCAAGTACATGGAAATCACAGACCTGGCATAGTATACAGTAGCAACTTTCAAATATTCTCTTGTCCACTTCAATTAGTATCAATCTGTCTTTTAATGAAGCCTGACAGCTGGATAAGAACCGAGCTTAAGTGTCATATCTCACATCAATCAGTTATCATTTTGCATGTCACAGTACAGGTCATCTCCTTCTCATACTGTATTTTAAAGACACAGAAAGTTACTTTCATGTATCAAACCTGAAAATAAAGTAATACTGTTATCAATGAAAAGGCTTGTAAATAGTAAAGGAAAAACTCAACTCAAAAAGGTATTGTTGTGCATGTGAAACCAGAGATTGTAAAGGAAGGTTAAGAACTAAAGAAGAGATATAAGATCTAAAATGTAGCAATTAATGCATTTGAGAGATAAATATTAACACTTTACAGCAGTAGTACTGTGGTTAGTTACTGAGTCTAGGGCTCAAATCCTTGTTCAGATACAGTCTGTTTAGGATTATACATTCCTCCTTTACTGTATGTATGTGCATTTCTCTGGGTGCCTTGTTGTTGGATAATAAAAAAAAAAATTAATGTTTCGGAATCTTAAAGAGCAAGTCAATTAAAATTAAAGCAAAAGAAGTTTCTTCCTTTAGCAGTACTAATTAAAAGAATCGAAAATGAATTCCTACAGCCACTGAGGTTCTCCAAGATCCAATCTGACACCCCTGCTCTGTACTATACCAGAATGAGTCAGTGGGAAAGTGAGTGCACTTTGTGATGCACTGGGGTCCTGCCTTACACTTAATGCTGCTAGGATAGGTCTCAGCCTTCCAAGATCCTGGAATTAATCACTTTCAAACCAGTGAAGAATTGAATAAAACTAGCATTGTTTTGAGACAATGATAATGAAAAAGTATAGCACTGACACAAATCCAGCACAGAAGTTGCTTCTTTGAAACTGGAAATAATATTTAGAAATTACTTTGAAAAGTTCAAAAATGCAACAAATCGTAAAAAAAGCTTCTGCCCGCACAGGAAATTACATTCCTATTTTTACCATCAAAGTCTTCTGCTGTACAATCCCAGGACAAGTTTATCAGATGAAAAGGTTTTATAAGTATACAGTTTTGAACATGAGTGTGGAGTGCAGCATCAGTAAGCCTGAGTGGAAGCGTTAATACAAATTTTAGTTAGCCAGAGCGTTCCATTTCCACTTTCTTGCCAAAGGAATCAAACGGTTAGAAGATATATTTTTAAACTCAAACTGTAAGCAGAAATAGTCGTTTTCAATATAAATATTGCAAAGTTATGAAACTAATGAGTAAACATTGCATTGTGCAACCAGAAGACAAGGAGAGTGGTTTATTAAATAGTATGCTGTAAACTGAACTAATTATTAATTGATAGTTTGCATGAGTGTTAAGAAATATGCATTCAGGAATTTTCAATAAATAGTTCAGATGCAAGTATGCTGAAAATGATTATAGATAGATAGATAAATAAAGATACATACAGTTGTGCTCATAAGTTTACATACCCTGCCACAATTTGTGAAATATTTGTTAGGAAAATATAAGTAATCACGCAGAAAGCTTTCCTTTTAATTAGGGAGTGTGCTCAAGTGTGGCAATTTATTATCACATAACTCTGCGTGTCCTTTTTAAATCATAATGATAACTGACTGCAGTGGGCTGGTGCCCTGCCTGGGGTTTGTTTCCTGCCTTGCGCCCTGTGTTTGGCTGGGATTGGCTCCAGCAGACCCCCATGACCATGTAGTTAGGATATAGCGGGTTGGATAATGGATGGATGGATGATAACTGAAATCACCTAAATGGGCCTGATCAAATGTTTCCATACCCTTGAATGTTGGGGCTGATAATATACACATAAGCTGACACACACAGGTTCAAATTATGGGTAATTAAGAGTGAGTTTACACACCTGTAACTTCTTGGATTATAATCAGTGTCTGGGTATAAATAGTCAATTTTAATTCATGCAGAGCTGCACTGACTTTGCAGGATACCAAGCCATGGGGAATGCAAAAGAATTGTCTAAGGATCGGCGAGAAAAGGCTGTTGATTTGTTTACATCAATAAAAGGATATAAAAAAGCTATCCAAAGATTTGAAAATGCCTGTCAGTAGTGTACAGACTCTGATAAAAAAAAGTAGAAAGTTAGGGGCTCTGTTGTTACTAGGCTGCGATCAGGTAAACCAACGGAGATTTCAGCTACAACTGCCAGAATCATTTGTTAAATTGCCAAGAAAAACCGACAAACCACTTCAGTTGAGATACAGGCTTCTCTGCAAAGAAGCGGTGTTGCTGTTTCAAGACGCACAAATAAGGAGGCACATGAACAAAAATGGGCTGCTTGGTTGAGTTGCAAGGAAAAAAAGCCTTTACTGTGGCAATGGCACAAAACAACCCACTTATAATATACCAAAGAGCATCTAGACAAGCCTCAAAACTTTTAGAACAAAGTCCTTTGGAGCGATGAAACCAAAATTGAACATTATGGTCAGTACCATAAATGCTATGTTTGAAAAGGATGCAACAAGGCCCATGACGAACTTACATCATCCCTACTGTGAAACATGGAGGTAAATCTCTGATGTTCTGGGGGTGTGTGAGCTACAGCAGCACAAGTAACTTAGTAAAAATTGATGGCAAGATGAATGCAGCATGTTCCTGGAAAATAGTGGAAGATAGCTTGCATTCATCAGTCCGAAGGCTGTACATGGGATGCACTTGGATCTTCCAACATGATAATGATCTGAAACACAACACAAGTTGACCCTACAGTGGCTACAGAAGAAAAAAGTGAAGGTGCTATCACAGTCACATGACCTCAATTTCACTGAGTCACTTTGGGGAGATCTCAAATGGGCCGCTCATGCAAGGCAACCCAAGAATTTACAGGACTTGGAGGCTTTTTGCCAAGAAGAATGGGCAGCTCTACCACCTGAGAAAATCAAGGGCCTCATCCATGGCTATCATAAAAGACTACATACCATCATTGATGCTAAAAGGGGCAATAAATAGTAGTAAGAACTAAGGGTATGCAAACATTTAAACATTAACATTTTGTTTAATGGTTGTGCTGTTCTGTGATGACTTATAATTTAATTCGGATTCCATTAAAAGTAAATGAAATGTCTTTTGCCTAATCAGCCATCTTTTCATTAAAGTATGGTATCCATCTTACAAATTTTGCCAGGGTATGTAAACTTATGAGCACAACTTTACATACAATATAGTCTGAACAAACACCAGAATCACTAAAATGAAAGAAAATTTCAGATTTTACAGTCACAGTCACAGTGAGGCATTATGCAGCCACATCACTATATGATCTCTTTAATTTTGCATTGCTATTTTATAATATATGCCAGATTGGCCATTGTTTGTATTATGTGCTTGTGCTGTATTTTACTATTTTTCTTATTGTTAATCCTCCATTTATATTTTATTAATAATAGGAGGTTGGGAATAGTACCTAAGAATTCTATTCATATGACAAATCAATTGTTAAGACATTACTCACTTAATTTATTATTCTGACGGTGACTAGATTGTTGTTTGCCATGAGCATCACTATTTTGCTTTAGTTTCTGATGGCCATTATCTTCTTGTGTACAATAAAAACATATGTTGTCAGCCAGTGTCTACATGTGATGTTAGCGAATGGCCACTATTTAAGATGGTGGCTGTGATTAGAGGGGTCTGTGACATTGAAAGCTTTAAAATAAAAACAGTGCAGCTTGGGCTCCTCAGATGTGCATGTTCTTGTGACCTCAAATGGTTAATGGGTGATTAGGGCTGGCTGCTCTTGCATGTGAGTGTGTTATTACATCCAGTTGCCTCATTAATTCTCTGCTGATCATAATTGAAGCACTGCGCCCAAGGAGGGATAACAAGGGGAACTAAGCAAAAAGTGAGAGGCTGAACAGAAACGAAAGTAAGGAGAGATTAAAAGAAAGTACGGGCAGAATCATGAAGGAGCAGGTGCTAATATGGAAAGGAAGGGGATGTTCCTTAGAGGAGGATGCAGTCGGCACCTGAGGGACAGAAGTCGATGCTGCTGTGCATACAGGAAGGCAGGCGCTACCTACCACAGAGAGTGGGCTCCCATGTAAGGCCGGGGAGTGGCAGGAAGAGACGGTGGAGCAAGGCTTGGCAGAGCACCCAACAGATATCAAATGACTGGCAACCAGAGCCAGGATTAATAGTTGACTGTACCTGTTGGTGAACAGCTCTTCTTGCTGCCAGTATCACATCTGGGAAATCTAAAGAGATGTCAGTTTTAAAAAGGAAGTACTGTGGCTCACGATTGTTTTTAAAAGGACAGATTCTGCCTGGTATATTAAACAGGAAAACAAAAGATTATTATTGTTCATTTGTGCACATTTATCAGTGCTGGTATTCTGTACACAGAAACAAGAGGCCCAAAGAACAGGAGACAGGACTGGTTAGAGCATATTGGGGAAAATTTTGATTCAAAACAGTTGTAATAAGGGCAGAGTAAATTCTTTCTGAAACGTTTTGATTCAGTGTCATTTTTTGCTAATCACACCTCTCTAGAAATATCAGAGCTGTAGCATCTACTGCAGGACGAAAATAAATAGGAATTGAGCTACAATGTGAATGTAGCCTTTTTTGGTTTCAAAAATCAAACTAAAGGTTGTACTGTATGTGCTGGCTTTACAGTGGTGTTGCAGCACTCTTGAAAAGGAATAACAATCTGAAACAACAAAAATAACAATAATGATTTATACATTATATAGACTTACAGCAGGATACATCAAGTTGAATTGTAACTATTAATCACAAAAATAACTTTGGTCAAATTATATATATATATATATATATATATATATATATATATATATACAGTATATATATATATATATATATATATATATATATAATTGCATCTGTTCTGGGGAAGCAACCATGGGCAGCACAATACCTCCCCCGGGGCGCTTAGTGGCAGCCTCCCCTGGCGGACGGTGATCCCCCAGCCTGTCGCATGACTCCACGGGAGATGGAGTCCTCCACAGCCTGGTTGGGGGCAAGGATGGCCGCTGGGGGGAGCTGCATGGAGTCAGCAGCACGGCTGGACGAATCTTCAGCCCCACCCGGAAGTGTAATTAGGACCAGGGGGTCAAGCACCTTGAACGCTTCCGGGTGGGCTTTAAAAAGGGCCAGCCACCACCACTCAGAGGCCAGAGTCGGGAGGAGGAGGAGGACTAAGCTTCAGAAGGAGTGGTGGTAGAGGAGAGAAAAAGAGTGTGTTGAATTGCAGTTGTGCTTTGTGCCTGTGGGTCATGGGGAAGACGTGCGCCCACAGGTGAAGAAAAATAAAAATTTGTTTATTTTTATACGTGCCTCCGTGTCCATCTGTTTCGAGTCAGGCACCTATATAGCGCCTTTGTTACTATATATATATATATAAAGTAACTCTATAAACACCAGAAGCCCTTTACTTCTTTTTGTTGCTGCAATCTATCCCTGTCTTTTACACTATTTTCTTCCACACCAACTGCCTTCATGTCCTCCCTCACCACATTCATAAACCTCCTCCTTGCCATTTCTCTTTTCCTATTGCCCGGCACTTCCATCCTCAACATTCTTTTCCTCATGTACATCTCATCTCTCCTCCACACATGTCCAAACCATCTCAATCTAGCCTTTCTCACTTTGTCACCAAACTGTCATACCTCTGTTGTTCCTCTAATATAGTCATTCCTAATCCGGCCTACCCTCGTTACTCCAAGCAAAACTCATATTATCTTCAACCATGCCACTTCCACCTCTGCCTCCTGTTTTTTCGTAAGTGCCCTGTCTCCAAACCATACAACATAGATGGTCTCATTATCATTTTATAGGCCTTCTCTTTTTACTCTTGCAGGTATTCTTCTATCACAAATCACTTCTGCTGCTCTTCTCCTCCAAGTATACCTTGACTCTACTATCTTCTTTACCTCTCTTTCGCATTCTCCACTGCTTTGGACTGTTGAATTGTCACCACCACTTCTCTTTGCTGTGGTACCCTTCCACCACCATCCTTCTCATCACACAGAGGTACTTACTCTTAGTGACTTGCATTCCCTTTCTACCCAGTGTATTCCTCCACCACTCTAGGTTCACCTCATCCTGCTGTCTACTTTAACTATCACAAACATTATAGTCCACAGAGACTTCTGTCTGACCTCATGTGCCAACCAATCCATAACCATTGCAAACAGGAAAGGGCTCAGAGCCAATCCTTAATGTAAACCTACACTCACCTTGAACCAGACTGTCATTCCTGCTGCACACCTCACCATAGTCACACTGTTTTTATACATATCCTGCATTATCCTCACATACTTTTCTGCTTCTCCAGACTTCCTCATACAGTACCATAACTCCTCTTGGAACCCTGCCATATGTTTTCTCTAAGTCCTCAAACACGCAATACAATTCCTTCTGATTCAATCCTTCTCATTTTCTAACCCGCTGAATCCAAATACAGGGTCACGGGGGTCTGCTGGAGCTAATCCCAGCCAACACAGGGCACAAAGCAGGAACCAATCCTGGGCAGGGTGCCAACCCACCGCAGGACACACACAAGCACACACTAGGGCCAATTTAGAATCGCCAATCCACCTAACCTGCATGTCTTTGGATTGTGGGAGGAAACCCACACAGACACGGGGAGAACATGCAAACTCCACGCAGGGAGGACCGGGAAGCGAACCCGGGTCTCCTAACTGCGAGGCAGCAGCGCTACCACTGCACCACCATGCCGCCCTTAATGCAAACACTGGAAACCCAAATCTATACTAATGAGATTCTGAGAAATCATTGTCTAACATGTTTTTTTTTCCATTGATCTCCAGAAAAGAACCTAATTTTTGAAAAGTGCAAATTAAATTAAACTTGAGCTGTGTATGGCCAATTTGTAGCAATTTAAGGGAAAATTGCAGTGGCACTAAGATAATAATAATGAACCATTTTGAGACCCCAATGTTATTATTTACTTATTTTTATTCAGATACATGTACATCATTAATTCTACCGGGGTCCAGGACTGTAAAGTTGCTCAGAACATCCTTATTAATAACTTAGTGGTCATTTGCAATTGGAGGAGGTGGGCAAGGAGGACAACTAGAAGCAGCATTTTCTTTCGAGCTCACCATGATGCTCAATTCATCTGATGTACAGTAATCTGCTCCTTTGATGATCCTGGGAGCATTTTACAAGTTCCGTCTTACACTGATGATTTAAGCATAGATGTTATCTTTGGCATAATTTGGCAATGGCCTGCTATGCCAGTTGTATGATCTGAGCAATGTTTACATATTTTATTTTATTTTTCATCGTTTACTAACTAACTTATACCTTATGCAGATCTGAAGGACACACACACATAATATATACTTTTGGTGGAATATTTCCTGTTCATTAAATTATGCTTCTTCATCAATATTAATTTCAGTTGTTATTGACCATTTCATAAGGAATATTTGTAATCTTTCAAGTAAAGTAACTTGCATCGGGAAAACAACAAAACAATCCAGAAGTACATGGCAAATTTTAGGCAGCAGTTACACTGACAACAAGAATAGGTTTTCAAATGGACTGAGCATTGTTAATGTTGCATGGCATTTCATTTTGGATTGTGAACCCCTGGTTGTCATTTAAATGTGGTCTATCTCAAATGGAGCAAGCATGCATTAACATATATCACATCTAGCAAAGAAGAAAACAATACATTTAAATACGCTTAAACTGATACCACCTACTTCCATTTTAGATTCCGCTTTCATCTGGCCTTTAGCTCTAAGGCTAAGAAAACGGTATGCAGGTGAAGCAGTAAGGCTGCTAAACATATCGCCACCTATACACATAATCTGTTTCTTTTGTAAAGCCTTTTTGTTGTACAACAAGGTGCATTGGAAACAGATAAAGTGCTTAATGATATGCAGATTCTACAAATGACTAACTGCTTCATTAGCTAACTTTAATTTTTTCTTTTTTTTTAAATCCCTTTTTGTCTGTTTTAATTTCTGTGCATTTCTTAAGAGCATAAAGTTAGACATGACAAATGAACATTTACACCAAACAACCTTAACAACATACGTTCTAGTTTGTTGGCTGTGCTTCATTAGCTGCAGCATTTAGATGACAAAAGTACAGAAAGAACATTTTACAATTTTGAAAGGTAAATGTCTCTGTAAGACAAAGATAAAAGCATTAACCTTCCCTGGACTGAATATAATCAGAAATTCAGTATACTCTTAAAACTGACCACGAGTGTCTAATCAAAAATCAACCTCTGGGGACAACTTCATTTGTAAGGCTTTTTAGTATCAGCTTGATGTGCTGTATGAAATGAATAGCTCAAGCTACATATTTTTTGCCTTTTTAAAAAACAGAACAGCCACCAAACAGACTTAAATTCCATATTAACAGAGAATCCCCTTCTGCTCAAGTGTGTGCTTGTCTAAAAAGACAACAGTGGAAAGGACAAACATACAAGCCTTCGGACTCTTACCTATATCTGACAAAATTGTGTAAATCTCGTTAAAATCACTGGCTACTGTAATATCACATCTAAAACAGGAACTGACTAGGTACTCCTAAATTTTAACAAAGAGCACTTTTTTTACCTCAGAAATTAAATAGACTTCACTGAAGTTAACTGGTGTTTTTCTGTTTTGTGGCGAAACAAGAAACTCATATTGCAGAAATGAATGGTTGTAACCCCAGAGCTGAGTCAAATCTCTTAATGAATTGTGATCAGCTAGTCATGTTTTGTCTAAACGCAATCATTTTTTTACCCACTATAAATTTACAACAGTGTTTGAAGATAATACTTAGGCAAAGCTAGAAAGCAGAGATACACTTTCAAAATAGTACAGACAATTCCTTCATCACACTGCAGTTTTTAAACATACGTAGAGTTAAAAAAAAAAAAAATGATAATGTTGAAACTGATTTACCTTTAAAACATTTTGCAACTGGAGTTATCATGTTTTTTTCACATGGACAACTTTAGGTTGGATGCGCATGTGATGGAAAGCAAAAGATATGTCTGTTTCTTTATATCAGAAGGAAACCCACAATATTTTGTATACAAAGAAGCTTTCCAATAATAAAAATACCTATGTATTAAATGCAACAAGTCTGAAGATAATGATGTTTTGAAATATATTATTTACAATCTCCTTTTGTCTTTTTACTCCCTCATTCAGACAATGCTGAATAACTCGATAGTTTTATAGTGAAAAAAAGAAAATTGTAGGACTGCAGGCTGAATCAGAAATATCAGAGCACCATCATGAGTCAACAAGAACTCTATGAAAGCTTGTAACCTTTGAACAGCCACCAAATAAGTGAGCCTGAGATATTTCACAGACAGTAGAAATATTTGGGGGGTTGGGTGTAGGGTTATGACAAATGAATGATGATAAAATTACTGGAAATGAGTGATTGCTCTGATTGGCTGCTCCAAATGGCTAATTAAATTTGTCAGACATCCACAGCTGAAACATTAAAACATTTCACTAATTCCAGCAGCTTCCCTGGGGTTGTCATATGAATCAAATATACCCCCTGTTGGGCTGCTCTGCTTAAATTTACCATATGGTTCTGTTCCCACTAGTTGTAGATCATTTATGTGTCAACCTTTTTCTGAAGCTCAGATTCAAGAAATTAGCCAAATCAGTTTTTCAAGCAACTGCCATCAATATAGTTTGTGATGCTAACTAATGTTCTTAAGCATCCGACTGCCCTTGCTGAACTTTGGTGATAACAGGTGTGGAGGTAATAAATAAATTACAACAATGTAATTCAACGATTCACATCATTCAGTGTTAACAGGCAGAGATTATAATATTTAAAGAAAACAAAGGTGAAGAAAAATATGTTTACGTTTAGTAGAGTGAGAAGCAAAAATGAGGGCTTACATTGGTACTCAACATATTCTGCAATCAAAAACATTATTGTGTTTTTCAGTTAAATATTATTTTCTGTACAGTATGTAGCTTTTGTGAATTTCCCCTTGGGATTAATAAAGTATCTATCTATCTATCTAGCTCTAGCTTGGCTACATACTCACTAAAAATTTCATCCATCCATTATCCAACCCGCTATATCCTAACACAGGGTCACTGGGGTCCGCTTGACCCAATCCCAGCCAACACAAGGCGCAAGTCAGGAAACAAACCCCGGGCAGGGCGCACGCACACACACACCCACACACCAAGCACACACTAGGGACAATTTAGAATTGCCAATACACCTAACTTGCATGTCTTTGGACTGTTGGAGGAAACCGGAGCACCCGGGGGAAACCCACACAGACACGGGGAGAACATGCAAACTCCACGCAGCGAGGACCCGGGAAGCGAACCTGGGTCCACTAACTGTGAGGCAGCAGCACTACCCACTGCGCCAACATGCCACCGACTAAAAATTAAAAAAAAGCAATTTTTTGTCATTTTTTTAGCTTTCCCTTTGCATGCATACAAACTTAAAAACATCAAAGAAATTCTCCAGTGAGCAGAATTCCCAAAAGGAATGACAGAAAAATCTCCCAGGGCTCCACTAATGAGAAACACTGCAGACAAACAAACTGAGGTTGGAACAGAAAACTTTTAAAGCTTTTAAAGCATTGCTGAAAAGAAACAATTATTTCTACAATTAACACATTTCAAAACTCTCCATCATTTAAGGGGTTTAGGGTTTTGCATAGTTTAGAACCTGACACTCAAGAATAACTTAGAAATATTATTAATTAAGGCACCTTATTAACTCTTTCAGGGCTAATTATTTTTTCATTTTTCTCCCAGGTCTAAATATTGTTCCCCAAAACTAACTAACATTAAACATTAGCTTTCTAAGATCATCTGTAACACGGCTTACATACTTACTACATACCTGTTTGTCTAACAATTTATATTCTGAAAGGCACTTCCCAGAAAGGAAACAGCTACCTGCCTTTCATTTTTGATTTCCAGATCACTTGCATCAAAATTGGAGTTTGATAAGTCCGTCTGACATAGCAATAATATGCATAAAGCAAAAAAAAATTAATAATGCCCAAAGAGTATTTTGCTTTGCACAATCGCTTTGCTTTTTTGTTCGACATCAATGCCATTCTAGATGTTGCTCACTCTACGCTCCTCATACACATACACACACAGGGATTCGATGTCAAGTCAATGAGTCTAACAGTCCTCCTAGCAAAGGTGGTCTACCGTAACGTGATGGCAAGTTTTGTCGATGTCTACAGCTGATTATTACCCTCTACCCCTGGATGTTAACTAAAGTCAACATCCAACCTCGAGCCCTGCTGTTGACAAAAGTTGACATTAGCCCTAAAAGAGTTAAATTAACATACTAGATGTTGTCACACGCCAGAGAATGAGGAGTGTTTCACGGGCTTTGGTAAAGGGAAACACAGGGGGAAGTCTGAAAGTGAAGCACAACCACTAGCACAATTTCTTTTTATATCTTTAGACTGGAAAATAACTCCCTGGATGATGCCTGACATCACTTCTTGTTTAACGCTGCAAGTTCTGCCTCTTCCGGTCCATGCGGCATATAACGTGCCTTTAGAAAATATTCACGCTCCTTCACATTTGCATGTTTTGCTGTGTTACAGCATTATGCTAAAACTGTTTAAATGTATTTTTTCCTCACATCAAGCAACACTCAATATCTCAGAATGACGACGTGAAAACAGAATTTTGCAAATGTATTAATCTTAACAAACTGAAATATGAAATCGACACCATTTTTGTTGAAGCCCCTTTGGCAGTGATTATAACCTGGAGTCTTCTTGAGTATGACATGACAAGCTTCACACACCTAGACCTGAGGATTTTCTGCTATTCTTTCCTGCAGATCCTTTCAACCTCTTTCAGGTTGGATTGAGAAAAATCAGTGGACAGCTATTTTCAGGTCTCTCCAGAGATGTTCAATTGGGATCAAGGTTGAGTTCCTGCTGGGTCACTCAAGGATTTTCACAGAGATGCCCCTAAGCCTCTCATGTTTGTCTTTGCTTTGAACTTTCTGTCATTGTCCAGCTGGATAGTGAACCTTCAGCCCAGTCTGGAGCAGTTTATCATTAAGTCTATCTCTACGCTTTGCTTTGTTCTGCTTTCCCTCAACCCTGATTATTCTCCCAGTCCCTGCCATTGAAAAATCAATCCCACAGCATAATTCTGCCATCACTATGCTTCACTGTTGGAATGGTATTGCATAGGAGGTGAGAGATGTCTGGTTTTCTCCAGACATGATGGTGAGAACTGAGGACAATAAGTTTAATCATTCAATCTTTATTCTTTATTTCAACTGACTAGAGAATCTTTTTTCTCATAGTCTAAGAGTGGTTTAGATGCCTTTCTGCAAACTTCAATCTGGCTTTTACTTGTTGATGGGCCACTCTTTCATAAAGCCTGGATTAGTGCAGTGTTTGTTATCTTTCTCAAAGTTTCTCCCATTTCCACACAAGTTCCCTTGAGCTCAGGCACAGTCATTATAGGGTTCCTGGTCACCTCTCTTACCAATGCCCTTCTACCCAAATTGCTCAACTGACTGGGCAGCTCTAGGAAGAGTTGTGATTATTTTAAAATTATTCCTTATAAGAATTATGGAGTGCTACTGTGTTCTTGGGAACCTTCAATGCTGCAGGATTTTTTTTTGTAGCCTTTGCCAGATCTGTACCTCAAAACAATCCTGTCTGTAAGCTCTATAGATAATTCCTGCAACATTATGACTTTGTTTATCTGCTGTGGGACCCTCTATAGACAAGTTTGTATCTGTCCTAATCATGTCCAATCAATCAAATTAACAACTGGAGGACTCAGAACAAAGTATAGGAACATCTCAAAGACAACAGAATGGGAGGCACCACAGCCAAATTTCAACTGTCATAGCAAAGGGTCTGAATACTTGTGTCAATATAATATTTCAGTTTATTTGTAATAAATTTACAAGAATGACAAAAATATTGCTTCACTTTGACATTCTGGGGCATTTCGTGTTTGATGAGTGGAAAAAATAAATTAAAAAAATTTTAGCATAAAACGGCAATGCAATAAAATGTGAAAAAAGTGAAGGGGTCAGAATTTTTTTCTGAAGGCATTGAATACCGCCACCTTTCCAAAAATTCAGCACTCATTTTTGAACCAACATTCAAGGAGGATGCAATGCCAGGACTATTTCATTTAACCAAATATTTTTGTTTTATCATATAAACATTAAACAGGATATCCTTTGGAACCCCAACTCTTTGTCTGTTCTCTGTACATCTGGTGGAAATTAAGGAGAAAGCATTCAAAGATGAAAACCAAGAAGCACATTTCACACAAAGGGTCATGGAAAATTTCATAGACCACTAACATCTTAAAAAGGATCGGAATGATATATTAGGACAATCTAACTAGCTAACAGAATGAGCTTAATGTCCTGAATGGTTCTTATATTCTTACATTAACGTAGTGATATTTGGATTTCTTAAAAATATAATTTTCAAAATGGTTATTGGTCAGTATTTGGGAAAATACACTTTAGAACTCTAAAACAATCTAGAGTCTAATCAGGCCATTCAGCCAAAAAAAGCTTGTCAGTCTTATTCACTTAATTCTTCCACATCGAGTTTTGAAGGTCCCTGAAGTTGTACTGTCTACCACACTACTTAGCAACATATCTTATGTGCCAATGGTTCTATGGATCTCTGTGTGAAGAGAACCAATGAAAATGTGCGAGTGCTCTTATATGTTTTGATTGAATTATACAAACAATTTAAAAGTTATCGGAGCTTTTTCTGTTTTGGTTAATATTCTGGCCAGAATGAAAGACAGTAAAATTGTAGAAGTGCATCTTTCTCCTTAATTCCTGCCATATTTACACATGTCTTTAAGCTTTAACCCAATTGTAAAGTATACAGTATAAGACATCAACACGAAGGTCAAGATGCTATGATGTAATAAAAATAAAAATCTAAGATGTATTCAAAGTGTAGAAAACTTTATATTTTTCAACCTTTAATTGCTTTAAGGGAAAATGTCTCCCACTAGCGAGTTCCCATCAAGCCCAAGCAGAAAGACCAAAAGCCATTTTTCTTAAAAAAGAATTTTCTCAACAGATATGACGACCACAGGTTTAGAAAGGTATATGTATCTTTAGATGTGATGAAAGAAAAGGAGAGAGTATAGCAATAAAGAACCTGCACTGTGTTTGGCTCTATGGGTGGGCACAGTCAAACTTTTTTCAGCCACTTTTTGTTTATTACTATTTTATCAAAATGTATTTGTGAGGGTGCCATCTGTGAATACACTAAACCACAAGAGTGACATCTGTAAATTTCACAGGTCTACTATATTTAATTCCCTGTTCTTACTTTTATTACTATTTGTTTTATTATATTACTGGACTAACATACTGGGGAATTACACTATTTATTTCTTACCTGTGGCATATCCCACTGTGTCTTCAACAAAATAAATAAATTACTGAGCACTGATAGTTCTAAATTCTAATATGTCTGGATAAACCTCTCTTAATTTTAAAGCCCTGCTCGTGAATGGAGTACTATAATATATAATTGTCTTAGGCATTCCTCTTGATCTGTTCTAAAATGCCTGTAATTACATGTTATCAAGTCTCAAATATTTTCCACATCTCAAGAGCATTTTACCTGTTACACAGTAGGATTTATACTTCCTAGACTTTCAAAATCCATTATCTTTGGACTAAAAGCTATATATATTCTATTTGTTTTAAATTTAAGTGTTTAGGAGCTACAGAAGAACTGTGAAGAATCAGCAGATATAAATGAGGTAGATTATATTTTGTACACTTTCAAATCAATGATACTATATGCTACACAAAAACAACATGCTGTAACAATCAAAAAGAAAATTAATAATTATGATGGAAAAGCACAAAACTAGGGTGGGGACAGAGCTATAGAACAATTTCAACATACAGAAAAGGATCAAACGCAAGGACAGAATGTAGGCTGATCAGCACTATACCCTGCATATCAGGGCTGGACAACTCTGATCCTTAATTAGAAGCCAATCCTCATCAATAACAGATCTTATTTAATTTCATGGCTTGATTATATTTTAACTGTAAAATGTCAATTCATTCTTAAATCATAAGATTTTTCTTTACTTTCTAATGATACATGTATCATCCAAGTGATCTGAAGCCTAAAATGGATGAGAAATTTTTAGTTCTTCACTTTCTCTTCAGTTTCCTTCTGAGTACTTAATTAAACTAAATAGTGAATGGTAAATACACACAAGTGGAAATGGAGCTAAGCTTGATGTAGAACTGCTGGTTCCTTTGTTATTTGCATCCTATTGCTAATGAGAAGCAGTTAAAACAATGAATACAGCTGTTTAACACTAAAATAAGCAATTAAGGGTTCAAAATCCTAACAAGTGAGACAAGTAAAATAAAGCAGAAAACTGCCACTTGAGCAATGAATAATTTCTCATGAATCAGTAGAGTTGGAACAAAAACCTGAAGCCTCTGTGGTCCTCCACAACTGATTTAAAGGGTCTTAGTCTTAAATAGCAAATAAATTAAAAGAACTTAAATACCTTTAAATATCTGGGAGTGCAGCTGGATGACAAATTGGACTGGACTGCCAATACTGATGCTCTATGTAAGAAAGGTCAAAGCAGACTATACTTTCTGAGAAGGTTGGCATCCTTCAACATCTGCAGTAAGATGCTGCAGATGTTCTACCAGACGGTTGTGGCGAGTACCCTCTTCTACGCGGTGGTGTGCTGGGGTGGCAGCATAAAGATGAAAGACGCCTCACGCCTGGACAAACTTGTTAAGAAGGCAGGCTCCATTATAGGATTAAAGTTGGACAGTTTAACATCTGTGGCAGAGCGACGGGCACTAAGCAAACTCCTGTCAATCATGAAGAATCCACTGCATCCACTTAACAGTGTCATCTCCAGGAAGAGGAGTAGCTTCAGTGACAGACTTTTGTCACTGTCCTGCTCCACTGACAGACTGAGGAGATCGTTCCTCCCCCACACTATGCGACTCTTCAATTTCACCCGGGGGAGTAAATGCGAACATTAATTCTATTTTAATTTTTTTTCATTTTTATTACTATTTAATTTAATATTGTTTCTTTGTATCAGTATACTGCTGCTGGATTATGTGAATTTCCCCTTGGGATTAATAAAGTATCTATCTATCTATCTATCTATCTATCTATCTAGTGGCAAAAACTTCTCACTAGTTAAGAAAATAGTTAGAATGAAAACCTGTAGCCTGCTGTATATACACTACTTCACCATGAACAAAAAGCTCACATCTGAACACCAGGAATGCAAAAAAGGAAAGTGAAATTCGCTATACGATAACCTCACCAAAGTAAAGTTTCAACTATTCTTAGGTTGTGTAAGAGTTAAGGATATGAGTCTTCAAGATAATGCTCCAAAACACTGTGCTGTATTATTTTAAATATATTATCAGAATAAACAATGAAAAGCAGAGGAATGGTGGTATGTTACAGCCAGGACATATGTGTAATTTCTGTTCTATTGTTGCTTTTGTTATTTTTGAACTACAATTTTTCATGATTCTATGTAATTTCAGTTAGTTTTTTTAAATATTTAGTATTGTTGTACTGCATCTTTACATGTTCTGCCATTCTGTGTGTTCTGTGGTTGGCACAATAAGGGTAGGTCCACCATGATGTCACACCTGTGGTACCACCTTCCAACTTTATATTCTGATGTATAAGATGGCATCCCTCAGGATGTCATTGATTGATGTTTGAGTTTTGTTCTGTAAGTGTTCTTTCATTTTGATTATCTGGTTTTGTGGATTTTTTTTTCACCAAGCCGTAAAAATGCAACAAGAATCAGAATCTTAAACTGAAAAGCAAGTCAAAAAACTGACGACGAAAATACAGTTAAGCGCATGCTAAGTCTTTTAGTTTTATCCAAAACATTGATAGCATAAACAACACATAAATGACTTTCTTAAAAGGTCTGATGATGTTATGTTGATGATGTCACACAAGCCCACTCCAGCAGCCTGCAGGGCTCGGTAATGGCCGACATGAAAGTCACAAAACTTAGCTGAGAACCAAATAGGGTAAAATATATGCCTTAAATTATTTCCTTGACCTCAGAAATTCTGGAATAGCCACCAAGTCCCAAACACTACTCAGGAAAGTGTACAAAAATTAATAAAGAACACCAATCACAATCGATACTGGGTTGTTGATTTGGACTTGGTTGCCCTGGGTTGCTTTTTCTAACATTCCTTTCTGCCTTATTTTATAACTTTGTGCTTCTTTGGTTACATTTTTGCAATAATTTTTTTTACTTATAAAGATTCTTTTCAAGCCAGAGTTCTGCAGGTTTTTCTCTCTTAATCAGGCCAATGCTTTGAAAGGCTGGTGCTAGAACACATTAAGGACATCATCCCTGACAGTCTGGACCCCCTCCAGTTTGCCTGCCATTGCAACAGGTCCACTGAGGATGCCATCTCTATAACACTTCACACCACCCTGTCTCATCTGAAGAACAAGAACTGTTATGCCAGGCTGCTGTTTGTGGACTACAGCTCTGCATTCAACACTGTCATTCCATCCCAGCTCATCGCTAAATTCCTAAATCTGGGGCTTAGCTCTTCACTGTGCAGCTGGGTACTGGACTTCCTCACCGGCAGACCTCAGCAAGTGCATATTGGTGGAAAAACCTCCTCCAAGTTTGCTGACGATACCACTGTAATAGGAGTGATCAGCGAGGACGATGTGACAGCCTGCAGGGAGGAGGTCAGACTCCTGGCAGAATGGTGTCAGGACAACAACCTCACCCTCAACATTAGCAAAACTAAGGAGATGATTGTGGATATCCACAAACAGGCAACAGAGCACAGCCCCATCTACATCAGAGGTGAGGCTGTTGAGCAGGTCAGCAGCTTTAGGTTCCTCAGAGTCACCCTCACTGATGACCTTAAATGGTCAAGTCACACTGCGGCAGTAGTCAAGAAAGCCCAAAAATGCCTCTACTTCCTCAGGAGAATGAGTAAAGCCTGGATGTCCCCCTCAACCCGGTGCAGATTCTACAGGTGTACTGTGGTATCTATCCTGACAGGATGCATCACATCCTGGTACAGCAAGTGCTCAGTTCAGGACTGCAGAGCTCTGCAGTGTGTGGTGAACACAGCACAGCAGAACACGGGCACACAGCTCCCTGCGATCCATGACATCCACACTACACGCTGGCTCAGAAAAGTGAACAGTATCAGGCGGGACCCCAGCCACCCTGCACTGTCACTTTTCACCCTCCTCCCATCTGGAAGCGACTAAAGTCCATTCGGACTCACACCTCCAGGTTCAGGAACAGTTTCAACCCAACTGCAATCAGACTCATGAACAATCAGTAACCTTGTGTCACCTCCACTGCTATCTGCACATATACTTCTGTCATTGTCTCTATTTATTCCTAGCATTCTGGTTTTATTTATTTACTTATTTATATTCATTTATTTATTGTGTGTGGTTTTTTTTTGTCTATGTTCACTGTCTGCAGGGGCACATGTAAGCAAGCATTTCATTGTACATGGTACTTGTACACATGACAATAAAGAATTGAAAATTGAAATTGAAATTATGTTGCATTGTTTCACTCTGAGTTACTCTGACATCAGAAAGACGTGCAGGTATCGGTAAATGGTGACTCTAAATAAACCTTATAAGAGTGACATGTTTGTGAAGCCCCTGGGTGCCCATGGTAGCTTACTACTGCTTGTCGTGTATCATTCATGTTCCATCTTGCATCAATCCTCGATGTATGTACCGTATTTATTAAGAGGGAGCTCAGTACAAGGGCATGCATTGTACATGTGTGTGCACTGAAGTGAACATCAAAAATTATTTTTATTATATAATCAGTAGTAATCAGACAGCAACAATATATTCTGGAAGAAGCCATAGTTTTTCCACGGCCATACATCCTCTACTTTTCAGCTTGCAATATGCATTTAATTGTGAAAAACTGATTTGCAGTTTCATATTTCATTTTTTGCTTTACCGTATTTATTGTGATGCATACAGTATGCTGTATTCAGTTGCTTGCTTTGTACACCAGTCATTTGTTCAATATTATCATTTTTACAATTTAATTTACAGCACTTAGACAGTTGTAAATAGCAGGATTCTTTTCTTGGTAGTTTTGCATAAAAGATACAATTTTCATTTTAGCATAAGGATACAACATAACAAAATGTTAAAAAAGCCAAGGGATGTGAATGTTTTCTGAAACCGTTGTACCAAGTCATGTTGCCCGACATCCAAGAGCAAGTTGCCCAACACCTCACAACCACCTACCAGAATCCCACAGGCAGAATGAGAATCAGTATCGATTCCAAGAAGACTTATCACCATTGTATACAAACCTTCCTTTTAAGTTCAACTTGTTTCTTAACAAGTTATAGGGGCAGACTTTGGAAAAATATGGCATTTATTTGCCTAAGCCAATCTTTTGACACAGGCAACTTTAGGTTGCTTATTCTTGAGTAAGAGGAGAATGTGATATTAAGATAAAGGTTTTGCAAACACTGCTCCAAGGGAAATTGGCAGAAAACTCAAAAGTTTTTCATAGAACATAGTTTATTGGGATGTGTTTGGTTAATCCTGAAACTGAAACCCAGAGGTCACTTAAATAAATGTACTGCCAGTGCCTCCAAAATAGGGGCCCATGAAGTGTCAGGAAGTAGGTCCACATTCCCTGTCCTGCATGATTTTATGGAAGTAACTATGCTGAAGCAATATAGCACTCTAAAAACAGCACACATTACGTGTGCTACAGACCTGACTAATTTATACACTGTTACAATGTTTAAAAATGTCATTTAAACTTCATAAAGAATAATCTCGCTTTTCATCAAATGATCAGGACTGACTGCTTTTTCTTTATGATTCAGAATTTTAGCTTTGGACATAATATTTATGTACCCAATTCACTCGCTGTCAATTAGAATCAAAATTAATACAGCTATAAATATAGCAAGAGCTGGACTGGAAAATAAACAAGTTTGGTTAAAGCTGCAGTAATCCACCAGCTTGCAAAAACTGTATCTAATGAGACGACTGTTTTGCCTGTGTCATTTACTCACAAGTCAAATGGCTTAAATAGATAAACATGTTTCTGTAGTCTCAGGAAGAAAGAAAATTAATCAAACCAATAGTTTGTTAAAAGAAAGCTCCTACCACATTATCTTTAGTCATTAAATTCAAATCAAATACTGACCTGCCCATAAAAAACAACAAAGATGGCCTTTCTCCACCTTCAGTGTCATTGCCCCAAGCTATGACATTAAAAATATCCGCACAAGCTGCAAAACCCAAAATGAACACTGCTAATCTAAGTTACTAAAGACTGATTCTTTTGCTACAAGCCAAGATAGAAAATAATGGCAATGGTAACAAAACATTTTCAATGATAAGCCAAGTGCAAAAAACCATGAAGACAGCCAATAACTCAAAGCTGAAAAAGTAATTTGTGTCTATTTTGCTGATACATCTTTTGTTTCCTTCCATTTTGAACCCAGAGAGTCTTATTCACTGGCAGCAATAAAATACTAAATTTGAGCAGTATTTCAATATAGTTTGTCACCATGTTGAAATTTATGATGCTTTTACTATCATCATTGAGCAGAACAGAACTGGAAAAAAATAAGATGCTTATCTGTAAAGGATGGTGCACTGCAGTGTAAGAGCATCCTCATTAACTCACATTTGAAGGACATTATCCTGAGAATGCAAACATCAAAGAGATTTCCTCTGTCTTGCATTTTCATTAGTTTAGCTTGAAAAGGACTTCATTTTACTGAAATTGCAGTTTGCAAGCTGCCATTACAGACAGTTATATTAATATCTAGCTTTGGAAGATTGTGTGTATAGAATTTATGAGAAGTGAACATTTTTGGAAAACATTTGCTACACGTTTAAAAATATTTCATATAATGTAATAAGTACAGGGGGTAAAGGAAATAACAGAAATACCTAACAATACAGTGCACTAATATCAAGGATCTAATAAGCAGTAGGGCCACCGGGCCCTTTACCATTCCAATTAGTGTCAGTTCTTCTTGGAATGCAGTCGTGCAAGTAAGTCCTGAACTGTGTGTTGTTCACTCTTCGAGGGATGAATGAGGTGGAATTACATTATAAGCCTAAGAGTTTCCATTGGAAAGTTCAGTGATTTTTACATCTGGTTTTTGAATAGGCCATGGCAAGCACTTTAGTTCATCCTGGTGTACATAAAACCACCCTTGAATTATTTCAGGGCTGTGCATGGTGACATTATCATCCCAAGATAACGGAACATCAAGAAAGAACAGTTTTTTGCAACATATGGTGCAACTTGTGTTGTAAATAGCTTCATTAAACATGGCTGTTATATAAATGACCATGCAGAGCATTCACTGAACCTAATGACTCCCATGAGATGGCTGCCCATACCATTGGGGATTACTCAACATGTTTAACAGTTAGCAACACCCATATAAGGCTGAAGCATCTTTTAAGGAATACTCCAATCAAAAATGTTAGTTTTAAATCCGTTGTATATGCTGTGTTGTTTGTAGTGATGGCTAAGAAAAAAATCGTGAGTGGTCTCCCCTAGACTTTCTCGTATACTCAGATATGGGGATGGATATTTGAGAAGTAAACAGCAAGACAATTATTATATTTTTATATTATGTACATTAAAGAATAATCAACAACAAATCAAATTAATAATATACTGAATAATTATTATAAAAGTAAAGATGAATAAATCAGACTTTGCAGCTGCATCAATAAAAAAATACCACTTCTAGTTAGTGGAAATAGCTCAAAAGTTGATAGAAATCTACATTTGTACCTAATACTCGTATCCAAAATTTGGTTGACCTGAAATTGTACTCAGGTTATCGTGTTTACATACACACGCAGACAGACTTAATTTCAAATATAGTATTTTCGGACTCAAGGAGGTCTAAAACATCGAGAAACATAGCAAAAGTTAGACCTCTTATATCATTGAAAGATGCTGAGAAATTAATTCACGCTTTTGTTTTCAGTCGACTAGATTACTGTAACGCACTCCTCTCAGGACTACCCAAAAAAGACATAAATCATTTGCAACGAGTGCAGAATGTAGCTGCTAGAATCCTAACTGGGAAAAGAAAATCCGAACACATTTCTCCAGTTTTGATGTCACTACACTGGTTACCTGTGTCATTCAGGATTGACTTTAAAATTCTGCTTATGGTTTATAAAGCCTTAAATAATCTCGCCCCATTTTATATATTGGAATGCCTGACACGTTATATTCCAAATCGTAACCTTAGATCTTCAAATTAGTGTCTCCTTAGAATTCCAAAAGCTAAACTTAAAAGAAGTGGTGAGGCGGCCTTCTGCTGTTATGCACCTAAAATCTGGAATAGCCTGCCAATAGGAATTCGCCAGGCTAATACAGTAGAGCACTTTAAAACACTGCTGAAAACACATTACTTTAACATGGCCTTTTCATAACTTCACTTTAACTTAATACTGATAATCTTTATGTTCAATTCATCATAATAACTATTCATGGTGGCTCTAAAATCCGTACTGACCCCAACTCTCTCTTCTGTTTCTTTTTCCGGTTTCTTTGTGGTGGCGGCCTGCGCCACCACCACCTACTCAAAGCATCATGATGCACCAACATTGATGGACTGAAAGCCAGAAGTCTACGTGACCATCATCATCAGGTCCTTCCATGAAAACCCTAAATACAAAGAGGACTGTTTGACTTATGTTAGGTAGATTGCCCAGAAGGTACTGGGCGGTCTTGTGGTCTGGAACCCCTACAGATTTTATTTTTTTTCTCCAGCTTTTGGAGTTTTTTTTTGTTTTTCTGTCCACCCTGGCCATCGGACCTTACTTATTCTATGTTAATTAATGTTGACTTATGTTTATTTTTTATCGTGTCTTCTATTTTTCTATTCATTTTGTAAAGCACTTTGAGCTACATTTTTTTGTATGAATATGTGCTATATAAATAAATGTTGATTGATTGATTGATCAAAATCTTGAGGTTGAATTCTGGGACGATTACAATCCTTTCCCTATACCTCGTATACAAGAAAGCAAAAATTTTATTTGATATTTTCATGGCAAGAAGAGATAACAAACTTTTTGATACAAAGGGCTTGAATGGGGACTAATGTTGAATATCAGTAAACAATATTAAAATGGAAAATTTTCAAGTTACTTCTGTTCTATCATGCACATGTCAGTTATCCAGTCCTATGTCCACTAGTTTTTTTAGCTAAAATATTGTAAAAAATATTTCCAGAAAATGATAATTTTACACGAGAAACATAATCCCATCTGGTTGCAGAAAATAAGATGAAAGATGACTTATCAGACCGTACTTCTGTTTCCCATTGCATGGGGTACAGGTTTTGGGCTCCTTACAACTAGCTATGGGTCATGCACTGTTCCTGGATACAGGTGGTCACTGAATGGCAGACCTGCCATAAATTACAGCTTTTTGAGGATCAAGATGTACTCAAGATTTTTACTCATACTGGTTCCCAGTGGTTCTTATTCATTTCATGTTTGAAGTCTGTACTTTGTGACATTAAGCAACTTAGTGTCTGTTTCTATATTTTGACTTTGCCAATGCAGTTTTTTTTCAATTTTACGCTTGTGCTGTCATTATTTTTGAGACTGTACACCATGATATATGAAAAAATTCTGCAGTTTTTATGTCCAACATACCTGCAGTTTAGGCACTGACTACACTGTATAGCAACTTCTTCACTCAATCAGTTGTCTCACACTGGTTTGAAATCAAAAACACCAAAGTGCTACTAGGCAACCCTCTCTTTTTATACTACTACTACTACTTCTTCTGCTGGTAATAGACATATACTGTCATTTGGCAATCTAAATAAAATGAGTCAGCTTTGATGTTGTTTTTGTAAGGGTGATATAGTTGCTTCAATGTTACAAATGAGAAATTGAATTGAAGGCCTGCCTTTAAATTCTTTTTCATGTGGTGTTTCTATTAGCTTTTCCTCTTCATATTTCTTGAAGCATTGTGCAAGTTAGGTTGATTGGCAAGTCAAGATTACCCCCTTTGTATGTGTGTAATGAGGGTATGTGCATGAGTGGGTCCTATGACAAACTGGAAGCCTGCCTACAACTGTTTTTCCCAGTCACACATCCCTAACCAAACCAGCAACTCCATTCAGGGAGGTCTTTCCTAAATTTGGATCCAATTTCAGATGCATTCCTGAGTGTGCCATCATCTTTAATAGTAGCAACATCCCATACCCCTCCCTATACATGAGTACCATAAACATTTTGAACAGCCGTCCATGGAGACCAGTACTGGACCACAACAGATAATATAAAAACATCAGTGAAAAAACCTTGTTACATGCATCATATAATCTACAAACCTCATTATCTAGTTGTATGCTCACAGTGGGCAAAATTCACACATTTTTTGCTAAAATTTTGTTAAATAAAAACTTCTGAAAACATGTTTACACAGGAACGAACTTTTAAACTGAAGAGAGGGCCATTGACCAGCACAAGAGTGGGATAGCCGCGTCTTCAATTCAAAAGCTTGATCACTGGCCAAGAAACTCATCTAATTGTTTTGTATCTTGTTTACTGCCTGACCATTTCTGAATTGTGCTCAGCTTGTTAATGTTATTGACATTGGCTGTTCACCTCCATGCTCAAATAAACTTTTGGTGACCAGTGACTTGATATTGGTACTTGGTACAGGAAATTGCATGAGTAATAAAATTCTTAAACGATTTTTATTCCAATTTATGATTTGCTGGGCACCACTGCCTGTTCTAAAAGTACAGCGCACAAGGCAGGAGTCAACCCAGGGCATTGTGTGAGTTTATCTAAGATGAACATGAACCTCTAGAAAATGTGGTGACATTTATACTAAGTGCCTAAAAATTGCTAAGAAATGTATATATGGTGCTCCACCATGTATTCAAATATAATACAAATATGTAATTATCATCAAAAGATTAATTAAAGACAGTAACAGTTATTCTAGACGTTTGCTTATGGACAATGTTCTATTAAAATCAGTCAATTGTTGAATGGTCGTTGCCCTTTAAAAGCAAAAATAAGTCAAGGAGTTCAGTAATAAAATCAAGTTTATTTCTGCTGCTGCTCAGGGCAACAGAGGCCAGCAAAAGCAAAGGCCCTGCTCTTGCACCTCATCAATACAGCTAATAAATCAGAGACCACAAGAGGAAATGGAGTGCTGATCTATTTCAAAGACTGCTCTGCTCCAGTACTAATTGCTCTACAAGAAAGAAAAAGCAATTTTTCAAATGCTGTCTGCTTCTGAAAGTTATAAAAGAAATTTAGCACAACCATAGCACAGAGGTGCTATTCATATTGAGGAGTAATTTACTGACAAATGACAAGAAATACTAGAAAATGATCAACACACATTCAACCATCTGGGATGCAGGAAAGAAATAAGCTTTGGAATTAGCAAAGGAACAAGAACAAAATGAAGTAAAAGTGACTTTTTTTTCCTTTGGAGACTAAATCAAAAATTTCAAACAAAGCACCTATGTCCACAGCTAAACTGTTATCTTCCATCGTTCAGTATTACAAAAAAATAGAAGAAAATAATAAAACATAACACCACATTTGTTCCCACATATTAACTGCATTTCAGAAAAACAATCCATATTGGTTCCAGTTAAATACCTCATACAGGATTTGAAATGCACCCTCATTTAAACTGACTCTAAAGAATCATTAAAACAAAATTTGCAAAATCAAAGAATGCTGGAAGTAAAGAAATGTCATCGGAATCAAATGAAAACTGTCTCCTCATATCTGCGTGTAGGCAAGATGTGCAAAATCACCAAATGTGTGGGTTCTGCAATACACTGGCACCCACTGCCCATGGATAAACTCTGCTGCTGTATAATAACAGCA
The DNA here is from genome assembly GCF_016835505.1 of Polypterus senegalus. Classification (NCBI taxonomy): domain Eukaryota; kingdom Metazoa; phylum Chordata; class Cladistia; order Polypteriformes; family Polypteridae; genus Polypterus; species Polypterus senegalus. Next base: position 147,230,049 of record NC_053160.1, on the reverse strand, counting down.
AGAATTCAAAGTATTGATGCTATTAGAATTTCCAGAGACAGTTGATTCACAGCATCTTAGGAATGTGATGTATTGGGAAGAACATCAATAATATTTGTATTAAAAGGAATATAAGTAAGTCATGTGGCTCAGTATCTCTGTAACACACACTTAGGGGAAGCAAAACACGGCCTCTGCGAAAACCATGAAAGGGTCCTCAAGAGCCCGTTACAGTACAACTGAATTACAGTGAAAGAAATTTCAACTTTAGGTTTTCTGTCATGATGGTATTATTAAGGACATTCATGTTCTCTCTTAAAGCCATAGAACCTTTTTTGGTATTGCCAATAAATGTGCTGAAGGCATCAAGTTGTCTTGTTTTTGTTGGCCACTTAACAATAATGTGCTGCTATCCAATACTTGAAAATATTTAGAATTTTAGGTGGCAGAAGTTTGAACTCTTTTCCTAACTTTGAAATATTCAAAAGATTCTCATATTCCAAAGTGTGTCATTTTTCAAAAATGAGCATGAAAAAACAAGACCTCACCATTCCAAAATATGTGACAGAAATAAAAGTGTTAAAAAGTATTGGTTAAAGGTTTTTACCTAGAAATATTACATTTTCTACATAAATATGACAAATCTGCAGTGAGCTCCCTGAGCAGCACTAAATGAATTCACTTCTTACCCTCTACAGTTCAATATCTACAATAAATCCCAAAATGCATATTCAGCAGTGGTAGACTTTCTGCACCCCCTTTTGGAATGCTAGAAGAAGTACATGACAGTGCTTACATCTAACCGCATTCTCTTTGATATTTAAAAATGTGTTTGGATCATTACAGACAGTCAAATTTGTCTTTTTTATATATGATATTGAGCGCTCAATAGTTTAAGATTTCCTGAGGTAAGATTCACAGATTTAGGTGTTCATTTTTATTGTTCACATTTCTGTAGTTGGAAATGATATCATCCATTCAGTTTTCTGTATTTGTGAGGAGTACAAGTGGCACTGTGGGATTCACTCACCATCAGCAAGAAAACTAAACTTTAAAAGTTTCACCTCTAACAATGTCACAGCTTAATATATATAGTCTACCTGGTTAATCATACCTTAACGATGACACCAAAAGTGTAAGTCTGGATGCATTTTTGGAAGTTAGTTTCTATACAAAAGGAACTGAGGGTTGGTCAGTAATGGAGTATTAATTTTGTGTCAGTAAGAAGATATCAGTTGAACAGAGTACCAGCAGTCTGGAAATAGTCTGAGAACTGCACATCCTGGCAATTCAAAAGGGTCATGGTATCACTGACCCAACTAGATAGATAGACTTTGGCAGAATGAGTTGATGGCTAAAACATCTCTAGGACCACAAGTCATAGCAAAGATGAGCAGTATAAATTATGATGGCCTCTAAATTCAAACAGGTCCCAGCTTTATATGTGCTTTACCCCATTTTTGAACTGCAAACCCATCGAGGAGAATAAAAATTGTCGTATTTGTCATATTTCATATGATTTTGTTTTTCAAATAAACCATTATGAACTGTAAGGGAAAACTTACAATTTACAAAGGCGATTTACCTAACTACATCTGTATATTGTTTATTTCTTATGAATAATGGATCTTTTCATTTAAAATGGTCAGACAATTTATAACTTAATATTAAAAGAACAGGAGACAACAAGAGACTAAACATATAAGTATGAAAATCAAAGCTTTTGGGCAGAAATATTAATCACCAGGATAGCTAGCCAATCATTATGTGTATCATATTACAATGTCTGGTACCCCACGTATATATTTTTGACACAAATAACGGCCTGCCCGAGTGACCAGGAAGTGATGTCAGGGACATAGGAATGTCAGATAGAGAGATACCATTCCATTTGGTTAATGGAGAATGCAATTCATGCACCACCACAACTGCGTAATCAAAAAGCGACCCGGGACAACATCAACCTTTCACACTGCTGATTTTCAGTGAGTGTTCTAAAGCTATATATATATATATATATATATATATATATATATATATATATATATATATATATATATATATATATATATATATATATATATATTGTTAGCTGGAGGGCTGATCGCACCCCAAATAGAGACAGACGCCCCTGGGAAAACCACAAACCCTGAAACACTGACTACACATTGCTCCTTATCCTTGCACTATAACGCGTAATACAAGCCTCGCGCTGTACTCCGCCGACTTATAAGCCTTGCAGCGCTGTCAGTTTGGGAATTGATTGTTTGCTTTTATCTCTCTCTGCTCCTAGCGGAACTGTTATATCTGACTTGTCATGGAGCACGTTTAAGCTCATGTGTTTGCGGTGTCTGAATAAAAATCCTTCTTTTTTTCTACGACCTTCTGTGTCTCTGTGCAAATCTGTGACCCAAGCGTGACAAGTGGTACCAGAAGTGGTTGCACAGATGGATGCCGCCGAAGACTTATTTCAGAAGTCTAAAACATTTGCACTTAAAGACTGGAAACTAAACATGGATGACCCAATCCGCGCAAATTCAAGATTTGATACATAAAGTGCACTGTTGGTTTGAAGGAGACGTAATGGAAACAGTTGTCGTGAATATATTACTGGCCGGCATACCTGAAGTTCTTCGAGATGAATTTCTACGCCATGATATTAAATCATTAACGATTATGTCCAGACGATTAGAGGGTTCACAGTCCACTTGGAGAAAGAGCGGTGGATTTCGTGCTGCTTCGCAGGAATGTGAATAAAGCGACTCTCTGTACTAGGTTCATTTAGTCGTGATAATACATCTGCGTTGACGAACCTGGTCGGTGCTTTACTGTGAAACTGTAAGGTTGTAAACCCAGAAACCATCTCATTAGACGAGAGTTTGTATCTTTCTGTCGGTACAACCACTGGAGTGGAGCATGATCAGTTACCAAAGTGAAGTTTCGTCCCCACAAGTAATAGCGAAGCGCTTCCACAGCCCACTTAATTGCCAAGCATTCTTTCTCAATTGTAGAATAATTGCGTTCTACCTGAAAATCTAATGGGGTCAGGTAGGACCCCGGGAAATCCAGTCGTAGATGGGACGCCTGTTTCTGGGGAGACAGCGGCAACAGCGGGTCGACAAGACCGTGGAGGCTACAGAGCACGCCGACGTGGACGCCGCAGAGGATATTTCGAAACGGAGCCGACCGTAGATGTTTCCGATGTGATCAGCTCGGCCATTTGGCAAGAGATTGTCGCTTGTCTCCAGCTCATTCAATGGGGATTGGACTGGCCGAGATTTGTTGCTCAACTATTACATGTCCGGATGGAAAAGATGGCTTGTTGATCCCGGTGAAATTGGGACACAGAGAAATCTCAGCATTGTTAGATTCGGGAAGTGACCTTTGTATTGTGAGACGAGACTGTCTTAATGAACAATGCCTTAGAGACTGTGAGACTGTAAAAATACGCTGTGTACATGGTGATGTTAAAGATTATCAGACTTTACTTCTTCCTTTAACTTATAGGGGCCACTTTGTTTTGGTCTGCCGCTTCGACTCGTGCCCTTGGCCATTACTCATAGGACGGAGAAATGCCCTTTTTCCAAACTGATTAATAAATGTAAGGGACCAGTAGTCCAGTCCACTAATGAACTTGGTGGGGGGGGAGAAGAAGAAGAAATCCAAGACGAAGAACTGGTAGCGGCCGGGAAAATCTAGAGCCCAACTTAGATATTGAACCCGATCTCTCCAGCGAGACGGAGGAGGTCACCCCCGACAATCTTCCAGAATGGGCTGCTCCTTCTACATCTTCCCAGATTGCAAACGCCCAACACAAACCGAGTGTTAACGAACAATCAGATTTTGTGCGTTTGCAGCATACTGATAGCTCATTAGAATATGCATTTAAACAGGCTCGCCCTGCTATTGACTCTTATTACCAAGAGCGTAATTCCGGGGGTGTGAAAACCCCACACTTTATAGAAAAGGACGGTTGCCTTTTCAGAGTGATCTCAGATCATTTGAGGGGGAATTTATTGAACAACTGGTGGTACCTGAAGCACATAGGGAAACTGTTTTGCATCTGGCACATTCACACATCTTGGGCACCTCGGTGCCGACAAAACTAGAGACCGGTTATCAAAACGATTTTATTGGCTTAATATGGGAAAAGATGTTGAACGATTTTGTACTTCATGTCCAGACTGCCAGATCGTCTCTGCTTATAAGCCTCCTCGGCTCCCCTTTGTCCTATGCCCATATTGGAAGTTCCCTTTCAGCGTGTGGGATTAGATATTGTGGGACCATTACCTAAGACTAAGGATGGGTACCAATATTTGCTGGTGTTGGTTGATTATGCGACACGATATCCAGAAATGATCGCTGAAAAAGGCCAACTCTTCGGCTGTAGCTAAAGCACTATGTGAAACTTTTACTCGTATTGGTATCCCTAGAGAAATCTTAACTGATCAGGGCACACCTTTCACTTCTCGCGTGATGAAACAATTGTGTGACAGCTTTGCTATTAAGAAATTGAGTACTACTGTTTACCATCCTCAAACGAATGGTTTAACCGAGCGATTTAACAAAACATTGAAACAGATGATCAGGCGAGTTGCTCATAATGATCCCACAACATGGAACACTGTCCTACCGTTTGTTTTGTACGCGGTGCGAGAATCGCCACAGGCGTCCACTGGCTTGAGTCCCTTCGAGTTGTTATTCGGCAGGCGGCCGCGAGGCATCCTGGATGTGGTACGTGAGGAATGGATAGGAAACGAGAGCAGCTAAGGGTCCAAGCTTTGCAGATCGACTAATTTCGTTGCAAGACAGAATTTCTATGCTTTCCTCTATTGCTGTGGAACACCAACAACGAGAACAGGAAACTCAGAAGCGTCTTTACGATAGGCGCAGCAAGCTCCGTGAGTTCAAACCTGGCGATCGTGTTTTGGTACTGGTTCCCTCGGATCCACACAAATTCTTAGCTAAATGGCAGGGCCCCGCCATTATTGAGGAGCGTATGAGTCCAGTAAATTACAAGGTTAGAATACCCGGCCGGCGCAAACCATTCCAGATTTTACACATTAACCTCTTGAAGGAATGGCACGACCGACAAGAGGTTAACACTTCCTTGGCTGCTGTTTCTCAGTCCGATGTTACCATTGGTAACGATCTTACTGACACGCAAAAGACAGAACTGTTATCTTTGATAGAACGGAACACTGATGTCTTTTCAGATTTACCAGGCAAGACTAACATTACAAAACATAAAATTACCACTGCACCTGATGTTCACGACAGATGCGGCCGCTCCGATACCGGAAGCGCGAAATATTGTGCGCGAAGAGGTAAAAAAGATGCTGACACTGGGTGTAATTCGTGAAAGTAAAAGTGACTGGTGCAGCCCAGTCGTATTAGTCCCAAAGCAAGACGGTTCGGTTCGGTTCTGTATCGATTTCAGACGCTTGAATAAGGTCTCTAAATTGATGCTTATCCCATGCCCCGTGTCGATGAACTGTTGGAAAAACTGGGTCAGGCGAGCTATATCTCCACGCTAGATCTCACGAAAGGCTATTGGCAGGTGCCTTTAGAGGCTAGCAGTTGTGAGAAAACGGCATTTGCGACTCCTGACGGACTCTATGAATTTACAAGACTCCGCTTGGTCTTCACGGGCACCTCTAACTTTTCAGCGTATGATGGATCAGATCCTACGTCCTCACTCTGAATATGCTGGGGCATACCTTGACGATGTCGTGATTTTTAGCAATGATTGGAAAACACACTTAGAGCGGCTTCAAGCCGTTCTTGAAAGCTTGAGACACGCTGGCCTTACTGCTAACCCTAAGAAATGTAAACTAGGCATGTCCGAGACTCATTACTTAGGCTATTCTATGGGCAAGGGTTTACTTAGGCCACAATTAAGGAAAATAGAAGAAATGCTTGTTTACCCGAGACCTGAGACACAGAAACAAGTACGCCTTTCTGGGACTCGCTGGTTACTACAGAAAATTCATTCCAAATTTTGCACATAGAGCTGCTCCTCTTACAGAACTTACTAGAGGCAGAAAAACCGACCTGTCCTGTGGACAGAAAATTGCTAACGCTCTTTCAACGATTTAAAAAGCATTGTCTTCTTACCCGGTTCTAAGGAACCCGGATTTCACAAAAGATTTTATCTTGCAAACAGACGCAAGTGCATTTGGTGTGGGCGCAGTCCTGTCACAAATTTTTGATGGAGAAGAACATCCAATCACATATTTGAGTAGGAAATTACTTCCTAGGGAACGCAATTATTCTACAATTGAGAAAGAATGCTTGGCAATTAAGTGGGCTGTGGAAGCGCTTCGCTATTACTTGTGGGGACGAAACTTCACTTTGGTAACTGATCATGCTCCACTCCAGTGGTTGTACCGACAGAAAGATACAAACTCTCGTCTAATGAGATGGTTTCTGGGTTTACAACCTTACAGTTTCACAGTAAAGCACCGACCAGGTTCTGAACACGTCAACGCAGATGTATTATCACGACTAAATGAACCTAGTACAGAGAGTCGCTTGATTCACAGGAATGTGAATAAAGCTGAGGGGGAGGGTGTGAGCTGGAGGGCTGATCGCACCCCAAATAGAGACAGACGCCCCTGGGAAAACCACAAACCCTGAAACACTGACTACACATTGCTCCTTATCCTTGCACTATAACGCGTAATACAAGCCTCGCGCTGTACTCCGCCGACTTATAAGCCTTGCGCAGCGCCTGTCAGTTTGGGAATTGATTGTTTGCTTTTATCTCTCTCTGCTCCTAGCGGAACTGTTATATCTGACTTGTCATGGAGCACGTTTAAGCTCATGTGTTTGCGGTGTCTGAATAAAAATCCTTCTTTTTTTCTACGACCTTCTGTGTCTCTGTGCAAATCTGTGACCCAAGCGTGACAATATATATATATATATATATCTCCAGGCTTTTCTGTCTATTTATGTTTTCCATTGTACTGTGCTTTTTTCTACTGGTATTATTTCACTTTAATAAAATATCATGTTGCTTTTAAATTTCTATATTTTGTCTTTATATCTGGAGTGATTATAGTAATAAAGTATATACAGGACACCTGATGTTGGAAGATCATGACTATTATTTTGTTACAGGGTTATTAGGGAATACTTTGTTTGTTGTTTATACTTTGTTGTTATTCAGTTCCTCATTTCAGTAGATCAAATCTAAATTATTTTATTTTGGAAGCATAATTATTCATTTTAAGGTTTCATACAAAAAAGTCTAATTAGAATTATTTATGGTAGTCTTCACACATAATTTTCTTTGGAACTCAAACTAATCTTCTGACTAGGCCTTCAGCAGCAAGAATGAAATCTTTAGATTTTTAAGACTATTCACCTACATTTGTCGGGTAACAGGTAGTTATATCTTGATTAAAGGTATTAATTGTAAAAGATTTTCAAGATTGCACAGTAGCATCATTGTAGCATCTCCACACAGTCGTTCAAAAATGTATAATGTGTTTAGTAAATAGTACTGTTAGCTTTTTTTTATTTGATTTGATATATTATATTAACCCCCAAGGGGAAATTGTCTTTGCATGGACTTTTGATGGTCAGAGTGCAAGGTCAGCCATTGTAGAGCGCCCCTGGAGCAATTTTTCAGGTTAAGAGCTTTGCTCAAAGGCCCATCGAAGAAGGATTCTTTCTGCCAGTAACTAAATTTGAACCAGCAACCTTCCATATACCAGCACAGTCCCTTAAATGTATTTAAAACACATGAATAAATTTTGCCTAAACTGCCTGGATACCCCTAAGTTTTTCATTTATGCTAGCTACATCATTTAGCTTTTCTTCTCTACAGTATCTCTCCTCAACTTATGGCCATTAAACATGACAGCCACTTGAAGTCTAAATTATAGCTCAGAGATCTTTTGTGAAATCTTAATGTTATCCTGTCCTGTCAAGCATTTCAAACATGTAATATTATGAATACATTCATTTATAGTGTGTTGTAAAGACAAAAAAATCTGTCATTAGAGGTTTAAAAAAAATCTCTCAAATAGGAAAAGAAAACAATACCAATTTTAAGAGTTGTTGATATAATAAATTTATATTGAAAAATCATAACTTTTTTTTTCTTGTTGTTGTTGCTCATCATATTCTGCATTTATATAAGGTTAGAAAGATGCAAGGCTCATTTTCTATTCACATTCTGTGTAGAATTTCTAAGGGCAGCTCCTTCTAGGAAGATTATAGATCACAATGATACGATGAGTACTTATCTGTCAACTATGGAAATGGTATCTGAAATAAAAGCACTAATATCAAAGCAGGTCTATGATTTATTTGAAAAGGAGCCTATTAACAGCACTCAGTCTGAAAAAGAAAACAATAAACATTATGCAGAGGCAATGTATACAAACGAACAGTAGCAAGAGAGCACAGGAATTTTTTTTCTGAAACAAGATATTGCCTCTGTAAGATAATAGATATAAATATTACATATAAGTATATATATATATATATATATATATATATACACACACTATATGTACAAAAACATACACATATATGTGCACATATTTATATATATTTGGGACATCCTGAGACTTCACAGGATCCTCTCAAACTTGCTGGATATCATGGCCGGCCTGTACACTGTTAATGTGAGTGCTGTGCAGAACCTCTGCATTTTTCCCAGTTGATTCTGGGGTTCGTCAGGGGTGTGTTTTTGCTCCTACTCTGTTCAGTGCTTGCATGGACTGGGTGGGGTAAGGTCGTGGGATTTAGCGGTTGTGGGGCATCTGTTGGTGAAGAAAGATTTATTGAGCTTGACTTTGCTGATGATGCTGTGATCTTTGTTGAGTCCATGGAGGCTCTGATCGGGGTGCTTGAGAGAATGATCAAGGAGTCTGGGCTTGCAAGTGTTCTGGATAAAAACCAAGATCCAGGGCTTTAATGACCTCTTAGGCACAGCCATCAGCAGTGTGTCTGTCTGCAGTGAGGGTGTTAACCTTGTCAAGAGCTTTACTTACCTCAGCAATGACATTCATGTCTCAAGTGACTCTTCCTATGAAGTCAATATACATATTGGGAGAGCGGGTGGGTCATGAGGTCGTTGGAAAGGGGTGTGTGGTGCTCCTGATATCTATGCAAAATGACAAAGGTCCAAGTCTTTAGTGTCCTACTGCTTCCTGTCTTGCAATATGGTTGCAAGACATGGACGTAATCCAGTAACCTGAGATGAAGACTGAACTCCTTTGGTACTGTGTCTCTTCAGAGAATAGTTGGATGCCGCCAGTTTGACTTTGTGCTGAATGAGCTGCTTCTCACAGACTCTGGAATAAGGCACATTACCAGCATTGTAATTGAACGTCAGTTATAGCACTATGGCCAAGTTGCGCGATTCCCCAAGGGTGATCCAGCTCACAGAATCCTCATTGTTGAGGACCCGAGTGGCTGGATCAGGCCAAGGGGATGCCCATGTAACACCTGGCTATGGCAGATAGATGGTCATTTCCGGAGGGTGGAATCGCGCCGCGTGAGTGTGTGGGGGGTTGCCAACCAGGGTCCCAAGTTGTTTCGGCATATGGTGTGAGCAGCAAAATACTGTTCCAGTGTATGCTCCCCAACCTGACCTGACCTGATCTGATACCTATACTGTATATAGTATACTAGAGTTGTATGCTAGAGCTCAAGTATGCTAGATCTCTGAAGTACTAAACCACCCATGCCACCCTAACACAATAATTTCTGTATATATGTGTGTATATCTTAGGTGTGTTTGCATATAATGTAAGAACCACCTATTATGATAGCCATGTCTATCTGTCTGTCTGCAAGAAACAACTCAGGCTCTTGTGGACCGATTTGGTTGAAATGTGGTACACTTATTCTACAATTAAATTTATCACAACAGTTCATATTTTTGCTGAGATATCTTGAATAGATTATACTGTACAAAGGTTTGAAATTCCAAAATCTCCCATTGGAAAGCATTAGCAGATATGCACACTTGTCTGTTTTAAAACAGAAGACAATTCTTTGCGACTTTAAAATTAGTTTCCTAATTCAATTTTATCTTGACAGTGGTTACAGCAATTTGTTTATTTTATATATTTTCCATTTTTTCATCTCCCATGGCCACTACTGAAGGCAAACAGATCCCCAATACAAGTTAACAAAACACCGGCAGACTATGTGAGCAGACTAGGAAGTTGCTGTTATGAGTTGTTTTTTTTATTACACATGCTGATGGGTGGGCAATCCTTTATTGGCAGGTGCATTTGGGTGTGCAAGGAAACCTCTGCATTACCATATTGTTTCTTCTTTATAAAGTTTTCCCAGCTGCTTGAATGCAAACAGAAGAGAACCAATGCATTGGCATCTCAGTTCTCCCATTGCTTTAACTCATAATGGATAAGTTAAATAATCTTTTTAACTATACAAGTATAAAATGAAAGCAGGGAAAACAAAAGGTTTAACTAGATATGAAGTACCCTGTGGCATGTAAGCTGTTATTCACAGAGTAAATCAACATTTAGCAAATACTTAAATTACACTAAACCAACTTCACAGATGCATTATCAGTAAATTATAATGATTCACATTAATTTACTATCAGAGTGCCTCATTCCTCTGATATCCATAAATGTCAGTCTCAGTAATAAAGTTTGCCTTTCATTTATGTTATTCCTAAAAACGTGTCAGAGCTGAATAGCTACACAAGTTACTATGGCCAGACATGTTAAAGTAAAGATGAAATTATTAAGTATGTAATTACATTTTTTATTTTTGTCTTTACAGTAATTCAATTGGTAATTGCAAACTGTCACTGTGTGTGAATATGGGGTCTGTGTGTTTGAGAGAGAGAGTGAGTGAGAGTGGTTCCTGTGATGGACTACAGGCCTGTCCAGGCCAGTTTTCTGCATTTTGCCTAATCCTGGAGGGTATAGCTTCGACAACCCTGAAATAGACTAAGAAGGTTTTAGAATGACCTACTAAACTCTGTCCATGGTAGGCCACAGTGCCTGCACAGTCCTCAAACATAACTGAATGATGTGCCATGCATACATTTTCTAACTTGTTTTTTTTGCTTCCAAAAGAACCAAGCAAACATTTAGTGTATCAAATATTATACAGTTTTATGGTGAAAGGGTCACTATGGAATAAAGAAAATAATGCTGTTTTAGTCCAACAAGGCAGCAATGGGCATAAGTAAGGAACTAATCCTGGACAGGATGCCAGTTAATCACAGTGACAACAAAGAACTTTTAAAAGAAATGAAAGATTGTGAAGATGGCATTTTCAGGTGATTAATTTTAAATATGTGAAAATTATGGAGAGCCAATGTACTGTACATAATAGCAAAGGGTCAGTATCTTATTAGTGGCTGTCCTTAAATTCTTGTTACTGACAACCATTAATTTACATAATAAATATGTAACATGTGCAGTGCAAAGCAAGACTAAATCAATATCATTTCTGATTATAGATTTGATATTAATGAAGTCTGAAAATTAATTTGAGTTTACTGCTTGCAATTTTCCTTACAGTATTTCTCCTCCAGAATTTTAGAAAGAAAGTTAAAATGAAATCCAAATATTCAACTTTGTAATGTCAAACTTAATTACTTAAAGATCACAAACCCAGCCCACAAATAACATTAAAAGGGTTCCATTCTGTGGCAATAGTTTTAAATTAAAATAACATGACAAATAAGACTGTGGCTTAGCCTATTAGATTCAAATTAGTATTAGAGTTGTCATATATACAGAGTACAGTGAAAGTCTTACTTTAAAGTTCAAGCACCATGCAGCATGCTGTTAATCTCTGGTGCCATGCTAAACTTCCTTTTAATGAAGAGAAGACAAAAAACAGCTTCCCTGATGTTCAGTTAAGCTCCCAGTTCACAATTAGTAAACTTGTTATAGATTTAAATTTTGTTTCTTAAACTTTAGGTTAGATTTTCCCTTTGACATGGCTAAGAAAATATCTAGAACTGACCCTTTGACCTATTAACTAAGAATGTGGTGAGAAGGTTAGAGAAGCCCTTTCAAACCATGTTTGAATATGACTGAAAGAAAGAAAGAAAGAAAGTATTTAGATCGTAATGCATTGCATACCCAAACAATATAGGACAACATTTTAATTTGACCTTTTTGTGGAATTAGCTAAAGCAACCTTAAATGATGTTTAAATAAAAAAGGTTTCTTTTATCCTTAAAACTGTTTCTGACTCTTGCTCATTTCTGACTTTGAGACTGCCAAGCTCTTTAAACCTCTTTTCTTCTCCTGGTTACAGTAAGTCTTCTTAATAAGAGAAACATAAGAAATTTGACATTTCAGTCAATCATGCAAGTTTCTTTAGCTAATAGCTAAGCTGTCCCCATATCTAATCCAGATTTTTCTAAAAGTTTGTCAAGGCTTTTGCTTCAACTACATGTTTTGGTAGTTTTTTGCAGAGCCCCACAACTATTTACGTAAAGAAGTGCTTGCTGACTTCCACTGATGTCCTTGAGTACATAATTCATCCTTAAGCCGAAAGAATGTTGCAGGATCAACTTTATCAATGCCTTTGAGGATTTAAAATACCTGGGTTAGGTCCCTACGCAGTCTCTCCTGTTCGAGACTAAACAGGTTTAATTCTCAGAGTCTGTCAGAGTAGGACATGCACCTGGTTGCTACACACCTTCAAGTGCTGTTTTGTCTTTCTTGTACCGTGGTGACCAGAACTGCACACAACATTTCAGATGTGGTCTTATGCATGCATTCTATAGTTTGAGCATAACATTCCTTGACTTAAACTGAATAATTTTTAAAATACAGTCTACCATTTTATTTGCCTTTTTAATTGCTTCTGTGCATTGCTTAATCAATGAAAATGTTACATCAACATAAACCCTTACACCATTTTCAGAGGTTGCTTCCTAATTGATAGTGTCTCCCTTCTTGCATTTGTAATTGATGTTTTGTCCACATGCAGTACTTTGCACTTTTCCATTTTCCAGGTGTTCACCCAGTTCTGAAAGGTTGTCCAGATCATTTTGAATTATTTTTGCTGCCTCCTCAGTGTCTGCCATTCCTCCAGTTTTAGTGTCCCCTCCAAATTTGAAAAGTCTGCTAACGATATCTAAATGAATGCCATTAACATAAATCAAAAAAAGAAGAGACTCCTGAGGGACTCCACTAATGACCTCATTCCATGTGGAGCATTCTCCTCTTATCTGTACCCTTTGTCTCATTCCTGTTATCCAACTAGAGATCCAGTTTTGTAGGTTACCACTAATGCCTACAGCGTCAAGTTTCAGAATTCATTTTTGGTGTAGGACTGTATCATAGGCTTTTTGAAAGTCAAAGTAAATTATGTTGTATGCTTTGTTTTGCTTCCTTAAAGAAATCTAAAAGATTAGTTTGGAAGGACCTTCCTTTCATAAACCCATGCTGGCTGTTATTCACAATATTATTTTCATTTAGGTTATATTCTAATTTATTTCTTATTATAGTGTCCACATATTTGAAAGGTGCTGAAGTAAGACTATTGGGTCTGTAATTACTAGGATCCATTTTGTCACCCTTCTTGAAGATGGGAGTCATATTTGTACCTTTCTATTCCTCAGGTACTTTTCCTTTCTGAACTGACTCCTGATATATGCCTAATGGTTTATAGATGACATCTTTTCTTTCAGTACAACTGGTAAGTTCCCATCTGGTCTAGGAGTTTTACTAGTCTTCAACACATTGAGGGATTGAAACATATCTGACTCTTCTATTTTAAAATGTATGAATCAGAGTTTGTTTTTACTTCTGCATTAGGCATTCCACTTGTTTCTTCCTTTACACATACTTGCGTGAAATATTTATTCAGTTCATTTACTATTCCCTCCTTATGTTCAATGATTTCTCTATTTGTGTTCCTTAATTTCCTTAGTTTTTTTAATTCTCTTTTATTGTCTTTTTACTTGAGTTCTACTGAAAAAAATTTTCGTTTTGGCTTCTCTAGTAATGTTTATTTCGGTTCTTCTTTTGATGTTTCAAATGCTTTTTTCAATTTCTTGTTGTAGGTACATGACCTGACAACAAGACATATGCAAAGATCCTATTAGGATTATGGGGTTTTATATATTTTTAGTGATCGCATATATTTGTTTTTTGTGGTGTTGAATTATTGGGAATCCCTGTGCATTGGTTTCCCTTTGTAATTGTGTTTTAACTTTGCTATTTTCTTAGCTGTTATGTTTTGATTTTTACTGAAACTACATTTTAATTTTCTATAGGGGCTGTTAATTTGGATAAACCATTGTCAGGATGCAATGTCCCATTGATGGGGTGTGTCACATGAAGTCATTGGCACAGCCTTATATGAGCCAGTTAAACGAGTGACTCATAGTGTAGGTTTTCTGTCAAACAAACTAGTAATTGTATTTCTGATTACAACTTTGATTTACATTATGGTTTTGAAGAAGGATAAACCTTATTTATTAGTTTTGACATGGCATGTTTCTGATTTATATTTTATCTTCTGACCTATCATTCTCTGCTCTGGTGGCCTGCCACTTTTCACCTATTTGCAGCACAGATCCATAGACTGAATACAGAAATAGTAAAGTCTCCAACAGCAACGTATACGCAAATCTGGATCTTGGACAATGGCATAAATCAAACACTGCCATCTTACCTAGTGTTCATGAGATGACATCAGGTGATATATATATATATATTTTTTTTTTGCCATATGATGAGCAACAGTATATACGCAAAAAAAAAAAAACCCACAAAATAAAGGCACCTGCAATAAATAAAAATGGCAGTGTGACTGCATAAAAATTATATATAAAAAAACATATTAGTATGAATTCACAAACTACGTCCTGAACTGAATTCTGCATAAAGATAAAATCCCAAATCATGACAAATTTTTGGTTGCCATGTGATGGCAACAGTTTTCAGGCTGCTGGCAGAATAAATAAAAATACGCAAAATGTAGGCACCTGTAATAAATTAAATGAGAATGTGATAGCATTGTAAAAATAACTGTGACAAAACTTTTAAATAAACACAACCCACACCCAGAATTGAATTTTTTGTAGATAAAAACCCCAAATCGTGACAATATGAGTAAAAATGTCAAAAATGTCTGAAGATTCAAAAATAAACATCACAGAGAAAGTAACAGAAGCAAGCAATATGTAAAATAATGTAAAGCATACAATGCAAATGTATAATAAAAATAATAATACGAAAACAGCAATTAAATTGCTTTTATTTGCGGTGCCAGCAAAATCTCCTTCACGGTCCTCAGTTTATGGAAGCACACTAGGAATCCAGTGGGATTTAAGTTCCTGGTGTTAGTGGGAAAAGTGCCATACCTATTCATTATTTATGATTTTTTTTTTTTATTTCAAAAATTGTATCCATTCTCTGTATGTTTACATCAGTTTAAGCATGAAAATATATAAGCCTATGCAAAACCTATAATGCAAGCCTAAAAATATACACTGTTAACTTCATAACTAGTTTATTGTAAACATGTTTAAGATGTGTTTACGTCTGTTTTTATCTTTAACACTTTGATATTATATTTTAATATGCTAATATGTAATAAAAAGAATTTGATCATTGAGACATGTTCAGTCTTTATTCTGCACCTGTGGTCCATGAATTGCACAAGGAATATAAAAAGCCGCTGGCAAATATGAAACCACCCACTTTAGTGATCAAAAAGTCTGTCCTTCAGGCTGTGAGGTGTATATTTAAGATAAAAAGGCTGAAAATCAGATACCTTTTCCATCTACCAAAAGGGAAAAAGTGTTAGGATGCAAGATTACTGCTTCCCATTAAAAGGAAATACAGTACAAGAAGGATGGGGAATCAATCTGCTCTTACAGGTTTAATGCAACCTAATTCTGTGTTCATCTCAGCTCAGGTTAACCAGAAAGTAAAAAGCTGATGAGAGCAAATCTATGCTAGCAGCTTTGCTGTTGATTTTACCATTAATGGTAGTCAGGTCTTAAAGTGCTTGACATGCACTTGGCATGCACTTATGCTTTCTACAAATGCACACTTTCCTGAGCTGAAGTGTTGCGGCAGAGGCTCAGCAAAAGGAGAGGGTGCTAGGCTGCTGATGCAAAGTGCTTAAATTCAATTTCTTGGAAGACAGATAAGGAGTAATTGTCTATTGATAATAGACTAGAAATCATTATACCCCATTAAGTGCAAATTATCGATCAGATTCAGAAGATATTTCTAAATTCTAAGCTTTCTTTAAAAGAAAAAATAAATATACAGCTACAAACAGAATTAAAGACTTTCTGTCTTAAAATGGGGGGCACTGCTAATCTTTATATTCTGGACCCATTCACTTCAAGGAGCCAACAAGAAGAAACTAACAGATACAAAGTATTTGCTAGCCTCATGCCTAGATATCAAATGTAAGCATTTATGACATGGACACAGAACATTTACAAATGAATAAATGATTTATTATGTTAAAATATATTGAATAAAAAATTATGTTGCCTGAAAGCAGGATGCTGCAATGTGAATCATTGATCTATGCCCTGGCTAGTGAAGTATGACTGATAGATTGATCAGAAAAATATTTTGGATTCAATAAAATTACGTCATGATGTTAGGGGAGGAGAATGTCTCGTGTTATTTAAAAAGAAAAGCCTTTTTGTTCGAAAATAAAGCAGAATGCTGAAATCTTTCCAAAAAAAGATTAATTACATTTGCCAGTCTTGACAATATTCTTCTACCACCCTGCCCTAGACCTCAGGGGAAGTCTGATTCTGTACAATTTCACTCTTTGACAGTCCTTCGAACTGTTGAGAATTTCAGACTAAGAACTGTGTCCCAAGCTCATTCATATTATTATAATGGAGCTAAGGCTGCCCATTTTCTCCTGAGTACCTGCTCACTCAGTAAGAGAGATGATTTGATTCAAAAATGTCAAGGAACCCAGCGGGGCCTAGATTACTTCCATTAAGACAGCAAAGTAAAAAAATGACATCTGACTATAGCCTCAGAGAACATGAACCAAATAACATTTCCTTAACATGGTCTAATAGATTCAGCTCCAAAAGTGAATTTGAAATGGAAATGTATTCTTTATCAGCTGTCACAAAATATCGGCATCATTAAAGTTAGAAAGCCATAACAGATAGATCTGGAAACAAGCAAAATATTCTGTAATAAACACAGACTGCAATAAATCAGTTATTTGAATAAACCTCAAATTACAGGCATGATTACAAGGATTGTTGTGTTTAAAATCTGAGAAATTTAAATCTATAACACAAATAGTGAAAAATGTGAAAGTCAAATGTACCAATGACATACACTGTGACTAGCAGGACAACAAGAGAAATAATTGGATACACTGTCAGTCAATCAAGAGGCAGATAGACATGTTGTCAGAGTTTGGAATATTACGTATTTTAGCAGAAATAAATGGCGTTAAATTAATATGATTAATGACTTCAAAAAAGAGACATACTGTGTGTTTAAAAAATTTTGCAAATTGTTCTTCCATTCTGAAATTTTTCTGCATTCTGCTGTACAACGTATTAAACAGCCCTGGATGCCATTCCCACTCATGCACGTGGCTATGCATTAGGCCAGTTTAGAGACTCTGGTACATGCCTTTGCAAAGTGGGATGGTGTCACATACAATAATATTTTGCATATAGGTTGATAATATTTTTTATATTAAATTAGATCAATGAATCAATCAATCGATAAGTAAATAAAAATAAACTTAACAAGCACATTGGAAAGGAAGCATTGAATTGCCTAATAGCGGTGGGCAGGAAAGACCCCTCAAGGTGCTTCTTAGCACACTGTGGTGGAATGAGCCTGTGGCTAAAAGTGTTCCAAAACAGCACCTCCTAGAGGGGATATAGGAGAATTTTTCTGATGGCATCCAATTATGACATACTTCTCTTTTCCACAACAGCTTCCAGTGTGTCCAGGGTTTGTCCTGTGATGGGGGAGATGTCTCTGATAAGTTTGTTCATGCATTGAGCTTCTTTTGAGCTCAGCTTGCTTACCAAGGAGACTGCAATGTTGGACATCACACTGTTTACTATGGACTGGTAGAACATTTCAAACGGCTTACTTCATACATCTCCATAGCAAGTACAGTCTGCTCTGGCCCTTCTAGTACATCACCATTGTATTGTCAGACCAGTCCAGTTTGTTGTTAATGTGAACTGCCAGGTACTTGTTACTCTGCACCACTTCCATGTCCTCCCCCTGAATAGTGACTGGCCTCAGCAGCTTCTTGGGATACCAGAAGTCCACCATCAGCTCTTTTGTCTTGATGATGTTGAGTTGCAGGGTGTTCTTTTATTGTTAATTTCTAACAGTATAAATGTTTAAATAGGCAGGGAAGTTAATGCTTACTAACATCTAATTTTAAAATGCATGTTTATGACTTTATGAATTTTTTGTTAACTACTTTTGAGCCATCTGTGGTGGGTAGCACCACCAGTTGACCAGAGTGGACCAAGACCACTTTATATTATACAAGCCCATTGTCCCCCAGTTGTGCCTGAGCTGTTTCATTGGTGAGTCAAGGGGCTACATACCCACAATAAGAGGAGGGTTGTATACATCAGGCTCTCATTCTGTCATTTTCCATACTGAGAAGAAGAGGACAGGCCAATGTGAATGTTTCACACACTCCAATCAAAGGCCATGTGAGAGTAAAGACTAAGCCAGACCAGAGACAAATAAGACAGCCACCTGATAGTAAGCATATGGATGCAAGATGAACCATTACTTCAGTTACAATGATAATTTTGAAATACACCTTTTGCTTTGTTTATTGTTTTGGGCATATTATTTACAGAGGGTACGGAAAGTATTCAGACCCCCTTCAATTTTTCACTCTTTGTTAAATTGCAGCCATTTGCTAAAATCATTTAAATTAATTTTTTTCCACATTAATGTACACACAGCACCCCATATTGACAGACAAAAAAAAGAATTTTTGAAATTGTTGCAGATTTATTAAAAAAGAAAAACTGAATTATCACTTGGTCCAAAGTATTCAGACCCTTTGCTCAGTATTTAGTAGAAGCACCTTTTGAGCTAATACAGCCATAAGTCTTCTTGGGAAAGATGCAACAAATTTTTCACACCTGGATTTGGGGATCCTCTGCCATTTCTCCTTGTAGATCCTCTCCAGTTCTGTCAGGTTGGATGGTAAATGTTGGTGGACAGCCATTTTTAGGTCTCTCCAGAGATGCTCAATTGGGTTTAAGTCAGGGCTCTGGCTGGGCCATTCAAGAACAGTCACAGAGTTGTTGTGAAGCCATTCCTTCATTATTTTAGCTGTGTGCTTAGGGTCATTGTCTTGTTGGAAGGTAAACCTTCGGCCCAGTCTGAGGTCCTTAGCACTCTGGAGAAGGTTTTTGTCCAGGATATCCCTGTACTTGGCTGCATTCATCTTTCCCTCGATTGCAACCAGTCGTCCTGTCCCTGCAGCTGAAAAACACCCTCACAGCATGATGCTGCCACCGCCATGCTTCACTGTGGGGACTGTATTGGACAAGTGATGAGCAGTGCCTGGTTGTCTCCACACACTGAGGAGAGGCAAGACACATGACAGCCCGCATGGAGTTTGCTAAAAGACATCTGAAGGACTCTGAGATGGTGAGAAATAAGATTCTCTGGTCTGATGAGACCAAGATAGAACTTTTTGGCCTTAATTCTAAGCGGTATGTGTGGTTATTAGAAATAAACTTAATGCATTAGGATTAAAATTAAAGACAGACATAAAGAATTTAGGGGTAATTATTGACGCTGACCTGAATTTTAAATCACATATTATCAAGGAGAAAGTAAGGACAGCTATGAAGAGGATGAAGAATGGAAAAGCCGTTGGTCCAGATGACATACCTGTGGAAGCATGGAGGTGTTTAGAAGAGATAGCAGTGAAGTTTTCAACCAGATTGTTTAATGGAATTTTGGAAAGTGAGAGGATGCCTGAGGAGTGGAGAAGAAGTGTACTAGTGCCGATATTTAAGAATAAGGGGGATGTGCAGGACTGCAGTAACTACAGGGGAATAAAATTGATGAGCCACAGCATGAAGTTATGGGAAAGAGTAGTGGAAGCTAGGTTAAGTGAGGTGATGATTAGTGAGCAGCAGTATGGTTTCATGCCAACAAAGAGCACCACAGATGCAATATTTGTTCTGAGGGTGTTGATGGAGAAGTATAGAGAAGGCCAGAAGGAGTTGCATTGCGTCTTTGTGGACCTGGAGAAAGCATATGACAGGGTGCCTTGAGAGGAGTTGTGGTATTGTATGAGGAATTTGGGAGTGGCAGAGAAGTATGTAAGAGTTGTACAGGATGAGGGAAGTGTGACTGTGGCGAGGTCTGCAGTAGGAGTGACAGATGCATTCAAGGTGGAGGTGGGATTACATCAGGGATCGGCTCTGAGCCCTTTCTTATTTGCAATGGTGATGGACAGGTTTACAGATGAGATTAGACAGGAGTCCCCATGGACTATGATGTTTGCTGATGACATTGTGTTCTGTAGCGATAGTAGGGAGCAGTTTGAGGAGACCCTGGAGAGGTGGAGATATACTCTAGAGAGGAGAGGAATGAAGGTCAGTAGGAACAAGACAGAATACATGTGTGTAAATGAGAGGGATGTCAGTGGAATGGTGAGGATGCAAGGAGTAGAGTCGGTGACGGTGGGTGAGATTAAATACTTGGGATCAACAGTACAGAGTAATGGGGATTGTGCAAGAGAGGTGAAAAAGAGAGTGCAGACAGGGTGGAATGGGTCTATAAGAGTTTCAGGAGTGATTAGTGACAGACGGATATCAGCAAGAGTGAAAGGGAAGGTCTCCAGGACGGTAGTGAGGCCAGCTATGTTACAGTATATGGGTTGGAGACAGTGGCACTGACCAGAAAGCAGGAGACAGAGCTGGAGGTAGCAGAGTTAAAGATGCTAAGATTTACATTGGGTGTGACGAGGATGGATAGGATTAGAAATGAGTACATTAGAGGGTCGGCTCAAGTTGGACAGTTGTAAGACAAAGTCAGAGAGGTGAGATTGTGTTGGTTTGGACATGTGCAGAGGAGAGATACTGAGTATATTGGGAGAAGGATGCTAAGGATAGAGCTGTCAGAAAAGAGAAAAAGAGGAAGGCCTAAGAGAAGGTTTATGGATGTGGTTAAAGAGAGGACATGCAGGTGATGGGTGTAACAGAACAAGATGCAGAGGACAGAAAGATATGAAAGAAGAAGATCTGCTGTGGCGACCCCTAACAGGAGCAGCCAAAAGAAGAAGAAGAAGACATGTTTCACTGTAAATATTTGCAACTAGAACTGTGAGTTCTTGTTAAATACTTTTGTGGAATAAAATCTATTCTTCTTACATCTGCCTATTTTTGCCTCTATTATAATATCCCCGGTCCCAATTGGTCCTGAACTTCTAGCAGGCCATGAGCCTCTCCACAGGTGGCTTGTGACAGTCATCTTAGGACCACAGCAACACAGATGGACACTGAAGTATTCAGAGATAACCTCACACAGACATAAGGACAATGTGCTGGTATGACACACAGTAACAGGACATGGGATTTAAACCTAAGAAGCTGCACCTGTGTGCACTGCCTACTGCGCTCCCACTCAGTCCTAATTACATTTCACTAAAGTAAGTAAAAACAATGTTTCCCAAAAACCTATGATAACTTTTTGAATATAACTAATTAAATTCAGTGGATGCCTTCAATTTTGAATGCTATGACTTTGTTCTTCCTTTTCCAAGTTGTTTTTAAATACTTTTCAGATAATAAATGCCAATGCAAATAACACAGTTAGCTTTGCCACTGTTCTCTGCATTTTTGTTGACTCAGTAAGTATTTGACTATTAAAATAGCATTTTGAAAACTAATTTTCTAAAAACATCCTTAAGCAAACACACAATAAACAATGAACAAGACACCAAAAAGAAAGACTCCTAAAGAAGCAGATTCCTCCTATGAAACCAGTGAAGTAGATATATAAAGAAATTTCTTTTAATAACTAGACTGTTCAATGTAATGTCAGTTCAAAAGGAAAACACAGCAGGTATAATCAAACCGTAGTGTTGTCCCAAATGGTGTCAAACCACTCAAGATAGAGAAATCATTTGGCTGCCTTACTTTTCATTTTGTAGTTGCAACCTGCAACTACATGCTACTGAGGAAAACATAAATGCTTAGAGAAAACGTTATCCATACAATGTAAAATTTCAGCATGCACATCAAAATATTTTGACACAAATGTCTGAATGCTATTTTCTCATCAGAAGGACTTTCTATCAAAAATCACATTTACAATATGGTTAATATTGCTACACACTTTATGTACAGAGTGTTCTGTGATGTTCTTTGATGCAAAGAAAAAAATGTGAAGATGAATAAAATTTAAAGAACTAAAAATAGAATAAAACATGGTCTTTGCTAAATTAATGGGAAGCTCCACATTGGCCAGATTTGAGTTAGTGAGTGAGTGTAGCTGGGCAATTAAGTGATCCTGGGCTGGCTTTGTCTTCCATTCAATGTTGTTTTGATACGCTTCAGCTATTCAACGGTAGTTAAGGTTAGAAAAGGGATGGAGGGATGGATGGAGAGATGGATGGATGAGTATTTTAAAGATTATGAAGAAAATTTATCTAAGCCTTTATAGCCTTCTATATAAAATAAAATATATCTAAGCTCAGGCATGGCAGGAGTTTGGGGAGGCCATGGAGAATGACTTCCGGACAGCTTCGAGGAGAGTCTGGTCCACCATCCAGCGTATCAGGAGGGGGAAGCAATGCAGTGTCAACAATGTATATGGTGGGGATGGTACGCTGCTGACCTCGACTCGGGAAGCTGTGGGTCGGTGAGGGAGTACTTCGAAGACCTCCTCAATCGCACTAACATGTCTTCCAATGAGGAAGCAGAGCCTGAGGACTTTGAGGTGGGCTCTGCCATCTCTGGAACTGAGGTCACCGAGATAGTCAAGAAAACTCCTTGGTGACAGGGCCCCGAGGGTGGATGAGATACACCCGGAGTTCCTCAAGGCTCTAGATGTTGTAGGACTGTCTTGGTTGACACGCCTCTGCAACATTGCATGGACATCGGGGACAGTGCCTCTGGATTGGCAGACCGGGGTGGTGGTCCCCCTCTTTAAGAAAGGGGAACGGAGGGTGTGTTCCAACTACAGAGGGATCACACTCCTCAACCTCCCTGAAAAAGTCTATTCGGGGGTCCTGGAGAGGAGGGTCCGTCAGATAGTCAAACATCAGATTCAGGAGGAACATTGTGGTTTTCGTCCTAGTCGCGGAACAGTGGACCAGCTCTACACCCTTGGCAGAGTCCTGGAAGGTGCATGGGAGTTTGCCTAACCAGTCTACATGTGTTTTGTGGACTTGGAAAAGGAGTTTGACCATGTCCCTCGGGGAATCCTGTGGGGGATGCTCCGAGAGTATGGGGTACCGGACCCACTGATAAGGGCTGTTTGGTCTCTGTAAAACCGGTGTCAGAGCTTGGTCCGCATTGCCAGCAGTAAGTCGAACCCATTTCCGGTGAGAGTTGAACTCTGCCTGGGCTGCCCTTTGTCACCGATTCTGTTCATAACTTTTATGGACAGAATTTCTAGGCGCAGCCAGGGTGTTAAGGAGGTCCGGTTTGGTGGGCTCTGGATTGGGTCACTGCTTTTTGCAGATGATATTGTCCTGTTTGCTTCATCAGGTTGTGATCTTCAGCTCTCTCTGAATCGGTCTGCAGCTTGGTGTGTTCCAACTACACACCAGCTTATTGTGAAGCGGCTGGGATGGGAATCAGACCTCCAAATCTGAGGCCATGGTCCTCAGCCGGAAAAGGGTGGAGTTCCCTCTCAGGGTTGGGGGCAAGATCCTGCCCCAAGTGGAGGAGTTCATGTATCTCGGGGTCTTGTTCATGAGTGAGGGAAGAATGGAGTGTGAGATCGACAGGCAGATTGGTGCGGCCTCCGCAGTGATGCAGGCTGTGCATCAGTCTATCGTGGTGAAAAAGGAGATGAGCCATAAGGCAAAGCTGTCAATTTACCGTTTGATCTACGTTTCTATGGTCATGAGCTGTGGGTAGTGACCGAAAGAACAAGATCACGAATGCAAGCAGCTGAAATGAGTTTCCTCCGCAGGGTGTCTGGGCTTTTTCTTAAAGATAGGGTGAGAAGCTCAGTCATCCAGGAGGGGCTCAGAATAGAGCCGCTGTTCCTCTGCATTGAGAGAAGTCAGATGAGGTGGCTCGGGCATATGGTCAGGATGCCACCTGGACGCCTCCCTGGTGAGGTGTTCCGGGCACGTCTAAACGGGAGACGGCCACGGGAAGACGCAGGACACGCTGGAGGGACTATGTCTCTCGGCTGGCCTAGGAACGCCTCGGGATTCCCCTGGAAGAGCTAGAAGAAGTGGCCGGGGAGAGGGAAGTCTGGGTATCTCTGCTCAAGCTGCTGCCCCCGCGACCCGATCTCAGATAAGTGGAAGAGTATAGATGGATGGATGGATGGATGGCCCAGCTCTTTTAATCTTTCCTCATAATTCAACCCCTGTAGCCCTGGAATCAGCCTAGTCGCTCTTCTCTGGACCATTTTTAGCACTGCTATGTCTTTTTTGTAGCATGGAGACCAAAACTGCACACAATATTCCTGAGCAACCCATAAATTTTTATTGTCTTTCTACAACGCCATCTTCAATTTGACATGTGTGGCATTTTGAGATTTTTATGTTGGCCATTGCTGAGGTAACTTGCCCGAATTACGTTTCGTCACATCATCAGGGTGACCCTACAAGGGGTCATATTTATGTGCCATTTGGTCATCTGTATTTGCATTCACTTAATGATTCTGTGCAAATTATTGTTAGTGTTTATTCTACAGACTTTTGAAGATCTTTTTTGTCCTTCCTTGTTTAGCACTTCTGGCTTGTCAAAAAATCAGTTTGTCTTTTTGTTATGGACTCCTGCTTTTTTTATGACCTCTCCTGACCGTAAATTAAAATATTTCCTGCTGTAGTAGATACAACAGATACTACCACTTTTAAATATGATCTTGTTGAGATTTGGTTGCAACTCATAATTTTCTATCCTCAAATTACAAAATACTTATACTGTATTATGATTGTACAAAATTCTTTATTTTATTCCACACTTAGTTTTGCATTTACTTACTGATTTTTGGTACTATGGATGACTTTTAATTGGGCAAATTTCATTTCTATTTTTATTTTTTACTTGAGGTTTCATTTTGACTTAGGTGATACAATTTTCACAGCATTATTTTACCATATCACACAGCTGTTGTGTCTTTCACCGGTAAATTTTCATAAGCTGCCGTTTTGTTTTTCAAAGACACCCATGTTGTGAGGCTCTGAGCAGTCTGTGTTGATAGTAATGTGTACTAGTTACTACCACATGACAATCAGTTATACTTATATTAAGGACTACATAATAAACTTGTCTATGTTTGGGATTAATTCTATAATGTTTTTGAGGGTGTGTTTGGATAGCTTCTAGGTTTGTGATTCTGATTTTGAATGTTGTTTTGATTATGAGTTTGTTTCTCATTCAGGTTTTGATGCACTTTAGTTAAATTCATGGTTTTTGAACTTCAGTCTGTTTGGCTTTTTTTATCCCCTGGTGGTTGTAACCTGTTGTACCTTTGGCTCTGCCTATTTTTCACTAGTGCCAGAGCATTTGTTGTGTCTCACACCTTGCTGATAGAACTCTCCCATTTCTGTAATGTACCAATTAGCCAGTGTTTAAGATTTAGGTTTTAATCTGCAGCGATAAAGGAAGGGATTAACCATATGGGTTTGTTGTTTTCAGCTCAATGCTGCATAGTTTACTAACAGTGAATTGTGTCTTAGGACTTGTAAATACTTAACGGAAGATACATTTAAAATACAAGTCAAAAAGGTAGTTCTTTATATACTGTTGGATACACCTTTAGGCTTTTGAAATGCCTACATAGTTTCCCCTGCTCTGTACTGTTTTTTCTTTTGTCTTGAGAGACCCAACATGTTTTACAAATGCAGACACTGCCAACCACGTCCCCTTTTATAAGCCAACACTGCTATGTTGGTCTAGTAACATCTCATTATCCATAATATTAGACAGTAATCGACTAACATAGCACAGATATTGTTTGCAGAACAGAACCTCTTACTAAAGTCATATGCCATGTCTGCAACTGTTAAATGTGGCTGTCAAATACAACAATTCTTATCCAATCTGACCATACATTTAAATTTTTTGCATTTTTTTCTGGTAATGATTTGTACAGTAAGTATGTATGCATGATGATTATCACAAATAAATCTTACAAAATGATCTCCTTTCACTTGTGTCATATATTTTCAGTGAAATAAAAATCTATACGGCTATAAATGTAATTATGACCTTCTTGTTAAAGATGCAATGACTCGTTGAATAGATAGCCATATAATAGACTTTCATTCATGAGACTAAATATGAAATGCAGAAAATTGAACTATGATGGTCAGAATTCTTCCTTCATTTTAGCCATGTGTCATGTTCAGTCATTCACTTTTGAAAGCTTTTAAATAATGCATATTTCAATTTTTTCATAATGCTGCTACTAAATATCCTGTGCACTGAGCTGCTCACAATATTGTACAAAAATACAATTGCATAATTAGTTTACTTGAACATAAAAGTATATGAAGCAATATTGCCCTACATGCTTTATTTCAACATGAAAAGATAAAGTCAAGCCAGCCATAATAAAATGACTGACATATAAAGCTAACAAATCCATTCATACGAGTATTTAGATTTTGCAACAAAGCAGTAAACCTGAAAATGCTTATGAGTGCTCATAGTATTTCAGAAAATATCCTGCTTTTGATTCTGATGTATGCATCTATCGTATACTGAGACAATTGTTCAAGAACAATGAGGATAGAGACTTAAAATATTCAAATATTTTAAATAAAGAATATATTATATATATGAAATAAATTATAGACATTTAAAAATATAAATTGCAAAAAATGGCACGAGGACAAGAAGGACACAGTTATATATAGGAAAAGTGTTCATTATGAGACTCACTCATCCCTCCCACTAAATGTGGATTCACATATCTATGTTATATCTAGTTATAGTACCAAACTTATAACACATCAACATTCACAAATATGAATACAAATCAAACACAACAAATCATCTAACAATACAATTTTGCTTTGTGCAGGAATTCTATTTAGTAATTAGAAATCAGACCGTCCAAAAGTCTATATTAATCCCATTATTATAAGTTATTATAAAAAATTGGATATTATGAAACTCTATAATTAGTGAAACCACATCTGGAAAACAGCCAAAGCACCACTAGCGGCTGTGCAAAGATTCTCCATCCCTGGACTCAATGGCATGTCCTGCATACCTGTTCAGTCTTGAAAGAGAAAGCTACATGGTCTTTGAAAATATCAAGTCAATTGACAAAATGATACAATGGAAATGCTTCACTTCAAGGGTAAATTATGTACATTGGCAAAAGTCTTAGAAATCTGGAATAACCTATGAATCACGTAGTTCAAGCTAAAACTAACAACGTTTAAGAAGAATCTGGACAAGACACTGGTGAAAATAATTTTAATAGACTGAATTCATCAAACTTATTTTCTTCTTATGTAAAATAAAGTCACATTTTTGTGAACGGGAAACATCCTTGCCAGTAAACAGACAACAAGACAAAAAGAAAAGAAAACGAAAAATGTGACAGTCACCATCGCCCTGTGAATAAAGTGCCACGAGCAAACTTATGTAAAAAAGAATGTTATTTTTTTCAGTGCAGGCATTTTTCACAACATGAAATAATGCACTCATGTTAAATAGGGAACTTATGAAATATGACCTATTGGTGGAACCTTCTAGCCTAATGATTTATAAACCTAATTTTTAAAGATACAGTAACTGTACTGAAGAATTCACTGAGTGTTATGATGAGCTAAAACTATAACAAGGCATGTAATATGAATACCACTTACAAAATTAATATTACTGACAAGACTACATAGAGAAAATTAGAATACAATCTCTGAGGTTTTCTGTATATATATTAATCTATCTGTCTATCTACATCTATATCTATTTATATCTAGATCTGACTCACTCAACAAAAAACTGTTTTCTTAAAGCTGAAATTGACAGGGTGGTACATTTAGGGCTGTTGGTATTACAATATATGAATATTTAAAGCTCATAAACTACCAACAACTACAAAAAAAAAATATACCCTCAAATCTCAAAAATATTTTGACTAATTTTGTTGAAATTTGGTGACATTATAGAATGGCTTCTATGGTTCTATGGCTTTAAAATAAATGTAAAATAAACTTTAGATGGAAGGCTGTACTAACATTAGTGCCCCATTATATAAACCACTTATGCACGAGGTGTCCTGCTAGTGGGACGCCACCATATTTCAAAGTTGTGTACGATTTAATAAACCCACTAGCCAGTTAAAAGCAATAATGTTTTTCACATACCTAGAGGTGTCTCTTATTAAAATAACTCATAAGTCTTCATGTTGTCTACATGTCACAGCAGTATGTAAATGGCAACAAATATGATGCCTGTGTAACAGCTAATCTTTATGTACCATTATACATTGTTACACAAAATATCTTGAGTTAGATTCTGAGCAAAGTTATGACTTCATTGAGAATGACATGTTTGATGAAGGATTTGTAAGTACTGCTTATTATGACTATGAAGCATTGCAACATGCAATTTTACAGTTTATGCGTCATGGGTTCAACTACCATACCCAAAAGCGGTGTGCTGCACATTCTCCCTATGTTAATTTTCTGAGTAGTGCTACTTCAATTTCAACTTACAGTAAAGGGACTGTTTTTTAGCTTAATGATGAATAATTGTAATGCTGTACTTGTGTTTTTTGACCTTTTGTGCAAGGACCCAGTCAAAGTGACACTGTGTCATGAGCATATAAGAAGGAAAAAAAACTGTTTCAGCTAGTGACTTGGTCATGCACTACCTCCCCCAAAAGGACAGAAGCGCCACCTCCACAGAAAGGGAGAAACAAATGTGATTACAAAACTGAAATAAAATGAAACAGCAGACAGGGGGTCAAGAGATCTAAAGTTAGAGTGATTAGAAACTGGATACAAAGTCTCTCAGAAGGCTGTGTTAATCATGGTGGCTTTGTGGGTAAAAAGCGGTGGCAGATTATACTGTGAACAAGTCTCATATGCTCGTGAGCTGGCAAAGGTCTCCTGCAACTCAAAAGGGTTTGAGAAACACTGGTTTAAGCGTATGCCTCTCTATGACTAACTCTGTGCCCAGGGCTAACTGTTTCCTGCCCTGTGTCCAGCACTTCCAGCAAAGGTATTGTCCCCAACCCCATAACCCTGCACTGGAAGATACTGGTATGAAAATCTATGTACTTAGTTTATTCAAGACATGAAATACCAGAAAAAAGCAACAACAAGAAAAATAAACAAATAAATAATCCTTTGTGGGGTAACTGCAACAGAAGGCAGGAGAAGACGGGTCAATCCCAGCATAAAACCCCAATCTAGTGTAGAAAATGCAAGCTTCCTCTGTGTCTTGTGGTAAAGGAAATTCTTCCACAGACTGGCATGAAAAATTATTTTGAAAGTAAAGGTTTGGATAAGTACATAATTATATGTATGTAGTTGAAAATTCTTTACTTGTTGCTTCAGTGATATAAAGTGTTTGTATCTTCGTGTTTTATGTATATTTGTCAGTCAGTCATTATCCAACCGCTATATCCTAACACAGGGTCACGGGAGTCTGCTGAGCCAATCCCAGCCAACACAGGGCGCAAGGTAGGAACAAATCACGGGCAGGGCGCCAGCCCACCGCATATGTATATTTGTTTAAAAAAAAAATAATTAACTACAGCCGCAGCACTTGTTTTCAAGTCAAGTTAAATAAAGAGAAAACTGAAATCTTAGTGATTGACAATAATGGATACAATGAGGCTATTAGAAATAAACTGGATACATTAGGATTAAAAGTCAAGACAGAGTTAAAAGGTTAGGGGTAATTGTTGACTGTAATCTGAATTTTAAATCGCATATTAATTAGATCACTAGGACAGCATTTTTTCACTTAAGAAACATAAGTAAAGTTAGACCTCTTATATCACTGAAAGATGCGGAGAAATGAGTTCACGCGTTTGTTTTCAGTCGACTAGATTACTGCAACGCACTCCTCTCAGGACTACGCAAGAAAGACATAAATCGTTTGCAACGAGTGCAGAATGCAGCTGCTAGAATCCTAACTAGGAAAAGAAAATCTGAGCACATCTCTCCAGTTTTGATGTCACTACACTGGTTACCTGTGTCATTCAGAATTGACTTTAAAATTCTGCTTATGGTTTATAAAGCCTTAAATAATCTCGCCCCATCGTATATAGCGGAATGTCTGACACCTTATATTCCGAATCGTAACCTCAGATCCTCAAATGAGTGTCTCCTTAGAATTCCAAGAACAAAACTTAAAAGAAGTGGTGAGGCAGCCTTCTGCTGTTATGCACCTAAAATCTGGAATAGCCTGCCAATAGGAATTCGCCAGGCTAATACAGTGGAGCATTTTAAAAAACTGCTGAAAGAAAACACATTACTTTAACATGGCTTTCTCATAATTTCACTGTAATCAAAATCCTGATACTCTGTATCTCCAACTCATTATAATAACTATTCATGGTGGCTCTAAAATCTGTACTAACCCCTACTCTCTCATCTGTTTCCTTTTCCGGTATCCTTTTGGTGGTGGCATCTACTCAAAGCACCGTGATGTTCCAACAATGATGGATGGATTAAAAGCCAGAAGTCTGTATGACCATCAACATCAAGTGACTCCGTGAGAAGCCTAACTACAAAGAGGACTATTTGATTTATGTTAAGTAGAATGCCTACAGGGGACTGGGCGGTCCTGTGGCCTGGAACCCCTGCAGGGTTTTTATTCAGTATGTAAAGCACTTTGAGCTACTTTTTGTATGAAAATGTGCTATATAAATAAATGTTGTTGTTGTTGTTCTGAGATATTATTTCCAAAATGTTTCCAAAAATGGAGACATCTTGTACCAAACAGTATACAATTGCAGTGTTATGGGATATGCCATCAAAAGTTGCCACAATGATAGCTGACAGATTAGGTACGAAAGAAATTTGATTCCAGGGTTGTGCATCTTGTTTATATACTGTAAAATTCAGTTTTTTAGAGAAAAATCCCTAAAGCACCACATTTTTGTGTTTTATTTAGTTGATATTGGTGTAAACAAAGGTTTTTAATCATGCATATACGTTGCACTTCAAATGTTGAAGTGTTGCACTTGCTACTCTTCAGCCATTTGCAGCTCCATTATTACAATAAAGGAGAAAGTAGGGTGAAATGACACCTTTTATTGGCTAACTAAATAGATTACAAATTCAAGCTTTCAAGGCATTTAAGGCCCCTTCATCAGGCAAGGTGTAACCAGGTGTAGCTGCCTCGAAAGCTTGCATTTGTAATCTATTTAGTTAGCCAATAAAATATGTCATTTCACCTACTTTCTCCTGTATCAATCTATGGCTAACACGGTACAACACTCTACTGCTACAATAAAGGAGTAATAGCAGCTTATTTTTGGTTATGTACTTTAAGTGCAATATTGCCAAACACACCTCAGTGAATAAGGATTAAGCATTGTGATCTTAGAATTCTGTTTCAGTGACTTGCCTTTACAACGCTCTGTTTTATACTTTTATAAATGCATGCATCTAGCAGTAGCAAACAAAGTAAATGACAATGCAAACTCTTTTATGTTTATAGCTTTTGGTATATTGGATTACATCTGGGTAATTATTACTAATACACAAATTCTGCCTATACCATACATGCACAAACATTTTGCACATAAGGCACCTGTCTGTAGTATAGTTTAAGCACTCTGTCCTAGCCATTAAAAGAACAGCACAGCACACCAGAATGATGTTGAAAAGGTTATGTTAATTTTAGTTTAGAACATAATTCTGAACAATGCATTCAAGAAAACCCGACAGCACAGTGCAATGAAGGGTATAAAATTGCCCATGAAGACACCTTATGCTGAAATTTTCTGTGCCAGCTGCTGTTCTATGAAAAGTGCTTAGCTGAAAGAGGTAGTTACAGAAGAAATTACAGCTGACCTCAAATAGAAGGTCTTGTTCAACCGACAGATTTTGCTAAAAGAAATCACCCTGGACTAAGCCTTTACTGTATGAACTCACCAACAACAGCAATAATCCTAAAAGCCTGAACATATCAGTCACTGAGGCACTTCAAATAGTAATTTTTATAGAACAAATGTCAAGGCTGTATGCACAAAGTGAGCATTTCTGTGTGGGTTTTCTGAGGAGGCAGAGACGCTGGTAATATGGGAAAGCTGAAAAATTTAGATTTTAGTACAGGAAGAATATTTTTGGCCGTTTGAAAGAAACCATGTCATATTTATTTGCTGATTTAATCATTTATACTTGAACTGCATGAGATGTAATCTACATTTGTCTTAAGTTTCCATTGAGGAAGCAAAACTACTGTTACAGCTTTCACCAGGGATGGACAGTGAATGATCCAAGAAAGTCTTAGCATCTGTTCATTCACAAATTAAGTCTATGTGTGCTATCAATACAAATTTGATCCTAGCACGAATGTCTGAAAATAGACTCTATTATACACTGAAATCATTTCCCTTCATGGTACACAACACCATATTACTTGTACTACATACTCCCTCCAGAGATGCTGTGATGTGTTACATAGTGTAAAATATGTCACGTCCAAGGATAATTGTGTATAGTTAGAGTAGTTCTCCAAAGGAAATGCCTCTTGGCTTTAAAAGGTTAACCTTCACATCAAAAGAAATGTGTACAACAAAGAAAATCTGTAAGGCTTTCCAGCTTGTATGAAATGGTGCTATTTCTAGCAATTGCAATTGCCTTGTGCACTCAAGTGGAATTGTCTTGCTGAGTGTTTTAAGAACTCAATGTTGTCTTAATTAGAGTAAGTTGTCTGTGAAATCATTTTAAATAAAAAAATGTTACATGTTAAATATGAAATAAGAAAGGATTTTCATACACCAGTGCTGAACCCGTTACCTATGTTAGTTTATGGCCCCTACATTCACCCACACAAAACTACTGCTAATTGGGATTGCATCCCATTGTTTTCCAAGCCAGTGCCTCTGCTGTTAAAGTCACCTAACAGCTTCAGTAGTAAAACTCTTTTGGTGCAGTCGTCAATTCATCCATTACCTAACTATTTTAATTCATGTTTGGGTTACAAGAACGGAAGCCTATCTTGACAGCATCAGACACAAGGTGGGAAACAGTTTTGGATAAGGCACCAAAACATTACAGGGCACGCTCACATGCCCACGCATCCTAATGCAGAAGTCATTTAGAATTACACACAAACCCAATATCTTTGGAATGATGGAAGAAAACCAGAGTACTTAGACAAAAAATCCCACATAAACACGTAGGGAACATGTTAACTATACAGACAGGGATCATACTGGAATTCAAAGCATGCACTCTGGTTAAAGCTGTGAGGTGACAGAGCTAACAATTGCATCATTGTGTTATGTTCCTTTCAAGACATATACAAACAATATGCCAGAGTTTCCCATAACCACCTCCTGGTATTGGATGTTTCTCTTTTGCCTGCATTTATTGTGTCGAGTTAACTGAATTATACACACTCCGGCCACTTTATTAGGTCCACTTTTTCAACTTCTTGTTAACGCAAATATCTAATCAGCCAATCACATGGCAGCAATTTAATGAATTTAGGCATGTAGGCATTGTCAAGACGACCTTCTAAAGTTCAAACCGAGCATCAGAATGGGGAAGAAAGGAGATTTAAGTGACTTTGAATGTAGCATGGTTGTTGGTGCCAGATGGGTTGGTCTAAGTATTTCAGAAACTGGTGATCTCCTAGGATTTTTGTGCACAACCATCTCTAGGGTTTACAGGGTCTCTAGGGTCTGAAAAATGAAAAATATCCAGTGAGAGGCAGTTCTCTGGGTGGCCAGACTGTTTTGAGCTGATAGAAAAGGAACAATAACTCAAATAACCACTCATTACAACTAAGGTATGTCGAAGAGCATCTCCGAATGCACAACACCTAGACCCATGAAGCAGATAGGCTACAGTCGCAGGAGACCAGACCGGGTGCCACTCCTATCAGCTAAGAACAGACAACTGAGGCTACAATTTGCATGGCTCATCAAAATTTGCCTGGCCTGATGACCAGGATTCAGATGGTATCCATCCTCCCTTGTATCAATGGTTCAGGCTGGTGGTGGTGTAATGGTGTGGCGGATATTTTCTTGACACACTTTGGGCCACTTAGTATCAACTGAGCATCGTTTAAATGCCACAGCTTACCCGAGTATTGTTGCTGACCATTTCCATCCCTTTATGACTGCAGTGTAACAATGCTCGTCATCTCAAAATGGTTTCTTGAACATGACAATGAGTCCACTGTACTCAAATAGACCCCAAAGTCACTAAATCTCAAACCAATAGAGCACCTTTGGGATGTGATGTACCGAGAGATTCACATCATGGAAAGCTCACAAATATGCAGCAAATGCGTAATGCTATCATGTCAAAATTCATGAGGAATGTTTCCAGCACCTTGTTGAATCTATACCACAAACAATTACGGCAGTTCTGAAGGCAAAAGGGGGGTCCAACCAGCTACTAGCGAGGTATACGTAACAAAATACCTAATAAACTGTATATTTGATAATCTCATGTAATTATGCCTTCTGTGCAAGATACCCTGTACTGCTGCATGTTCTGATTAAAAATAGTCACTGATGGACGGAGTAGTGGGTGAACAACTGCACATCATGTAAAATGATCTTTGTTTTCTATTTAATAAAAATAAACTTATCTTGGCAGCTTGGTGCATGAAGGTTGAACATGCAATGCAAGAATTGTATTGTACATTGTACATCCCCCTTACTAAAAGGATAAGTGTCTGCCTGTGTGTTTGTCCAGCTGCTATGTCTCTGGCATTCCAAAAGATGGCAAATCACAAACATTTTTAGTAATAAAATGTAATTTGCATTCAGATAAATGGCACATCTCTGGCATTGACAATGCTTATACCAAATGGCACATAACAGAGACATATGCATTGCATGGTGCACTGCAAATGTTAATGCTAAGGTCTATGCTGATTACTTAAAATTTAAACCAGTCTTAGAAGGGTAGACAGTGTAGTGTAACAATACTACTATTACTACTACAGCACACACAATAAGTTTTTTCAAAAGTTTTGTTTCCTTAAAAATTGTTAGTTACTATGATAGGCTGAAGCTGAATACAACTGTAAATCAGGATGACTGTATCATCTTTCAATTTGGAGAAACACAAAATTAGTTTTAATTGAATTTAGCATCTTTAATCGCATAATGATGCAGACACATTGCATTGGTTCAACTGAACTAACAATATTTTTCTACTGATTTTCATTTGTACTTAACTTCTGATGCTTCTTGTTTCAATGTCCAGAAATAGTCAGCCAGTGTTCCTGGATTCCACTTACCCATCATTGCAATGTCCTGGTAAAATTTCTCACTGTCTTAGTCAATGACTGCACAAAGATCAGCAGGAACGAAATACAAGTATGAATGCAGAAAAAGAATCTTAAGCAACATGTTGCACTTCATGGCTTTGCATGCTTGCAGCAAGCCATTACCTAGCTGGACATAGTCTGGTGCTTTGTAGTTACCAATACAATTCTCAACAACATCTCTGAATGCCTTTCATGCCATTTCCTATGGCCCCACTCGTAGATCTTTGAACTGCTTGTCACGATGATGTGTCCAATTTGTGGACCCACAATGAATAACATTAGTTATTCACAGGCACATCTGTCTCAAATGTTCAAATCCTTCACATTCCTTATTCATTGTTTTCTCAGAATTTTTCATCAGTCCAAGTTTTATATGAAGAGGAGGCAAAAATATCTTCATTGGAATCAACAAGTGGTTTATGTGCCACACTTCTATACCCTGAAACCAAATGCTTACAGAGGTTTTTAATGTATTGAGACCCTTTAGCATGACTGTCCCATTCACAAATGACACATGGTATATGTAAGCTGCTGTACTAGCAGCAGTGCCTCTGCTTTTTGATCACCACAGATGTTCTAAATGTTGTTGTTGTACTATATATGTATGCTTATAATAAAAGAAGAAATCACTAAAATAGGTGATTGCAATAAAATGATACAAGATAGGAATATTTAAAGGAGATTTTTGTTATCAACAGGCCAAAATCCATAAGATACATCCAAAAGTTTTCAGGTAGCAGAATTATTGTTGTCCAGGGTAACTGATTGCAAATCATTTCTATTATATTCTAATATGATTGCTAGCCACAAATAAGAGTTTATGTATGTACTGAGTTGCAGTTATTATTTAAATAAAATTAAAATTCCATTATTAATTGTCACAGCCAGATTTACTGTGCATGCATACACTGTACTAAAAATGCACAAATACAATAATCTACTATAATTAAACTACAGTTAAAATGTTCCGAATCTGGCGGAATATTAGCGTTGTCAGTAGCTTTGCTGCTGACTGAGTTTAAATCCTGTCTGGCCCAGCAAATGCATTTGTGGAGTTTGCATGTTCTCCTTGGGCTGGCAGGAATGTTTTCTTTTTTTGTTTCCTTTTGTCACAGTCCAAAAACTTGCAGGTAGGGACAACTAGAAAATGGCCCAATGTGAACAATGTAGGTGAGTTTGAGCTGCTCTGTGACAAACTGGTGTCATGTACAGGGCTGGTTCCTACCTTGCAGTGGTTACTGCAGAAATAAGCTCCACCTTCCCATGATTCTGAATTGAACTGGGTGAGTTGAGTCAATGGGCTACTCTGAAAGATACAAAATGCACTACTCTGTAATGTCCTGTTCTAGAAGAAACTGGGACCTCTTTAAAGAAAGATACTGTATGCTATTGTATTGATAGCCACTTAACTTGAAATGCTGTAGTCAAAACTAAACAAACTTCACAAAATCCACAAGGCATTTCCTGTGTTTTAGTACTTGTTAAAATGTACATCAAGTTATCTGGAATATCCCCAATTTTATTGTGACAGGACAGGAGGTCTAGCAATTCAAAAGAAGTATGAACCAATGCTGTTATCCTACAATGTGCAAAGCCCCAATTTGTGAAATTCAGTTAACTTTTTTAAAAAAGTACTAGGGGGCTTTGCTCGCCAAACCCCGTGTTTGGTTAAACGGTTATAAAATTTTAAAAGCTTGTTTTTTCTTTGGAATTGATTCTTTTTTTTTTTTTTAATTTTATTGATTTTATTGTAATC
Source organism: Polypterus senegalus (assembly GCF_016835505.1). NCBI lineage: Eukaryota > Metazoa > Chordata > Cladistia > Polypteriformes > Polypteridae > Polypterus > Polypterus senegalus. Next base: position 147,192,691 of record NC_053160.1, on the reverse strand, counting down.
GCACAACAATCCAAACAAATAGATTAATTTTTACAAAAATAGGATTGAAATCAAATTAACCCCCACACCTGAGAAAGAGAGCATGACGAACAGAGTAAAACTTAAAGCTAGTAAAAATAAGTAAATCGATGAATTAATAAGTAGATAAAGATAAATGGAGAAGAAAAAGAAATGGGGAGTGCTTTAAGAGCTTAATCTAAAATGTTATTGATCAGATCCTGCCAGGTTTTGAAAAAGTTCTGCACAGATCCTCTAAGTGAGAATTAGATTTTTTTCCAATTTCAAATAGTATATAACATTAGTTACCCACTGACTTAGAATAGGAGACTTAGGATTCTTCCATTTGACCAAGGTAAGTCTGCGTGCTAATAGTGTAGTAAAGGTAATCACAGTCTGTTTGTCCTTCTCCACTTTAAGCCCATCTGGAAGACCACTAAACAGAGCTGTTAATGGTTTCAATTTCATTATTTGCACTTTTACCTTAAAGCTTCATTAAAACCAAAATTTGGAATGACTTTTGCTTCAAGAATTTTGATTCCGTTTTTGGACTTTCATCATGACAACGCAAAGTATAAACTGCCCTTGAGTGAATGTCGTTTCTTTTTCTCTAATAAATAATCCAGCTTTTTCGAATGTTTGTCCCTGTAATTTGTTAATTGTCATAGCAAAAGCTATTCTCACGGGAAACTGTAAACATTTTAATACGAATGGCATATCAAGATCTCCTTTGGTGTCTAATGTTATTCCGGAATACATTCTATATTACCTTTCTTGTTGACTGTTAAAATTTGCATCGCTTCTCTGTGATCATAAATATATACCTGACCGAATTGTGGTTTCTTCGAAATTAAACTTGTCGTTGCTTTATATGTACAGTATATTGGATGGTCCATTATTGTGTAAATCTTCGTTTTGAGCATTGAACGATGAGAAGTCGAAAAGCCTCGTATATTTTGCCTGTAGTGTTTTTGGATTCTGCGGTGGGTTCCCGCCCTGCCTGGGGTTTGTTCCTGCCTTGCGCCCTGTGCTGGCTGGGATTGGCTCCAGCAGACGCCCGTGACCCTGTGTTCGGATATAGTGGATTGGGAAATGACTGACTGACTGTTTGTAGATTTCACTTTCCCCAAATATCAAATCTTTTAATTCTTGCTGATATTACTACTTTTCCCTGATGGCAACATGAATTAGATGATCTACAAGTCTCCGACTTAAACTTCAAAGCCTTACAATATTTCCATACTTCTGACATATCACCTTTGTCCATATATTCGATCTCTATTCACCTTTCCGTTATTTCACCAAGTAATAATTTGTCTTTGTTAGCGCTAATGAGATCTTTACCATCTTTTTTGATACTTTCAAATTTTTCAGCTTTTATATTCTGTAACTTGCTCTGTATGTGTATCGCTCCTACTTTTTTTGAGTCTTTTGAATTCCACTTTTTCATTATCTCTAACCTACTCTGCATGTGTTTCGCCCCCACATTTTTTAACCTTTTTATGACATTTAACTTTGTTTTCTACCCTTTGTCTTTTATAGCTGACCTCGCTTTATCCAGCTATTTTTTTCAAATACACCTGGTCTGTGATGATTATTTTCCCTTTTTTCGAATAATAATTCCCATTTGTTTGCGCTAATGCGATTTTACTATCTTTTTTTGATACTTCCAAATTTTACTACTTTAATATTCTTCAGCTTTCTCTGCATGTGTATCGTGCCATCGTTTTTTGAGCCTTTCGAATTCCACTGCTTTCATAATCACTTATCTGCATTTTATTCTCTCCAGTGCTTTTGGGTCTCTTTTATCCGCACTGCACTTTCTTCGTCGCTTACTTGTTGAAGTTTCGTCTATAACGTATTGCCCTTATACGCTTTATATGAGCTGAGAGCACAGGATCTGTGTCTGCTACGGTAAAAGCCTTTACAAGACTGAGAGTTTTGCTGCCCGTGGTCTTATTTGATATTGGTTGTAAGTAGGGCGTGTCTTGCAAAAATCTCATGTTCCACGTCCCCGCAAGACGGTGCTGGGGCACTCTCTTGGCACAAAGTCTCATGTTTAAGGTCCCGGTGATACACTCTGTGGCCATTCTCTTTTGTCTCGCAGGTCTTTTAAGTGTCTTCCGAGAAGATGACGTCTCGTCTCCCTGGTCTCCCTTCGACCAAGATTTTTTTTTTATAATAAAGAGACTATAGGGATCTTGTAATATATTTGATAGAAATCACATTTTAGGTAAGATGTCATGTTAGTTAATAAAAATAATTTTTTATATTGGACTATTTTTTCTCCCTTTCCATTGCTCAAATTTTGAGATCTAGTACTTAATTTGGGAATATTTGTTGTTACAGATTACAAATCAATTAATATTTTTCATATGAAACTCATTTTTGTTTTTGGTATTTTAATTTACAGTTATTTTCTTTGAGGACAATCATTGTTGTTGTGTTTATTGGTTGTTAGGACTGCTCCTGTGTTTTTAACTAATGAACCTTTTCTTCTTTTTTCGGCTGCTCCTGTTAGGGGTTGCCACAGCGGATCATCTTCTTCCATATCTTCCTGTCCTCTGCATATTGCTCTCTCACATCCACTACCTGCATGTCCTCTCTCACCACATCCATAAACCTTCTCTTAATCCTTCCTGTTTTCCTCTTTCCTGGCAGCTCTATCCTTAGCATCCTTCTCCCAATATACTCAGCATCTCTCCTCTGCACATGTCCAAACCAACACAATCTCACCTCTCTGACTTTCTCTCCAAACTGCCCAACCTGAGCTGAACCTCTAATGTACTCATTTCTAACTCTAACTAATAACCCTAATGGGTTAAAAGATGCTCAGAAAAGTCACATCTTTATTCAAAAACCTTTTCGGCATTTGCACTTTTTAACAAAATATCCTTTACTACTACTACAACACGTATCTGTGATTATTTAATAGGCACACCTAACTTGGCCTATTGTAAGTGAGTATGGGTGTGTATATGCAAGTGTGTCCTCAAACTCATTGGCACACCATTCAGGGTTGCTTTATGCCTTGAACTAAATTCTGACTGGTTGGACTAAAAGGGAGCATTAAATGCATGGGTACACAATGGCTGCCCAGGATGAATGGACCTAGAGATAAGCAGGCCAGTCTAAACTGCCAGTGGAGCCAGTGACTCTGCGATGAAGTAAAGAGACTCCAAACACGATGAGATGGATACACTTTGACTTTTTATTTCAATCAATATAAAACTACCTGAAAAACTTAGAGATATTGTAATTTCTTTTACATCAAAAGGAAAGAGCAGAATGCTATTAACAGAGCGAAAAATAGAAACACTTGCTTGTGTCACTTATGGTGAAGCTACTGGGCCAATTGGCAGGACAAATGTAGCAAATGAATCATCCGTGAAAACAATTAAAAAGAGCACAGCATTAATGAGTACACCTTGAAGCTTAAAAGAATTCTACAGGCCCCAGAATCCTGAAATCTAAAACACAAAAAGTTATTTGTCATGTGCTATTTTTTTAGCCCTTAGGTAAAAGCACTTTGAATAGGCTAAATAAAAATGAAACAAAAAGGACATGCTATTAATGAAGTTAACTTACAATGCTTCAGAGATCAATTTTATTGCATCCTTCACATGGTGATAGGTTGGCTGGTAGTGGCTAATCTTTCTTTTGTATTGTAATTATTATTTTCAGAACAGGAAGTGTGGAAAGGTGTCTGAAAGAAGGTGTTGTGAAGGTTGTGGAAAGGGGTAAGACACCACAGAAAGCAATGCTGGACAATGTGAATTATAATAATCATCTCTCTTGGAAGCTCGATTAGCAAGCAGGCAAAAAAAAACATTTCCATTAACTTCCTAGACAATTATTTTGATTATTTGTTGTTGTAATTTCTTCAGGAAGATAGTAGCCACACACCCCTTCTCTCAATCAAACGTACAGTAGCTTACAAGTCCGTGACAGGTCTCTGCATGGAACTCATTCCACACCTGGTAAATCCTGTCATAAACTCAAACAAATTAAAATCAGACTATGGATTTCTTTTTTCCTAACTCTGTCAGAGGAGCAGTCAATCAAAATGTGAAATCAGTCAAAATGTCTATTACTATAATATTTCTGCCTTGGCTTTGAATAGTTATATATTTCCATCTTTAAATAAAGTAAAATAGTCTGAAAAGCAGTTTTTACCATACCTGCCACACTGAAAATTCAAAATAAAATTAATTAATTAATCTGAAATATAAATAAATAAATCAAGCCAATCCACAGAGTTGGGCTGCCAAAATACTCCTGAAATCTGGGCCTGTTATTCTCTAGAGAGTTTTCTCTTTCACTGCAATGTTAATTCATTAATCATTTAAATCTGAGTGGTTTTATCCACTGGAGTTTAACATTTTTTACTTTTTATTTGCCAGCCAGGTCCCCTCTCCCCTGGCTGATAACAGTTGAAAACACATTGACCAAACAAACACTTAATTTAAATTACAAAGGGAATTACACAGGAAGGCAGTTTTGATTTTTAAATTATTCCCACTTTACAGTTTTACTACGTGGGGTCACATTATGGTATAATGGTTAGCACTGCTGTCTCAAAGCTCCAGGGCAGTGAATCTGAATTCTGGCCTAAAGATATGCTGATTAAAGTGGCCTGGTGTAAGTGACTGTGGACATGTGCATGGGATGGCAAGCTGTCCAGAGATGAATGTGGCAGAGGTAGATTTTGATGCCCTGCAACATTATAATGAAAAAAAGGGTTCAGAAAATGAACTATTTTTGTTAAAAGTCGAAACTGAAGGAGGTGAGTTGTACCATTTCTCTTTTCATGGGCAGAAAAGAATTGCCTCCTAATGCCAACCACCTCATTGTTGAAAACCCACAAATATCTATGGTTTAATTTTTTTCCCCAACACCAACACACTGGACAAACCTGGGTGCCCTATTGTTCCTACCTACAAGTATCCCACTATTCATATTTCAGCTTTTCTTGACAGTCTAATGAGACCAATAGTGGTAGGCCTCCCATTATATTTAAAAGATATTAACTATGTTCCCCAGTTTTTCTTTTGGTTTCATGTTTCTGACTATTTTATCTTAACCACTGACATCACTACTTTTTATATAGTCATTTCTCATAATGAAACACTGAAAACCCTCAGACAAACATTTAACTGATGTCCAGTCCGGGATCCTCCTACGCATACCCTCAACAGACCAGTAGAACTGGTGCTCAGTCTCAATGTTTCCTGTTTTGATATCAACTTTTATCACCAGGTCAGTGAGGTAAAATGGCTATTGGGTTGGGACCTAGCTATGTCAATATCATCATTGGCTGGTTAGGACAGCATTCTTTTTTTCCTGCTTAGGCCTTGTATTGGACCTGTACAAAATATATGACACTTTTGTTAATGCTGCCTTCTTGAAATTAAGGGGAAGTACATTTAAGACTGAAGCCAGGAAAATACTTATTTACACAAAGAGTTGTGGGGATCTGGAACAAACTACAGAGACATGTAGTTGAAGCAGAAACCTTGACAACCTTTAAGATGAATCTGGATGAGATACTGTATAGCTTAGCTATTAGCTAAACAAAGAAGCTTGAGGGACTGGATGGTCTCCTCTAATTTGTCATTTTTTGTGTTCTTATGTTTCTGTTTCAGAAACCAGCTACAGGAGTTCATTAACAATCTGACAAGTTTTCATCCATCTCTAAGGTTTACCGTTAATGTATCTATCACAATTTGGCCTTTCTTTGAAATCAGTCTTTCTATCAGCTTCCCAGGACTCTTTCTATTACAAGTTAACTGTCTCACACAGTTCTCTTCTCTACAGTTCCTTTCATCCCCAGCACATTAAAAACTCCATAGTTCCTCAGACTCTGCCATCTCTGCAATGAATGATAAGGTTAACGTCTGTAATGAAACACTCAGGATGAGAAGCTTCTACATCAACAAGACATACTTCTCCTTTATTATATACAGGGCCTTCAGTCAAGCCAAGAACAGACTTCATAAAATCCACTGTAAGACAAGTCCCATTAATTAAACCCACATCACGTTGGAATTCTCTTTAAACCCTAATACTGTACGGTATCTCTCCTACATGTCATTAAAGCAAAATTACCAATTTTACAGACTGATTCTTCCACAGGAGTTCACTTAGTTACATAAAAATCTCATCTGTAACTCACTACACAAAGTTGAGCCAAATTTCCCTCTAGGTACTTTTAGTTGTAACAGTAGCCACTTGTAGGCCATCTGCATGTCACCAGCAATACCACTGTATGATGTCCCTCTGATAAATTCAAAAGAAAACAACATGTTAATGCTAGTCTAAAAACCTTATATAATGTGTTTCTTGTAGGAAGTGTCCAGCCATCTAACAAGTATATGTGAAATAGAGAAACAGCTAGAAGACCGGTTCTGAGAGCATTTCTTAGCCCTTAATATCAAAGACCTTACAAAGCTTGCTGAAGAACATTTCACATTCCTTGATCATTGCCAAACCGATCTCTCTGTTTGTGTTTTTAACACTAGAATTACCAGAGCCTATGAAAAAACTCGTAGATCCATCCCACCTTAAATCGCTTCTCACCTCTCCGTCAGCTTCTTTTGTCTTGTAAATGTGTGGATAAGCAGCAAACAGCAAGCTGCCTGCTATCACATCCCCCATCCCGCATAGTTTTCTCAGCTCAAGTCTTTTTACCTGTGTGTCAGTTGCTTAGAGTTGTATAGAGTTGTATAGAGTGAGAAGTCAAACAAAATGACACCCTTTATAAATACTATATCGTTAATTGGAACACTTGCATTTCACGTGTGTTCCGTGTCTACAACGATCTATGTAAACACATCGTTAAAACAGAAACGTTTTTCATGTTTTAGTAATAATTGACAACATGTAGACATGAAGTGTATAATGTGTGAAGCCTGAATTCCAAATATCAAAGAAACACTTTCACAAAAGGTACAAATATAACAGAACATGTGTGCTTCTGTTTAAGAATATAACTACAGAAAAAGAACAAGCATTAGGGTGCGACATTGACATGTATTTGCTACGCTCGCTTCGGTGGCGCAACGGTATCAACTGTTAACTGGTAATCAAAACTTCATGGGTTCGATCCTGGACGAGTCCGTTTTGAGAAGTGAGCTGCACGTATTCTTACTATTTTAGAATAAAAACATAAATTTGATTCCAGTCTGTAACCGCCGGTGTAATTTATGATACTTGTATAGGTTAGCTTTGTTTTTTTTTTTTTTTTTTCAGTTTTATTCTCTCAGCCCCATTCACGATCCCAACACCCCGCCTCCACCCCCCATTTGACACTGCTGTTTTCACAAAGACGCGCTATAACAGAGGTCAACTCAGATCATGATGACGGTTCTACATTGGAGCAAGAATGCACTTTTGCCATCGCTGTACTTTGTATATGTACATGGGAAGCTCTGCACTCTACTTGTGACTTTACACTGTAGGAAGTAAGTAAATAAATAAAGGTAAATAACATTCGATCTAGCTTTTATGTAAGTAACATATAAATGTTAATGTTTTGGGCACATGCACCGTCCTTACATACACCGTCGAATGACAGATCAAATGTTATTTACCTTTATTTATTTACTTACTTCCTACAACTCCATTCCATAAATATATACAGCAGGTATTTTATTTTTATGTGTGCCTTCTGTTTGTGTTTTTTAGTATCACTACATAACTCTAAGAAGGTGTGCAAGTAAGAATTTCATTTACTGTGCATACATGACAATAAATTGAACTTGAACTCAACAGCAGCCTTGCACTAGTTTTTCATTTCACTGCCATGACTACTGGATCAACTGCAGATGCAAGCAGACAAAACTCTTTACTAACTCTATTACATACATATATACAACAGGTTCCATTTGACTGTATTTATACTGTTGTATTTTTGTGTGCATGTGTTTTGTTGGTATTGTATCATAATCACTATTCCAAAAAGACACGCAAATAAGAATTTCATTGTACTACGTACAGATGACAATAACCCAGAAGCTGAACTCATCAGCAGCCCTGCAAATACATTTCACTTTACTACCATGACTGGCAGACCTATAATCTATATAAAATTAATATATAATGCAAAAAGGAATCATTCCAAAGCATTCAACAATTATGAGCAACAGATTCATAATAAGACTATCATGACAATTGGTCTGTCAATGCAGGTTTAGCCAGCATTATAACCTCCTCTAAACATTCACCATGTGAACGCTAAATGGAGATGGAGTTATGTTAATTTTCATGAGCCTCTTTCAGAACAACTTATCCATTTTCTGAATCTGCTGTTTCCTAGTTATGATTGCAGGAAATCGGAGGCTATGCAAATAACAACAGACAAATTTGTGAAAGTCTATCAGACAGACAGGACTGTGAGAGAAAAATTCATATGAGTACATGGAGAATAGGGCCTGAAAATACTGTTTATTCAACTAAAAAGTTGTAAACTATGCCACCACATTCTCAGTATTCTTAGGAGTTGTAGCAATAAGCAGTAATATTTAACAGATGGGTTGAGTTTACAGCGGAAAAAACATTTAAATCACTGCATATCCACCATAAGTGTTGAGATTTTTTCCACAATTTTGTATGCTGCCTTTTCATTGCTAATTTAACACTGTGATCAATGCAAACAACATCATGACGGCTACCCTATTATGTTTGTGAATAATAAAAAGTAGACATTACAAAAGGGAGATTTACTATGTTACACTTCCAAGCAGTGGTGTACTACACAATAAAAAATACTGGGCAGTGTTGACTAAGACTGTTAGTATTAAAAAAAATTATACATTATGAGGGACCTAAAAAAGCTTTTTTAATCAAGTGGATTAGTATTTTGAATGATGGATTGCTTACAGCGGCACCAGATGCCACTAAAAACATGCAAGCAGTTTCCTTAGGTAAGTAGTGTGACCTTTGAACAGAGAGTTTCAAAGCAACACTATCTAAAGGTCACATTTCCATCCTCTTGTTATTGCGTGAGCAGTTAAGAAAACTGTAAAGTAAAGGAATTGTTTGTAGGAAACTAAAGTCTAAACACTTTTTGTGATCATCTAAAGGTCAGGTATAATGAGCTTCAACTAATTAGGCAAAGAATATTTATGAAGCTGTGATAACAAACTACGTAAAGTTTTGGTAAACTCTTCTCTGAAGGTTTCTGTTATGGTTCAACATAAGATGCAGGATTATGCCTGCTTTGTAACTGGAAACAATACTGTCTTTTGCCTCTTGACCCTGGGGCTTGATATCAGTTCACTGGACACTGGGTACTGCAGTGCAGTCAATTTATACTCTTAACTGGTCTATTTTTTATTAAGTTATAAAAATAGTATAAGGAGTTACTGAAAAAATAACAAGAAATCCAATATTAAAAACATTAGGGACAATTCTGTGGTAAACAGAGAATTGACTTTAAGGCAATTATATTTCATAGAAGTGAAAATTTCTGATTTGGTATCAATTGTTATGAAATAAAGAGAAAGATAAAGCAGTTAACAGAGAAGCAGTCCATGGCCATGTTTCTTTAAGATTCTAGAAGCACCAGGTAGCATCTTGAATTTAGCATTTTGTCAGGTGTAACCTGAGGCACATAGACACAGGAGGAGTGTAACACAATACCTTACTATCTTGTAACTCACAAAGAATCATATAATTCCACCATCATTCGTGACCTGGACTGATAATCAACTAAACATCAGAATATATACCTTAAATAGGGTATGAACCTAAGAAACCCATTAGAGTCTGGCTGCAGATCTCCAGTGTTAAAGACGTCATTCAGGGCCTATGGTTGGAGGTATGAAGTGGAAAGTCTTGGCAAAGGGTGACAAGGTAATGTACACTCACCGGCCACTTAATTAGGTACACCTTGCTAGTACCAGGTTGGACCCCCTTTTGCCTTCAGAAGTGCCGTAATTCTTCATGGCATAGATTCAGTAAGGTGCTGGAAACATTCCTCAGGGATTTTAAAATAATATTGACATGGTAGCATTATGCATTTGTTGCAGATTTGTTGGCTGTACATCCATGATGTGAATCTCCCATTACACCGCATCCCAAAAAATGCTCTATTGGTTTGAGATTTGGTGGCTGTGGAGGCCATTTGTGAACAGTGGATTCATTGTCATATTCAAGAAACCAGTTTGAGATGATTTGGGCTTTGTCACATGGTGCATTATCCTACTGGAGGCAGCTATCTGAAGATGGGTACACTGTGGTCATAAAGGGATGGAAATGGTCAGCAACAATACTCAGGTAGGTTGTGGCATTTAAACAATGTTCAGTTGGTACTAAGGGCCCCAAAGTGTGTCAAGAAAATACCCCCTACACTATTACATCCCCACCATCAGCCTGAACCGTTGATACAAGGCGGGATGGATCCATGGTTTCATGTTGTTGACGCTAAATTCTGACCCTACCATCCAAATGTTGCAGCAGAAATCGAGACCAGGCAAAGTTTTTCCTATCTTCTGGTATACAATTCTGGTGATCCTGTGTGAATTGTAGCCTCAGATGTCTGTTCTTAGTGGACAGGAGTGGCACCCGGTGTGGTCTCTTGCTGCTGTAGCCCATCTGCACCATCTGCTGGTTCGATGTGTTGTGCGTTAAGAGATGCTCTTCTGCATACCTTGGTTGTGACAAGAATTATTTGAGTTACTGTTGCCTTTCTATCTGCTTGGACGAGCCTGGCCATTCTCCTCTGACCTCTGGCATCAACAAGGCATTTTTGGACAGAAAACTGCCACTCACTGGATATTTTCCCTTTTTCAAACCATTCTCTGTAAACCCTATAGATGGCTGTTCATGAAAATCATAGAAGATCAGATGTTTCTGAAAAACTCAGACCAGGGTGTCAAGCACCAACAACCATGCCACAAAGTATTTTAAATCATCTTTTTTCCCCATTCTGATGTTCGGTTTGAACTTCAGCAGGTTGTCTTTTGACAATGTCTAAATACCTAAATGCATTGAGTTACTGCCATGTGATTGGCTGATTAAATATTTGCATTAACAAGTAGTTGAACTAATAAAGCGGCCTGGGAGTGTAAAGGCAAATATGCTGAGCATAAATAAATGTGGCTGCATTTCGGTAAAATAAGCATAATGTCATAAATTCAAAAGTATATTAATATAATAACAAAACTTAATATATTTTTATCATATTTGTACCATAGCAGAAAATGCCTCCAAAATTAGTTACATTGTATATGCATTTAATCAGCTAATATCAAAATATACTCTCTTGTTAAACAATATTTTTATCATAAAATGTAACAGTTTAAAACATGCCTTGTTAAATGTTGGCAAGTTAACATTTTCATACTGTGTGCTTTAGATATGATTACCAATCCTCCTACAAAAATAAAATTATATCTCTCTATTATAAAACAAATGTTGGAAGGCTTGGAAGGAGACGATGCGTGATCTTCCCAGAAGACAATTTGAAGTCCCGCTACAGACACTTTAACGTACCGTGAGACAAGAAAGTGAGACAAAAGGACAACTGCTGTACAGGTTTTTAAATGATTGGCACGCAGGGTGACAAGCAGAACACATAGCAAGGCAGCAGCAGCAGAAAGGCAGCAGCTGATCAGACCGCATCTCCTCAGCATGCGTTCAGACTGACCCCTCCCCCCCCCCACACACACACACAAAAATGCGAGCAGCAGAGACGCGAAGTGGCTGGAGTGTATGTGCACCCAGGGAGGGGATAGAAGGTGGTGGGCGAACGAAGCGAGCAGGGGGCAAAGCCCCCTAGTAAAACAAAATAAAACCAAGTGTGGCTGCAAACTTACAGTAGCAGACCTGTCTATGGCTGCTAAAGTCACAGGACTGGCTCACAGAAATAATTATAGTATTTGTAGATGTTAAATTGTGACATTGACTTACATAAATATAACTGTATTGTAGCAGCCAGCTGATTGCCCTTAAGATGGGCAGAGCTGAATTCCTAATTGTCAGCAATCTGTCTGAAAGCTATATGGAGATCTACATTCTACAAGAACAGGACAATTCAAGAGTGCAGGAAGAGACTTTCAGAGAAGAGAATAGATAGCTACTCCATGCAAAAGATCCTAAGGAAACAGCACAGTGGGAAGGTCGATTAGAGATCCTAGCCGCCATGCTGCATGAATGGGGATCGCATAACATGAGCTGAATCAAATGTCAATTGTGCATTTGTCATTTTATGAGTACTTCCTGTGGCTGTTTCAGAAAAGTATGACTAGGGATATTAGGCTGGCATACAGATGGATGATCTGTCGTTGTTAATTAGCTGGACTTAACTGCTATCAATGTACATCTCAGTCTTTTCACCACAGTATTTGTTACAGAATATTGAAAGATCCTGTAAATATTAACTGTTAAAATGCTCGTGCAATGTAGCTACTTTAAAAAAGGATAAAATCGTCCATTTGTAGGCCAGCCTGATATCACTAGTCACACTGTTTCCCTGGAACAGACACTGAGAGGTCTGTCACTGGAGACTGTTGTCAAGTCAACATCATCTATATCAAGTCCATCTGTAGGTGACAAAGCCTTATTTCTGGCATGTGCCTACAGTATGTTTTACTCTTTGATTAAACCAGGATGTCCTTAGTGGGACTCCAACCTTCTTTATAGCTTCCGTCCCAGTCTGTGCTGTTCACAGTATATATGAATTCATTTATTTATTGAAAGTTTGGGTGTGTATAGAATATATATTAAAGTACACAGGCACCTCCATTCATACGCAGTAAACTTAAATAAGAAATATTTTACGTAACCTTTCATTTTGTGAAAATAATTTTGTGTAAAATAAAAATGTGTCAAAATGTGTCTATTAACATTTTAATTCAATAAAGTAGCAAAGTAATAAAAAGTATAACAGGACAGTACAAATACAAGCACCAGTTGTAATAAAGGCCATGACTCATTCAAAGCCCATTAGCTTTTTGTTTCCTTGTTTGTTAGCTTTTTTGTCAAATTTCAGAGACTATCCGAAACCAAATACTATTCTGTATTGTTGCTCTTTTTGCCTTTTCCCCTGGAGCATTTTGATTTTACTTTGCTTTTGTTTTGGTTCCTGACTCTGGTTTTCCATCTTCTTCATCTAGCTGAATCAAGATTTGCCTGTGGCAAGTATGTGAAAGCAGTCTGCTGTGGCAAGTACTGATGCTGCTTTTCTGTGTATTAGAAAAAAGGCGGGTGAGATATCGATGAAAATAATTTGTTAAAGCTGCAGGGAAATTAAAAAAAAATAGCAAAAAAAAAAATATTCTGGTATTTTAAACCCATACAGCAGCATCTCAGCAGCAGATGTGTCATTTTGCTTTCTTTGGAAATAAACTTTTCTTGGCAGATCTTTGGGTGGAGCACTCCATAACGCACCCAGTGAAAGTGATGCACATTTGTCTACATGCAAAACTGTGAACAGCACTAAATGTTGCTAAATGCCACATATTGTAATTGTCTTCTTTGAAGTCATTCCTTAACCTTTCCTTTTCTTGTGTAATAAATTCATTGAATTAACATTTTTATGCTTGCAAATGTATGATGTTTTGATTTAAGGCAGAAACATGAAAGAATTTTGCTGGTGCTCTCTAGCTGCAGTCATAGTCACCTGCTATTGGTAGTGTGACTTTTTGTAAGATGATCCACAAACATGGACACTACTTTTATCATAATGTAATGTTGTGCGTATTCAATAATAATTTTTCTGCTTTGAAAATAAATAAACTTTCTACATATCAAGTATCCATCCATTCTCTGAACAAAATCGATTTAATTCAGGTTTGTAGGGAGCTTTAGCTTATCCCAACAGGGACTGGCCATGGATGCAACACCAAGCTGCTGTTAGCAAACACCCAACCTCACTCATCCAGAGCCAGTTTACAAATGTAAATCAACTAACCTGCTTGTCTTTATAAAGCAGAAAGAAATCAAAGTATTTAGAGAAAATTTCATACAGACACAGGTCAAATGTGTGGTTACACACAACAGTTTAGAATGTAAATCCTATCTTTCGTATATATCACTACTCCACCATGCCACCTCATCACCTCCCAGTCAAGTTTTAAACTGCATAAAAAATGAAAGCCTTTACGGAGTTTCATTCATAGGCTTGTGTTTGCCCTGTGTTCCTCAGTAATTAATGGGTTGTTGATTGTGTCAGTAATCCTCCAGAGGTGTGAATTTTGCTCTGCAGATTAGATGAAAATGATGAACTTGAAACTGGATTGGTCCCATCACCCCTCAAGCTGCATCTTCCCAGCAGCCATTGGTTATTCTGATGTAGGATTTGATGGATTGGTTTGCCACCACATTCATTTGCTCCACATCACAAAACTGACAGGCTGTTAAATGAAACTTTGGCTTAGATTTTCAGCTTGACTGTTTGCAGACATTTGTGGAGATATTTTCTGTTTTTATTTATATATTTATTTATTTCAGACCTTAGCCCCCTTGTTTAGTTTTAATTCTCTTTCTGCGAAGCTGTTTACAAGTAATTTTCCATGAAAACTAAACACTCTGAGCACAAGTCACTCTATTGATGCCACAAGAATTACTGTATATACAGTACAGTGCCCTCCAAACATGTATTTATATCAGCGAAGGGAAGGGGTTTTTGTATCAATAGACTGAAAATAAAACCCTGTCGTATTTTATGTGCTGAAGGTTGTTTTCTTCTTAAAGCTCAAAAAGTCATCATTTATAGATTTGAAAGCATGAAAATAAAATGGGAACAAGGACACCTGTTTTGCAGTTATAATGTGAATATTTCTGGTAAGGCTGTGCAGTAAGGTTTAGAATTTCAAAAGTGGGACACAGACAAGCAGGGAAAACATGAGCGGAAAAACATTGTCGGGACTGACAAAAAATGATTCTATTAGAAAGAAAAAATATATATATATATATGTATATATTAAGCAAGTGTAAAACATAAAACTGCTAAATTTTATTGTGGAGCACAATCTATATATATATATATATATATATATATATATATATATATAAAAGTCAATGAGTGTATGTACTGTATGTATGTTCCAGCATCATGTCCAAACGGCTGGAGCAATTTTCATGAAACTTGGCACACATGTTTCTCAATGGTCAACTAAGAATACTGTAGGGTGAAATCAGCCCTAACCCACCCTCTTCTGGTTAGGGTGGTGGGTGATCTTACGGTCTTGTATGCATGTTATCATTCAGTTGACACTCGGAACGACCACCAGAGGGCGAACTGGAGGTGACTGCCAGCATTTTTTATGTTTGAGCAACACTGCGCAGCTCCTGTTGCTTTTGAAATGAAATAAAGTTCTAAGCGTGGAAGTGTGTGTGTCTGTCCGGCCTGGAAGTGAGACGTAGAGTTGGGGTGAGGGCTCCAGCTCCGAGGACACTCAAGCGATGCCAGCACACTGGCAAAACGAAACCTAAGAAAGACAGTCACTTAGCTGCTAATGCACAAACGATGCGAGAACATCAGCAGCATGAATCCTCATAGCAGAGAGATGCCCAAAGTAGTTCTGACGATTTCAATACTTTCTAGGATCCCGTGCTTGGCTTACACATTTCGTATACAGCAGGCGACTGCCAGTATTCTTTATGTTTGAGCACCACTGTGCACCTGTTGCTTTTCAAATTAAATAGAGTTGGCCGGTTCCAGGCATCAACTGGATGATAACATACATACAAGACTGCAAGAAAAGGACATTAGTGAGTCTTTATTGTTTGTTAATTTATTTTTATTTTTAAAGTTGTGTTTTTTTAAATTATGTTTCCTCAAACAATTAAAAAAAACACTTTATCTTCCTCCCGGGCAACGCTGGGTATTTCAGCTAGTTTAAAATAAAAAGCACATCAATTATAAAAAAAAAAATCACAATTTTACAGTATGAGAGGAGGATTAAAAATAACTTTGATTAGAAGTGCAATATATCTCACCCTTTTGCAACCTAGTCAGGGGGCAGAATTTGTTTATATTTTTCTGTTCTTTCCCCATTTATCCATGTGTACATTCATGGCCATCCTTAATGTAGTCGAGGGTACAGAATCTCACCCAGATTAAAACCAGGCCAAGATTCAGGCCCGGGACTCATTTTGTGTTTAATATCTAGTGCTGGACTTCATAATTTGATTCTAAGATAATGAATGGACATCAGTCCTCAATAATATGCTTTCATTATTTGCACAAAACTTTGTTTAAATCAACCCAGAATTGTACATTGCATTTCATTGACTCCGACAATCTAAAATATTTCCAGGTTTAGATTTCAGATGTGAGGGATGTTGTCAGATACTTGCTTCTTTGGGTCATGGTTTGGAAATGGTCCCTACTCTGACCCTGTTGGGAAAAAAAGCTTTTCACATTTATAGCTAAAATTCGTATTCCTGTAATAGCTCTGTTTTGGATGATAGGCAGTTTATACATAATTAACAATCCATTGTGATAACTGACAGTATGCAGTGCGCACACCATCTTATTTTATTTGGAAAAATCCGAGTCCACCGACTTTATCACAATGGAAAAGAAATGTAGGATTCTACTTAAAATTTTTAAAAAGTACAAAGACCTTTTCAAAAGCTCTATAGAATCTGGCAAGCAACTTTAATTTTGCCCTCAAGTAATCAGGCAAACCACTGCAAATATTTTAGATGCTTCATTTGAATACGTATTTCATATTACATCTTTTTATTTGTCTGTTCTCTAAATTAGTACGCAAGGGATTTCAACAAGATGTTGCACTGTATATCTTACTGATCTGTAACTTAATCAGTTTATTTTAATATAATCCTTAAAGTCACTATGTTAAATCTGAATTAGCATAAGCCTCCCTAATTCAGGGTGCTTGTAAGAAATGTAATGAGTTACTTCATAAGGAAGAAGTACATAATAAACAGAAATATATCAAATATTTGAAATATTAAAATGTGTGCTTCAATTTAAATGTTTAAAGTTTATATATTCTCGATTGTAATAAAAAATTGTAAAGCTTCACCCTCTGATGGAGGTACATAGAGGGCTAGATCTTTAATAAAGGATTAAAAATCAAAAATAACATACTGTACTCAATCACTGACCTTGAAATGGTCTAAAATGGAGCATTGGAAAGGAGCTATATAAATAAAATGTATTATTATTATTAAAATGATTATGTTTGAAACTTATCATTTGTGGCATTCTGGGAGAGGATTTTAGAGGGACAGGACCTCAAAATAGCATAAAATGACACTCCACATGACAGTATTATTGATCCTCATTTTTTCCAAAGTTTTGTGAATAGGAGTAACTTGGACTCTCATATTCCATCTTGGAGGGAATCCCTTGGGTCAGTTTACGTAGCATGCACTGTTATTTGCCTCACTCCACGACGCTTGTGCCGTGCGGCCACAGGGAGCTTAAACAACACAGCACATCAACATAAACACGACAAGGGTGAACTTTCTTGAAGTCTTTTACTAGACGTACCTCTTGAAAACGGAAATATATACAAAGGAATCCTACAGGTTTTTACAGGTGTACAACCAAAGACAACGAATAATGATTTACAAAGCAACACATAGCAGACAGTATACATTAAACAATAAGGCTTTAAAAGACACTTACAAGCAGAGTGGTTTCCACGGTCAGCACATAGACAGAGGTTCAGATTGTTGCGTACCACAACTAACCAGACACATGAGTTTAAACATCTTAAAGATACATTTCAGACAAGACTGAAACAAGAGTTGCCTACGTGAGACACATGGGGTGTATTGTATTTAAACATTCATTATTGGACCAACGTGCTTTATGTGAATTTCATAGACAGTTATAACACCACTGTGAGTGTGAAACATGACTGACAGGTGTGTTAATACATGACAAGACAAAGGAGGAGTACAGCTCAACAAATAACAGGATTAGTTAACACCATGTGGGACAGAACACACAGTTTCAAGTCACTCTGATCATCTTTGCTGAAGACACCTATTGGTTTACTTTTTATTTTTAAGGGTTTAATTTCTTGCAAAAAATATAGTCCAAAAATGGCCTACAAATGTGGGTTTGTTGGGTCTAGAGTCCAAAAACAAGGGGGAACCCCAAAAAGTTTGAACTCTTGCATAACTAGAGATCAAGATGATCCGAAAAGGTATATTATATGTGGGTGTTTTCTTGTAGCCGTGAGTTAGGAGTGGAGGATTTTAAGGTATTCATTATTCTCATGAACAAAAAATGTCAATAATATAAATTGCTGTTTGTCTGTCATCATACCAAAGGTAGCAGTCTTGCACACTTTGTTATTCCTGGTAGGATAACTTCACAAATGCCCAGTTAATGATGGATGGAACAACTTGCTGTCTTAATCTTTAATAATTTATATGGTCACAGTATGGCAGGGACCCAAGACTGTTCACAGAACTGAGGACAACTTCATTCCTTAAGTATAACACAAGAAACCTCCAATATGTATGACTCATAGTGAACCAGCAATTTGTACTTACCTAGTAAACTATATAGCTAGAAAATATTCTATTTTCTTAACTACTCTGGACACTTTGAAATAAGACAGTGCCCTAAGACAAAATTTCTGAAAAGGACAAGGAGAGAGACAAAGGAGGAACAGACATCTTAATCAGTAGACAGGCTAGGGTCAAAACTGTTTCAAGAATCATTCAGATCTAAGCACTAAAATGAGAAACACTGATTCAAATCACAGTCAAAATAAACATAGTTGAAGTTCCTAACTCGAAGTCCTTAGCCATCATTCTAACTGGAACTTGAAATAGAGTAACAACTCTAATACTTAGATGCCTGAAGCTAGGTGAAGCCATTTTAAATAGTTAAGGAGGGATGACATACTATATCGAGTGACATTCATTTCATCCATCCATTCATCCATCCATCTTCAAAACCGGCTTACCCAGAGAACGGTTACAGGGAAGCACAAGCCAATCCCACCAAGCTTCAGGCCCATGTGAATGGCAACTAGCGTAGTAATAGTAAACAATATGACCATGGCCTTTCAAGGATCCACTAAATGGCGATGGCCACATAGCAACCAAAAAACAAAATGCCATTCCCAGAATAATGGTAAAGATAAGCAGCCACATCCAAAAATTTTAAAAATTAAACAAATAAGAGGTCCACGAAGCCACAACCTAGATTCATCACCATAATATGTACAGAAACCGACTTGCCTTTTTGGCTCCTGCTTTTCTTTCATTACCTACAGCATCCAATAACTTTTGCCAAGAACAATACTTACTGGATTTAGAAAGACCTTCTAACATTAACCAGTGAATACAGTTGAGCTAACCTATGGGCCTGTCTCCTAACTTTGGACAGAAGGTGAGCAGAGCATTCAAGCTGATAATAATATCTTTATTTACATAACACCTATTGTATATAATTGCATCACAGGATAGCTTTAGATACAATAAAAACAAAAATACAACCAGATAAATTCAAAAAATAATTCATAAATAAAATAAAGAACATAAAATATTAAACAACTATACAAAACTAACATAAAATCAAAATCAGGAAAAGCAAAACAAGTAAAATGTATAAATAAGACCAAGAGCAGAAGAGTCTCTTAGCTCTCCATGATAAAAAATTCAATAACATAGGTGCTAAAAATTTAGCACAGCTAAAATGAAGATAAATGTTTGGACAGTATAGTTTTGGATAGTTCCTAAAAACAGTATATCCACGTGCTAAATCACGTAATCCCATACCAACTAAGAAAAGGGTCTTAAAATCAATTAAACTTTATAATAAGATAATGTAATTTTATACAATATCTGTTAATATAATCAGTACTCCCCAACCATCAAACTGGATTCATAATGAAAGTAATCAATAAGAAAAAAGATAAAAAGATAAAAATACTGCAGATCTGAAAGATGTTTATTTTCAGGCCTGAAGCTTCGATTATTGCATTAGCCATGGATTTGTAGGCAGAAGGCAGTTTCATTGAAAAACTGCTATCATTTAAATAGTGGCTTTGCTTAAATCTTAGAATTTGCATCCTATTAAAATGTCACCTCCAGCTTCATAAACCCAACCTTTAATATCCAAGATCATTGGCTTTAGCCTTGCGCAGGAAAGTCTACTGAGTTTAAAGGGATATCCAAGAGAGGAAATGCAAGATAAGAAAATAATCAAAAGCAAAAATCCGTTCTGTCTCTCATCAGAGGCACTACACTAATCAAAGAATTGAAGTGAGAAAATAGAAAGAAAGAGTCAAGAACTGGAAAGTCTAAATAGCAAAACTAATGAACACATGAACGTTCTTTTTCTTTAAGCATCTGCAAACCCGGAGAGTGACACACTGCAAGAATCGGCACGTTAATGATGTCTACAATGTAACTTTGGTAGCCCAGGGGAAAACAAAATGGCAACAAAAACGATGCAAAATATTTTCTAACAACTGACAAGAACTTCTACAATAAAAATACATGCAAAAATCTGATTCAGTACCTTAAAAACCACACAATGGGCATTAACTATTAATAAAAAAAAGAGGCTTAAGCAAGCATACAAAATTTGCAAACATAAAGGATCATAACAATTGCTTGCCCTATGGCAAAAAATGGGAAGTAAAATGTTGCTTATTATATTTTCTTTCTGTGGTTCACAACACTATTGGGAACAGAATGCAGTAAAAAAAGTAGTACGTTTATAAAACAAAATACTTAATTGCTGGTTCCACAAAGTATTGGTTATGTTTCCTGTTAAGATCAGATATATTGTACACTTAAATAACCTCATCACTGTTCCAGTTTCTTCCTCACCTCCATAATTCTGTCTTTTTTATGTATAGGTCATGATTTCTCTAAAATACTCAATCACTACCCTGCCTATTCTTTAATTTGAGTCTTTGACTTGGGATCTCTTTCATTTTTCTTAAGAGTGGCATTAGCATCAAAGCCTAAGACTTACCTGGCCACCATCACATCCCTCTCTGTAATATTTGCTTAAATCACTTAAATGTTGAGGGCCACTCCTATGCAGTCCCATTTGTTAAATATAAATCAACTGCCCCACAGATTTTCCGTTTCTCTTTTCACCACTGTGTATGTTTTCAAATGTCTTAATCACCCCTTTGATAATCCTAGCTGTCTCTCACAGCAGATAAACAGTAAGGTCCCAACTGAATCACTTGTTCTGGACATGATGAAGTGAGAGCCTGTTCTAGTCACTGTCAGCACTGGCTGACTGATCTGTTTCATACCCTAAAGGGGCTCTGTGACACCTAAATTCATTTCAGATTCTGAGATTTTTAGACACATTAATAAACCTCTACAGTGAAAACTGTTAACCCGAAGACATGAAAATGACTTTTGATTAATTAAGGGATTGATATTATTCTAAACACTGTAAATCTCCATTGTCTGTAAAATTTGCTTATAAAATCTTTGCTGTTTATGTGGAGTGGGAATAATTTCTATAAATGTACAACAGGAGAAGTATTTTGAATGAATTAATAAACATTAATAAGCCCTCCTCTAGCTAACAGCTTCTTAAGCAATTTAGTCATTAGAATCCTTTCCCACACGCTAACTTGCAAATCCTTATGCCAGGTTGCTAAATTAAAGCTTTGTAATTCCTTTCTTCAGTATATACACCACTGTGCACTTTTAGCCTTTTGGCCTTGCTGAGGCACACCTGTTCTTTAATCTAACAAGAATGCCAAACTCACAGAGCAGTTTTTTAATATAAGCAAGCTAGGAAGCCAGATGGGGCCCCATACCAGTGAGAGGTCCACCAATGCTTGAAAAAGTAAGGTGGTTCAACAATTCAAGGGCTCTGGTGATGGTAACTACACGCCAAGCCAGGGGTTGGTGCTGTGATTATAATGCCTTCTCTGTCTCTCTTCCTCCCTCTGTTCGACGGAAGACTGACAGTCACTTCATCGCTGCCTTCGCTTCCATTTTCCTCCCTTCTGGACCCACCCTTTCCTGCCAAGTCACCACATAACTCAGAACCGGCCATGTTAACTTCAGTTCTATTTTGAGCTTGCTTCTCAAGAGACACATCTGTCATTGCTGCCTGTATTTTTGTGTTTTCTACTCTGGTATCATACAGGGTTGCCAAGATGTTGCCCCAATTCTTTAATGTTGTTGTGTCTCCTCTCTACAGAGTATATGCATGTGGTTAGTGGGGTAGTGAGGGGGCTGTCATTGGGATGGGATTGAATGAAGCGAGGTTTGAGCTTGGACACCAAGGAGACTGTGGAGGTGTTAATACAGCCATGTTTGTTATGCATTAAGTGTGGTATAGTGATGAATGTTGGAGACGTTTGGCCCAAAATCACAGCCTATTCATTGTTTGTGATGCATTTGTCCAATGAGTTCTCAATGTTCCTGGAAAGATCAATCAATCAATCAACATTTATTTATATAGGACATATTCATACAAAAAAATGTAGCTCAAAGTGCTTTACAAAATGAATAGAAAAATAGAAGACACAATAAAAAATAAACATCTCAGAGACGTGTATGAAAATGTAGTCACTGTGGATGGCACAGAGGTAGTTCAGAATCTCGTCCAGGGATGTTCCTGCCCTTCAGCTGATGTGGGTGTAATGAGCATCTGCTTCCTGAAACTATGTAATATTTCAAAGAAAGAATGGAGAAATGGAAGGAAAGCATACATTCATTTACCATTTGGTTCATAGGCTGACAAGATATCAGTTTTATACAATTCTATTACTATATTGTAAGTCATGCTGTTTACTTATTTTAAAAGATCTTTTGAAAATGTGCATTGATATCAGTGTTAGGGAAAAATATATTAAAATGTACTAAAAACCAGAAGTTCTTGTTTTTAAACAAAACTTTTTTCTGATATTTTTGAGAGCGACACTCTAACTAAACATATTTGTGGTGTGTGGATGTAAAAGAAATGTGAATTGATGAGAGAGAAGTGAAGGTTACTTGCTCTCTGTTTATTTATAAAGAATGATGAGCCTATAACCTAAACTGAAGAATTTTGACTAAGAATTTAGCAGTAGCCAGGCATTGCATTCTCTGCCTGTCTCTCTGTTTTTAAATGATCACCTGTCGTTGTTACCCAGCAGCTTTGCTCTTAACAGACTCCGTACAGTTCAGTAATTAATAACAGGCTTGTGGCAAATTTTCTCCTAGTCGCAAGGGATTTTTTTTTTTCTGTTTCAGTGTACTGTAGTAGACTTAGAAGTGTTGACTTTTTCTGCTTATTCTGCATTTAATTAATAAACACTTGAAATAAGAGGAGACTTTTAAACATGAAACTGTTGAAGCTCAATTTAGGAGTTGAGTGCAAAATGATGAAGCTTAGGGAGTTTATTTCTCTTGCAACCATTCCAATCAGTAGGGAGTGTTGTGATTTACCTCTGCTGTGTTTGTTATTTGACGTTATTCAGCAAATACTCTAACAATGAATATTTGTAAAGGATTTACACATTTGATTATTTTTAGTTGTAGAATACGTCTGAATTTAATGAGGAGCTTATGCAGATTTTAACATAAAAAAGTTCCAAATATCAGTTGTCAGCAGTTCTGAGAATAAGCCCGATGTCTGTTCTTGGAATGTGTTTTAACAGTATAAAGCAGGTCCAAAAGTCACTAGATTCACATACAGTATAAACACTATAATTGAAATATTAGAATTTCTCATATCCGCTCAACATAAACAAAAAGAAAAAGCCACATTATTAAAATGGAGCTAGGTTTAAGAGTCTTTAGAAATGTTACATTTGGAAAATATGAAAGAATTTAAGAAGAATCTTAAATAGATTCTTCTAGATAATATTTGCTGTAAAATATCTTTTTACTATTGGAACAGACCACTTTAAACTGCAGAGATTGTTAAAGCCTGGTTGTTGAATTAGCCAAATAAAACATGCTATGAACTTTTATATATAGGATACGAGACAACATTTCAGTAAATTGCACTGCAAAGAATTAATTGGTTTAACAGATACAGAAGAGTTAGACTAAAAACACACAGATTGTTTAAGTGAAGTGAAATCAATGGGCAGTAACCAATGGCCAATCGTACACCCAGACGCTAGGAGCTCAGTTACACCTGCTGTTAAGGTTCTCAGCATTGATTATACAGGTGACCATTTATAGACATTGTATCAAAGTGGCCTGGCTGTGATATGTAGGCACTGTCTACATTGTCTTCTCTTCACTGTCTTATCCCACTTTTCTTTTTCTTTATGTTGAAAAGGCCGCAGCATACCTTAGTAAACAATACCACTTTGTTGTCATCTAAAACAAAAATAAAACTCTTCTGTAGAAAAGGGTGGTTTTCATTCAGGTCATGTTCATTATTTTGTTTGCATTCAAATGAATATGTGTCCGATTTTGTGCTTATCAATGCATTTTGTCTTAATTGGTTTTTAAATTATATTGTCTTGTATACTTCCAATTACTTTTTTACAACTTTATTTCATCCCACCAGAGGAAGGAAAATTGCACTATACTCTTAAAAATAAAGGTGCCAGAGTGGTTCTTCAGAGTGATGCCATTGGAGAACCATTTTGATTCCCAAAAGACCCATCCACATGAAGGTTCCAGAAAGAATCTTTATTTATTTAGACCTGTAAGAGGTTCCATTAAGTAATGGATGGATGGATGGATGGATGTTGAAGAATCTGTTTTGAAATAACAAAGACATTTATAAAAATATTACAATGCAAGATTTTAAAAAAGATTATATGTACAGAGAGTTCATTAAGCATAAATATAACAAACTATCAATTGTGTGTACATAATGTATACATATTGATATACACAGCAAAGCTAACAATTTTCTAGCACTTTTTCTATAAGGAAACTTTGAAATAAAATTGTTCCTAAAATATATTTTTTAAGCACTGAGGTAATAAAAATAAAAAATATAATCAAATAGTGTTTATAAAAGCAATTATAAACACTCATAATACTTCACCAGGAGTATTGTGTGCAGTTCTGGTCACCATAATACAAAAAAGACATAGCAGCACTTGAAGATGTGCAGAGGAGAGCACCCAAGTGCATTACCAGGACTTGAGGACATGTCCTACTGTGACAGACTAAGAGAATCAAACCTGTTTATTCTTGAGCTGAGGAGACTGTGTGGGGACCTAATCAAGGTATTTAAAATCTTCAAAGGAATTGATAAAGTAGATTTAAAACCGAATACAGAAAGCACTCGTTTAAGTGTCGTGGTGCTCTGGATCAAACTACCGAGACCTGGAGTTGAAGCAGAAACCTTGACATCCTTAAAGAAAAATCTGAAGGAGACATTAGGATAGCTTAGCTATTAGCTAAACAAACAGGCTTGATGGACTGAATGGTCTCCTCTCGTTTGTCAAATTTCTTATCTTCTTATGTTCAACTGTACAATAGTTTTGAAAATAGTGTTTACTTTCAAGAAGTAGGAATAAAGTACAGTATTTTCTTTTGTAAATACATTCAGAAGTAGAAACCAACAGAAGAGTAAACTTTCAGCCCCTAAACTTAGATTTGTTTTGTTATTTTTGCTGTGCTTACAAAAACATGTCATTGCAATTCTGCATTTTTTTATTTCTAGATGCAACAAAGAAAGTATGCTAAGGTTAATTATTTTATTGATTGTCGGCAGAATAATAATGCAATGCATCTTCTATGTAATGATTTATATCCTTTTTTTAATTAACAGGGTAGACAAAAATGACTACATTCATATATTTTATTCGATATTTAAAAATGCTTCCTACATCACATTAAAAAGTGCATTTGAGCTTCACAAAAGTCAATATGAATGTAGTGAGGGAGATTCCATAGGGTGGAATCTAATAAGAACTATACAGTATAAGTGCAGTTTCTTCTCACAGTTTCCTTGATTAACCTTCAATCGATCCTTTTCATGGATTGCTTTCCACTGAACATGAGCAGGAGCACAGCATACCTAAGCCTGTTTGAGCTGGCACAGAGCACACTGCAGCATCGTATCTGTGACTGCATCCAAAGGCGCATGCATGCAAAGGTTACAAAGATAAACGTAGTGAATGTGCATGTGCATTTCTCACCAGTAAGCCATGTTTGGAGTCACTGGTGGTCAGCAAGCTCCAGACCTAGTGACAGTTTTCCTTTTTTAAACCAAAAATTGATATACTATAATTTCTTCAAATATATTTATTCCACATATAATCTTACAACACAAAGTTTACACACAACACATGCCATGCTTAAAGAAAATATGCAGGCACTGAGCTTTAGTTATTTGGTTGGAAAGATTTTTTAATGTAGTATAACTGGATACCAAGAAATGGAACTAAAAATGAGCAAATATACAAAAAATTATTTATTACTTTAAGACACAGATTGGAAGTGTCACAGAAGTTCATACTGTTGACCGCAGATCTTAAATAAATCTAAACAGGGCCGTCTTTTAGCCATTTTTTAAAAGTCGTATATGGTACTCTTTACTTCTTACCAAAAGTTATCAGGAAAATTAGACCAGATATTTGTTTTTGCTTGTCAATACTTCTGCTGTTTTTGTTTGCATTCAGGAGATTGTGCCAACACACAGGCAAACTGAAGAATGTGAGACAGGAAATCAAATGTCAGAATCGACTGCAAAAATGATCCGTATCTAGGACTTTCTGTTTCAATCTGACTCATGCTAATGAAAAATTCTTTTTTGTCACTTTGTGAATTGTACATTTTTCATTATTTTATGATTTTGCGCAGAGTGCATCCGACTTCCTGAACATCCTCTAGCAGGATCTGATCACGGCATTCAAGCAGTGCAGGCCCCTGAAAAGAGGTGGTGTCAGGGACAGTCCTGTAAGAGAGCCTTAGTCATACCAATGATATGCACTTCATATGCAGTTCATTTTTTTTTAAAATCAAGTCTAGAATGCATATCAAAAAGTTATGCCAATGTGTAAGGTTTGTAGTACTGTATATATTACTGCCTAATTTAACATGGAGTTACCTTCCAAAAAATTAGCAAATTCTGTAGAGCTTGTCGCATTGTGCATTTTGCTGTCTAATTTAAAATCCAGTTACTCCCACTGATAATGAACTTTTTCATTTTCACTGTAGCACAATCAATATTTGTCTTACTAAGTTTGTTTTAATTAACTGCCGCAGTAGATCTGCCACATCACAATTCAGTGATTTTCTCATAGGTTTACTGGAAGGCACTTCACCTTTTTAACTTTTCTGATATCATCAGTCAGCATTGCACCTCCTGCACTTAGATTTTTGGGCTATTCAGTGAGGTGTCATCTTATCATAAATTGCTGGCAGGAAACACACTGGACCTCTTCTTTTATCAAAATATGAGTACTGTATTTGACTGAGTTCAGAAAATATGCAGAAATGAAAAATGACAATCACTTCTAGGCAAGTAGTCTCACTAACACTTAATCGACATCATTGTTTTAAACAGAGTGAGAGCCTTACATGTTTCCCCTTTTTATTTGATTAACAAAAATGCAGTATAACAGTGCAAGTCCCCTTAAGTTGTTTTTTAATTGAGGAGAAAAACTGAGGCTAGCATGGTGTCTTTAATAAGAAATTGCTCAGTGAGGTGCCCTCTTCTCAGAACCTCATCCATCCTGAGGTGGATTGGGACTCGGACCTTGGGCCAGTTGAGCTAATAGAAAACTCCTTTGACATAGCAGCCAATTTGCTTTCTATCTAATTCTGACTTTCTCTTATAGCCTACCTCTGCTCATCCCTCCTATTGCACTCCACATATAATGTCAGAATCCACAGCGCCACATAATATCCTAATAATGAATACATAGATGGCTCTGCTCGTAAGATTAACATTACCCACACTGACAATTGCCCATAACGTTTATGAACCACTTCTAATACTGAAATTGTAGTGGGTTGCTACTCTTTAATGCACCTAAATAAAAAGTCACTTGCACTGTTTAAGGTACCATGCCTCAATTTATTCATTAATTTAAGAAACTTTTCAGATACTGCCCATGCACGTCCTTTCACTTTTGTAGCCTAAAAATTTAAATAATATTTTAATTACTGAATATAATACAAAAACATAATCTTGACTGCTTAAGGTTTTATTTAACTTATTTTATTTATGCAAAAAAAAAAAATATATAAAAAAAGATATGTTGTTTGAATGTGCAAAGATGATGGAGCAATTCAATATGAGTCCACAAGTTTGTTTGTAAGCACTGTCAACACTTTATGAACACTAGGTAATGTTGTCATAGAACACACTGAGCAGCCCCCCTGCAAATGCCTAAACACATTACTGTAAATTTTACTGCTATTTTCACTGCAATTATCATGATTTTTTCTATTAATTTAAAAGTTGGCTAGATGGCTATATTGAAGGCCTTAAGAAATCCACCCTACAGTGCACTGATGAGTATCAGTCAAACGGTAGTAATTAGTGTTGATAAATGAAATTTAGCAAAGCGTTTTTTGCAACGAATTTATGGGGTTCAACAGAGACCTTGTCTGCTGAGTTTTTTCTTGAATAACTGCTCTGTAGCTGGTACGGGCATGTTTTTTCCACAATTCTTTGCACAGACATCACAGAGTTCTAACAGCCTATGTTATATGGGACATTCCTTGAATATGTAACACTAGTAGTTGGCAGTATGTCACATCAACCATTATACTAGTTGTAATTCTACTTCCTGTATGGAATTTACAAGAACTGTTTCACCAGAATGCTAAAAATGAACAGAAAACTTGCAAACACATTTAAACTCAAAATGCATGTGTAGAAGGAAACTGGAAAACTGTGTACTCATGTCTTAAATGTAATATAAAGTAAAAGTAAAGTAATAATGAGCCTACTCCTTTAATATTACCCAGAATTCTGTGAAGTTGATGCAAACAGGAAGGACTGAAGAGTTCACATGCTTTAGTATTGTGTTTATTTGGTGGTAGCAAAAATGACCAAGCAAACGTTTTGGGGGTTAGAAAAAAAAGTTTGAGAGAGGCGAATTCTAGCTATTGAATCTTAGGAGGTCTCAGTGCGTTTGTGTTTTCTGCTCCTGTTACAACTGTCTGAAAGAAAGTTTGCTGTTTTGATCTTTAATTTTATCAATTTTATCTCATGGAGGTGTGGTATTCTCCAAGTTTTCTTAAAGTTAAGGTCACATTTTTGTTGTCAATGATCGGTCCAGCATAGTTTGCAGATGCTTCCCTAGTTTTGAGGGACACGTTAAAAACCATTGCACCACCATAATCCACCCAAAACTAGTTCAGTTTTATCTCACCCATTGAATTCAATACATTTCACCAAATCATTGAAGTTAAAGAACATTTCTGCGATTTTGCCAAACTCAAGGAAAAGTGAATTCAATGAGATTTGTTCATTACTAATAATAACATATCATGACATTCTTATACACATGAATTGCAGCCATGATGTCATCAGCGCCTTAGGGACAGCTCATCCCGGAGCTGTTTTTATTGCATTTGGTGACTTTAATCAGTGCAATTTACGGACTATACTTCCCAAATACCACCAACACGTGAACATTCCTAACCATGAGAAGAACATACTGGATCATGTTTACAGCAACATACGTGGTGCATACCGGGCTGCACCCCGCCCCCACTTCGGAGAATCAGACCATGTCACTCTCTTCTTGTACCCAGCCTACAGAGAAAGGCTGAAACAAACAAACCCTATCATTAAGCAAGTTAAACTTTGGACCCCAGAGACTGACAGCAACCTGTAGGACTGTTTTTCTCAGACAGACTGGAATGTGTTTAGGGTTGCAGCCACTTTACAGGACTCTTCTGTCAGCATACAGGACTATGCTGAGTACGTGACTGGGTACATTAGCACCTGTATTGACAACATCGTGCCCAAAATACCAGTCAGGAAGTTCCCCATCCAGAAGCCCTGGATAAACAGTCAGGTAAGCCACAAGCTGAGTGCCCACTCTCTTGCATTTAGATCAGGCACTGAGACGGAGTACAAAGCTACAAATATGGACTAAGAAAAGCCATCACAGCAGCAAAGAGGCAGTACAGAGAGGAGCTCGTATGTGGCAGGGCTTACAGAACATCATACACTACAGGACCACCACCAGCACAATCAGCTCCACAGACAGTCTGCCGGATGATCTCAACATTTTCCACACCCGCTTTGAGACATCCAGCAACAGCACAGAGAGGAGGCACACACACACCTGGACCACACAACCCCCCTCCCCTCCCCCAGCGGCCTCTTCAGGTCAGGTACACAAAGCACTAAGGAAGATCAACCTCCGTAAGGCAGCTGGACCAGATAACATCCCTGGGCGGGCACTCAATGCATGTGCCAATTTGTAACGGTTGTCACATGTTTTCATGGTTGTGTATTCTTTTAACCGTTTCTGCCTCATGCTTCCTTTAGGGTGTTTGCCCAGAGGAATTATTGACTGGAGAATATTTCTTTAAGGGGAGTAGGGGTCCAAACAGCGCCTGTGGGTCCTGGCTAAAATCTTCCTTAAAAGGCAAGGAGGCGCGTAGTTTAAGGAAAAAAGGAGAGAAGAAAAAGGAAGGAAGCGAGGAGGGCGGAGGAAGAAGAAAGGTTGTTAAAAGAAGAAGCTGGGAAGGAGAACGGAATTTGTAAAAGAAGCGCTTGGTAAAAGCACGGAAGGCTCCGAAGTTCACGGTTGGACACAACAAAAGGAGTGCGGGCTAACAGGAAAGCATCTTCGGAGTGCACGGTTTCAAGTATATTTTTTGTTGAGGGTAGCGGCCATGGAGGGACGTTAACGCTCAGACTCCGGTGAGACGGATTTCATCTCTTAACGAAGGATCGCCCCCAAGCCGGTGAGATCGCTCCTTTTACTTATAAATCAGATTACTAGGCAGCGGAACGGAGTTGTCTAGATTACTGGACTATTCACGGACTTCCCAGGCCGTGTGGCTAGACTCTTTTTTAAATCAACCTTATATAAAAGGGAATGGGGAACATGGGGGGATTTGTGACTCTGTGGGTATAATTTTATATTTGTATATATGTGTATATATGTGTATTGCTATAGATATCTATTTTGAATATAGGGGGGGTGTTGTTTAAAGGATATATCTTGGGTGCTTTTCTGGGCTTTCTTTCTTGCTGTCTGTCTGTATAGTATATAAGGGGTTGGTCTATTACTGGGTGTATATTTTTTGGATAAGGAGGGACTTAAATGAAGGGTTATTACTGGTGTGCTTTATAATATATATATATATATTTTTTTTGGTTAAACAATTGTTAGTGTGTATTTCTTTTTTTGATATAAACAACTCCATCTGGGGAACATCAAAGTTGGGTCTAAGGTTCTGTCGGTGCTCGGACATTATAATAATAATTTCCTATTAGAAGGAGTTTTTTGTGTGTGTCGGACTCCTCAACCATCAATTAGTGGAGTTCGCTACATAAGTGGTGGCCCGTACGGGGACCGATTTGAACCGGGGTTTAATTTATTTGATTTCTTTTTTTTTTCCTGTTTGGGGATTTATATACTTAGCTAGTTACCAGTTATGGCTACTGAGGCTTTAGAGCAGGGGCTCGATGGTGATGAAGATCTGCTGGCCGAAGAATCCATGGTCTTGGGCCCACACGTCACTGTCAGGGCTTGCGAAAGAGTCAGAGAAGTTACGGGCATGTTGCAACGCTTTGTATATGGATGACACCCTAGGAACTAACAGATCAGACATCAGTCTTCCATCTCCAATAACAGAGTTATTCGATAGGGTCCAGAGAATTGAAGGAAGGTTGGACCAGATGGTGGACACGCTGATGGCACGAGAGGAATCTCTTAGGGAATATATGGATACCACTTTTTCTCATTTGGAAGAGGCTATGGTTTGCCAGGCAGAAGATATTCTTAAAGAAACTGTGGCCTGTTTGAACGAAGAGATAAGAAGTGGCAGTCAGAATTGCAGGATGTGGTTCATCAGAGTACTCAAGGAAGGTGGCGTCCATTTAGCCATTCAACTCCATCGGGGCAGACTATATTGAGACCAGCAGTGTTGCCTGCTCCATCGGCAGCATTGCGCATGGACTTTCCCAAGATTGGGGAAGCTTATACCACCGATGACATTCTACGATTTGTGGAGCAGGGGGATGCCTTTATGGAGGTGCACTCTGACATCCAGTGAACTTATGGGGTTTTGAATGCCTCTCTACGGAGCAGTCGGTTGTTGGTGGCAGGCTGCCAAACGGACTATTGCGGATTGGGCTTCATTTAAGACAGCTTTTTTAGATGCCTTTCTACCCTCCGATTACTATGAAGAATTGGAACGGAGAGTACGGAAATGGAACAGCAACCAGGGCAGGCCATTCGGGACTTTGCATATGAGTTCCAGGCCTTATGTCTTAAATGGAAACCAGACATAACCGACGAAGAAATCTTAGCCGCTTATTGGTAGCATGCAACTCGAGACTGGCGGGACACTCAGGGGCATGGTGAGGACGGTGGATGATCTCGTCAAACTGGGATCCATGGTGGAACGAGACTGGGCGGCTAAAAGAGGGTTTAGGCCATCAAAAACAAAACCGGGGGAATCAACCAATACCGGTAATAAATACCAGAAGAAAGAGCCAATAGATGGTCAGCTAGCAACTGTGTTTGGTCAACCTTCCCTTCTGGTGGTTCCAGTTCAGCTGAGAGGCTTATGGGGAGAAGCCATAGTGGATACAGGGAGCACGTTTACCCTCATGCGCCTCAGTATGTGGCAAAAGATTAAGACCTCGGAGGACGAACTGACAGAGTCCACTTCGGTCAAGTTTATACTGGCGGATGGCAGAAGAGGGGTCGCTCTGGGAAAGGTTCAGATCAAATACCAATTACAGCAGACGATATGGAAGACTGACACTTTCATACTGGATGATGCCCACCTGGCCATGCCCTTACTTCTAGGGTTGGACTCCATTATGGCTGCACAGATGACCATTTGCCCTTCTCGAGGAGAGTATAGCTTGCCTGGGGGTGGGGTGTTCCAGTTTGGAAGAAAAGGATCGGAAGAGCTTGGCCAACCCATCTCCCAGTTTTATTTAGCGGTGGCAGAGGTCCTGGACAAGGCCATGGACCCACTTATAATTAATCAACGGAAGAGGTACGTCCATTGTTAGGCAGATGGCCATCAGTATGGACAGACCAATTGGGGACTACTCAGATTGTCTCCCATGTTATTTATACAACTGACGAGTTGCCCATTAAACATCGGGTTTATAGAGCCTCTCCCCAAAAACTTCAAATTATTAGGGAAGAGCTTGCTAAGATGCTGCAGGCTGGCATAATTGAGCCATCATCTTCTCATGGGCTTCGCCAGTGGTGTTGGTTCGAAAGGGATGGATCACATCGGTTCTGTGTGGACTACCGAGCCCTAAACGCTAAAACCCGAGTGGATGCTTATCCTATGCCCCTAGTCCATGACATTCTGGAATCGCTCCATGGGGCAACAGTATTTTCCACCTTGGATCTACGCCCGGTATTGGCAGGTACGGATGGGTGAAGACAGCGTACAGAAGACGGCAGTGATAACTCCGGAGGGTTTGTACCAATTTCGGGTTATGCCCTTTGGGTTGGTCAATGCCGGAGCTACATTCCAGAGGTTAATGGAACAAGTCCTGAAGGGGCTACTGCGGAAAATTTGTTTTGTATATATAGACGACATCATTGTATTCTCACCAACAAAAGATCAACACTTGCTGGATTTAGAAACAGTGTTTCGCGCTCCATCAAGCCAACCTGACCTTGCACTTAAAGAAGTGCCATCTGATGCGATCCCAATTGACCTTCCTTGGCCATGTGGTTTCAGCAAGAGGAGTGGAGGTGGATCCCGAAAAGACCATCGCCATACGGGACTATCCAACCCCTACCAACGTGAAAGATCTGCAGAGGTTTTGGGGATGATAGGGTGGTATCATAAATTTATACCAAACATGGCAGACAGGGCAGCTCCTTTGCATCACCTCACCAAGAAGGGAGCCCCGTGGAAATGGTCACCCGAATGCCAGGAGGCAGTAGACAGGCTGAAGACCGCTCTGCAGGAGCCGCCCATCTTGGCACAGCCGGATCCACAACTACAGTTTCGGTAAATACTGACGCAAGTAATGTGGGACTGGGGCGGTGCTTACACAGTGTCATACCAGTGGGGAGCATGTCATTGCCTATGCCTCAAGGAAATTAAGGGGACCTGAGCTTAACTACTCAGCCAGTGAAAAGGAATGTTTGGCTGTAATTTGGGCTGTGGAGAAGTGGCGGCACTATTTAGAGGGGACAGTATTCAGCGTTTATACTGATCATAATGCTTTGACCTGGGCTTTCAAGTGCTCAAAAACTTCTTCCAGGCTTACGAGATGGGTGCTTCGCTCCAAGAATTCAAATTCCAGGTTTACTACCGGAAGGGTCATGGCAATATAGTACCAGATGCGTTGTCTCGGATTCCTGAAGAGTCCCAAGAGGTACTGGTGGCTGTGGTCAAACCCTCTGTGTCTGAACTGCCCCTAGACTTGCAGGTAATCGCCGAGCTCAAACAACTTGTTCTGTTTGTCAGGGGTGCAGGGAAGGTTCAGGGAGTAGATCTGGGCATATCAGATATGAAGAACTTCAAGGGGTGCTGTATCGAGTGATCCCCTCGAGACTTGGAGGCCACAAGTATCAGCTAGTGGTTCCCCAAGAGCTAACTTCCGAATTTCTCCAATACTTCCATGACAGTCCTTTTGGGGGTCACCTGGGGAAGACCAAGACCTTATTACGGATCCTGGAGGTAGCCTGGTGGCCCACCATTCGTAAGGATGTCTGGTACCATGTTAAAAACTGTCAGATATGTCAACAGTATAAGATTCCTCCAGGAAAACCGGCTGGTTTATGCCAATCCACAGTGGTGAAGGAACCAGGAGAAATGGTGGGAGTGGATTTGATGGGTCCTTTCCCTAGGTCCAAGAATAAAAAGACTGTATTATTAGTAGTGGTGGATTATTATTCCAAATGGGTGGAACTGTTTGCTTTGGCTAATGCAAAAGCAGGGAAGATATGCTCCATTCTTAGGGAAGACATCTTCACTCGGTGGGGTGTACCAAAATACATGGTGTCTGACAGAGGACCACAGTTTACCTGTGGTTTGATGGAAAACTTATGTTCCAGATGGGGGGTGATGAAAAAATTGACAACAGCCTATCATCCCCAAACGAACATGACTGAACGGGTAAACAAAACCCTTAAAACTATGATTGCATCATATGTGGGGAAGAACCATCAAGACTGGGACCGCTGGTTGCCGGAGCTTCGATTTGCGCTCAATACTGCAGTACACGGTTACCGGAGAGACCCCTGCTCTATTGGCTGTTGGTAGGCAGATCAAGGGACCCCTGGAGCGTCTCATTAAAGCCCCACACCCTAATTCAGTGTCTTATCTGACGATACATCAGCTAGTCACCTTAAAGAAGCAAGTGGAGAGTCGTGTGGCAAAGGCCAAAGCCAGGCAAGCCAGATCTTACAATAAACGTAGGAAAGAGGCCCACTACGATGTAGGGGATCTGGTCTGGATTAGGTCTCACCCACAATCCTCTAGAATAGATCAGTTTGCTTCCAAGCTTGCGCAAAATATATTGGTCCGGCAAAAATACTAAAAATTTTAGGACCTAATAATTACAGGGTTCAGTTTGAGACGGGAACAGAGTCTAAAAGTGACACTATGCATATAGTGAACCTAAAGCCCTACTTTGGTCCCTCTCCAGAGGGGGGGGTGGGGACTATGTAACGGTTGTCACATGTTTTCATGGTTGTGTATTCTTTTAACCGTTTCTGCCTCATGCTTCCTTTAGGGTGTTTGCCCAGAGGAATTATTGACTGGAGAATATTTCTTTAAGGGGAGTAGGGGTCCAAACAGCGCCTGTGGGTCCTGGCTAAAATCTTCCTTAAAAGGCAAGGAGGCGCGTAGTTTAAGGAAAAAAGGAGAGAAGAAAAAGGAAGGAAGCGAGGAGGGCGGAGGAAGAAGAAAGGTTGTTAAAAGAAGAAGCTGGGAAGGAGAACGGAATTTGTAAAAGAAGCGCTTGGTAAAAGCACGGAAGGCTCCGAAGTTCACGGTTGGACGCAACAAAAAGGAGTGCGGGCTAACAGGAAAGCATCTTCGAGTGCACGGCTTCAAGTATATTTTTTGTTGAGGGTAGCGGCCATGGAAGGACGTTAACGCTCAGACTCCCGGGTGAGACGGATTTCATCTCTTAACGAAGGATCGCCCCAAAGCCGGTGAGATCGCTCCTTTTACTTATAAATCAGATTACTAGGCAGCGGAACGGAGTTGTCTAGATTACTGGACTATTCACGGACTTCCCAGGCCGTGTGGCTAGACTCTTTTTTAAATCAACCTTATATAAAAGGGAATGGGGAACATGGGGATTGTGACTCTGTGGGTATAATTTTATATTTGTATATATGTGTATATATGTGTATTGCTATAGATATCTATTTTGAATATAGGGGGGGGTGTTGTTTAAAGGATATATCTTGGGTGCTTTTCTGGGCTTTCTTTCTTGCTGTCTGTCTGTATAGTATATAAGGGGTTGGTCTATTACTGGGTGTATATTTTTGGATAAGGAGGGCTTAAATGAAGGGTTATTACTGGTGTGCTTTATAATATATATATATATATATTTTTTTGGTTAAACAATTGTTAGTTGTGTATTTCTTTTTTTTGATATAAACAACTCCATCTGGGGAACATCAAAGTTGGGTCTAAGGTTCTGTCGGTGCTCGGACATTATAATAATAATTTCCTATTAGAAGGAGTTTTTTGTGTGTGTCGGACTCCTCAACCATCAATTAGTGGAGTTCGCTACAAATTAGCTGGCTAATGTTCTCTGCTCCATCTTCAACCTTTCCCAGAGTCAATGCATCGTTCTGTCCTGCTCTAAGACTACGATCATTGTCCCCCTTGCGAAAAAAAAGTCCACCCATCTGCCTGAATGATTAAAGGTCGGTAGCACTCACTCCAATCATCATTAAGTGTTTTGAAATAGTGGTGCTGGCCCACATTCAGAGCAGCATGCCGGACACTCTGGACTCTCTGCAGTATGCCTACCGGACCAACAGGTCCACCTCAGATGCCATCGCGGCCACACTACATTATTCCCCTTTTCCATCTGGAGAACAAAGACTCCTACATCAGGATGCTCTTTGTTGACTACAGCTCTGCCTTGGTTATTCCCCATAAACTCACCCATAATCTGTCTGCACCCCGTCCTCTGTGACTGGCTCCTAGACTTTCTGACTGGCAGGCCCCAGTTTGTCAGGATTGGTAATATGATTTCAGCCACCATTATCACAAACACAGGCATCCCACAGTGATGTGTCCTCAGCCCCATCCTCTACACCCTGTTCACCCATTACTGTGTCACCTCCTACAAAGATAACATCATCCTGAAGTTCGCAAATGATGCCGCAGTGATTGGATGTATCACTGGTGGGGATGAGGTAGCCTACAGGAGGGTGGTGAACAGTCTGGCGTCATGGTGTGAGGACAACAACCTCACCCTTAACACAGACAAGATGAAGGAGATGATATTGGACATGAGGAAGAAGAGGAGACCTCACTGGCCACTGTTCATCCAAGGGCTTGAAGTGGAAAGGGTGAGCAGTATTAAATACCTGGGCATCTACATCAGTGAGGACCTCACTTGGACTCTTAACACCACACAACTGTTCAAGAGGGCTCAAAAGCGGCTACACTTTCTGAGGATACTGAAGAAGTTTGGTATGTTGACTAAGATCCTCAGCAACTTTTACAGCTGCATTGTTGAGAGCATCTTAACCAGCTGCATCACTGTGTGGTACGGCAACACTACTACTATGGGCTGTAAACCCCTACAGAGAGTGGTGAAGACTGCTGAGAAGATCACAATGACTCCACTGCCCTCTCTGCAGAGCATCTACAACTGCAGAGTCTGCAGAAGAACTGCCTCGATCCTCAGGGACCCCACCCACCCCCAACACGAACTGTTTCATACTTCTACCCTCAGGCAGGAGGTATAGAAGTATGAAATGCAGGACTTCCAGGCTAAAGAACTCTTTCTTTCCCAAGGCCATTTAGACTCCTAAATAACTGACTGGAGTTTATAACCATGGGCCACCTCATTCTATCTACCTCACACAACTGTATTTGACTTGTTCATCACACACCTACCTGCATAATTACACTTTATACTTCTATTCTGTTTTTATACTTTATGCTGCCTCTGTTACTTATTATCTATCTGCTACTTATTATTTATGTTTATCTTTATACGTTGGTTTTGTCATTTGGTGTGGACAGCAAAGAAAGAATTTCATTGTACAGGGAAACGTGTTTCCGTACTGTGCACATGACAATAAACTTGAACTTATTATGGTATAACTAAGCAGAAATCAGTAAGCAACCCTAAATGATGTGCCAGTCCATTTGTGCTGACTTAAATACAGTCTCTTACTGACAATCACTTTTTTAAGTCATTGATTATTCTACTATGAAAGTCTTTATAATTTGGGAGGAAAACCAGAGCACCTGGAGGAGAAATACATGCAGACTTGGGGACAATGTACAAAAATCCAAACAGCGAGTGAATATGGAATTTGAAACTAAGATGCTGCATCTGTGAGGTATCAAACTACAAAACCATGTCTCCTTCCAAACAGTTACATCAATTCAAGGAATTAACACATTGAGGACACCCTAATTACCTGTCCATCTTTAGCGGTACAGGGGACATACTGTATCTTGTAGGTTTTTTACTATACGATACTCATTTAAGCATCAGATGCAGCCCATGAAGTTTTCTGTATTGTTTTGGTGAAATCTGTATGTATTTTCTAATTTGATATTCAATGGTGAAACGTGCAGTTCTCAGTCTAAATGGGTCCTGATTTAATCATACTGCACAGTCACTTAGGAAAAGGTTCAGTGAGCATTATTATGCTAGAAGGATGTTGAAGGCTTTACGCAGAAATAAATATGTATTGTGTATGATGATGTGAACCACTTACAATTTAACAATATGATGATTGAATTTGTATGTAGAGTCAGTCACTTTGATGTACAGTTTATAATAATATTTATCACAGAGGAATTCTATGACACTTTCTCTTTGAAATGTTTTTCAGTTCTTGGGAATGCATTTTAACCTGTACATTACTGTATGGGTGTATGTCCAAGTGTCAAAAAAGAAAAATATATAAAAATATATATCCTTGTGCCCCAAATAGGATAAGCAAGTTTTGAAAGCAGATATTTGTATCTGTACATCATAGTGCTAAAGAGGCAAAAGCCCCTGGTGTGTTACACTGATAAATAGAGAGAAGAATGAATGGATGATATGGTCACTCAATAAGTAATTTGCCACAACAGGGAAAAGTGGACATATAATTTTGTTTTTGATATAACACATTGAAACATATCTTGGGGCAGCTGACATGAAATAATAGCTCAGACAGTTGCAGACTGTCTGAGTGACAACACATTTTTCTTTAGATGGTCATTGTATAATTGAGGCACAGGGCATCGTCATTTTCTTCCTCAAGCTAAACACTGCTGTTTCCCAAATAGTGGAAATGACCACACTTTTAACAAACCATACCACACGTCTGTTTTCAAGATTTTCAGAAGAACTTCCTAGTTCATTTTGATAGTGCCGAGTTGCTAGCATTGACTAAAATTAGATGATTTTGAGGTTGACACAGATTTGGAACTCTGTTCTTCCTGTAGGATTTTTAACAGTGACAAAAGCAGGTTTCGGCAATGGAAACCCAGAAAGAAAATTGCCTGCTTAGGTTTAC
Source organism: Polypterus senegalus (assembly GCF_016835505.1). Taxonomy (NCBI): domain Eukaryota; kingdom Metazoa; phylum Chordata; class Cladistia; order Polypteriformes; family Polypteridae; genus Polypterus; species Polypterus senegalus. Next base: position 147,152,954 of record NC_053160.1, on the reverse strand, counting down.
AGAACCCTGATTAATGCAGACTCTTTCTTCTAGACATCGATGCATTAACAGCAGCAGGTTATTTTTATCTGCTGTTCTTATATAGTCTCGTAAATGGCTTAAAGTGCTGAGCTAAAGGAGCTTACAGACATTTTATAAACAGTGAACAAAAGTCACTGGGGGTAGTATTGACCCTTGCCATGAGAATGAAGTAGTCCCCATAAGTTTTCTAGAAGAACAATATGCCTCCACTTCCAGAAGAGATAAGGAAAGGGTTACAAAGCAATTTTTAAGTTTCTGGGATGTCACTGCACCACAGTAAGAACTATTATCTCCAAATGGAGAACATTTTGAACAGCAGTCAATCTTCCCAGGACAGGCCATACTGCCAAAATTAATCGAAAGGCAAAGTGACAACTCATTAATGAACCCCAATAAGATCACAATCCTGTGAGTCTCACCAGCCTCAATTAAGAACAATGTTTATGACTTTATGATAAGAGACTGAATGATAGCAGGAATCCTGAAGGAGTAGCAAGCCAAACACCTCTATTCTCCAAGAGTAACATTAGTCACAAAAGAAGACCTAAATGATCCACACACCTTTAGGAATAACTAGGCTGACCCGCCTTTTAAGGCGACCGACTTTTAAGTTGACCACTTCTTAAGGCAATTCAATATGTAGATCAATTTGATATTTTATACAAACTCATTAATTTGATTATATTGCATTTGAGCGGTATTAATTTAATACTCGTAGTTTGTTATTTTTGTGATGAAATTTAAACTTTTTTTCTATATTGAGGTCGCCCTTTTGAACCCCCCTGATATTTACTACGTGATGAGGCATTTGTACTCCATCAACATTAATTATTTCCAGAGACATAATTTTGTCTATTTTTCCAGCGCATCGCGCACAAAAGCAAGGGAACGATGGGAGCACCAGAACTCTGCTCACATCATGTCGCCTGCATCGCAAGCTGCAAGTAGTAAGTCTGTGATAAGCGGAATACCGCTACGCTTTCCACTCACAGGACGGAAGGACAATCCCGACCGCTGTTATATAGTAAGAAAGAAGAAGAAGATATCGCACAGTCTGGAGTAGAAAATCATCTTTTACCTGGAAAAACGAAACTACAAATCCCATCGTGCATTGCAATATGGATGGGGTGTGTGTGAAACTCCGCCCCTTGCATAGCACTCACGGGACGGAAGGACAATCCCGACCGCTTTTATATAGAAGGATGTTAAGTCAAAAGCAGAATGCCTCTGGATGATACAATTCCCACTATTTCTAACGTCAAGCTAATACAGTGTTTCATAATGATAACATCATACCTACATGAAATATGGGACAGTAGTGTCATGGTATGGGGGCACTTAGCTGCCACAGTACCAGGAAGACATTCCATTATTGAAGGAAGAATGAATTATGCACTTTATCGGAAAATTCTAAAGAAAAATGTCTGGTATTTATTTGTCTGTGACCTGAAGCAGAAGCATAATTGTGTTATATAGAATGAAAATGACCCAAAGCACAAAAGCAAGTGGACTTCTAAATGGCTCAGAAGAAACAAAAGTTTTGGAGTGAATTAGTCAACATCCCAACTTGAACCTAACAGATTCTGTGGCAGGACCTGAAATGAGCAGTTAACACTCACAAAATTACAACTTTTCCATTAAAGGAGTTCTGCAAAGAAGAAAATATAATTTCTCAACATTGATGTGAAAGACTGATATCAAATTATCTGAAGCATTTAGCTACAAATACCAAGTTTTGAAAGTATGGGAGCAATTTCTTTTTCAGATGAATGATAGGGGTGTTGAAAAACTTGAATAATTTAAAAACTATCGTATCTTCAATTAGGTTTCCACTTCTGTATCATTGCATTTTGTCTAAAGGTCTGAGGGCGCAGGATGTTTTGATAGAAACCTGTCCAAGGAGCTTTGTTTAGTCCTCCCCTTTAGAATGTTTCTGAAATGAGTTAGGCAAGTGTCATTAAATAGCGCCGCTGCACGATCAGTTGCAACTTTTTCAGGGTGTTTCTTTTCTTTAAAGTTCAAAACTTTTTCCCTCATTGCAAACACTTCCTTTATCTCACTTTAAGAGATAACCTCCTCCGCGATACCGATGTCCTGCAGAACTTCCGTATGTTGCTGCAACTGTAGTTTCGTCCACTCCTCTGTCATTAGTTCCTCAGAATGCACGGCGACAAGCTCTTTGATGGCTCATATTTCGAATTTTGGCTCTTTACTCAAGGCAAAAAATCGAACTAGTGAAGGCTCGTATATCAAAAAACTCACACGTTGGGGTACTCGGTTCTCAAGGTACCACTGTATCTTGTTTTTACTAAGCATACAGGCATAGTCTTGCTACTTTAGAGCTCCAGTGTGTTCAAACTCCAAACTGGCCACTATTTGTTAGATGCTAATAAATTTTCTATGTGTTTGTGTCTGTTTTCTCCAGATGATCTGGACATTTTCTACATTCCAAATACATACAGGCTGAGGTGACTAGAAATTAGACTAGTATGAATGAGAATGGCGATCTCAGGCAGGGCAGTCAAACTCACGCCACAACTGTATCAAATTACTGCTATCTAATTGACCATACATTTTGCCTTCATTTTAAATGACTTAAAGATTCAGAACCCTTTTTTTCTTTTCTTAATCAGATGACCAGCTAATCTTATCGCATTTGTTATTTCATGTCCATCATACAATACTTGTTTCAGTAAGACATTTGGAAACAAAAGATGAAGGTTTAAGAAATTTTTACTTGTTTGTGTCCACAAAACATTCTGATAGTCATCTAAAGATAAACCATTTTGGAAATGTCTGGTATGGTACGATTAGATTACTAGACAGGAACTGACTTAAATAGCACATTTCATTAATAGCAAGAATTGGCTTCTAATTAAAAAAGCTTGTTGGAGCAAAAATGGGTGGCCCTCCAGGAATTGAGTCTGTGACCCCTGAGTGAACTGGTCATCTGTGAGCTTGCTTTGCACCTAATTACTGTTTGACTAAAGGTTAAGAAAAAAAGAAGCAAGTAGTGTGAATGTTTAAAGGCAGGTCAATTAAAATGAAAGCAAAGGAAGTACCCTGTATGTTTCATTTGTGGCAGTAATTGGTTACTTATTAAGAAAGTGGTCGGGATACAAAATCTGCAGCCACAGCATCCAAGTTTGAGGCCCCTGATTCAGGGTTTCCGACTTTTAGTCTGCTGCGGCCAGGATAGTTATTTCTCAAAAACTCAAAAAAGTAGGTAAAAAAAGAGGGATGGTTGGATATACAGATATTACATAGGACTGACATATATCAGCCATTTGTATACAGGGCCTAATGGTTAATAAAGGAGACATGGCGAAAAGTAAAAATGGATAGATGCAAGAACAGCAATACTCAAGGAATCACTTGTGAAAACAGTAATCAAGCTTCATAGCCTACACACTAGCACTACATCAGTGTCCATATTGTAATGGGATGCCTTCTTAAGGGAAGGACTGGAAGAAAAGTTTGCACAGGGCAGTACCTACCCCGTGACAACAGAGGGCAGTCCCCCTGGCTTGCTATGGTGCCACAGGTTTGAAGCATGGAAGATCAACCCTGCTGGCCCTTAATCACCAACAGGTGCCGCAGAGGAATGGCTGAGCCCTTCTCTGAAGAACTACCGCCACATGAAGAAGTACAACCAGAAGGATATCACGGGACACCTGAGGCACTTCTGGGTGCTCTATAAAAGGAGCCACCTTACCCCACCCGAACAGTCAGAGTCAGGAGAAAGGGAGGAGACGCTTGAGGGAGGAGTGGAGGCAGAAGAGAGAAAACTCTGCAATGCCAACCAAGTGTTTTCAGAAGTATACAGATCTGGAGAGAGTTTTCAAAAGTCTCACATTTTAGGGGTTAAAAATGCCAGAGTAGTGTGGATGAAAGGTGAAAACGAAGACTAACGTCTGTGTTTTTAAATGCAACTGTAGTAGTGTAGAAGTAGCCTTAGTCTTCCTAAATGTGAATTCACTTAAGATGGCCTATAACCAAAAACACAGGAATAAATGTGAAGGACCTAGAGCTACTTTTAGAAGTGTGGACATTATCTTAATCATCTTAATGTATTTCATTATTTTTTGAATAATCACAACAGATTTTAAATGGCAATGTTTTTTGTGACCCGACATTTGCACGACATATGAGCAACAACAAAATAGTGCCGATTAAAATGCAGCGTCAAAAACGTGCCGGCAAAATCGCGCCGACAAAATCACAAAAGTTTCATTAAATATGAATTACTAGTTTAAAGCATATATAATAACGTTTATTTTAGAAGTCAATATTATGAGACGCGGCATGCCATCAGCACGGCATACAGATAGTCCTTAAGATCACGCCCTGCATATGTAGGAAGAATTGCAGCAAGACGTCTTGATAGTTGAGCGTATTTGCTCAACTTAGACTTGCTGGCTGCCTGACTGCTGGTAATTCCGCTGTATACGATGCGTTATACCAACACTCGACTGAGTTATTTGTTTGCGGCATGCCATCAGCAGTTAGTTATAACCTAGCACATAATATGTACATAATGCGCACGTACGCATCCCACTCTCTTGGCCTCTCTTGTGATTTTGTTGGCGCGCATTTGTCGAAAATCATTTAGTGGGTTTGTCGGCGCTCATTTGTCCGTCGCGGTTTTGTCGGTACTCATACAGTGGTGTGAAAAACTATTCGCCCCCTTCCTGATTTCTTATTCTTTTGCATGTTTGTCACACAAAATGTTTCTGATCATCAAACACATTTAACCATTAGTCAAATATAACACAAGTAAACACAAAATGCAGTTTTTAAATGATGGTTTTTATTATTTAGGGAGAAAAAAAATCCAAACCCACATGGCCCTGTGTGAAAAAGTAATTGCCCCTTGTTAAAAAATAACCTAACTGTGGTGTATCACACCTGAGTTCAATTTCCGTAGCCACCCCCAGGCCTGATTACTGCCACCCTTGTTTCAATCAAGAAATCACTTAAATAGGAGCTGCCTGACACAGAGAAGTAGACCAAAAGCACCTCAAAAGCTAGACCTCATGCCAAGATCCAAAGTAATTCAGGAACAAATGAGAGCAGAAGTAATTGTGATCTATCAGTCTGGTAAAGGTTATAAAGCCATTTCTAAAGCTTTGGGACTCCAGCGAACCACAGTGAGAGCCATTATCCACAAATGGCAAAAACATAGAACAGTGGTGAACCTTCCCAGGAGTGGCCGGCCGACCAAAATTACCCCAAGAGCGCAGAGACGACTCATCCGAGAGGTCACAAAAGACCCCAGGACAACGTCTAAAGAACTGCAGGCCTCACTTGCCTCAATTAAGGTCAGTGTTCACCACTCCACCATAAGAAAGAGACTGGGCAAAAAATGCCTGCATGGCAGATTTCCAAGACGCAAACCACTGTTAAGCAAAAAGAACATTAGGGCTTGTCTCAATTTTGCTAAGAAACATCTCAATGATTGCCAAGACTTTTGGGAAAATACCTTGTGGACTGATGAGACAAAAGTTGAACTTTTGGAAGGAAAATGTCCCGTTACATCTGGCGTAAAAGGAACACAGCATTTCAGAAAAAGAACATCATACCAACAGTAAAATATGGTGGTGGTAATATGATGGTCTGGGGTTGTTTTGCTGCTTCAGGACCTGGAAGATTTGCTGTGATAGATGGAACCATGAATTCAACTGTCTACTAAAAAATCCTGAAGGAGAATGTCCGGCCATCTGTTCGTCAACTCAAGCTGAAGCGATCTTGGGTGCTGCAACAGGACAATGACCCAAAACACACCAGCAAATCCACCTCTGAATGGCTGAAGAAAAACAAAATGAAGACTTTGGAGTGGCCTAGTCAAAGTCCTGACCTGAATCCAATTGAGATGCTATGGCATGACCTTAAAAAGGCGGTTCATGCTAGAAAACCCTCAAATAAAGCTGAATTACAACAATTCTGCAAAGATGAGTGGGCCAAAATTCCTCCAGAGCTGTAAAGACTCATTGCAAGTTTTCACAAACGCTTGATTGCAGTTATTGCTGCTAAGGGTGGCCCAACCAGTTATTAGGTTCAGGGGGCAATTACTTTTCACACAGGGCCATGTAGGTTTGGATTTTTTCTCCCTAAATAATAAAACCATCATTTAAAAACTGCATTTTGTGTTTACTTGTGTTATATTTGACTAATGGTTAAATGTGTTTCATGATCAGAAACATTTTGTGTGACAAACATGCAAAAGAATAAGAAATCAGGAAGGGGGCAAATAGTTTTTCACACCACTGTATGTCTATCGTGCTTTTTTCAGTGAACCATGTTATTTATATCCCAGAGAAAGTTAATGATTGAATTACTATCTATTTATTTACTGAAACCCCTTAATTTAATTTTATGGGTGCAAAAAAGCCAAGAAGCATCAGGTGCATGGGAGGAAAAATCCTGGACATAACAGCAAATCAGTATGGGGAAACATTGCATTAGTAATGTAATAAAACAATATACTCAAATCTCAAATATACTTCATCCAACTCAGAGCTGGATGGGTGGTATGAGTTTGGCATCACAAGGCACAGTGGATACAAGATGGGCTACAATTTGAATTGTCCACTTCACACACTCTCACATTTGCATTCACATGGGGCCAATTCAGAACTGCCAAACGACTGCATTAAGTTACATTAACATATTGAGATCCACTAAATCAATGGACCTGAGGGAACTAAGTCTATTCTGGCAACATCACACAGGCAGGAAAAAACCCTGGACAAGATTCTAGACCATGAAAGTGTCCACTGATACTCACATGGGGCCAATTAAGAATGGTCAATCGACCTTACATGTTCATCTTTGAGAATGTACCTGGAAAATGACCCACACCAACTACTATGAGTTGACTCAATTTTCCATTTTTAATAAACTTTAAGCATGTTATTCTTGGACATTGTGTACTTGTTGTAGGTTTTGAGGGATGGAAAATTTAATTTTGATGTTAGTTTTGTATTTAACAATTATTTATAGTTGCTGAAAATATTTTGTGGGGTTTCAGATTATATCTTTTTCTGTATATAGGGGCTACTATTTTGTGTGCTCTGTTTCAATGAAGCAACTCCAAATTACCGAGGGCAAGATCTCAGATGTCTCAATCTTTTGCATTGTTAGCAAAATAGGTCAAAAAGTAACCACTGAAATACATTTATTATCCCAGATTGCAGAATACGCATCCTTTGCTTTCAGTTTCTTTTACAAACAAATATTTCCCCAGACTGAAGTTTATTCAATTATGTTGACTTCTTTTATAGGTCACTTAGGACAAAAGTGTTTGCAAAGCACACAAATGTAATTCTGGATTACTGATCAGTAAGCCCTGAGTTTTGACTACAGTTTTTTGTTTTAAGTTTTGGTTTTGACAACAGTTATGACTCCAGCTTTGTTTTGACTGCATCTCTTCTTCTGGTCCTCTTCTACTTTGTGCTGTTTTTTCATCTCAAGGTAGCACACTAGCACAGGGAGAACTCATTAACTACACACAAATAATGACCGGGTGCGGAATTCAAACCCACGCAGCCCGATCAATGAGATGGAAGCACTAACTTTGTGCCAAATCGTTGTCCACAAAACCATTAATGTTCACTCAAATACGTTTTTATTGTGACCAGCACAAACAACATAGTTTTATTCCATTTTTTGTTCCACGGAAAACAAGAATTCCTTCCTAGGGAGATAGCAACCAACTTAGTCCATGAGGGTAACAATACATAGCAGATATTTGTATTTCCATCCTTATCAAATAAACAAATTTATAATGAATGGCCAAAGCTCACTAAATTACAATTTAAAGGTTGTGTAATAAAACATAAATATATTATGCATCTATTCTCCATTTCCCTATAATGTAAAGATTCCTGAGTGCATTAAAGTTGCACTGTTCACAATGTAATGTACAAAGAGGGAGGCAGCATTCAAATACATGAGTTTCACATCAAACCTGTGAGATTTAGCAAGTTTAGAGCTGACGTCAATAATGCAACACCACCTCCTCATCACTTATGGCTCTGCTACACTGCAAGGACTCAAGTGTATACTTAATAGTACATCGGAGTCAGCTGGACCCTTTCGAGTCATCCATCTGTGAGGAGCAGATATAATTCAGCTCTACATTCAGTTTGACCGAGTACTTTTAAACAGCAATATTTAAAAAAAAGACAAATAAAAATTCTAACTAAAGGCAGAGGCAGAAAGTGCTTAATTTAATTGAACTTTCTTCGTCTCTGGGATTAATAAAACAGTAAGTGGGTAGCACACACAAGAATCAGTTTCTCGAAGTGAACAAATTACTGACAAAATCAGTCTAAACATGCGCTTGTTGAATGACACGGTAGTTAATATTTCTAGCCAAGCAGAAGCCTGGTCATTAGTCATCTCCGCACAGTGCAGAATGGAAGCACAGGCTAATATTTCATTATTTATTTTTCTTTACAGAACTGAACCACCTTCAACCAAAGAGCTGCTTATCAGGATTGATTGTGTATGCTACTTCATTAATTGACACTACTTTAAGGACAGCTGATAAGCATATTACAAAAAATAGATTTGCTTTATCTTTATATTCTCGTCTTGGATTTTTGTTTTATTGATACAACTGTTGCATGGACTCAGGTTTTCAGATTAATCATTAGATGGACAACTATAATCCAAAATGGGAAAGTTGTTTAAATTAGTTTTGTAGGACTTCCATTATAAAGACTGATTTTGCTATTTACTTCTGAAGACTCAGCCTTCACCCAGGGCATCTGAAGTTGTGGCTTCTCAAAATTGGTTCATAAGCATCAATTTCCCCGAGATATTTCATTATCCTGATAAAGTATTTTAACCTAGCTTGTTTGTTTCCTAGGCAACATGATGGGTTGCAACATGATAGGTTCAGGCGGCTAATTCATGGTTCCAGGGACTTGCACAGCGGGAACATTAAACTTACTTGTGGTGTACCTTCTCTCTGTGGGTCATGTGGATTGTCTGAACACACTGGTCTCCTGCAATATCCTAAAGAGTACCATTTCTAAATGAAACCTATTGTGTTGTACACATCAGTATGATCTGCAATGGATAAATATTAAACCCACAGCAGCTTCTTGCACCTACTCCCTGTAATTTCTCAATGGGTAAATTAAGACCGAAAATTAGGATGATTCTTTTCCTATGTCTTAGTTTATTAAACACTTTTACTTATTAATAAAATAACTCTGTTTACTACTGCCTATCCTTTGATTTCAAAAAGCATGCATGAAGTATCACTGATTAAATTGTTCTTTGTTTTGTCTAATTCATTGTCATTCAACTTATAAAATGAAGAGAAAAAAAAGATTGCATCTACCAATTTATTTTGTATAACTGCTTCTGATTGCAAGGAGCAAAGACTGCCTATCCTAGCACCACTGGATGTAAAGCAGTAGCCAGTCCAGGGAAATGTGTCAGTTCATTTCAGTTAGTGATGAAGGAAACAGCCATGTTGCATTTCATATGCAGTTTTGTAAAACTCAAGACTAAAATTACTTTCAAATGCAATTTTACAATTGGTAAATGGCACAAGTACAGCATAACAGTACAGAGTGGGCCCACTAGAAACATTGCTGGTGGTCTAAGCGGAAACAGCACTACTCAGAATGCAAACATATGGAGAATATGCAGCAGACAGTGTCATGGTATGGTAATTAAACCCATGACAATGGAACTGTAAAACTTCACGCTGCAATGCTTCAAATCGATGCTATAAACAGTATTTACAAATCAAGCATATCATTGAGCCCTCCATAAAATAAGTCATCCTTAATTGAGTCAAACCAGTGATCACAATCTGACTCAAGCTTTGTGCATAATGGTGTGTAAAGATAAGCTGTCGCACATGCAACATATTTCTTGCTTTTTATGCACAGCTGTGACATGTAACACGAATGACCAATCTTAAACAAGTATACATCAATTGGAATGGTCTGAACCTCAGCTGTCCAATGGTTATAAGCCTTTTGCTTTATGTGGCTTGACGGTGGTGGGATCTTTGATAAAAGCAGATTCACTCACCTGTGACATGCTGCTTCCTGCAAATGTGTGCAAATCGGATATTTTACAAATGAAAGAGAGCAGGAAACGTGGAAGCTTGTGATTTATTTCAAAGAAGACACCCTTTTGTATGTAAAGAAAATGATTGACTTGTAACTTTATTGCAATGTACACAAACAACTTTGAAATACGGCTTTGTGGCTAGCCAATATGGTAAAGTTTCTGGATGATAAGGAAAAGATATTGGGTGGTTTAACATGTTGTGAGAGGTTCCCCAATTAGCAACAGGTTGTCATGTATCAGAATACTACCGAGGTGGCAGGAAAAAAGTGTTGTAGCCTGGGAAGAGTGTCAGGTAGCGAATTTTCTCATCTGGCCATTAGAAGGCACCCAAATGTGAGTGATTTAGGAAGATATGTCGCTAAACACCACACCATTCTAAGAGATCAGGGGAGTAGGGACCCTAAGTCACTTGTCTGTGATTGACCCAATGTAGAGGAGGCATAGCGCATCTTCAGACCCAAAAGTATAATTAGGCCTGGAGTGAGGAGTACAGTTTTGGTCCAAGTTTCATGGATTGGACTAAGAGGCTAGTGTCATTAGAAGAAGGAAGATGGGAGTGCCTTTGTCTGACTTGAGAAGTGAAAAAGTAGATGACTGAACAACAGAACATTTTTAACAGACGTTTGTTACTTCATGTTATCCCATGATGGGTGCGTCCTCCTTGTTTTTTAGTGCGAACAAATCATGCCACATTTCATTTGTTTATTTTGGGGTTACACTTTTAAAAGTTATTTGCAGTTTGAAGAAACAAGAGTTGTTAATAGTTGTGGTGATTTGTGGTCTTTGCATGCCATAAAAGTGAAGTCTCTGACCACTTTATTATGAACCTGCTGAGACTTTGTTCCAGAATATCAAAAACAGAATTGTAGCAATGCCACTAACATGCAATGAAGTGGTGACTCTTTCTTCTTTATCAGAAACGGAGTAGTTTTGCATGATAGATTAAAGAATAAAATTTGAATGAAATAAAAAATTCTGTTCACTGTTGACATGGTTCTCAGAGAAATGAATATTCATTCAGAAGGAGTTAACCCTTCTGACCTGAAATGGAGAACAAACAAAAACTTTTTTTAATTTTAGAGCGTTACAGTTTGATGTTAATTATGAGACTGAGACACCAGTTAATCTAGTTAAAAACAAGATTAATACTGGGTGAGCAAGGCTGCACAGTAGATCTAACACCCAAGGTTTATGATGTATGTGGAATTTACACAGCCTGTAATAGAAGAGTTAAGAACTAAGCAAAAGAAAGGTTGGGGTACCTAGTGGCAATTTACAATTAATGATGATGAAAGGGCAAAAATGCACTTGTGCAAAGGTCTTCATAATCTTTGATAATCATGCTCATCCATGTGCTTTCATGCACAATATTAGTTATAAAATCCAGGTTTTTGGAGAGAAATCACTAAACCAACAAATTTATTTTGTGTTTTATTCAGTTGATATTGGTGTAAACAATGGCTTTTAATTATACACATAAGCTATCCGTAGCTCCTTTACTCCATAAGAAAAATAACAGCCATTTATTTTCAGTATATAACTTAAGTGCAATGATGACAAAAGTCCCTTACGGAAAAATTGGTTAATGTTAATTATTTTTATCTAGCAGCAATTTGTTTTTCAGGCTCTACAGCCAAGACTCTGGAGTTCTAAATCTTAACCTGACAAAAAAGGCTTAAGAATGAATTGCACATTGACGATCTACAGCAGGGCACACACAGGTACCCGGCTAAATCAGCACAGTCACCTAACCTACTGTAATTGTTTTTCTTTAGGAGGAAAATTAAACTGACTGAGCATGCAAACTGTAAAATGATGGAGGAAATAACTCTAAGTCTTGCACCGCCATGCTCTTTAATAGGAGAATATAAAAAAAAAAAAAAAAACAAACATGAAATCTAAAAATTCCCCTTTTCTTTTCTGTCTTTCAAAGGGAAATGTAAAAAGAAACAAACATCAAATGTACATTTCAAACTAATGCACTCTAAGAAGTGCTAATAGCTACCTGTCTAAAAAGTGACATGGTAATCAGTGTCTTTAGTACTTTTCCATCACACTCCCAGCTTGTAACTGAAAAGTAAAAGAAAAAGGAGTTTTGGGAGGGCTAGTGAAACATAAAAATGATAAAAAGACATCTTTGTCAAAAAGATTCCACCTCCCTTTTCATTTTGGTGGAGAAACTTGACCTTCTGAAGCAGAAAAGACACAGTAACATTTTTCAGTTCTTTTGGTTGAAAAATAATACAAAGACCTGGAAAAATATATTTTGTTGAAATGATTAAATACATAAAGAATAATTTGGAGTATAAATTGAAAAAACCAAACAAAGCATGATGTATAGAATCCACACTGATAGTTCCAGAGTTCTGGGTTTCAAATTCAAACCCTAGGCGCAGTCAGTATAGAGTAAGTGTGCCTTGCCACTCAAAAAATTGCTAGTTAGTTTAAGTGGTGATTTTCAATGTTGTGTACAATTTAACATGTGTGGATATGTCTACCATTGATAGACTGACCTGTTGTGTAGGGATGGTTTCTGCCTAATGCACAATGCAGTTTGGTGGAACATCTTATAAAGATTAAATGAAAACAAGGGTTTGGAAATAGAATGCATGAATATTATTGGCTGGAAATTGATTGTAAATGTAGACTTACATAAACTCTATGAAATGTAGATTTATATAAAGTTTATCAACCTGAAGTGCTTTGTAGTAGTTAAGTAATTTAGATTTTTTGAACCAATCAAATAGGTCATGACAAATAAAGATTCTGAGATGACCGGATTACACAAGTTTATCTACAGTTTGCTGCTTAAGAATATTGCATGTTTTATCATAGGAAAGTCTTTTGGGGACATGTTTCCTTAAAACATTAATTCCTTTTTATTACATACACAGATTCCTTTCCTGCAGACCCACATTTATATGTTACATGTCTTTTGCTACTCTCATTTTCCTATTCTTACACTTAATATCAATTAGAGGTACATTTGAGAGTTGCAATGCACTTACACCCAGGACTACAATCCAGTAGCTTCTGTTCATAGTGCTCTTTCAGAATTTACCCAGATGTAATTGTTACTGTAGCTTATTTCTTAGAAATGTTCTCCTTTTCAGGCTGCTCCAGCCTCTGGCAGTGGAATAAAACAAAATGTGGAAGCAGACAAATAGACTTAATACATTTTAATCTTTAAATATTATAGCTAGTGTCACAATCAAAAGCAAATACAGTGTGGCAATAAACACCAAACAACCTGGATTTTCCTGCAGTTCTGAAAGCAGACAGAGATCAGCAACAGATTTAATACGTGTCACTGGTCAGGTGGCTTTTAATCTTATAGTTACTTGAAGTCTCAGCAAAGAGAATTGTCTGCATTCTAACATCAGCGAAACCAACTACCTACACCAAAGAGTCTCTGTTCGGAAACTACTAAGAAATTGAATGTAGAGGTGGTCCACTCCTGCGGGTACTTTGGTGGTCCATACCAATGAGAGGCTGGACTGGTCTTATAATACAGAGGAACTATATAAGAAATCACAAAGCTATCTATCTATCTATCTATCTATCTAATCTATCTATCTATCTGTCTGTCATAGAGTAATATATATTGCTCTACTTTCCCCTATTGTATTATTAATATGTAGCCTTAGAATGCCTAATCTCACAGACTTACCACTGTTTATAAGGTATTATTCTATATAACTTATCCCCACCTTCCCTTCTATATCTATAACCTCAGGCAATTAGATGTAGTAAAAAGACAAGCAGGAGTTAAGTTACACATAAAATAATGTATTACTGATAATATTCATTAATGATAACAAAATGCAAAGTACATTTGCATATTGGCAACCATACAACCTGATTAAATGGTGATGTGTAATTCAGGTGGTACACAGACTTGTAGTTACTTAAAATGTCTCTAGTTAAGGCATCATTGGTCCTCAGCTTTCAGCCACATGTCTGTTCAATATATCTGCTGAGCTGTGCTCTTCATTGTGTTGTCTTCATCAGTTCATGGTGTGATGGTCTTCCATCAGTTGTTAGCAAGAGATGCTTCTTTTTCAGATGTTGTAAGAGACAGATACTTCTACATCATCACAGGTTAGCAAGAGAGATGCTTCTTCATCATATGTTGGTTAGAGAAAATGTGACTGAGCAAGCAAATTTATAGGTTTTCTGTCAAACCCCTACAGCCAATAGGACATCATGGTACACAAAGGCCTCTGAGACAAGCCAATTCCAAACAGCCATATCTCAGACCAATGGGGGGAAATAGTACATCTTAACACTTGCAACGCCCTTTGTGTGGGGGATGAGAGAAAGACTTTAGCAAAGAAACACTCGCCAAACTGGTTTAAGACATATCCACCAAATCCTGTCGTAAAATTAGTCATAAAATTTGGGCAAACACGAATGCCCCTCACCAAAGCAAAACATTTATTAAGTCACAATATAAAAAAAATTTCACATCACAACGCTATCTATCTATCTATCTATCTAATGTAAAAAGCCAAATTTCTTCCTGGGGACAAAGAAAGAAAGAAAGAAAGAAAGAAAGAAAGAAACCATTCTAAGCTGACTTTTCCATCTCTCTGATCTGCATTCAGCTTTTTTTTATCTGACCTTATAAAGCTTACCTCATCAGCTCCTGAAGTAGTGTACTTGCATCTTTTAAAATAAAATCTAAAATCCTGTCTGTCCCATTGCCTAGGTTTTCATCCTTAGGGGATTCATAGATCTAACGTCTTTCCTTTCTCCACACTTATGCATAATACTTGTATTGCTTCATACTTACATGTATACTAAAAATGTTGGATTTACTATAACCCAAAGAAAGTCTACAACCCTTTTTAGTTAGTACGTATGCATACAGTCAGCAAGTTGCTTTCTTAATAAGTTCAAACTAGCCCTTTGAAGACACCGTACAGATATTTACCATTAAATGGCAGATGTTACAAATACACAGCAACAAATTGATACAACAGCAAAAGAACATCAACAAAGCAAGTCTAAAAAATTGCATCATGCAGTCCTTAAGTCAGTTCATTTCTCATTATTCCTAAGCATCATTTTAATCCTTATTACCTGCCAGATTATATTTGTAAGCAAATACATTTTTTATATAGTTTATCATAAGATAAGAACGCTGGCTGTTACCAGCTAAACTCTGCTGTTGTCTTGTATTCTCCAAAGAGAAGATTAAAAGCACAATGAAATTAAAAGGGTTTCACCATTAACCAATGAGTTAATTATCATCACCTATAACACACATAAAGCCATCACAAATTTTGTATGGCTCAATCAACCAAGATGATCAATACAAAGTAAGCAAACCAGTTCAGTGACGAACACTGTTAGCTGCCAATAAGCTCAATTAACAGATCACTTTTTTCGACAATGTTTCCTGTCATCCAAGATACATTTATAAATTAACTCTGGTGTCACTTAAGGTTGTACTGGCTCATACTTATTTTAAAAATTGACTGATTTTTTTTTTTTCATTTTTCCCATAATTCTCCCTGGCGAGGTGTTCTGGGCACGTCCAATCGGGACTATGTCTCCTGGCTAGCCTGGGAACGCCTCAGGATTCCCCCAGAACAGCTAGAAGAAGTGGCCGGGGAGAGGGAAGTCTGGGCATCCCTGCTCAAGCTACTGCCCCTGCGACCCGACCTCGGATAAGCGGAAGAGGATGGATGGATGGATGAATGAATTTTCCCATAATTTAATTTTATTCTATTAAAAAGGACAAAACTATATATTTGTGAAAAACATGCTAAAGTAACTTAGGAATTTAAATGCAAGTGGTTCTGCACTTGAAAAAAATCTAAATAATAATAATTTTTATTTATATAGCGCTTTTCCCATGTTCAAGGCGCATTACAGAGCCTTAGGAAGAACAGCAGAGTACAAATAAAATCTGTATGGAACACTAAAAACTGATAAATACAGATAAAACTGATATATACAGGATATACAACTCATTGAGTAGCATAAATGACAATACACCACAGTAGAATACTAAATTCAATACTAGGATAAAACCCTGAACAAATAACATATTTTGTGATATAATACACACACAAATACTGAGCATCTGAACAGAGATGTAACTGGAAGAAGCGTCAGAATGTTAGGTTAAGTTTAAAGCCTTCCTGAACAGATGAGTTTTAAGTTCTTTTTTAAAAGAATGAATGGAGTCAGCTGATCTAATTAATTTAAGGGGGTCATTCCAAAGTCTGGGAGCTATAGAGCGGAAGGCCCTGTCACTCATAGAGTGCAGGTTAGAGTGGGACCCAACAAGATTGCCAGAATCAGAGAATGTAAGTGGGCAAACAGGAGCATAACAATGGAGAAGGCCACTGATGTAGTTGAATGCAAGGCTGTTTAAAGCTTTGTAGGTTATTAACAGAATTTTGTATTTCATCCTGTAAGACACAGTGTGCAGATGAAGGCGAAGCAGGATGGGTTTTATGTGCTCGCTGTTGCTGGTCCATGTAAGGACTCTTGTAGCAGAGTTTTGAATCAACTAGAGCTGTAATAAAAGATTAGAAGGGGAACCGATCAGTAGGGAGATCAAATAATCAATATGGGATGTGATAAAAGCATGGACAGGCATGGCTTCTCAGCATCAAAAAAGGAGAGGAATGAATGCCAAAGGGATATGTTATACAGTGCATTCGGAAAGTATTCACAGTGCATCACTTTTTCCACATTTTGTTATGTTACAGCCTTATTCCAAAATGGATTAAATTCATTTTTTTCCTCAGAATTCTACACACAACACTCCATAATGACAACGTGAAATCTCAAGTACTTGAGATTTTTGCAAATTTATTAAACATAAAACAATTGAGAAAGCACATGTACATAAGTATTCACAGCCTTTGCCACGAAGCTCAAAATTGAGCTCAGGTGCATCCTGTTTCCCCTGATCATCCTTGAGAGACAGTTCATGTCAGAGCACAAACCAAGCATGAAGTCAAAGGAATTGTCTGTAGACCTCCAAGACAGGATTGTCTCGAGGCACAAATCTGGGGAAGGTTACAGAAAAATTTCTGCCGCTTTGAAGTTCCCAATGAGCACAGTGAATAAATTTAATCCATTTTGGAATAAGGCTGTAACATAACAAAATGTGGAAAAAGTGATGCGTTGTGAATACTTTCCGGATGCACTGTAGATGTTGTAGTAAGAACGTTTCTTACTGTGGTTTATGTAGGTGGAATAAGAAAGGAAGGAATCATTTTACAAATGACACCAAAATTCCTTGCATTAGAAGAAGACTGGATGAGATCATCATCAAGAGTTATTGCAAAGGAACTCATTTTCTTAAGCTGTGCTTTAGTGCCAATTTGCAGGAGTTCAGATTTGTTGCAATTTAATTTTAAAGAGTTCTCATCCATCCAGGTTTTAATTCCACTGAGGCAAGTTGTGAGCTGAGAAAGTTCTAATGGAGTTTCACTTTTAACATTGAAATAGAGTTGAGTATCATCTGCATAAATATGATAACCCACTCCATTGATATGAATAATATGCCCAAGGGGAAGAATATAGATACAGCAGAGCAAAGGAGAGAGCCCTGAGGTACTCCTTGTGCGACCGGTGCTGAGCTGGACCTGCTGTTGTTGAGACTAACTCTTGCTTATCAGACAGGCAGGAGTTAAACCACTGGTGGGCAGTGCTAGAAACACCCAGAATGTTCTACATTCTAGACAGTAGAATGTCGTGACTCACAGTGTTGAATGCAGCATTGAGGTCTAATAGAATTAACATGCTGGTTTGCCCAAAGTCTGCTGTCATAAGCAAATCATTACTTATCCGAAGCAGACCAGTTTCACAGCTGTGCCGCACTCTGAAACCATAAAGAAAGGGTTCCATCAATGTATCAGGATTCAAGTAATTGGTGAGTTGTGAGGCTACAACACACTCAAAAATTTTTGCCAAAAATTGTTAAGATTGTCAGCATCAAGACCAAGCCCAGACTTTTTAACATTGGGGTTACAGAAATGATGGCTGGCACAAAGCCGGTGTCAAGAGATGTATTTACTATTGTTGTAACAGTCGAGATTATGGCATGAAGGCAGGGTGGGGATGTGGTCCAATACACAAGTAGTCAGCCTTATCTTACAATGCAAGTCACTAACAAATGCAGATGTGACTGGTGAAAATTTAGAAAAGGAGCTGGATTGAGTGGGAAGACAGGGAAATATATAAATGGTTCATGGGTTTATATTAACTGATTTATTTAGATCTTTAATTTTATTAAGGAAAAAGCAGAGGAATTTTTCACAGACTTTGGTAGAGGAAGTAATTGGGTTCAAGAAGTTTATTAACTACAGAGAACAAAACTCTTGTGTTATTATGGACACTGTCTAATATTCTGCCATAATGTGTATTATTGGCTGCAGTTAGTGCATCTCTATAAGCCCTTTGATGGTCAGAGAAAACCGGGACGTCCACTGTGACGCCAGTCTTACAAGGCGTTGACCAGCAGCTTTCATAGACCGTAATTCTGAGTTGTACTATGGAGCTGAACACTTAAAGGAAACCTCCTTATACTTTAAAAGAGCTGTTTCATCTAGTACTGAATGAAGGACTGAGCTATAGTAGTCAACAAGACTATCAAGTGCGAATAGAATAGGGGAAGACAGAAAAAGATCAGAAATGGATCCAGCAAGGATAAACAGATATTTTTATGGTTTCTGAAAGAAATTTGACGTTTAAAGGTAAGGGGAGAGAGTGAAATATACTGCTTTATTGTCAGAGGATCCCAAGTCACTGCTATAAGTGTTGCCGACAGTTAAGCCAGATGTGCCAATCAGGTCCAACATACGACCACCAGAGTGGGTAGGAAAATTAACATGATGCACCAAATCAAAACAGTCCAGTAAGGACAGGAAATCATTTCTCTGTTTACACATAGGAATATCAAATATTGATGTTGACATCGACAGAAAGAATGACTATCTGGGAAAAGGGAACTTAAGTGGGTTAATAGTTCAGTCAGATCAGATAAGAAAAACATATTGTATTTTGGGGGATGATAGAGAACAACAAGTAAGATAGGGACAGATTTCATTATTAGTTTAAGAGCTACACACACAAATGACACTTTAAATTCATTCGGGATTCTTTTGATGTTTAACTCAGATTTAACAATTACTTCGACTCCTCCACCTTGTCTTGAGCTGCGAGCCTCTGTAAAGCAAACGCATCTGGATGGTGTCACCTCCATAAGAGACGTATATGCGTGCAACCAGCTAAAGAAATGATAAATTACATATTTTGTATTATACATTTTTTAATTACCAAGTAAATAATGTAAAATAAGGTAAGCATTTCAAATGCTGCTACTTCTGTTTGAACTTGGATTTTCCTCTTTGTGTTTAGGTTTGTTTGCTCTGTTAACTGTGGTTTCCACTCATAATCTAAACACAAGCCCAGTAAATCTAAAACGATCAAAACAATACAAACACAGGAGAACTTACCACCACCAGAAGTGCACTCACAATGAACTACAATGGACTTTGGGATAATTTCTCAGCCTATATATGTTGTGAGCTGGGGGGCTGATCGCACCACTACAGGTTAAAAACAAATGCTGACAGACTACGTTCACATTGCTCCCTTGCTTGCTGGGCTTATTTGTGGCTGATTTGCAGACTTAAAAGTCCGAACAGCTCCTGTCAATTTTTGATTGATTGTTTGCCTTTCTCTCTCTCTGGTGACCAGCTTGTTAAATGTTGTAGAAGATCAGGCCCTGGGCACAGACAGACAGACAGACAGACACTGTATGTCCAAAACACACATGTTTATTTATTCCAGTACTCTGCACACAACACAGTGCTCCAAACAGTACTCAGTCCTTCTCTTCCCGTCTCTCCTCTACTGCTTACTTCCCAAAGCTTTGTCTTCCTCCTCCCAACTCTGGCTCCGGAATGGAGTGAGACAGCCTCCTTTATAAAGCACCCAGAAGTGCTCCAGGTGTCCCTTGATTAACATCCGGCAGCACTTCCGGGTGTGGCAGAAGTGCTGCATGTCCAGATTCTCGAGCCATCCAGGCGCCCCCTAGCGGTGTCCATGGACCTCTACTGTGTTGAGCCTCCAAGCCCCAATTCCATGGCCCCGATGTACACCCAGGGTGCTGCCCTCTTGTGTCCCAGGGGAGGTACTCCTGGAAAGGGTGTCCTATCTGGGCAGGATTCCCAGCCGTCCATCACAATGGTTACAGATAGAATCTTAGCAATGATCTGCACTTTGTTTTAGTAAATAAAGATCTTTTACTTTTAACAAGAGAATGTTAGTTTTTCTGGTCAAATTTTCTTTAAAAAGGTGTGGACTTTTATTTTTTGCAAACTTCTTGACTTGGATCCTTTGGACTTGATTGCTGATCTTTATGTCACTCACTGTTTTTATTTCAGCTTTGTCGACACTGTTCTTCCTGTTTTTGTCCTAAACCACCTCATCTCAACCTGATTCTTTTAACCTTTCTGCTCGAACCTTTATGTAAGACCAAAAAAGTTAACTTTTTCATTGACATTTGTGAAGAACAAATGCAGAAATGCTTTACTCAGTAAAAGAAATTAAAAAAAGAGTGCTTTTTAGGGCTTATGATACACAGCCAAGCTACGAATTGACTTTAAAAACACATTTTTGCACAAACAGAACCATACGTAATGTTACACAGCCCTTTCAAATTCAATTAATAATGGATGATGGAGAAAGATGCTGTTTACAGTGCAGATGTCTCTTCAAGCACTGTAAAAAGAATATAACAAGACAGCATATTTCCTTCATCATTTATTTAAATATAAAACACCTGCTTAGCATATGTTTTCCCTCTAATTGTCTCACAAATTTCAGACCTCCACTTTACCGTTAAAGGTCTCTAGCTGCACATACCAACAAATGAAAGCATACAGTATAATAGTTAAAATTATCAGCTGTTATGACTGCAATCAACTGTAATGAAAAGGAATTCAAAGCCTCTTGAAGCTGAAACTCTGCACATCTGTCATGAAACCACACATTACAATAGTACAACTGAATTTTTAATTGACTAAACAAATATAAATTATTTCATTTTGTACTCAGCAACAAAGCAATACAATCTCTCAGCAATTCAATAATATTAAGATGATTTTGTGTATACTGTACTAAGTGTAAATTTAAAATGTTTGAACAATGTTGATGGGAACAGGGCAATCAGCTCAACAAACCTCACCAAGCCTATTCACCCCAAAATAACATCAAGTTGACTTTTGATGATCAGTAATGTGCCACTGTCTACTGTGCCATTGCTACCTTTCTTCATACATCTATGAGTATCTAGGTGAATAAAATTGCATTTTTCTTCCTGATATATCTGTGCAAAATTTATTTCTAGCCCATTTCCATCTGTTTCCATGCCCTTGTTGAAGAACTAATTTTAAACACTATTCTAATCACCTACATAATTTGAACACTGCAAACACGTCACCTTGTTATTATAATTTATTTAAATTAAAATGGTTTAGCTCCTTCAATCTTTCCTCAGAGCTCTTACCTCCTGTCCTGGACTCATGGAAACAGCCTAGTCACTCCTCTCTTTACTCTGTGTAGTGCTGCTATGTCTTTTTTGTAATTGGAAGACCAAAGCTGTACACAGTATTCCAGATGAGGCCCCACATGTGTCATACAGTTTAAGCATAACCTCCAGTGACATGTAAACTGCATAGTGGGCTTTATGGCCTAACATCTTCTTAGCTTTATTAATTCCTTCTGTACACTGTCCACTACAATTCCTACTATGTATTTTCAATGTGCCACTTCTCATTGTATATTTTCATTTAAACATTTTGGCAAATCCTTAATATAATTACTGCAAAAAGTCAATCTATTACTCATTTACTCTTGTATAACAAAACCTTTACAAAGGCTTTGTTTGGTCTTCATAACACTTCAAGAAAACATCAGTAGATACTGTCGGTTAGTCATGTCCGTTTTAACTAATAGGGACACCATTGACCTCCAAACCGCAGAAAAAGCCACACCCAATGCAGTCCTGGGTTCAAATATTGCCCCTTTTCTTAATAATGGGTCCTTTAATTAAGGATCCTTAACAGACAGGTAAGTATGATCAAAATATAATCAGTACAGAAATACAATCCTATTCCTCCCTCTATCTCCTTCCACCAAGCTTCATCCACCACCTTCCGACTCCGACTATCTGGTCAAGGTGAAGTGGACCCCCTTATCTTTACTTCGAGTGCTACAGCATGGTCTGTTGGAAGCACTTCCTGGTCAGACAAGAGTAATAACTAGGTATCCTACCCCCCCGCAGTGCTCCCTGGTTGCACCCATAAAAGCAACCAAGGATGTACAACAGGACTTCAACTCCCATGTGGGTCTCCGAAGTGGACCCAAATACTTGGGATACTACCCCGTAAGCATATCAGGGGATACAGTACCTACATGTTGTTGTCTCACCCGGTCCATTCAACATACTGCCCTCCGTGCCAGGTAAGGATTCTTGTTCCCATTCAGTCAGACAGCCTGTCCTTCCAGTATCCTTTATCATGGCGTCCTGTCCGGGCAATGAATCACCCTCTGGGATGCCTCTCCATCCCCTGTGGCGCTCACACAGTGCAGTGTGGCATGTTGACCTGATACTGTAGTATATTTCTTTGTTAAAATGAAGGACTCGCATATCTTGCACTAAATGTGTAATATCAAAAGAAATGTGTCTCAGTTAAGCCACCACAGACCACTTTAAAGCTAAATTTTGTTAGTGGGTCACATTGCAGAGATGAATAAACTCTTCACTGACGCTTTATAAGTGTTATGAAGAGCAAAAGAAGTGTTTGTTAAGGTTTTGTTACATAATAGTAAATGAGAAAAAGATGTATTTTTGCAGTACCTAAACTAAAGTGTTACCAACATTTTTTTTCCTATGTGTAATACTTTTGGTGTACTTTTATTAAATTTCACTTCTAGTACATTTGCCCAAATCCATTTATAATGATTCAATTGATTTTTTCATTATAGGCCATTTCATCTTGTTTGGTATCACCTGCAAACTGGACCAGACTGTTATTTATATTATTGATAGTTATTTAATATTGTTGCATTAGACAGACTTACTGTATATACTGCAGTGACTCCAGCACTGATCCCTGACAGACAGCAATTTTAACATCATTTAATTTTGAAAAAAAAAAAAACATTCCTTGTACTATTTCCTTTCTGTGTTTAAGCAAATTTTTCTACTGTTCACTCTTTAAATCCTCAAACAGATGATCACAGAAAACTGAGATAAATGCCATATTATTCAAGCACAGAAGACAATCTTTAAACTGCACAATCTAATCAATAATTATCTGGTTACCTTGATTCAGATTTTAATTATGGTCATCAAAAACGGAAATGAAGTTCATGTAAGAATTCTTCTGAACTGTGTAAGTGGGAGTTTCTACTTTCTCAAAGCACTGTAGCCTACTATAAAGGTGTTCCACAGAAGAGACAAAGAAAAACAATTAGTAAAAGCAATGGTAGATTTTTCTCCAAATATCATTTTCTTCTATATTGATTCGAAAACCCCTGCAAGCAGTTGGATCTTGTGCATAACTCTCCTCATTAAGTATGTGGATCTCTTCAAAAAACAAAAGAAAAGAAAAATGCAAGTACTGCAGGAGCCCCCTCCCTAAATGACAATGGTAAAGCTCCAGATTCAGTCACTTACTGTTGCACAGTCATGGTGCGTTTAAATTATCCTGCAAAGGTTCCATTTTAGAATTAGGCCTCTGAAAATTCCTTTCACTCCAGGCTTTTCACTTTAAGCCTATGCTCTTATACAATACTATAATAATAACTACTGGGGAATTATAGAGAGAAAGTGTATAAAAGATTACGTTCTATGTGTGATGGTTTTGTTTGTATTGTAGTTTCTTCTAAGCTTCATGAATTTTTCTTGTGGTTCCTCCTAATGCAATTTTATGTCTTGAATATGAAGGATTCTGAAAATAATGTTTTCCTCATTTAAAGTGATTTACCTGATTTTTTGTACTGCTGTGTTTTGCTATTTTTTCCAACTACGCCTTGAACTGCCAGTTATTTTAGTCTATCGCCTCTCAAGTGGTACCTTAACAAAGGCCTTATTAAATCAACTAACACTAAATCATACCTTATGCACCTTTCTCATAATAGGCTTTTGTTGTTCCCGATAGAATTCCATCATAATAGTGAAACATGACCCCCCCAAACTAAAGCTGACTATTCACTAATACACCTTGATATTTGACTCTCAGACATTTTCATAATAATTGCTTCCAATAATTTACTTGTGAAGCCTACAGGATCAGCTTGATTACTTTTCTTATATAAGGGGACAATATTTGTTATCTTCTATTCTGTAACAAATTTCCCCAGTGTTCAGTGCTTTTTAAAAAACTATGTGCCAAGGGTGTATATATTTACTCACTTATCTCTTTAAGTAGTATAGGATAGATTGTTACCTAATCCCAGCGATTCGTTCGATTTAAGCCTTTTTTTTTATCTATTTTGGTTCTGGTGCTGCTTTTCTGGTTTCTCCCCTTTTACAGATGTTTCTCTCACTGTTGTAGATGTTCTGATTCTGTGCTCCTTTCCTAGTGTTAAGTTTGCCACTTCTTTAGTTGAGTATTAGTTCTACTTACACATTTTAAATAATTCTAGTTACATGGGTATAGTGCTACTTTTAGTTTTGTACATATGCTCTTCTTTATTTATGTTTTTTTAGTTAACACAATTATTGAATTAGTCAGTTACTTTCAAACCGGCTTAGTCCTGAATAGAATCACGGGGGTCTGCTGGACAGGGCGCCAGTCCATCACAGAGCAAACACACAAACAAACACAACCACACACACATCCCAAAAACCAACCAATTTAGGAAATGCCAATCCACCTAACCTGCATATCTTTGGATTGTGGGAGGGAACCAGAGCACCTGGAGGAAAACCACCTAGACACGGGGAGAACATGCAAACTCCATGCAGGGAGGACCAAGGCGCAAACCGTGGTCTCCTTAATGTGAGACAGCAGCACTAGGACTGTGCAACCATGCCGCCAGATTACTTATTATTATATTATTATTTTTTTAATTAATATGAAATACAAAGATATATTTGTTTATCAACTGAAGTTAAATTCTTTACTAATCAAGCCACAGATAAAGTATCACCTGCTAGTTAAATTAGCCAAACTCTGTTCGATATTTCAGGACCGTATTTGCCCAATAAACCTGTTATTGCTCCAGAGAAAGGGCCTCCCCACTAAAGACCACACTATCTATACTTTTTAGTAATGTAACTTATTTCAGAAACGCCACTATTGTCAACACAATTGTGAAATATTAGGACCCTAAATGTTGACAGGAATATTAAAATAAAATATATACCATTTACCAGTAGGGAGCAAATTAAATTGTTTCCTAACCCAAAGGATCGTGACAGCTACTTATGTGTATAGCATTTCAATTATAAAATAAATCAGTGTAATCTATTCAACAAAATGCCCATGCATGCCAATATGACAGATATTTACATTTGCATTTACTTATTTGGCTGATGCCTTTTTCCAAGATGACTTAACAACATTTATGATACAACTGGTTACATTTTTGTTTTTGGTTTTCCAACTGGAACACAGGCTGCTCAAGTGACGTACTCATTGTCACACAGTGCCAGTAGTGGAATTTGAACAAACAACCTCCAGGTTTAAAGTCCAAAGCCATTTTTTCATTTTGGATGTGAAATAGATGATTGTAAATTAAGTCAAACTGAAACATGACTAAGAAACACAATACTGGTTTATGTACAGTATGCTGATGTTAGGAAAATGCAGCACGACTAACATGCACATAAAATGATGCTCATTTTCTCATGTTCATTAACAAGGTTTGACCCCTATAAAGGAAGAATTCCATAGGAGGTCCTTTCCTTGGGTGCAGCAATCGCCAACCTCTTAGTGCCTCCAGAACCAACATATAAATAGAATAACCTGAGGTTTACCTCTTCTCCTAAATGTACATTTATAATCGGATACACTCCCATCGAATGTTGCATTTTTGGGGCTACCCTACAATGTAAAGTGTACTGCTCCCTAGATGTCCCTTTACAGTCGTGTAGCACACTTAAAACACTGAGGATTGTGGGGCCAGCTTCTCATGGCTGGCAACATCTCCAAATTTCCAACTGTGTGTTCACTTGAGAGAGTTAAATATTATACTCTCTGAACAATTGCAGTTCATCCTGCAACAAATCAAAGACAATTAGTGTCAGCAAGCAGGAACTTTGATGATAGGTATTTTCTAATTGTACACTTTTTATCAGGACTGGGAGAAAATTATAGGACAGAATGAGAGTTGCTACAGTCTGAGATAAGTTCCACTCTTAGCTCAAGAGAGATTGGACTACGATAATAGCTACTCTTGTAATAGCCATTTGATCTTGACTCAGTTATGTGGAACACTGCTTGACTTTTTTCTTTTACTAAAACTAAAATAGAAGAGAAAAAGTACACACAAAAGACAACAATGTACAAAGTTTAGATTTTCTCTTTTTATATTCTTTATATGTACCTACATTATTCTAAAACGATTGTTCCTAAATTTTATAACTGTACTTGTAATTAGACTTAGTCAAAAGTAACAATTGCACCAACATTAGTGAAGCTGAACTTCGATGAATATTTCATTTGTATGACTTCTTTCTCACAATTTTCAAGACTTTAGTATCAAAACAGACCACTCTGAACTGTATCATGGTTGTCAATCATTTTTAATTTAGTAACAATGTGGACAGGTGACGATGTGGGAATGTCTTTGACTCACAGTACTTGGATCCCAATTCAGACTCTGCTGCGTCAGATGTACATGTTCTCCCCACCTTTGTGTGAATTTAATCAAATTTTACAAAGATAATGATATTGAGTTATCTGATAATTTTAATATGAATATTTAATTTCTCTTTGCTCAGCACTCTTCTTCACTTACAAAGATTTATGTAAGCCTAAAAGTTGATGCCCTTTTCCTAGAAAGCATTTCTTAATATCTTAAAAAAAAAAAAAAAAAAACTTTAAGAACTGTTTGTTTAACCTCAAAAGATTTCTTCCACTCAGTTAATCATAAAGGTCAACCTGAACCTTGTGAAAACTTCTTTATCATGACATTCAGTAAACCATCTTCATCCGCACTCTTTCTGGAAAATGAAATATGGCTTTTTGAAACTTTAATAGATTGTCAGATTTAAAGACTTAAACTAAAAAGATAATAAGAAAGATCAACAAAATAATTTTCAACAAGGAACAAAATTCAAGCAGAAGATGTTGACTACTGTATCTAGCTTACAATGAACAATGGGGTGTGTGCATTTCAGAAAGACAGATGTAGTGCAGGAGTCATCTCTGAGTAAAAGAATAATTTAATAAATAAGAACATACTATACATTGATAGTGTTAGGATTGTGCAAAACACACATAGGAGTTCAAAAAAAAACCCCTCAAGATTGTGACCAGAAGACATTAGATTAAAACGGAAAGCAGTAAGCAAAATTAAACGTTTTCTTGGAAGCAAGAATTCTTACTACTAAACAAAAACAATGTCCAAAAGGCAGTAGAAGACAAAAATCAAGTTGAAGCTGGGCAAAAAGTTACTTTACAAACAAAAGCTTTGAAATACTGATTGTCAACTGGAAAACATTAGTCTGGAAACCAAGGAAGTTCAGAAACCACAAACACAATGAAAAAATAAGAAAAGCACAATACAAGGATCTTTATTATTAACATCCGAATCCCAACACTAGGGCACAATGCAACCTAGAAGGCCTACTTAAATAACTGTAGTGATGTCACTTGCACTAAAGCCAATCACGAGAATGCCAATGGCGCCATTGCTAATAAACAAAATGGCTGCCCCCAAGCTGCAATGATTAAACCAAAATGCTCAAACAGCAATGTAATAACATCATGATAACAATGATATACTGTACATATATCATAATTATAAAACCATAAATGACACATAGAACAAGTGCAAAAAATAAAATAAACAGCAAAAAAGGAATTAAAGCATGTATTAAACATGGGGGCACGGTGACATTATGACAGATGTGATCTCTGACTACAATCAGAAAGCTCCTACTTACTGCACCAAATATATGGCAGAGTATAATGTTGCAGAGAAAGACCCCTTATGATTTGGCCTGGCTTTCCTCCCTAGCTTTTGGAGCAATGGAGATGCAGAGAGATTTAAAGGACAGAGTGTAATTTAGCGTCTGGGAGGAGCAATTGTGATCACTGCTGCTTTACAGCTCAGGGGCCTCATGTATAAATGGTGCGTAAGCACAAACATTTTGCATATTCCTATTTCCACCCTTACATCTCAATGTAAAAAAACTAAACTTGGCATAAACCCACGCACAATTTCACGCCAGTTCAATCCCTTGCGTACGCAAGTTCTCCACTTTGCAAAATGGCAGCACCCAGCGTCAAAGCAGTGCTACTGTTCCTGAGTGGTTTCCCTTTATTTTTTAGATCCACATCCCTGACGTGGCTTTATCAAATACACTGAAATTTACTGCATATCATTTATTAGTTTGAAGCATCTGAATGTAATCAACCCGTAACTATATAATGGTGCACAGAATGGCCAAAGTATTCCAAATACCATTGCTGCTTCAGTGTTGTCACTCTCAGTGCACCACTCCGAGTATTTGACCCACAGCACCTAGCACACGCTGCCTCAGCCATAACCGTGGTCTATTTCAACTTCTCCCATACAGTACGGCAAACAATTCACACCCTTTCCTGTAGGGACCTCGCAGTTCAAAAACAGTTTCATCCAAGAGCTCTAAACGCACTCAATCAGTCCGTCAAGTGCTCCTGGTAGAAGTTGTGGAACTTGGCTCAGACACAGACAGACGGACACGTTAAAATCACCCCACACACGTTTACTATACAACTGTTCCATATTTACAAAGTGTTCAAACCCCAAAAGTCCCCAAAGTCCTGGCAAACACACACAGTGCCTTCGCTTTCTTCAGGCCGCCTCCTGATCTCCTCCCAGACCTTGTCCTGCTTCCACCCAACTCAACTCATTTGCCCCCTTCCTGATTTCTTATTCTTTTGCATGTTTGTCACACAAAATGTTTCTGATCATTAAACACATTTAACCATTAGTCAAATATAACACTAGTAAACATAAAATGTAGTTTTTAAATGATGGTTTTTATTATTTAGGGAGAAAAAAAATCCAAACCTACATGGCCCTGTGTGAAAAAGTAATTGCCCCGTGAACCTAATAACTGGTTGGGCCACCCTTAGCAGCAATAACTGCAATCAAGCGTTTGCGATAACTTGCAATGTGTCTTTTACAGCGCTCTAGAGGAATTTTGGCCCACTCATCTTTCCAGAATTGTTGTAATTCAGCTTTATTTGAGGGTTTTCTAGCATGAACCGCCTTTTTAAGGTCATGCCATAGCATCGCAATTGGATTCAGGTCAGAACTTTGACTAGGCCACTCCAAAGTCTTCATTTTGTTTTTCTTCAGCCATTCAGAGGTGGATTTGCAGGTGTATTTTCGGTCATTGTCCTGTTGCAGTAACCAAGATCGCTTCAGCTTGAGTTGACGAACAGATGGCCGGACATTCTCCTTCAGGATTTTTTGGTAGACAGTAGAATTCATGGTTTCATCTATCACAGCAAGCCTTCCAGGTCCTGAAGCAGCAAAACAACCCCAGACCATCACACTACCACCACCATATTTTACTGTTGGTATGATGTTCTTTTTATGAAATGCTGTGTTCCTTTTACGCCAGATGTAACGGGACATTTGCCTTCCAAAAAGTTCAACTTTTGTCTCATCAGTCCACAAGGTATTTTCCCAAAAGTCTTGGCAATCATTGAGATGTTTCTTAGCAAAATTGAGACGAGCCCTAATGTTCTTTTTGCTTAACAGTGGTTTGCGTCTTGGAAATCTGCCATGCAGGCCGTTTTTGCCCAGTCTCTTTCTTATGGTGGAGTCGTGAACACTGACCTTAATTGAGGCAAGTGAGGCCTGCAGTTCTTTAGACATTGTCCTGGGGTCTTTTGTGACCTCTCGGATGAGTCGTCTCTGTGCTCTTGGGGTAATTCTGGTCAGCCGGCCTCTCCTGGGAAGGTTCACCACTGTTCCATGTTTTTGCCATTTGTGGATAATGGCTCTCACTGTGGCTCGCTGGAGTCCCAAAGCTTTAGAAATGGCTTTATAACCTTTACCAGACTGATAGATCTCAATTACTTCACTTACTACACTCATTTGTTCCTGAATTTCTTTGGATCTTGGCATGATGTCTAGCTTTTGAGGTGCTTTTGGTCTACTTCTCTGTGTCAGGCAGCTCCTATTTAAGTGATTTCTTGATTGAAACAGGTGTGGCAGTAATCAGGCCTGGGGGCGGCTACGGAAATTGAACTCAGGTGTGATACACCACAGTTAGGTTATTTTTTAACAAGGGGGCAATTACTTTTCACAGGTCTATGTAGGTTTGGATTTTTTCTCCCTAAATAATAAAAACCATCATTTAAAAACTGCATTTTGTGTTTACTTGTGTTATATTTGACTAATGGTTAAATGTGTTTGATGATCAGAAACATTTTGTGTGACAAACATGCAAAAGAATAAGAAACCAGGAAGGGGGCAAATAGTTTTTCACACCACTGTATTTCAAATTTTCTCTCACTTACCAAAGGTAAGTTAAATTAAATGGATACTCTATACTGGCCCCATGTAAGTGACTGCAGCTGTGTGCGATGGCGTCCGGCAGTGCATTAAGCTCACTTTATGGAAAAGGGGTTTGCTAAAAGGACTGCAGTTTATATATATATATATATATATTTTGCATCAAAATGCTGCAAGGTCCTCCCAAATAAGCAAATGCGAATATGATATTCTTCTTGGACGCAAGACTAAAACCTATTGCACCAAATCCCAGAGATAAGGCTCCCAAACAGATACTCCAATAAGGAGATGAATGATGTTGCAGGATTGAACCATCATTGATAATTACTGAGGTCTGCCCAAAGCTTCCTACAGGATATGTAACTTCAAGTAGGACTATGTTTCTCACCACAAGAACTTTCTTTAATGGAAAATATGCTTAGTCCCATAGAATGGGGCTAATAAAGACACATTTTTAAATGTTACATTTTCAAAGGATTCTTAAAACTACTATAAAGATATATATAAGTTAATTGATAACAAGCTGCTGTTAAGCTCATTCTTTAGACCAAAAATGGCAACTGATTGTTCCAGAGATTCTGTTAGTTTTTGCTTGGATTAGTAATGGATTCATATTTATGATTATTTTCAAATATCTAAAGAATAACATAATTCATTTTGAGCCTTTGTAAATAAGCCTTAATACTCATTACTACTGTACTGCTTCTAGATTTACAAACAAACAGATTAAAAAAAAAGGTTTTAATCATTTATAGCAACTAACTAAAGGTTAAAGACTATCTTATTCCCTTTTAAATAATTCAAAGCCTATGATACACATTGTGTCTTAAGGATAATTACAAATACATAATTACACAAAATACTTACAGCACCACTTAAATTTGCCACATATTCAACACACACTGGAAAGTTCATACAGATTCACCAGGCTTAATTGTGAGAAATTTGAAAATAGATAGAAAATATCACAACTGAAGCTTTTATGCTATAACACAATTAGAGAATGGTATCAGTGTAAATAGAATTATCTGCAGAATAGAAGATGCACAATTTTACTAAAATGGTGTTTAACAGTAAATTTGCAAAATCTAAGTACAATTAAGCTGCACTGATTGCCAGTCCATATACATTGTGAGTATAAAAGTTAACAAATTACTTTAACTGAAGTACTAAACACTGTTTGTTTTTATTTTGGGGGAAAAAAGACAGAAATAAATGGCGTTGTTGGTAAAAGTATATAAAAACATTGGATATCTAAGTCCCCCTACATGGTGCTCAAACTTTGAAAACAGCCTCATGCTAGAAAATTTGCTCTGCTGCTTACTGTCAGCATTCTACTCTGACACAAAACAATTGCGTGCTTTAAATAACTTTATCGATAAGCCATTAAGCATTAAACACAAATAATCCAGTTTATAATATACACAAGAAAAAATGGTTAAAAAGCTGAATCATTAATATTTCATAAATATCCTTATTCTAGATGTGAGCTTCTTCTCTATGATGATTCTAACCAACAAGACAGAGTGGGATTCAAAACACAAGCAGCCAGAAGTGTCACTTACATTTCTTTTTTGTTCTAATTGTTATTGTTAATTGCAGAAGCTTTAGTTCCCATAGTAACAGAATAATTTGTGAAGCTGCAGGTACTAAAGTGTTTGCCCATACAATATTAACACTAACTTTACTAATCAAAGGCAAAAAGGATATTCAGTCAATAAAGTTTTGTTTAGAAAAATGCTACATGTCAATCAACTTTCACTTTTTTGCCATTCTTAAAGTATGAAATGCCCCTTGACACTACACGCCTCTCTCATCTAGCCATGAGTAAATAGCGATACACTGCTGCCCAGATAGCTTCATTTTCCTGAGTGAAACACAGCACTTCTAGGTGATAAGCTCTTTCAATTCTGTTTTTTGTTTCTCTAGGTAGAGGCAATTCATGAGCAACAAATATAGGGCTGATTGTTGATGTCTTTGTTCACTTTTTTTAAATGCTTTACCCATCAACGCAATATTGCTAACTCCCATATGCATACCAAAGTCATACACAAATGCCAGCTGCAGGAATTTCCTTCTTCACATGAAATTCAATCAGTTCATATTCTCAAAACAGCAGCTTTTTGTCCATGCTACTGAGGCATGTGATGGACTTTTTCATTGAAGGTGTGAGATAGTGCATGTAAACATAATAGTATGGTTCTTGCATTTCAATATTGTTGGCCATTTTTTAATAATTCCAATATTTCATTATTTTGGCATGGCCTTGTTAAAATGTGAATATGATGTCTTTTATCAAAAAGTTCAAGTAACAGAAAAAAATTGTTTTATTGCAATTTTCTCTTTATAAGAGAAGTGAAAATAAAGAGGGGGGGGATATACAAGTAATCCTTCTTGATCTATGCCCTCTCGTTTCTATACATTACACACATAAGGACCATATATACAGTTTAATTCTACAGCCATATACTGTATGTCTTCAGGACTAAAAGGATAAGTTCGGTACTTTTCAAGTTAAATTTATTTCTTCACAAGTATGTATATATTAATTATTTACCACATGAAATTGTATTCTAAAGTGAATCATTTTATATAAACTTTTAAAAAATAGTGAAAAGTAGTGGGGTCCCAACTTGAAAACAAAAACATAAGCTTCACAAATACTCCCAATTTTTCAGGCTAAGAGTCTTATCAAGTATTGATCCATGACTTGAGATTGCACACATATTATAAAACAGAGTAAGAAGAAAAACAACAAGAAGCAAAATATTTTTGTGAGATAAGTCATTTTAAATGAAGGCTGATTGTGCACTTCATCTCACTGATCTTCTACTTCCACTGCAACATTCCAGCTGCAGGGCCACAGCCTCCTCCAGTGTACATTTTTCACATATAAAAAGTGCTGTTATTGATATTATTGAATGCTGATGTTGATGTAAAATGCTGTCTCTGTTCCATAGAAAACTAGACAAAAAATCACTGAAAAAATGTCACATGATCACTCACTACACTTTCATAGATAACAAACTGTACCCCCCAAAAAAAAGGGATGGATGTAATTAACATCAGAGCACATAACTGACAATTATTATTGTCCTTGAGAATAAAGTAATACTTTTTTAAAACTATAGACTGCTTATTTAAGTTTTAAAATTTTGGTCAAACAAACCATGCTGAACTAATTTGCAAAGGAATTTATAAAACCTTTAAGGCAATTTAACTAAATAATATACAGGAGCTACTTACATTGAAAGCATCGTCTCTTGTGGACTATAATATATGACCCAAATAGATTTGTACATTCTTTCCATATTATACCAAAAATGTATATCTTTAATGCATTTGTGTTGTTATCCAAGGAATTTATGGTGCTTTTCTTCTAAAATAATCAGTTGGTTTACAACTTAGTGTGGGGTGGCACAGTGGTGCAGTGGGTAGCGCTGCTGCCTCGCAGTTAGGAGATCTAGGTTTGCTTCCCGGGTCCTCTCTGCGTGGAGTTTGCAAGTTCTCCCCGTGTTTATGTAGGTTTCCTCTGGTTTCCTCCCCCCACATATCAAAGACATGCAGGTTAGGTGCATTGGCGATTCTAAATTGTCCCAAGTGTGCGTATGTGCACCCTGCTGTGGGCTGGCGCCCTGCCAGGGATTTGTTTCCTGCCTTGCACCCTGTGTTGGCTGGGATTGGCTCCAGCAGACCCCCGTGATCCTGTAGTTAGGATATAGCGGGTTGGATAATGGATGGATGGATGGACAACTTAGTGTCCAAAGACTCTACAGATATGTACAAAATCAAAGCTTTTGGGCAGAGCAATCAATCATCGTCATAACTAGCCAATCACATGTGCGTAATGTCCCATATCTCAAAATCCCACATTTGATTTTAACATAAATATAGCTTATCTGAGGGACCAAAAATGAGTATGACATAGGAAGCGAGTGACATAGTAAGCAACGTCAGAGATCAAGACACATCAGAAAGAGAGAGTGACCATATCATCTGAACGTCAAAGGACATAACAAACACTGATTGTTGAATCAAAAAGTCGACCAGAACAACAACCACCCTTAATATTGCCGATTTTCACTATGCTTTTCTAAGACTATTTATATATCCAAACATTTGCTATCTATTTTATTTTCCATTATACAGTACTTTCTTCTATTGGTATAATTATACTTTAATAAATACCACTTTGCTTTTACAAATATATATTCAGTATATATATATATTTACTGAGCAAAAAAACAAACGTCCCTTTTTCAGGACTGTGTATTTCAACAATAATGTTTTAAAAATCCAAATAACTTTACAGATCTTCATTGTAAAGGGTTTAAACAATGTTTTCCATGCATGTGCAATTAACCATAATCAATTAATTACTATGCACCTGTGGAATGGTTGTTAAGACCTTAACAGCTTACAGAAAGTAGGCATTTAAGGTCACAGTTCTAAAAACGCAGGACACTAAAGAGACTAGTCTACCGACTGTGAAAAACACCCAAAGAAAGATGCCCAGGGTCCCTGCTCATCTGCGTGAACGTGCATTAGGCATGCTGCAAGGAGGCATGAGGACTGCTGATGTGGCTAAGGCAATAAATTGCCATGTCCGCACTGTGAGACACCTAAGACAGCGCTACAGGGAGACAGGAAGGACAGCTGATCATCCTCGCAGTGGAAGAGCCGGATCTCAATCCCATTGAGCACGTCTGGGACCTGTTGGATCGCAGGGAGAGGGCTAGGGCCATTCCCCCCAGAAATGTCCAGGAACTTGCAGGTGCCTTGGTGGAAGAGTGGGGTAACATCTCACAGCAAGAACTGACAAATCTGGTCCAGTTCATGAGGAGGAGATGCACTGCAGTACTTCAAGCAGCTGGTGGCCACACCAGATACTGACTGGTACTTTTGATTTTGAGCCTCCCTTCATTCAGGGACACATTGTGAAACATTTTTAGTTTATGTCTTATGGTGTTGACTCTTTTAGTGTTCATACAAATATTTACACATTAAGTTTACTGAAAGTAAAACAGTTGAAAGTCAGAGGACGTTTCTTTTTGCTGAGTATATATATATATATATATATATATATATATACATATACAGTCATTATATCTAGAGTAACTGAAGTAATAAAGTAAATATTAAGGTACTTAGCGCAGGCGAGATTTCCATTTGCTCTGAATTCTAGGGCTTATCAAGGCTGAGTGGTTGCACTTCAATAGGAAGAACAAGTTCAGTAGAATACACTGTTGATTGGTAAGTGGCATACAAACAAAAAATGTATGAGTCTTCATGTGGTGCATGGGCCCCCGTACATTGTTAGTGATGGAGATAGTTAGTTCCTGTATGAAGCTCTGAGAAGTGATGGGCATTAGGCATCACTCACAGCTACTTATGTGCATGGGATCCTATGTGGAATATTACAGAGTGACTGATAGTTAGGCATCACTCATACACGATTGTGTGAATAGGATTTGTGTGTGTGTGCATCTTTCTGTATGTTAATCTTAAGGCGAGAGAGTAGACCAATCAAGTAATGAACGTGTTGAGCGTCCCTCATTCCTCAATAATACAATTACTGACAATGCTTCAGTATTCAGTATTAAAACAATTAATCTTACATGGTTAAACATACTGATTGATATCAATCAATCCATACATACATGAGAAGAATGTGCAAACTCAATACAAACCCTGCTGCTGTGGAGCAGGAATAGCAGCTCTCGGTGCTGTCTTAACAGCATCATTGGCTCCCCAGGAAAGTAGTGTGCTGGGGCCCGTGTTTTAATAGCAAAACAGAAACATACATAGGCATTAGAAACATCATGGGCCCCTATGCTCTTCAAGCCCCCAGCCAGTGCCCGTATATTAAGACAGCCCAGGCAGCTCTGTTGTATTACTCTGCCTTTACTAAAACATTCATGCCAATTTCACTAAACTTGAACCTTATTTTTGAGTGGCGTGAATAAGCTTCTATATAATTCAGTATGTGTGCTAGCATTTAGGATGCAATGGGAAAAATGTCAGAACTCCACTCGTGATGGATACTGTAAGCACCCAAGCAAACAGAAAACATATCCTTATCACACAAAAATAGTACTAAGAATCTGTGATAAAATGTGGTGTTTCCACTTTACTTGTGTTAGTAAATACCTTAGAAATGTAGGCACATTTTCTTAAATCATACTTGGTAATTTTTACGTTTTTTTTTTTTTTTTTTACATTTTGAGCCCAGTACCTTTCACTTTCATTTTAAAGCACAAAAGTAGGCTAGGCAATTTTTTTTTTAAATTATAAAATATTCTTCAGTTCAGAACAGGGTGGGCAAAAGTACGTGTACAGCTGTGAGTACACAAGGCCAGAAATTTGAGCACATACGAGATTGTACCTAAGTGCACCGTGCCATTGTGACATTCTTTTGAGTTAATAAAGCTACTGAGTTAATAAAGCCATTGTAATAATCATAACCTGCATGTCTTTTTACATACAAAAAACTGTAAACCCACTTTTACCTACACGTGTGCACATAAGATTATGAAGAAATAACTTTGAACTAAAAAATACCAAACTGAGCGCTGAACATCTAAATAATTTTTTTTTACCTTTAGCCAAGTCATGATCAATCTATCTATTAATCTCTTATTTGAGCCTATTACTGAAATTCAATTCTTATAATTGAAACAGCTACAGTCAAAGATGCTATAATTATCAAAAGACAGTTTTCTTCACAAATTTGTACATGTAATGTACAAAATTCACTTCTTTTTCTCTAATTTTACCTACAAAGCCGTACAACCTCATAATACTGTCATACAAAGTAAACCCTTGTTGTTTCAGTGTAGACTGTCACTAAAGCGTGTATTGGTATCCTCTACAAGCAGCTGATATCAATGAATTGTTTAGTTGTGAAAGATGACAGTTTTAATGTGTCCTATTCTCTTATGCATTAAAACTATCAAGAAAAGGCCCTCATAGCATTTCCTCAGAACAAGCACAGATGCTAGCCCCACATTTCCATCTTTTTCTTGCTGGGCTAAGAAATCCATGCAATGCAGGTCAATGAACAGTGTAATAAATCCCACATTTGAGCTCTTAAAATCTAATTGGGTTCGTCAGTGGTTTGAAATTTTAAATGCAGACTAATTAAGAAATACTTTGACTAGGTCTGTCAGTTTTCTTTTAAAACTCAAAACCACAAACCAATCCAAATGCTTTTCTTTTTTAAGAATCACGGTACTTACATCTTCATTCACATGTAAATATCATCTCTAATCAATCTCACCAATCCAGCTTTAGATTTGGAGGTGAATCTAAGTTTAAACAGATGTTTCCCTTTTCTTCAGCAGAGCAGAGCATTTAATTACATGTTTCAATACCATACTCACAGACAACAAATTTCTGGTCTTTTAAAGCAACTTTAAAACCCAGAAGACAGTTATATTGTCATTTAACTTCATTGGTCTATCTATGGTGCGGATGTACGGTTCATTGTTAACAGACCAAAGAGCCTTGAGCACAAGCTATGATTAGTGTTTGTTTACAGAATGCCATTAGATACAGAAAATAATCAAACTTCCTGCTTTTTATCATCAAAGCAGTAAAATTAACTATTTAAAACAAAATGTTTAAGTAAAGGCTTTAAAATCTTAATACTTACTTGTTTTGCTATTTTCCCGTAGTCTATCCACCTCACGCTGGCAAAATTTGTTGACTCAGCGCAGTTAAAGCCATGATTGAAACCAGCATGGTAGCCGTAGGGGAAAGTGATCATAAATTCCCCTGCTTCTTGAGTTATCTACATAATTAAAAAGAAGAACGATATAAGCACAACAAACGGAAAAAAATCTTAATATTACGAAAACACATACACTGGAATCACAAACTGAAAAAAAAAATCCACATTTTAAATAAGGCTTTTAAAAAGGGCACAAGTTGAGAAGACAAAATATACATTTGCTTGCTTTAACATATCGGGGTAGTTTCTCTTATCTATTTATTAAGCTAAAGAGTGTGTTTGACAACACACTAGTAGAAGTTGTCAGAAATATTACCACAAAAAGATTTTGTTAGTCAACATTTTATAAAACCAAGAATAACCCAAATATGTAACTAATTAAAGGATTATATAGTTGAAGCAAACACCACAAAATCTCTTAAAAACTGATTAAATTACAGCTTTGTGTTTTTAATGAACTGTCTTTTTATATAAAGAACACAACCTTCCATCTATCCATCCATTATCCAACCCGGTATATCCTAACTACTGGGTCACGAGGGTCTGCTGGAGCCAATCCCAGCCAACACAGGGCGCAAGGCAGGAAGCAAACCCCAGGCAGGGCGCCAGCCCACCACAGGAACACAACCTTATATACTGTATATTAAGGTCGACTCCTTTTGTAGAAACTCCATCTCGCTGTCCATATAATTTTTTTTCTTTGATACACACAGGATTGACACAAGGCAAATGTCACTTACATTAAAAAAAATGGCAGAATGCTCTTACTGGCAAACCCAAGGTGGCAATCAATGAGATTGTGGATTGGTTGGCAACATAAATAAGAAAGAAACAAAGCTGCTTATACTTTAGTTATAGGATGGATGACTACTCAGACAGTAGACAGCCACTGCTTTGTTAAACAAATGGTTAGAATAAAAGGAAAAATGGCTGTCAGGGAGTTTGCTGATTGGACAGAAGCAAAACCACTGACACTTCGCTACATGTCTCTCTAAACAGGAACAGGAAACAGCTGCTGTTCACTGTAGGAATTTTACAATAATAGGACTTGAAAGGAACCATTACCAAGTTACCACTTGGTCTGGCACATTTGACTTCACATGAAATGGACTGCAACCACTCAGTGAGTGTGGTTTGCTTCCAGAAGCCAACCAAAAGAGGCTATAGCCCCAGTTGTTTGAGATATATAGTGCTGGACAGTGTAAAAGATATAAGCATGAGAGGAATGGCCACTGGACTGCTATGTTGGTCATAGTTCATCCATGACAAACACAAGGCTGCTCATAAATGTACCTTTTGTATTGAGTACTTTACTCCAAAGGTCAAAGACTGCCTTTCGGGTTGTGATGCCTGATCCTGAGGTTTTAAGCTATATTTGGCAAAACTGTCAGCTGATAACCATTTAATGGTACATTGTCTCAGATGAACGGTGCAATAGAAGAACAAACCTATAAGACACAAACAATACTGAGAACATACAGGGAATGGGAAGAAGCTGTCCTCTATTGCGGATAACTTTACTCTAGAAGGGTTTCTCTAGCATAACAATATGGAAAAAAAAACTGTTGAAAAGTAAGTAACAAAACCAGCTGTAAAGACCAGCCACCCTGGAAACAAAATATTCAAAAATAGTATAATGCATAATCCCTCCAGTACTGGGACCTCAGGACTACATCCTGGCTGTGTAATAGTGGACCGTTGAACTTGAACAGACAGAGACACATTTGTCTACATATATTTTAAAGACTTGACCATATATCTAGGGTGCATGGGATCACATTGCTAACATTTGCCATACATAATTACAAATCAAGAACTGTGTTTGCATGCTTGGTACAATGCCACATCTACTTAAACTATGTTCAAGACTCTTGGTAACCTCTATTGTTTGTGAATTTCCAGAACATAATGTCAATATACAGTCAAGCATGGAAGGTATCCAGTTTGGGACCCAAGAAATGCTTTTTGCGGGTAATACTGTCCTCTCTTTTGAAAACTGGGAAATCTGTCTTGTTTGTTTAAATTTTTTTGGGATCTGAATTATTTTATTACTTGTTTTGTGTTTCAAAAATTTCACTTGTTAATTTGAATTTTATTTCTTTTACTTGAAAGGCCTTTTAATTCTTTTTTGCTTTATCTCTAACTGCATCATCCTCACATTGAAAGCTGCTGCAAGTGGGCAAAAAGTTGCAATAAATTGCTATGGACCTCACCTGGTTAATAGGGACAGTGCCCCTGATAGAAGCTAATAAATTATAACGCAGAGGCATCAACAGGTTTGTCCAAGATACAGATTTAACTAGTGAACTAATGTGGAAAGCGTACCCCCAGACACAGACAGACCGACACCAGAATGTCCAAAACACACTTCTTTATTTATATTTTTCGCACCACAATGCCTTCAATCACCAACTCTCTCCACTGTCTTCTTCTTCTTTCTCTTTCTCTCTTTTGATCTCCTCTCTCCTCCTCACAAGCTTTGTCTCCTTCCTCCCAACTCTGGCTCGTCTATTGGAAGGAGGCGTCCCCTTTTATCATGACCCGGATGAGCCCCAGGTGCTCCCCTTGACGTCATTTCCTGGTGTGACGGAAGTGTCAGGAAAGCACCTCGGAATTACTTCCGGCAGCACTTCCTGGTGTGGCGGAAGTGCTGCCATCCAGGCTTCTCCAATTAGCCACGTCCTCTCATACTGAGCGTCCCAGCTCCGTCTCTGTGGCCCCCAATTAGACCCAATTAGGCTGCCCTCTTGTGTCTGAGGACAAATATTGTCCAACTCGGGGACTATCCCCACTCATCTGTGACACTGCCCCCTCACCAGCTGAAGCCACATGATCATGTCCTTTGTTGTTAATCTCAATCACCTACTACAGTCCTGCCATCTAGTGGATAGCAATAGATTATTTTTTTCTGGTGGCAGCTGCTTGCAGAAAATAGTGCTATAAACAGACAGTTTGTAGTTATGTTGTCGCAAAAAAAGTATAAAGCTTCTGATATCTGGAAAAAACTACATTTGTTGCGGGATTAACATTTTGATGATAAAGACAGTGTTCAATATAGTGACAATCAATTGGATGATGTGGAACCTGTAGGCTCTGGACGTGATGTCAGACAGTTGCACTGAAAGTGTTTCTTCATCACAATGTGTCCAATATGTCACAAGTGTCAGGACAACACTAAATGGAAATTCTTCTGTGCACTGACTTCAAATAGTCACCAGCTACCAAATGTGCTGTGCACAGCAAGCATACAAGAAACAATCAGGTTATATCTGCAGCACATGTTCTACTAAGCCTGAATTCTGCAAAGTGACATGCTTCTAGTACTCTCATTTCAATGCAGACTTTTAGTCATGTTTCTAGAGAAAATAAAGCAATTAACAGTTTCCTTACATTTTTGACAGAGTTACCATTGC
Source organism: Polypterus senegalus (assembly GCF_016835505.1). Classification (NCBI taxonomy): domain Eukaryota; kingdom Metazoa; phylum Chordata; class Cladistia; order Polypteriformes; family Polypteridae; genus Polypterus; species Polypterus senegalus. The sequence goes on along the minus strand of NC_053160.1, from coordinate 147,110,960 downwards.
TTTCTAATACATTCCTTTACTTTTTACGAGTTTTGATAGAGTTCAAAATTTATAATATGCATGGACCTTTATTACAGTGACCTGGTAATAAATGGTCCAAATGTCAATGTGTTAACATGAACTGTAATGTTTAGTTTGTGCCCAGACATAAACAGCAAAGAAAACAAAACTTTAAGCATCAGACCATGAGGGACCAAGAAAGGAAAAATAGACAGGAATATCACAATTGATATTGATATTAATTGATACATAAATATTTACTCACATATTTCAAAGTAAATGTTCAATAAATCTTAAATTTGATCAAGTTGTCAAGGTTGCCATGGACCTTACAATTTCATTGTAATGGTACAATGACAATAAAGGTTTTCTAATTCTTTGTCATTCTAGTCCACCCTAGCAGCACTTGGCACAAGGCAGGAACCTACAGTAGCTAGGCTAACAGTCCAGAAAAGAGCACATTTATAGACCCCAACCAACCTAACCTACACATCATTGAGATATAAGAAGAAACTTGAACAACTGCACAGACAGTCATTGGGTTCAGATTCAGACCAGTTTTCTAAAGCTACAGTGCATCCGTAAAGTATTCACAGCGCATCACTTTTTCCACATTTTGTTATGTTACAGCCTTATTCCAAAATGGATTAAATTCATTTTTTCCTCAGAATTCTACACACAACACCCCATAATGACAATGTGAAAAAAAGTTTACTTGAGGTTTTTGCAAATTTATTAAAAATAAAAAAACTGAGAAATTACATGTGCATAAGTATTCAGGAAAAAAAAATTATTTCATCCATTTTGGAATAAGGCTGTAACATAACAAAATGTGGAATAAGTGATGCACTGTGAATAGTTTCCAAGTGCACTGTATGAGGCAAAAGTGTTAATCATTAAACAAATAGAATTGAGGAGTGCTTACTTTTTATGAAAACGTGCACTGGGGAAATTGGTCCTGCACAGCGCTATGTCTGGACCTTTCACAGAATTCAGTCACTTAATTAGCAGTTTGTTTGTCATACTAATTCTGCTTATGTGCTTTATCTGTGCTTCATTTGCACAGTACGTGTCTGCTTTAGATTATGCTTTACTTCTGGAGATTTTTCTGATCATGAAATGGTGAAAAAGGGAACATGGTACAATTAAAAGTAAATGATCCAGACATTGAAATCCAGAGTGAACTCATCCATGTCACTGCCCAGGAACGTAAGCTACGTCATCCTGGCTGACTCGACAATAGAAATGATTCACTCTGTACCGATATCTTAATGATGACTCATTCTGAATGCACGGAGTCAAGAGTCTATTAGGCATGCTCCATTCATGGACACTACAAGCTGGACCTGCTCTATCCAAATATTAATGACTTTAAATATAAACCTGTGGTACAATTGCAGCTCTGATCTCATCTTACTGAAAGCTACAAATCTGCTATTGACAGCTGCTGCTCTCTGTAATCCAAATCCAAGTTTTATGTGTGTGTTGCGGGATTGTTGTTACTTTTTATTATATAAGTATATTATATATATATCAGTGAGGAAGAAGTATTTGAACACACTGAGATTTTGCATGTTCTCCCACTTAGAAATCATGGAGGGGTCTGAATTTCACATTGCAGGTGCATTCGCACTGTGAGAGACAGAATGTAAAAAAATTCAGGAAATCACATTGTATGATTTGTACAGAATTTATTTGTTGCACTGCTGCACATAAGTATTTGAACACCTGGCAATCAGCAAAAATTCTGTCTCTCAAAGACCTATTACTCTGCCTTTAAGATGTCCACCTCTACTCCACTTAGTAATCTTAATTAGTAGCACCTGTCTGAGCTCTTTAAAGATACCTGTCCACCCCACAGTCAGTCAGACTCTAACTACTACCACGGGCAAGACCACAGAGCTGTCAAAAGACACCAGAGACAAAACTGTGGACCTCCACAAGGCTGGAAAAGGGCTACAGGGCAATTGCCAAGCAGCTTGGTGAAAATAGATCAACTTTTGGAGCAATTGTCAGAACATCGAAGAGGCTAAAGACGACTGTCAGTCTCCCACGGACTGGGGCTCCATGCAAGATCTCACCTCATGGGGTATCACAGATAATAAGAAAGGTGAGGAATCAGCCCAGAACTACACAGGAGGAGCTGGTCAATAACATGAAGAGAGTTGGGACCACAGTTTCAAAGGTCACTGTCGGTAGAACACTATGCCGTCATGGTTTCAAATCACGCATTGCACGGAATGTTCCCCTGCTCAAGTCATCACATGTCCATGCCTGTCTGAAGTTTGCCAATGACCATCTGGATGATCCAGAGAAGAGAGTCCTGGGAGAAAGTCATGTGGTCAGATGAGACCAAAATAGAACTTCACTTGCCATGTTTGGAGGAAAAAGAAGGAGGAGTTGCATCCCAAGAACACCATCCCTACTGTGAAGCATTGGGGTGGAAACATCATGCTTTGGGGTTGCTTTTCTGCGAAGGGGACAGGACGACTGCACTGTATTAAGGAGAGGATGAATGGGGCCATGTATTATGAGATTTTGAGCAACAACCTCCTTCCCTCAGTAAGAGCACTGAAGATGGGTCGTGGCTGGGTCTTCCAACATGACAATGACCTGAAGCACACAGCCAGGATAACCAAGGAGTGGCTCCGTAAGAAGCATATCAAGGTTCAGGAGTGGCCTAGCCAGTCTCCAGAGCAAAATCTAATCAAAAATCTTTCGAGGGAGCTGAAACTCCGTGTTGCTCAGCGCCAGCCCCGGAACCTGACAGATCTAGAGGAGATCTGTGTGGAGGAGTGGGCCAAAATCCCTGTTGCAGTGTGTGCAAACCTGGTCAAGAACTACGGGAAACGTTTGACCTCTGTAATTGCAAACAATGGCTTCTGTACCAAATATTAACACTGATTTTCTTAGGTGTTCAAATACTTATGTGCAGCAGTGCAATACAAATAAATTCTGTACAAATCATACAATGTGATATCTGTCTCTCACAGTGGGAATGCACCTACAATGTGAATTTCAGACCCCTTCATGATTTCTAAGTGGGAGAACTTGCAAAATCACAGTGTGTTCAAATACTTATGTTCCTCACTGTATATTTTTTGGTAGCTTCTATGAATTTCTGCTTTCCCTTTGAGACAAATAAAGTATATATATATATATATATATGCTTCAGTTTGTAATTTATGTCCAATACACAAGTCCGAAAAATTTGTGAATGGAGGTCCTGAATACTTTATGCTGCATGGCATATTTAATGTATCCACCATTCTCTGAATATACCGTATACATCTTTATATCATTTATGTGAAACTACAAGCTAACCAACTTCTACATAATAATCAATATTTTTTGCATATTTTTAAATGTGTCCTGTCAGAAAGAAAAGGCAGAAAGAAGAACATCTCAAAAATGACAAGAAGAAAACCCTAGTTGTTCAGCTGGGATGCACCATATGCAAACCCACCTGCTTTTTTTAAACTTTAACTTTCTCACTACAAAAAACTGGGAAAAAAACATCTGGAGATGGACATACTCAAAAGATACAAAACCAAGATAGCTAAAAACAGACGTAAAAACCAGAAACAAAACAGAAAATATAAGTCAAAAGTCAAAGCTAATGTGCATTACGAAGAGATTCAAAAACAAAGAAAATTGCAAAAAGATTTAAGGAGTTATTCAATGTCAGATAGCGAGGAAAAGCTCCAATCCAATCTTTTGTCTCATTATGGCGATGACATCACAGGTTGCACACTTCCAGGTCACTGTCTTAGTGATGCTATGGTAACCACAAACAAAATTGCAGCTCCCATGAAAAACAAAACAGCGTTAAAGCAAGACATGAAAATATTTTAACTAAATAAATTTTAAATCATAAATTCCTTATCACCATTGCTTCAAAACCCACAATAAGAATGAAAAATACTTGAAAAACTTGAAAAACACTATAAGTCATAACAAAATGCTTCTACAATTTCCCTCCTTACTTATGCTCTAACAATTCAACTTCATCAATCATTAACGTTCTTATGTGTTCATCTAGAAAGTACAGTCTTCAAGCCCTGATACCTTTGACATTTAATATTGAATTCAATATGTATAAGTGTCATATAAACTGTTTTTGCATTAACCCTTTTCACTACTTCTCAATGTTGTATTGTCGTTAACAAATTGGCCTGCTCTAGAATTCTTATATTCATTTTGCTAGTTATTCTACATGTGCTAGCCTCCTCATTGGGTAATTTTACTTAATAGTATAGCCACATATGAATAAATCTTTATATTTATTTACATTAAAGTTAAATTTAACTTAAAGTTAAATGCACACATTTGCCCAAATGTGACTTTTGTTCAGATCCATTTAAGGATATCCCTGAATATAGGAGTTCTATCTAATTTAATCTGTCAACAGCCTGCAACCTGCACTTCAGAAGAGATCATCAATTTGAAGCTAAGCCTGTTCGGGCCTGGCCAGTACTTGGAAGGAAGACCATCTACGAAAAGCTAGGGCTGCTGGATGAGGTGTTGGTAAGTCCAGTAGGGGGGACTTACCCTTTGGCCGGTGCATGGATCCCAATGCCGAAGTCCAGTGACAGGACACTGTGCTGTAAAGATGGCACTGTATTTTAGATGAGGTTCAAAACCGAGGCCCTCACTCTCTGTGGTCTTTAAGGATCCCTGTGCATCTTTTCAAAAAGAGTAGGGTTTATCCTGATGTCCTATGGCCTTTTCTATTGTGGCCCCTTAATTACCCCCTGTCTCTGAAATGGCTTTCTCTCACAACCCTACACCACCTAATAGTTAATGTGTGGTGAGCGTACTGATGCATTAATGGTTGCCGTCGGATCATCCAAGCAGGTATTACACACTGGTGGGGGCTGAAGTGGCTTCTTTCTTTCTATGTGAAGCTCTTTGAGTAGAGAGACAAGCACTATAAGCACTAATTCTGCTATCTTTTAATCATATTTTTAGGAAATTCATTAATAAAAAAAATTAAAAACAACTGACACTGCTTAAGGTTGGTCACTGCACCTTAAGCTATTGTTATCTTCTAGATGTTTAGCTACTTCTTCACATTTCTCTGAATTTTCTGCTGCTTATTGTTTGATTACTAATATTTCATGTGATACCTTTGTAGTTTTCAATAATTAGTACCTTAGAATGATTTGTGCTTTAAAGGGGTTAACCAGAACACATCAGATTTTTTTTTATTTTTTATTTTTAGTAAGGTTGTAGTTGCATTTACCCACACATACAGTGGCATGCAAAAGCATTCAATCCCCTTGAAAGTCATCCTAAATTTCTGCATGACAAAAAGATGTATCCACATATTTATCCATTCAGTATTTTTAATGTGAATTCTTATACTGTAATGATACAATTCCAAAGTCAAAATAAACCACTTTCTGTAGATATTTAACTGAAGAGGAAAAACTGAAGGTGATCACAATCTACTGTATATATATATAATTCACTAAGGCAAGACACCCATGGAAAGCACGCTGGAAGGGGCGTGGATTCACTAAGCCACCGACAAGTAAGACACTCCTTTACAACTGAGGTTAAAACACAATGAAGTAAGCAGACTTTAAAAACCGAGTTTTCGGTTATGACGCACGACCGTGTGCACCATAGCAAACTGTTTCACACGCTACATACATACACGCTACATACAGCAATTCGTATCCGCGACAAACATGCGTCTTCTTAGATGCTCCTGCAGGAACATGGAAAGTCTACGTGAGTCACAGGTGCATCTGGACTTTGCAAAGACGACAACGACTCAAGTGACGAGTTGGGCACATGAGCGATGGTGGTCCGCCAGTTTTCAGTCACGGACGATTGTGTGTTGGTTCGTTCCGTGCATTGTTACAATGTTGCTTTCCTTGCTGATTTATTACATTACCGATTTTTCAAATGTTAATTTTCTCCCTGTGCTTAAAATCATTAAAAACATTATGCGTAAGGTTGGCTAGTTAACCATAATTAAGTACAACTTCTGAGTCTTTTCTATCTCTCTGTATATAAAAGCACCTTTTATGAGGGCCATACTTTAATTTCAAGGAGACTGAATATTTTTGCACACCACTGTATAAAACTATTTTAGCCTGTACTTGGATTAAAATAATACATTATTAATAACACATTTTATTTATACAGCGCCTTTCCCATACTCAAGGCACTTTGCATGAGCTGTGAGACCTTTAAAATATAAAAATCCAGAGGAAAATCTCAACTTAGACATAGCTGAAGTTAAAACACAGCATATTTTATAACCAAAATCCTGTTTAAATATTTTTAAAACAAAAAGAAACAGAGCTGGATAGGGAGAATAAGGAATCTGAATAATATTTGAATATGATGATAAAAGAGCAACTATTATGCCCTGCTGCATGCTGTTTATGTCTATTTTGTAACATCAAAGTGCTATTCAGAACATTCTATTCAATTTTTGGACAGTTGTTCTCCAAACCAAACCACCTAAGCAGAGATGAAGAACCAAGAACTCAACAACAAACAAACAAAAAAAATAATACAAAAGCAAAAAAACTATGTTCTTGTCTGTGGTGGGCTAGTGCCCTGCCTGGGGTTTGTTTCCTGCCTTGCACCCTGTGTTGGCTGAGATTGGCTCCAGCAGACCCCCCTGACCCTGCAGTTGGGATGTAGCAGGTTGGATAATGGATGGATGGATGGATGCTCTTGTACTAGATGCTCTTATTCTGATGACAATGATACTAGTATGCTCCTTATTTAAATAGTTCTTGTATATGTGAACTTAAAACAGCACTATAAGTCAAACTAAGTGCCTTTTATTCTATAATATTTGAGTGTTTTTTTCCTTTACCATCTATTATAAGTTATGTGTGCGCGTGTGATTTTAGAAACTACCAGAAGACTATGACACATAAGAACCTATGAATTATTCAGCGTTGCTTTTAGTTATATTGTTACCCAAAATAAAACTCTAGCATATTACAAAACACGGTGTCTATTTTAAACAAAACCATTAATTTATCTCTTATTCAAGTTAAGCCTGTAATTTGATGGGTTGACATTGTATTCTATTTTCACATTCAACATTGGCTATTCAGGCTTTTCAAGTCTTCCTGATTTGTAATAACTTCCAAAGCCAGATGCTAAAGCTTTGTTTATTTAATCAATAGTTTCTATAAGAGTACAGAACAGATGCCCTTTGGTCCTAATAATTTGTTACTAGCTGTTTAAAATATTTTTAGAATTTTACATTCTTATATCTCTAGACATGTTTATTCCTTAAAATATTTCCTGAAATTTATAGTACACTACTGACCTCTTCACTGGTGAATAATTCAGAGAAATATGTATGAAATACATTTATTAATACTATATCAATATATTTTACTACCTCTATAATGTTTTAAATGTGCTTAATCTACTATTTGACAATCCCTTTTATTATTACAAGTATGTTCTATTCTGTTTAATTTCAAAGTGGCAGAGATGTAAACAAACCCTAAGGATACAACAAGTAATTAGTGAAATTTTTTCAGGATTGGTACACAGAGAAAAATTAAGCAAAATAAAAAGTAGAAGCCAAAGCTTAGTGATTAGTTAAGTTTAAAATGCTTACAAAACCTTTCCCTTACAATTACTTTATTTATCACAAGTCCTTTTACTAATTTTAAGGTTTAGATTAATTGCAAGCAGGCACTGTGATGTCACCAGTCACATGATGCGTACATCTCATGGGTAGCAAATGTGCAATATCATAGTGACCAATCACACAAAATGGCAGAAATCAAGAAGTTTGGGAAAACAAAATGGTGACACCCAAAAAACTAAATGCTTGAAACAGCAACTAGTGTTTATCGTCAAAATTTGCTAAATAGTTTTTCCCAGAGAATTTACTGGGTTTCACAGTGTAGCTAGCCTTAGATGAACATTATTTATTTTTTTTTAATAAAGCTATGCAAGGCCAGTGTCACATCACAGAGAGGTAGCAGCCAAAGCTGGATGGAACAGCTCCCTGAATACTGTATATAACGCTGATCTTAGGTAGTATGGTTAGTATGCTACATCAACTGCTATTGCAGATAATATTCTTTTTCTAGTATGGATTTAATAAAAACTTTTTAATGGTATGCTAAAAATGAGTGGAAATCTTGTAAGTACATTTAAACATAAAACATACGTGTAGAAGGAAAACTGGAAATGTGTTGCTATATTTATGTCTTAAAGAAAATGTCTTTTTGTTTGGACTTGTATGTGACCTGGGTATAATAAGTGAGCCTACTTCTTTAAAAATGCTGTTCAGTTGATGCAAACAAGAATAGGATAATAAATACAGTAAATGCTGTTGTTGTTGAGTGAAGAATCCATGTGCTTTAGTGTTGTGCTTATTTGGTAGCAGCAGCAGTGAGCAAGCAAGAACGTCTTTTGGGGCCAAGCCTCAGTGAATTCATGCTTAATGCTCCTGTTGCCACTCTTTGTAAGAAATTTTACTTTACTGATATTTAATTCACTTTACCTCAGCAAGACATGGTGACACAGTGGTTAGCATGGACACCTTATACTTCACAGCACTATTTGGCCAAAATAATCAGTCCAGCATAGTTGCCAGATACTTCCCCAGCCATCAGACACACTTAAAAGACCACTGCACCATTACAATCTTACACAAATCTAGTTAAGTTTCTCCTTCTCCATAGACAACCCAAAAAGTAAAAACATTCAACTCATTAAGTGAGCCTCCTAATTGTGGAGCCTGTAAACATCATTGCTGTTTGTAATAACTTAAAATAAAATGCCATGTGTTAGAATTTATTGTGTGCCTATGGCAATGACAAAAAAATAATACAAGCTTGAACAAATAAAAACACAAAAATACATACTCAAAGTTCAATGATTACCCTGTTCAATTTAGCCTTTGGCAAAAACCTTTCAAATAATGTATTCATAAAAGTACTTGTTACATAGTACCTGTGATACATCCGATTAACGAATGGTACTATAATTGTAGCCCACTGTCTTATGAAATTTCCTAGGCAAAGCCTGATCACACAGCTTGTTTTACATATACTAGGTGGTGCAGGGAAATGGGAAATTTTGGTACTAGGTGTCGGTGACCCCAGGGTGTCGGCAGTTGTTTGGGACCAATGTGACCTTCTTGTCACATTCTTGTCATTAGATATAATGGAGAAGTGGAGTGGTGCACAATGAGAGTTCACTGTGAAAGCCTTTTATAAGAATAGTGATAGTGTGACTGCTGCACAAAGGGAATTTCTGCATCATTACCAGTTAGAACATCATGATCATGTTTCGTCTGCTCATGCGATTACAACATGGTTACATAATTTCGAAGAAACTTGTTCAGCCTTAAAAAAAAAGAAGTCCCCAGATGGAGCCACTTCACATACTGCCCGACAATCCATGGCAGCTGTTTGACGACTATCTGAAAGGCTCGTCATTTCACGCAACGGTGACAATCCATGGCCTCCGAGATCCTCAGATCTCACTGGTTGTGATTTTTTTCTGTGGGGACATCTTAAAAGTAAAGTGTGCCGCACACATCCTGCAATCATTGCTGAACTAAAAAGGAGGATTGAAGAGGAAATCGTTGGCATTCATGTTGACATGTTACATCGAGCAATGCAGAATTTCTACAACAGGCTGTCAGAATGTGTGTAAATATTGAATGAATATTGATTACCATCATTAACTGCATATCCTGTGCAATAGATTTCATCATTAAATGTATTTTTTAATGTGTTTATTCGTGCATGAACGTCAATTAAAAATTTCTCATTTCCTTGAGCCACCCTCTACAAGTATCCTTCATTTTATGTTAATGTTTTCACATGTACTCCCATTGTTTCACTACTGCTCTTACATTTAGAGGGTAATCCCAGTTTATTTTCACACTTTAATTAATTTTTTGTGGATCTGCAAAGCCAAATGTCTGTAGAACCTTTTAAATCATAATCAGTTGCTATCTGTTTAGCAATGCATTCTAAGAACTCATTTCATTGCTAAAGAATATCAAGCCAACGGATGCTCATCTTCCTAATGGTATTTACATTTACAATGGCATCTTACTGTATAACTGTGGTATAGCGGGTCTGCGGCTTCAAAAAAAAAAGGCCAGTTTTTAAATCCGTATAGCAGTGTCGTTCTCCGTGGGCGCGATTGCACAACCGCGGGGAGTTAATGAGGTAGTTGGAGCGAATAGCACCTGCATGTGTGGGTGCGGTCATTCTCGATTGCCTCATTGGCTTCCTGCGGTGTATGATTAAGGCACTGTGCCCACGGAGGGGTGCAGAGTTATGTGTGTATATATACAGGTCGACACCAGTGAGGGAGAGAAATGAAGGGATTGAGGAAAACAGAAAGCGTGAGGTTAAAGGATGGCAAACAGCAGGCATGAAGTTATGATCTGGCCACCTGGAAAGTGGAGACACCACGAGCTGGAGCCCCGTGAAGGAGCGTTAGGCTGATGCGCTCTGGGGGCTAGTTCGCCCCACTGATTGTTCGAGTGAGTGGGGTGAGCAGGGTAGGTGTCCGAGGAGTGACTACGGGTGTGCAAAGGATGAAGGGAGGAGAGCCGACCTCGACGGTCTGGCAGTGATGTCTGTAAGGAGGCCAAGACAGAGGTTGGCTGAAGGTGCTCTTTCCTGTTGGGGTTTCCGCCGGCTGATGGAGCAATGGGTGAGCCAGGGAGAAAGAGTGACAGAGGTGGGTCTGAGAATAATGAGAGAGAGAGAGAAAGAGACTGCTTTTTAACTTCTGCACATTTTAACCTCGGATTTTAAAAGATTTATTTATTGATGATTTTTATCCCCAATGGAAACTGGTTTTAAGGAATATTTATTGGAACTGATGCACTGCACTTTTTTCTTGGACACTGATATTATTGTTTTAATAAAAGCACTTATGCACTTGTTGGATATATCCCCTGGCTTCATGTGAGATTTGTCCTTATTTGTCAGCTCATCTCGGTGACATTACCAACAGTGTTGGGTTCAAGGGCTCCCATAAAGACAGATGGGCGCATGGAGCGAACCCGCATCGTCACAATAACTCATCAGCATTTGAGTTGGAGAATTCATAACTCTTCCCAATATTATTCACTTTTTCACATAATGACATTAACATGTGGCTTACCCACCTATCAAAGCAGCCTTTTATTTCAGTCCTCATTTATGTTTGTTTATGGCCATCTTGTCACCTTTAGCTATAGTCTATCTTTTTAAAATAAAATGTATCTAAATATATTGCATCCTGGGCAGTTTGGGGCAGCTGAGGAAGCCTGCAACTTATGCAAATTCAGAATGACCAAAGAAATTGACAGGTGCTGAAAAGGAAGCGTGATCTTGCAAATCAGCCCCAAGTGCAATAACAGCAGCCCCATGTATCTTAATATCTTGTGATTGGATCACTAAACAGCTTTTCTGTTTGGGACAAAATATAAACTGTAAACTCATAGTCAGTTAATAAAGAGCATTGGCAAATGCAAAGTATATAAAACCTGGCTTGTCTATGCATTCATTTCATGATTTTAATATTTCCACCTCTGAAATTCAGAAAGATTTTAAAATTTTAATCATTTTAGGTTTGCCTATCCACCAGTGTAAAATAATTTTAAAATTATTTTATATCATCAAGTTTATTTTTGTACATAACCTTGATTATTATGATCTAGTATATTGTATTGTCATTGTACTATACTGCGCCCTCTGGGGACCACCTTTAAGGCTCTGAGAAGGTAAGCGATACTACATTGGGAATGAGAGAGGGCGCTGGTGTTGTTTCTTCTCTCTCCACAGCAGTTCCAAGAAGACCTCACCTAGCCCTGCCCACAATCCCAGGAGAAGGCTCCGTCCCTTCCACCCAGGATGCCATAAAAATGGGTGATTCCCCTCAAAGAGACATTCATTTTTTACTTGGACCTCAACGGCAAAAGAGCTCCTGCTGAAGTGCCATACCCAAGGGCTTACTGAACTCATTATAATCTGAGTTCTTAGGGCACTGTCCCTTTTCTTTTTTGTTTTTGTTCATTTCTGATGGAACAGCGCTGCACAACTGGTACCCCAACATTTCTTTGGCATCCTTGGTCTGTTTCCAGCTGGTCACACATGCTAGTTTAAATGCTTTTTTGTATATTTAGTATTAAGTAAGGGATCAGCTATTATGAAGTTCATAATAGCCGATTCTTTAAAGTGCAAATTTTACATATTGAAGAGTGGCAGTTCTTATTTTGTTAAGGATAATAATGTCATGGCAATTAAAATATATGCAAGCCAAATAGAAAGTGCACTTTATGAAATACTTCCCTAACTATTTTTCACTTTTCTGTTTTATTTAGAAAACAGACAAGCAATATTTAAAAAAGGGTAATGAATCTTGTAATTATTTAGAAAGTCCAATAACAGAAACAACTGAATAGCACACTGAGTAAAGCAAAGCAGGCCACCTCTGTTTCATAAAATTATCTCTTAATATAGCTTTTTTCAGACAGAACACACACAAAATCTATTTAAAATACCATTTTAGTATTTTTTAGATCACTTTTTTTAAAATATAAGGACATATACAGTACATTCAGCAGACACTTTGCAGAAGAATCTTGAAGTTAGCTTTATAACTGAAAATGGAAGATATAATTTAATCCTTTAAGAACAGATTTTTTTTTTTTACTTTATTATACTGTGTCTTTATCAGAAACACCTGTTTATTTCAATAAATGTTTGTATCTTCATAACATTTTCTAATAATAATTACTTACCCTTCTAATACAACCAGAACTTAATATGGTGGAATAAAAATCCATCATACATGGTAACCCAACACACTACATCATATTCAGCTCACTGCTATTCAAGTAGCACAGTACAGTTACATTTCTAAAACATATTCATTATATTATATCTAGTTTCAAATTTAAAAAGCAAAATCAGAACTAAAAACTAGGGTGGTTATGATTTAAAATCATTGTAGTTTTAGACTAGAATATAGCAAACTTTAATAAGAAGACAACAACTCTCAAAGCACCTGAGAGGTTGAAGACCATTTGTTGCCAGCTATATAAAAAAAACACTTTCTGAAACCGCCCACCCCCACCTTTTTTTCCAGGCCCCCATCCCCTGTTGACAGATATAGCAGGTGTTCCACTACAAACAAGCGCTGGTTCAGCTGACACCCATTTAGAGTCGTCCAGCTTATCAGCGTTCAACACGTTTGCAGTTCTATCACTGCAAGCTGGAGGAGATCATAGTCTGATTCTCTCTTTTCTTCACTCTCTCCGAATTCCATTAATTACTCACCATGATCTGAAGCGAGCTTCTCTTAGATGGCAGGCTTGGTGACAGTCTGTGGTGGGGGGGATTTTTTTTAAAGCGCCTAGTGATACATAACAATGTGAAGAATCAGGATGTCCCAAATGCCAACTTTTTGCCTGCTTTATAGATTTGATGCCTAGTAATTAATGAAGTAAGGCAATTTGCTTTTGAAATTATATTAAATTAGATTAGATTATATATTTTTAACTTTGTATTCTGAAATCTTATTTGTGTATTGAATATTAACATATGACATTTAACTTGAAAGAGACATTGCCTTTTACAAGGATATCAGTAAACTACACATGCATCTTTTTACTTGTGGAAAAACTCCAAGTCTAAAGGCACATATCTTCTAAGCCAATCCAAAAATGATCTGTAGTCGTCAAACCTGTGGAACATGATTGGCCATGTGAAGAAAAACATCCTCTTCTGATCTCAAAAGTAAATAAAGTATGTTCACAAATTTTTTGACAGATATGACCATTTTAATAACTATTTCATGACATCATTGAACTGCAGAAAAATGCTAAAACACAGATAAAGGCGCAGAAATTTGAATGTGGGAGAGTGAAAGAAGGGCTCCATTCTTTAATTGTTCTTTAGTGATAATTTAGAAATTTCTATAATTGTTTTCAATTATACTGTGCTAAGTTTGTTTTAACATACCTGAACGAATTATTTTGCTGTCAGTTATGTATGCAATAAGTTACTAGAGGCTGACAGGGTAAGGGTTTGACCAAGTTGGCACAATCCAGGAGTCAGTCCCACATACAGCCTACAGAAGTCCAGCATATGCAGCATGGGAATACAGGGGGCGCTAAAGGATTAGTAAGCCCTGGTTGTGTGCCTGGGGGCACAAACAGAAGAGAGTACAAAGCCTGAAGAAAGACACGATGTTCCTCCAGGATGCTACAGGGCAGGTGATCAAACAATTACTAGGGTTTCCTTTCCCACTTTTAATCAAACAGAAGGCCTTAGAAGTAATTCTGGGGAAGCAACACTGGGAGGGGTTTAAAAACATTGCCATACCTATGAGACTACTTGAACAATTAGTCAGGAGGAAACAGAGGTAAACATTAAACTGACGGAAGGGACAGAGGCCAGGCTGTGGAGGTACTAAGAGAACCAAAGTGTGAGAGGGTGGGCTTCGTAGTGCTACTGTTGCTGGCACTTAACAGACAGGGCTTCAACACCTATTTAAAAAAGTGTGAATGAGGCAACACAGTTTTGTTCTTATTCTGTTTATTTTGCATTTTCAGTGTTTTTGATCTATAAAGACATCCACAAATGTGTATGCATTGTCTCACTGGTGTTATTTCGAGGTGTGAAGTATTGTTATAAGAGCCCCTCCTCCATTTCATATAAATAAAATATAGTGAATCTCTGTCTCATGTAATTCAGGAGCAGTACATTTCATAAATGTCGTACATGTCCGCACTCAACAGCCATCACACTTCCATTTATCCTCGCTATGCAATGGGTCAGTGGCTGCTCAGTGAAATTATACATTTTGTACTGTGACAAATCATGAAAAAACAATGCTACAATATGTTTTCCATCTTTATACTCCAATCTTGAAGACGCCATTTACAGACAGTCTTAAAGGTCCTTATTTATCATGTTAATGGCAAAGGCTTGCAAAAAATATTTAGTATTTAGCGTGGTATTGTGCAAATCCACTGAAAAATAAGTTCTACACTAAACATTAAGGACAGGACTGCTTGCAAGAATCCCATTAATAGCCAATAGTGACATCAATAGCAGTGACCATTAAAGCTGACATTTTATCACGGAAGGATTTTGGGATGACCCTACCATAGGGCACAGATTTGTTTATTCCTATGCTCAGATACTAGACCCCACACATATTGTTCTCCATTTCAATTCTTGTCCTCCTATCAATGTGCTAGCCTGTCTGAGAAAAAGAAACAGCCCACAGCCACAGCACCTTAATACTAATATATTAATATAATAATAAACCTTGTTAGTGAGATGTTATCTGCTTTCTGGTCATTCTCTGTAACTGGTATGAAACCAAATGAAAAACATTTCACACCTACAAAGATTTAATCCAGCAGAACACATTAATTATTATTCGCCTAATGTATGCAAAATAATGGTAAGCCTCCTTAGGGAGAATTATGTGTTACAAAGATTAAAGAAATTAAAAATAAATCATTTTCCCAGGATGGATACCATTTATGCTGGTACCCCCAAAGAAGTCAGTGAGTGTACTGTATAAAAAGTATGGTGCACTTCCTTAATGTCTATTTTTAAAAGGTCACTAGAAAATAGGAACATTCAGGAAGATAGTAACATTTTGCTATTGAATAAAACAGGAGGTTATGACAACTTACGCTGGTCAGTGTTGCTGTCTGACTGCCTCAGAGTCCTAGTTTAAATCCCAACCCAGTCACTGTCCGTGTGAAATATGGGTGCTATGCCCAAGTCTGTTTGTGGTTTTCTCAGAGGTACCTCAGTTTTGCACCCACATGTGTTTTAGGCTAACAGGTAGTTCTAAAACTGGCTTAGTATGAGTGATTGTATATGTGTCCTCCGGGTGAGTTACCAATTTATTTGAAATACTGCAAGGACAGGCATTGCTCCATGCAAACGTGCCCTAGATAAACTGGTTTGAAAGTGGGAAGATGGCAGGATTATGCTGTCTTGTAATACTCTGACAGACATCTTAATATGCATTACTTGCTAAATATTGGAAATACATAGACGAGACATGTATCTAATTAATATAGGAAGGAAGAATAAGCACATATTAAGACCACAGAGAGACTGTTTCCATAATAACCTTGAATTTTATGAGGCAGCAACATAAATATTGGCAGCAGATGAGCATATATCATAAAACACGAACACTGAAAACTCTTTGCCTCAGCATAGGAAAACTGAGAAAAGAAATCCATCTGTTTATATTTTTAAATCCAGTAAACTGTCAAAGGAAGAACCTATCACTCAACCACACCATACCCAGGCTGGCTCAAAAATGAACTTTAAAGAATGTTTAAATCTTTTGATGGTTAAGTAAATAAGTCAGTAATATTGATTGAGAGAATTCACACCATAATAACGAAAAGCAATTCTTAAGATTTTTTTGAACAACCAAATGTATTTACCTCCTTTTGATCTTTCCCTTCACCAGTTCAAATAATGGTCAATGTAATTTCACAATTAAATAAAACTTCATAATTTTTGTTCCTTGGCTTTATTTAAATTATTATTGATTTCAGTTTTCCCATCGATGACTTCCCCACATATTATCAAGGAGTCTGGGTGTTCTCAAAGGTAAGGTAAATCAAGACTATGTTTATTTGCGTACATTCTTACTTACCAGCTCCTTTCAATTTCAGGTTTCAAAGGATTGTCACAAGACACAGGGAGAATGAATATATATTGTCATTTTTACAGCACAGGTTTTTTTTTTAGCCCACAGGCTTCACATACTCCTGTTGAGATCTATTTTGACACTCTGTCAGTCATAGGAGCCAATAAATTTCAGAGCTGTATGTAGAACTTATTTCTGGTCGCTCACGGTATTAATATTAATTTATACAACACTGACGGCAAAATGTTCTTTCTGCATTCACAGATATTTTTGAGATCAAGCATTTATCTATTTGAATATGAAAAAGAAGGGCACAAAACAAAAGCATTGCCCAGAATACTGCATACAAAATAATTTCTAATATATTTGTCAATTTCACGGCACACTCCAAACAGCACATTCATTCACATGTAGTGCCTGTCTTTTACAGTATAATGCTTTCTGCTGTCTCACTTACATGGAGAGCACAGACATAAATATTCACATGTTGTTTCATATAAATCTCGTATCATCAAAATCTCAGTCTGGCAGTGCTGTTTCAAGGTTATACTAGCTATTAGGTTAATACTACACACTGCTGAGGATCGAAGCACTACAATATCTAATTAAATTAGACCGATTTATTAATATTTTGCTAGGAACTCATTATGACTTTCTAACTGACCATAAAAAATGTAAGCAGTAATGTACGATTCATATTCCGAAAGTGCTAATATTTGAGACTGATGCACTCAAGACACAATGGGCTACTATTTTGCTTCAGAAATATGCATCTTTTACAAACAGCTTTCAGAAAAAATGCAATGATTACATGGTAAGGTGTATTCTACGTCTACCTTATCCACCACAAAATTTACTTCACAGCACATTTAGACTGATGGGCAACTTCTGGATAACAGCAGGTGAGAAACTGAATAGAAATGTACAACACCGATGTCCCCTGCTCAGTCACTATGGTATCCCAATAAAGCACGAGAGAAACTAAATTTACAGATTATACAGTACATCTCACAGAATGGGACATTTAGTGCTCTATTCATCTCTGTCACAGCACCTGAAAAAGGCGGCATGCAATTAAAACTCAACTGTTTCCACCACTGGAGGCAATGTTAAGTGGAAGTTAGCAGCTCATTAACAAGAATGCTACAAGAGTCACACACTCTGATTATACATTCAATCATGTCTGACACTTTCACTAAAACTAGGGATCTGAATTATATAGGATTAATTCTTAAAAAAAAAAAAGTCAGTGGATTTTACAGATAGAAAAGTAGCGTCTTTGTAGATTGCCTTTTGAATTTGTCTTCATATCTAATGTTAATGTAAGTGATTAGGGGACCTTTGTAGGATTTTTTTTAATGAGGAGGATAGTAGAGGTAAAGTCCCCCAAAAGTCCTGTTTCTCGGTTCTGCCTTATGTCCCATTCACATTATGTTTTTGTTTGTTTAAAAACGCAGGCATTACTTTCCATTTTCACCTTTCACCCACACTATCCTGGCATTTTCAAACCCTGAAAACACTCTTCAGAGCTGTAAACATCTGAAAATGCCACCTCGGAGTTGTAATGTGGATGGGTGAAACCACGGTTTTTTGAAGACACTGACTTTAATTCCTTTAAGAGTTGTTCATAATTATTACGTGGCCCATCTCTTATTGGTTCCTGCTCATTATAATGTCTCACTAGTCACCCTTCACAGAAGCAAACAATATTGAAACAAAGCGGACAGAGGAGTTACTTTACATGGCACTTGTTGTGTTGCTTACCTATATGCATCTAACTTGCATTTTGTACAGTTTAAAAGACATGCGACATGCCAGCTGCTACCGTTTTGTAAAAAATCCATTGACTGGCAGCATTACCACCTGTTGTGCACATGTCCAGTGTAGGCAAATGTCTACATCATATGCCTTTTGGGCTATATTAGTGCGGGCTGAGGATGTGAAAATACTAGTAAGAATGGAGATGTTTTTAAACGAAAACACAGTAGTATGGATGCAGCCTTAGACTGAAGCGATAAGTTAGTGAGAGTCCACAAGATAAATAGTGGAAGGGGATTTAGGGCATTCTCTCTTCTGCAGAGGGAAGGACAGCAGAAAGCTGACTTAAATACCCTTAAAGTACACTATATCCACTAATTACCCATACAACTCCCATCTTTCCGCCATTCTAGGTCCTGACAATACAGCTGATCACTTAGTTGGAAGGGCGCAGCTTTAGTGTGGTTGGTGAATGTAATGTCTAGACTCTCTTTTTACAATATTATTTAAATAAATACTCCTATGGAAAAAAGATGATCCGCTGTGGCAACCTCTAACAGTAGCAACCAGAAGGAGAAGAACAAAAATTTAAGATAACACACACACGCACACAAATTGCTTAAAATCCTAATGTTGACCATGAAGGAAAAGTGTTAGAACACACAGTGCATTGCAGCATGTGTAGGGGGCTGCAGAGCCACAGAATGGTCAATGTTGACCCGGTCACCTGCCAGTTACATGGGGTTCACCATTGGCCAGACACACATTTAAATCAGACTCAGTGCAACTAAAATTCAAGGCTTATACTAAAAGTGCCAGAGAACTAGCTGAAATGCACCCATCCAGTGAAAACACCATTAACAGACATTTGGGCATGAACCCAGCATATGCATGTCTGAAAAAAGAACATGCACATAATAAAAAAGACTTTATGACCAACACCCTCCAAACCCCACCTCATCAATTCCAAACCCCACCCATCCACCTCCCTTCCCCTCCTTATTTGCTATATATTGCCTTGGATTCCTGTATGTCTAACCATAACCATTTTCCTCTGATGATGGTTCCCAATAGGAGTCAAAACATTAGGAATAAAAAACAATTTTAAAGATACAGGATTCATTTTCATCCTTGTGGATTTCCGGCTACAAATATGAAAACCATATCACAGACCTTTGCTTGCATATACATTCACATATACTGTATATATAAAATACATATAGGAAATTGGCACTGATAATTTGTATAATGGGGTTTTGCATTGTAATTCAAGTCTATTATGTTGGCTCACAGCATTCTCCTCTTGTTTTGCTACACTGAAGATGAGGACCCCCCAAATATTTATTCTAACATAAGCACAAAGTATTTGGAATTACTTCACATACAGTAGTTTTTTTCCTTTTTTTCACAATAGTGGTTAAAACTTTTGCAGCCCATTTGTTTTAAGCCAGTTCAGGGTCACCAAGGGTTGTTTTTGCATCATTATCATCTGGAACTACAAAAAATAGCTTCTTTTTATAAATTATACATGTCTGCCCAGAGGGGACTGGGCGGTCTCTTGGTCTGGAACCCCTACAGATTTTATTTTTTTCTCCAGCCTTTGGAGTTTTTTTTTTTTCTGTCCACCCTGGCCATCGGACCTTACTCTTATTCTATGTTAATTAATGTTGACTTATGTTTATCTTTTATTGTGTCTTCTATTTCTCTATTCATTTTGTAAAGCACTTTGAGCTACATTTTTTTTTGTATGAATATGTACTATATAAATAAATGTTGATTGATTGATTGATTGATTTTTATCATTGATGAAGCTTTTCATTTAATCTTAATATGTGAATAACCCAAACTTGATTCTTGGGTACCAGGTACTGGAAAATTAAATATTTAAGTTAGTTAAAAACGAGAATAAAAAATAGCAACAGCTTTCTCATGCTCAGACCTCCTCAAAACAATTTTCAGTGTATCATTTCCTGATATTAAAACATACCTTATCAAAAGGAATTCCATATTTCTTCAGAATTGATGGTGAAATTAGAGTCATCTTATGACGGAGAAAGGCTTCACAGCTCTGGGCACTATTTGGGAAGAATCCTGCAAAAACAACATAATACACAAATTCAAGATCACATTCCTGAAAGTATTTTTTTAGAAACTTACAGTTTTGACAAAGGCAATGCCACAAATGATCTAAAAATCAGATTTACATTTCTTCTGCAGCTAAATGGAACACAGTATCAGTCTGCATTTTGATTTTTGGTTTTAGATATTCCGTGAGAACCCTAAATCCAAAGAGGACTGTTTCATTTATGTTAGGTAGAATGCCCAGAGGGGACTGGGCGGTCTCATGGTCTGGAATCCCTACAGATTTTATTTTTTCTCCAGCCGTCTGGAGTTTTTTTTGTTTTTTCTGTCCCCCCTGGCCATTGAACCTTACTCTTATTCGATGTTAATGTTGAATTATTTTTTTATAAATTATGTCTTTCATTTTTCTATTCTTTAATATGTAAAGCACTTTGAGCTACTGTTTGTATGAAAATGTGCTATATAAATAAATGTTGTTGTTGTTGTTGTAAAAATAAAACTGAGTGCCATTACGAACAACGCTGCACCTCATCTCCACTAACACTGAGGAGTTACTCAGCAGAAACGTGTCATCAAAAGCAACTGGGACTCCTTTATACCAACAGCAATACACCTGCATAATACCTCACTGGGACCGAGACTACCAAATTGCACATTTTCTTTCTCTTTAGTGATTCTGGTGTTTCTAGGGGTGTCCAACTCCAGTCCTGGTGGGCCACAGTGGCTGCAGGTTTTCATTCTAACCATCTTCTTCATTAGTGAGCCATTTTTACTGCTGATTAACTTGTTTTGCCTTAGCTTTTATTGATGTGACTCAGACCCCTTAATTGTTTCGCTTTCCTTAATAAGCAGCCAAACAATAATGAGATGCAAAACATGAGCAGCGCACCTGAAAAGAAAGAAATGTGAAAGTCTCAGTCATGTTGGTCTGCTCTGGTTACCAATACATCTTGATAATGGTCTTAGAAGAAACAGAAAATCAACAGTCTGCTGTGGCAGAACGAGAGCAGCAACAAGTACTGATAGTCAATAACGTCTTTAATGAACAGCAACAATCGACTTCTCATTAAGGAATTGGTTGGAGTGAAACTGGTGGGAGTTTGAAGCCCCAACTTAGCAGGTCATCTGTTGTCTTGTTTCATGGCTCATTTTTGTTTGGCTGCCATTTAATGAAGAAACTAATCAATTCAAAGGACTGAATCCTTAAAAACAGGGCTAATAAAATGAAGGGAAAGGAGTTAATTAGCAGTGAAAACTGATTAGGAAAAGGGTGAGAATGAAAACCTGCAGCCACTGCAGTCCTCCAGGACCAGAGTTGGACACCCCAGGTTTAGACCATAGTGTCTGTCTGTGTGTGCATACATATATATATATATAAAATTCTTTTCACGTTTGAAACGGAAATTACGTACGACCACAGAACATATTATAATACAGGAATTAATCATTTCGTTTTTGGATGCCATTTTTAAATCATCTTTATGAATTGTTATTATTTGTGTGAGAGTTACTTTACTGATATTGAAAAGAAGTAAACACAAAACACGCCAATCTATACCATAGAAGTGCACCCCACGTCGCCCTCTCCCAGCCCTCCTCTCTGGACTCTAGCGCTGAGCCGTTCACCGCCAGGTGCGTTCTGACAGAGAAGTTTTATTTATTTGTCCACGAAACTGCCACATTATAACTTTGTTTTAATTGGCAGTACTTGATAGTAGAAGAGATGAGGAAAACAGCTTTGCGTCTTTCTACTTTATAACTGAGCCGAGCTGTAAACAATGTGAAGACGACTCCGCCTTCACCGGCCAGGGGTCATGAGAACTAAGTGAACGCTCGGAGGCGCAGAATGTCGGGCTGCTCCGTTGGGTCGAGAGCTTCGCAGTTTCGGGCGGCATCCTCTCTTCTCGCACTGTTTGTGACACTTCGAGTGCCCCGTTGGCTCCTGAGAGAGTGGAAATCATTGCGAATAAGTGTGATCAGCGCCATCTAAGCAAAACTCTCTTTGTAAATTGTGCTTCACGACTACTTACTGGCCCTTAAGGTGAGTTCAGGTCACTAAAACCCTGCAACATTCAAGGTGGCTTTTGTGATAAATTCTTTTAAGAAGATGGAGGGTTTACATCTAAGAAGATGTACCAACCTCTTCATTTTAAGTTTTGGACTTGGGAATTGTTTGGACCTTCTGCCCGTTAAACACGGAAGGGCAGTATCCATATTTCTCAGAATAATTTTTCTCTTAAATCACAGGCACGTAGTGCAAGGTTGTCAGGCAAAAATTTGCAGGATCGTAATTTCTATACCACAGCGGTTGTGTAGCGCTTTTCACAAGGGATCTGCTACCGAGAGATGATCCAAATACATTTAAGCTGCTAATAGTACTACTTACCTGTTGTGTTATAGCGCCTTTAAAATGCACTTTACCCGAAAGCACTCCAGTATTGCTAAATGTACAGTATCTTTACTTCTTACATGTTAATGTCTTATTGTTTAATAATTTATATACTACATTTTATTTTTTTCCCTTGTACTCAGTGAGCGAAGCCACCGGGTAATCAGCTAGTATATATATAATTATATGTCTATCTATTTATGCATGTATTTATTTATTTTTTTAAAGAAATTTCCCTCAGGGGACAAATAAAGTTCATTCATTCATTTGATCTATCTATCTATCTATCTATCTATCTATCTATCTATCTATCTATCTATCTATCTATCTATCTATCTATCTATCTATCTATCTATCTATCTATCTATCTATCTATCTGTAGCCCGTCTACTCCAACTGTGTGTAGAAAGGGGCCCCAAGTTCTTCACTCTAATGTCTAATTTGTTAGGATTCTACTTACTTTAATATTTTACGTCTCGGGTTACATTGAACAAAACATTATTAATTAAGTATAGCAATATACTGGACAGGTTATAACAAATAAATAAAGGTAGATTAAGTTACCTGTTACATTTGTTCCCAAAGCAATAGTTTATACTACACAAAAAAAACACCAAGAAACAGAGTTATAAAACAATGATAGACTCCCCGTTTAATTATAAACCGGCAAAACACAAGTAATAAACTGGAAATAATCAAGAACTATACTACACTATTAATAATATAAACACATTCACTCTTGTCACTCTATTTAAAACAAAACGTTGCAGGCCCGATTCGTTGCTTGTGAGCGTTGCGACCAAAAACCTATCAGTCCCTTCACTCCACCAGGAGCAACAAAACAAAATAAACAAGTACCCTACTTGGTAATGTGGTTATCAGTCCAACAAATCCTTCCAACCTCTCCGCCTCTGTCCACAAGCAGGGAACCGCTGCTGAGATAATCCAAAATCGCCTCCAATTAAGCGAATGTCTGCCAGGATCATGTTGAGCTGCGTTAGCTACTGCCTCTTCACCTTGCTACTTCCCTTGCTGAGTTAACGAGTGGTTTATTCGCCGGATAGACACTGCGAACGTCTAATCGAAATTCTCCGTCTATATCAGCAGTTCATATTCTGGTATCGTGCTGATAATTTGTCTCCCAAACTTTCTGTTACACCACTTCAGCGTCACACACTCTCCTTCTCCTCGCTCTTCCTTCTTCTCCGTTTTTTTCCTTCAGCTGGTTCTTCCACCCCCTTCCGTTTTTTCTATCCATCCAACTATCAAAATAAAAATCTTCTTAACTACATAAGCGAACTACTATATGAAATAAAATGAACAGTTTAAAACACAAACATTTACATTTTTTTACATCAGTAACTTATTTACATAAATCAGTTAGTTAAGCACATTTTTACCTGGGCTATCTATCTATCAGTATACTGCTGCTGGATTAGTATCTATCTATCTATCTATCTATCTTCAATAATTCATCAAACACAGCATCTAGTTGCTAGGGGTTGGGACATTTTCTGTGTTAATTATCTGGTTTGTTTGACTTAATTTTTATTTAAATGGCATTTGTTTTATTTATGGTCAACACCATCATAAAGTGATCCTTATGTCTTTTCATTTGTAAACCTGCTTTACCTACTGGTGTACATCGATTCACAGTAACCATTTATTTCATTTCAATGGTAAAATGGAACTAAATCCTAATAACACTGGGGGAAAAGACTGAAACCAGACAGTCCTGAACACAATGCTAGTTTATTATAGGGTTTATATACCCACACACACATACACGTGCATATTCACTGACAGTTTCAGTTATCAGTCAAAAACATTTGCTTTGGGAAGAAATCTAAAGTACCCAGAGAAAGCCATAAACATGAAAAATATGCAAGTGTACAAGGGATGTACATGTACACTTCACACAGGTGGTGACCTAGTTAAGGCATAATTTGAACCACATTTCCTGACACTGTAAATCAACAACAGTATTATCCAGTATGTTATCATGCTGTTGGGTACAATATAAATTATGCTTCAAGCTACTGAACTCATTGTTATGGAAGCATTAAATAAAAAAATTAATAGGGTTATACAGGGTATGGTTACGCCATTTTCAGATAGAAATTCATAAAACTCATTAAACAGCAAGTTGATTTTGAATCAAAGGCCTGCCACATGTTAGCCTCAATAGTTTTTGGTACAGTTTTTTGTTTTGTATGTGTAGGTAGCCATGGCATTCAATTAATACTAGTGAGCCGCTGTGGCCTGTATAATCAGTAAGCTTTGCACTCATATACTATATAGCTAAAAGAATGTGGACACTCATCCAAATTACTGGGTTGTTTCAGCCACACGCATTGTTAACAGGAACATAAAATCAAGCATACAGCCTTGCAATCTCCATTGCCAAACAGTGACAGTAGAATGGGTTGCACTGAATAGTTTGGTGACTTTAAATGTGGAACTGTCAAAAGATGCAACCTTTGTCACAAATCAGGATGTGAAATTTCAGATCTGCTAAATCTGTCCTGGTCACCTGTAAATGCTAATATTGTGAAGCAGAATCATCGAGGAGCCACAGCAACTCAACCATGAAGTGGTGGACCAAGCAAACTCACAGAGCAGGACAGCCAAGTGCTGAACTACAGTGCACGTAAAAATCACCTCTCCTGTATTGCTTCATTCACAACAGAGTAACAACCTGCTTCTGTAAGCAACATCAACACAACAGCTGTGTGTCAGGAGCATCATGAAATGGGTTTCCATGGCAGAGGAACTGCACACAAGCCAGAGATCACTATGCACAATGCCAAGTGTTGACTGGAGTAGAGTAAAACATGTCGCCAGTGGACTCTGGAGCAGTGGAATCGTTTCCTCTAGGGTGATAAATCATGCTTCTCTATCTGGCAGGCCAATGGATGAATCTGTGTTTGGAGGATCCCAGGAGAATGCCACCTTCTGGACTTCATATTGCCTACTGTAAAGTTTGATGGATGAGGCTGTTTTTCAGGGTTTGCGCTCTGCCCCCTGGATCCAGTGAGTGTACTATTAATGAATTGTATGCTTTCAACTTTCTGGAAGCAGTTTGGGGAAGCCCCTTTTCTGTTCAAAGTAGTTTGACTGTGCTCTTGTGCACAAAGCCTGTTCCATAAAGATATGGTTTGAAGAGTTTGGTGTGGAGGAAATTGAGTTATGACCTCAACCCTACTAAACAATTCTGGGATGAAATGGAACGTTGATTGTGAGCCAAGTATTCTTGTCCAACATCAGTACTTGACTTCACAGACGCTATTTTGGCTTAAGTGGGCACACATTCCCACATACACACTCCAGAATCTTGTGAAATGCCTTCCCAGAAAAGTGAAGGCTGTTTGGGCCACAAAATCGGGGGATTGTCCATGGTTTTGGAATGGGATATTCACAACTTCATATAGGTGTGATAGTCAGGTGTCCATTTACTTTAAGGCATATAGTGTCTAACCAGCTTATGAAATATTATTCTTTTATGTACTATTTCTACTTATTAGTATTATGGTATATTGTGTTCTTCTTTCTTTTATTACATATTCTTACTTTCGTTTTTATTATTACACTGTGAAAAAATATTTCTTGAACTCTGTCAAGACAAGTGCTGATGATGTCCTTTGTTCCCAGACATTTTTCTAGAAATGGAAGAGGAAGAAGCCTTTACCTAAACACTGAATGCTTTATCGTACCAAAACAATTAATTTATTATCTTAAAGTTACAAAAACATACTACCACACATTAGACTCCTGGAACACTGGAGCAGCACAGATGCTGACCTGCTCAACCCAGGGTCTTTGAAACCGTGGCCCTCCATAACCTTCTGCCTTTCAAACTTCTGCACACTATGACAGAACCAAGAACATAGCAACCAGAGTACCAAAAACGTCTCAGTTACTCACTGCGAAAGTCCCTGTCAACTTTTATCAAGCTAAATATAAAATGTATTATTTGTGATGTGACTCATTTGCATTGTTGCTGTGGTTATTTGGTCACCGTTGTGGTTCTGAGGTGGCACAATAAGGACAACACAGCTGGATTCCAGCACTGAACTCGGTGTATCCATTAAGCCAAAAATCCCTGCTGGACGCAGTATGCATGTATTTGCACATCTATTGAAGTGTAAGTTTTATCTATCATATGTTACTAGTAAGCTGAAATTATTTAAACGTTATTCCCTACTGTAAAAACAGAAATATCGAAAGAAATTATTAAAAGGAATCACTCAGTGATCAGAAAATTGTAGTGAAAACCAATATATCATTGTAAGACAATGTGCAATTTGTACCAAATGTTTTCCTAAAAAAGCCATGTTTTGCAAAAGGATCATACTGTACATATTCTTTCAAAGCACCATTTTTATTGTACTGTTTACAAACTGCAAAACAACAATTTTTTTTGACCCTGGCTATAAACCTTGCAGAATGGCAATATGCTAAAAAACAAATTAATTTTTCTTTTTTTTTATTCCTCAGCCCTCCCCGAGGAGGTCTCAGTCAACAAGTTTTTTGTGTTATTGTGTGCTGTAGCAATTTGCAGGATAAATGGCTAACACTGGAACTCCTTTACGATTATTATACTGATAGTGCAACAGTGATTTACTGCCTCTTTCAAATAAATTACCTTAATTAAAAAGAAGAACAAAATGAGATAGCAGTTTTGTTTAATCTAAAAACCAACACTTGCAGATTATGACTTGCATTCCATGACCTTAAATACTTTAAACTATTATTGTTCTTTTTATTGGGTATGAAATACAATTACTTTGCATATAACATTCACTCAGTGGTTTTCAATTAAAATCAATCTACAAGGGCTTGGGTACTCTTATGTGTACATTGGCTACAGATCTCTAGACAAAAAGTTTAATTGAATTATGACATTTTATGCACCAAGTTAACCTCAAAATCAGTTTCTTTACTACTTTTATGTGTATTAATCATATATATCTATATACAGGTATATACAGTATATAGATATATATATATAGATATATATAGATATATATCATCTATAACAGAACAATTTTATTACTTTTTCATCAATCACTTACATGTTACAATTTACAATTGACTTTATAATTTATTCTGTTGTAAAGCACAGTGCCATTAATCTAGATCACCCTGGCCCACTAGCAGAAGCTCTGCGTACAACTGGATCGGGCCAGAGATGCGCAGGTGAGATTCAGATAAACAAATCCTAAGATTGGCTTGTGATGATATAACTGTCAAGTTGGGAAATTAAAAAATGGAGTAATTTTCTGAATATATTGAGTTTCAGTGTCAGTTAAAGAGCTCACCTCCTTGTGAAGTACGGCACAGGGAAGTGAACTTTTGAACTGCCAGTTTTATCTTTAGGCCTGTGACAAATTTCAAACAGAAAGCTGATCTTTTGACATGTTACATTTTGGAGTAAAAGACTGAAGGGAAGTGGTACACCAGCGCTGAAGGGAGACAAAAATTAATCCATGAATAGGAGGATCTGAGCATTAGGGCACATAATATTTGTAATAGAGGAGGATAATCTTGAAGATAAAGAGGAAGGACTGAATCTGTATCACTGCTGCTAAAATGTTATAAGAATATAATTTTCCTATTATTTACATTTTGTATTAATCTTTAATTTTTGAATTTTTGAAATGCGCTAAACGTTATTAATATTAATTTGGTCTAGGTTCTTATATCTTTGTGGTTTCATAGGTTTAGGTATGGGGGGTGACAACTGAGAGGTTTCATTGAAGGGATGAGCAAGGTTAGAGATTTTGTGAGACAATCACCTGCAACTGGTAACCAAAATCTCAACACCAAGTGCCAGGACCAGACATCTGCAACTGCAGAGTAAATCTTACCGGACCCTAAGGTTACCATTGCCTCCACAAATTTCACCCGTTAGCCTGGGAAAGAGAGCAGTATAACCTGGGTATCTAGACAGCAGTGGCAATGTTTAGAGAGCTACTGCGTCAATAATCCAGCATTCTCAACTCAAACACCTTATCTGGTCACTGTCCAAACAGAGTTTCCAAGTTTTCAATATGTGTGCCTCCCCAAAGACATGCAGGTTAGGTTAACTGGTGACTCTGAATTGTGGGGTGTGTGCATGACTGGTTCCTGTCCAGAACTTGTTTCTTGCCCCATAGCCCCTTATGCCAAGATAGGGTACAGAGACCCATGATGCTAAACAGAACTAGGCAAGTTTCAGAATGTTATGTTACATTTGTGTATCTTGTACCACATCATGCAAAAGTGGTTAGATGCAATTTTATTAAATTAGGGTTTAAATTATTAAATTAGGCCATTGTAAGCTAGTCTAACTCTGAAATTAGGCCTCTGAGATGAATGCAATCACACTGCTGTCTTTGAAAAGACTAGAATAGACAGAACATAAGTAGGAGCCATGTCTAAAGCTGGAAGAGTAACAATTCTGTATGCTTGCTCCTCAGATCTGATGCTGTCATCTGAATAAACAATACTACAGAAAAAAAGTTTGCTTATGTCACTAGTGGCAATGTGACAACCTGGGTGGGAAAAGGAAGGACTCCTTAGTAAGACAGGCTTCTTTGTTTCAGCCATGACTGCTGGAAGTGCACTTGGGCAACTAAATTCCATATACCTGAGGACATCACCAAATAAACACGATTATCCCAGTTGGAACTCCATTTTTGGTCTTTCAACAGATTTTTAGTTTCTCTATTAAAATGTTGTTAGACAGAATTATATTTGAATAATTTGCCCAGTTTTGGCAGCATTGTAATAAAACCTAGCTATTATGTATGTGAATGCTCCAATGCTCCATTTTTGGCCCCCACATAAAAGGGGACAGGAGCATTTAAGTGTCCTCCTAAATTTAAAGTTTAAATAGCATACTGAACAATGAGAATGAAGAGCATTTAAAACTCCATCAGCATGACTGGAACTACGAGGCAAAAAGCTACCCTGAAGTTTGAAATGCAAATAATCTTACTATGCAGTTTAAGGCCTTCACACTTGGCACAAAAATTCAAGCAAAAACTCATACTTAAAATGAGGCTTAGGCAGTCATTTTTAAGAGATGTCGCAAAGAGAAATTAACATTCATGTCCCAAGTTCCCTTAGTAATACCTAATTATCCATTCATATTCCAAAGGAAGAATCCCAGCTTCCTCTTCCAAGTTTGTGGATGTTCTGTAAAAGCATTGTGTGTGACTTTGAGCTAAATTATTCAAACAAATTAAATTATACATGATCATTTTTGACTATGATTTTTGGTTAACATTTAGGGATTTGGTATTCTCTTTAAAACTATCTTTATTTGGCTTCTGGCCTTTGCTAGACACTTTGCTTTACTTTAGACTTCCACATCACTGTGGCAATAAACAGATATTCCATTAAAAACAAAAAGAGATGATAACTATTATAGAGAAACCTTCCGGCAAAAACATAAAAAAAAATCTTATTAGAATATTTTAAGCTTTGTCATTTCTATTCTAAAATTAGCTTTGATATATTACTTCTTAGGTAGTGATCCCAAAGCTCAAAGTATTAAAGAAAACAACTAATTACTTGTTGCAATTTGCATAATATTCTTTATAGCTTATTTTACATTTTTTGCACTGCAATTTCCAGACTACACATTGTTATTTACATAGAATACATTGATTTTACATTAAGTAGTCATTAAATTCACACTGGTGAATTGGAGACTCTTAGGATAGCATATGAATTTAACTATTAAAATAATCACTGCGTAGTTTAATAAGTTTAATAATTTATAAACTGAATTTTAACAGAATCCTTGGATTCCGGGAAAAGCAATTTGTAAAAATGATATCTCATATTTCCCGTTATGCCCAAAACAATGAAAAGGATGGTTCAATATCAATAAGAGAACATCTAAAAACCACTGGATATGGGTCAGGTAGAGAAAGCAAGAAGATGGTGCAGTCTTGATGTAACTTGATCCTTTGTATTTATTCTTTCCCTAACAGAACAGATGCCAACAGCCATACCACACACACTTCAGAACAAGCCATCCACCTAAAGCTAAGCAAGTTCAGGCTCAGCCAGTACTTGGATGGGAGACCAACCAGAAAAAGCTTGGACTGCTGCTGGAAGAGGTGTTGGTGAGGCTAGCAGGGGGTACCTACCCTGTGGTTTGAATGTAGATCCCAATGCCCCAGTGCAGACACTGTGCTGTAAAAAATGATGCCATCTTTCAAAAGAGATGTAAAACCAAGGTCATGTGGTCATTAAAGATTCCTGGGCATCCTTATTAAAGAGTAGAGTGTATCCTGAGGTCCTGGCTAAATTGTCCACCATGGCCTGGTCATTCTGACCCCTTATCATCCCCTATCTCATATTGGCTAACTATCTCTCAACCCTTCACCACCTAACTGGTAATGTGTGGCTGCCATTGCATTATCCAGGTGGATGCTACACATTAGTGGTGATTGAAGTGGCTCACCACTTACTGTGTAAAGCACTTTGAGTACCTTGAAATATAAATATAATGAATTATTATTATTGCTAATGATGGTACCTTAAACTACATTCATGTGAAGCAGTATTACCCAGGAAATGTTTTTTTTTCTTTTTAACATATGTGGACATGTCAAGATTTGATCTATAAATAAATAGAATCTTCAGATAAAGGTGATGTAATTAGACAAAGAAACAATGCAAATTTGACTTTCCCATAATTTATTCAATGAACATGAACAGATTTGCCATTTCCATCTGTGGAAAAAGTAAGAACCTGTACACATTTGGCTGTAACAGCTGCTGTTGCCCTCTTTGGCAGAAACAGCCACAATTTGGCATTTCCTATAACTGTGTACCAATCTCTCAGTTGTGCAATGTTTAAGAGATTTCTAGCACACACAGTATCTCTGGGCTTTGAGTTTAGCATACCAGAATCCTCTATTTGTTTCATTTCAAATATTTCTTGGTCAAATTACTGCAATTTTCAGGGTCATTGTCATGCTGCAAGGTCCACTTTCAGCTAAGCCTCAGTCTTCTAACAGTTAGTCTTACATTATACTCAAGCACCCCTTTGGTACAAGGTTGATGCAAAAACTCATAATGGATTCTATGATGGTAAACTGTCCAGGCCTTGATGCATTAAAGCAGCCCAAAACCAGTATGCATAACAGTACTTTGTAGCTGGTGACAGGTTAATTTGGTCAAATACTGTCTTTGGTTTTTGCCAAACATGTCTTCTTTATGTAATTGTCTTTGCCTTTGTCTGTCCAGAGCACACTGGTCTAGAAGTGCTGGTCTTAGCCTTGTTTTTCATAGGCAAACTTTATTCTTATTCTAATGTTCTTTTTGGATAACAAATATTTCCTCCTGCTACACCTCCCATGTCGCTCTAACTTACACAGCCTCGTTCTAATGGTAGACTCGTGCATCAAAAGTGACAAGAGCTACCTGTAGGCCCCATGATGACATTCTGGGGCTCTTAAATACTTCTTTCAACATCTAGTATTTTTCTCTCTGACTGAACTTTCTTGGGTGGCCTAACCTGGACAAGATAGCAGTAGTTTGAAGTATCCACTTTTAGATGACCTTCCAGATGGTGAGATGTTTGATTTCCAATTTTCTTTTTTCTAACTTGTTAGGCATCGATAATTTCTATTCCGAAGGTCTCAGAGAGCTCTTTAGATCTAGACATGGTGATAAGACACACTTCAACAACAAAACAGAAACCAAACTAAATGTTTAAGGCTTAAATAAGACCAGTTTCTGATATCCCTAATGATAGTCTAATCATTTCCACTTTATGTGGTGCACCAAATTCTAATTTTAGGTATTTGGGGTAGTGATAAATGTAGGGGTGAATTTTCCATTTATGGTTATTTAACTTATACTAAGGACTATAAAATTTAAATGTGGAATAATATTTTATATTATATCACTTTTATCTATCAATACTGTATAAGTAAAGACCAAATCTAGATATTTCCACATATGTTAAAAAAAAATGTATGGAGTATACTTACTTTTTCACATGACCGTATCTCAGTTTCACAATTTCTTTGCCTCTGCTCTGCAAATAGCAATTCTTATCAAAACAACCATTGCAACAAAGATGGATAATTAGCTTAGTTATTTTAATTAGTAGCTTAGTGATTACAAGACATGCATTTTTGGGACTATCTTGAAAAATATTTAAAGGCATATTTTCAAATGCAACAGAGAAAAATATAAAAAGTATGAAACAGGAATATTTCCAGTATAGCTGTAAAAGCAGAAGTAATATATAATTATTAAAAAGACTACATCTGTAACCCTGTATCCCTAATTTGGATAAGCGGGTATCAAAAATGTACGTTGAAACAAATTAAAGAGTAGGAAACTGGAGTTTAATTCAATGCTGTATTATTTCTTAACCTTAAAATTGCCTTGTGAATTATTACAACTAATTATAAATGATTAGTCATCAAAATGTTTGGCATCAATATTTCATAATGAAGGCAGGTACAAGTCATTCACTTTCATCCATTTTTATAATATTAACATAATGACATATCTATACTAATATAAGGCAAAGCCCTCACTGACTCACTCACTCACTGACTCACTCACTGACTGACTGACTCACTCATCACTAATTCTCCAACTTCCCGTGTAGGTAGAAGGCT
This sequence comes from Polypterus senegalus, assembly GCF_016835505.1. Taxonomy (NCBI): domain Eukaryota; kingdom Metazoa; phylum Chordata; class Cladistia; order Polypteriformes; family Polypteridae; genus Polypterus; species Polypterus senegalus. The sequence goes on along the minus strand of NC_053160.1, from coordinate 147,077,435 downwards.
GAAATTTGGCAGGCTTATTCCTTACAGCTTACTTACAAAAGTTAAGCAGGTTTCATTTCGAAATTCTATACATAACGGTCATAACGGTCGATAATGGTCGACAACGTCCGCCATGTTGAACTTTCTTATTTATGGCCCCATCTTCATGAAATTTGGTAGGCGGCTTCCCTGCGCTAACCGAAACCAATGTACATAATTATTTCGATGGTATGACGCCACTGTCAGCCGCCATATTGAACTTTCCAACGTCACTAATTCTCCAACTTCCCGTGTAGGTAGAAGGCTGAAATTTGGTACTTATTTCGGTGGTATGATGCCACTGTCAGCCGCCATATTGAACTTTTCAACGGTCTTTGTTACTTATGGCCCCATCTTCAGAAATTTGGTAAACGGGTTCCCAACACTAACTGAATCCTACTTACGTACATATATACGTCTATTGTTCCCCATCCCAACGCATCCCACATTGTTGGCTGCCTGCCTATATAAGGCCGCCCGTCGCTCCGGTCTCTACATTCCCTTCCTTGCTTCGCCACGGATTCACGTCTCCCTGTTGATAACTACAGCCTTTTTAGTTAATCCACGGCTTCTCCGCTGTTTTATTGTTCATTTATTACGATTATAGTTATTGTGTAGGTATTTTAGACTTACTTTACATTGATCAGGTATCCATTTCCTTTATCATTCCAACCGTACCCCCATTAACATGTCTATCGAGGTGATCACCATCGATTAAAGAACTGTCACTTACTGAGTGGTTTCCATGCCCGGAGATGGCACCTACCTTTTCCCATTCTCTTTGTTACATATTGCACGGCCATATCAGGCTCACTCTTGATATCCGGAGGAGGAACATTGTGTCTTATGTATTGAATGAATGGGACAGGTTTAAGGTGTGGACAGATGACGGTACAGGATATAATTATATTACACAGGAGCACTAGAAGAGTGAAATGCTTAAGCCCTTCACCTATGCATCTGCATGTGAGTTGATGGCTGCCGCTGAATTGTTCGGTTGTCGCTTTCAAGTGTACCGAAATGGCCAAATATTTTACATCTTTCGACAACCGCCAATGCCTCTTAAACATCTTAGATTGACAGGTGACGATTTCAGTAGTGGACACTTTGATGTTTATAAATGTTTAAACTCTCAAAAGCTGGATGTGAAGTTATCGATGAAACCGGTTGTATACTTACAACGCTTGACAGATGCTAAATGTCACTTCAACACAAGTCCTACAAATACTGTCGTAATTGAAACAAATCATGAAACTCAAACCGATTATGACAGCAGCATTCCAAGCTGTGAGATTTGAGACATGATTACTTTTCACATGGCCAACTGTACGTTGCATGCTCAAGAGTAAGCTCAGCGCACAGCTTGGTCATATTACAACCGGAGGGCCGAACTCACAATGTGGTATACAAAGAGATCCTTAACAAATAATTATTGGTATATTTTCCCTCAGTTTAAAAAGGTTTAATTTTCTTCGTAATTAAAATTTTAAGGCAGTACTTCGCCACTGTGAAGCGCAGGTATTTTGCTAGTTGTATTATATTCTCCACTTTATGCCTATCCTGAAGTTTATTTCTTACAAGACTTTACATTCTTAAATATGTCTTTAACATTTCTTCCTCCAGTTTAATATATCATTCAGCAGTGTTCAATCTTTACTTTCAGTTCTGAAGATGTATTTGCTTGTGTTAATAATAATAATAATAAAATACTTTAGTGAGTGGGGAGTCACTTCAACCACCACCAATGTGCAGCATCTACCTGGATGATGAGACGGCAGCCATTTTGTTCCTGTACTCTCACCACACATTAGCTCCTAGGTGATGAAGGGGTGAGAGATACTGTAGTTAGCCAATTATAAACAGGCGATGATTAGGGCCCCAAAATGATTAGGCCATTGTGAGCATTTTAGCCTGGACATTGGGAAACACCCTACTTTTTATAAAGGACACCCAGGGATTTTTTATGAACACAGAGAGTTAGGACCTTGATTTTATGTTTCAACCAAAGGATGGTACTGTTTTTTAGAGCACAGTGTTCCTGTCACTGCACTGGGCATTAGAATCCAAACTCAGACCACAGGATAAGTGCCCCCTTCTGGCCTTGCCAACAACTTTTCCAGCAGCAAACCAAACTTTTCCTAGTTGGACTCCCAATCCAAGTACTAGCCGGGCCTGAACATGCTTAGGTTCAGGTGGATGACCTATTTTGAAATGCATGTGGTATGGCTTCTGATTATGGACACAGTTCCTTCAGTGCTCCATAGTGTTTATATTTCAAAAATGGTGCCATCCTTTGGAAGAGATGTAAAAATGAGGTCCTAAGTCTACAGTATGTAGTCATTACAAATTCATGGGCATCCTTCCAGGACCTTTAATAACCACATAGAGTCTGGACCTTGACCGGGACAAGGTAGAGTGTATCCCGATGTCCTGGCTAAATTGTCCACCAAGGCTGGTCATTCTTATCATCCCCAGTCTCTAACTAGCTAACTATCTATCACCCCTTCAGCTCCTAACTGTTAATGTGTGGTGAGGGCAATGGTGCAAAAGGGCTGCTGTCACATCATCTAGGTGGATGCTGCACATTAGTGGTGGTTGAAGTGGCTCACCACTCAACGGGTAAAGCACTTTGAGTACTTTGAAATATAAATATAATGAATTATTATTTGAAATATTTTTTTGTCTGGCTGGTATCCAGCAAATTAATTTAGATAGAGCATTTAATTTTCATGCTCAGCTGACCACTGCCCATGACCACTAATTTGCATCCATTTTATGTAATGGCCAGTCCTCTTTTATGAGCCTATATTTATCCTTAATGACTGACCAACTTTAAACTTAATGATTTTTTTTTGCAGGATTTAAGATAAACTGGGTTGCACACTACTGCAATTTCTTTATCTTTGTCTTGCAGTGTTGAGTGAACTGATAAAAGCAGCACAGCAACTGTTTAATTTAAATGGGGCTTACATACTGTCCGTCTCTCTCTCTCTCTCTCAATTAATAATAAACTTATAGTACCCTGATTGGCTATAACATAAAATCATCCCTACTGTCTTAGTCATCAGTACATAACATGTTTACAAGAAACCTGCTGTCTGACTGGAACAAAAATCAAAATGTCAAACTGATGTCAAAACTCAAAGGACATCATGAGCAATATGCAGTTAAAGTCACTGAACATGGAGGAAGTTATGATAGGAGAATAATTAAATATACATTTTTAGTTCCATGGAAAATGGTGCATTCCCATTAGCATAACATCTTTAAATTTTTGGATCCTGACACTGGCATGTTAAAGGGCCCATTAAACACACGAATGTGTCACATGATCTGGTAAACATATTTTTTTATATTTGGTGCTATTATTAACTAAATAGATACCATAACCATACTCAGACTACATACTTAGAATAGAATTTTACACCCTCTCATTATGCTCTGCACAGTCTCTGTATGCTGCACAAGTGCTTTGAAATTTTTAAAAATTTGAAGTCACATTTCATTAACTTTTGATTGAAATTTTTCTTACTTCAGAAAACAATAAGCCTTTATTTTTAATCTGAAATTTCTGTTTCTTCTGTACTACCACAAACGTTATTTTTAGTTGATACAGGAATCAGAAATAATTTGTTTGTTTTACTTGGGTTCTTTACCCTTGCACATGAAAAGTGAGAAAGAAAATAAGTACTGGAGGACAAATTAAGCTTCACTGCCTATTTCTTTTGTTTATGCTGCAGTATCTTCTACATAAAGAAATGAATAAGGTACCCAGAGGTGACAGACCAAAGAATCTGCAAAGTCAAGAGATTCAAAGTTTAAAGACCCTGTCACATTACACAGTTTTCCAGCAGTTTTCAGTCTTCATTTACATAATCTAAGCAAGTGGATGACAGTCATATAGTAAACCTATGGTCTCCAGTTGTGTAGTTTGATATCCCCAGCGACACATTCTGATCATCTGTGCCTTGCCCCAACATTTAGTCTTAAGTCATACAGGAAGGGTCTGTGTACGCGAGAGCTGGCAAACAACAAGTGCTCACCTGGAAGTACAATGCAGGCAATACAGCCCAAGCAAACAGGAGAAATACATGTTTAGGACCTGGCTAACAAAAGAGAGGCTCGTCTGTCTGATGTCTTTTATTTGTACCACACAACATAATAAAATACAATAAAAGGGTGATATTGTGGCAGAACTCACATTTCACAACCGGCATAATCAGTCATCAAGTTATTGACGGTCAGAAAAAGAGACAAACTTGCAATACGTGAAATGTGGACCTGTGCTAAGTAGCCATCATGGAGTCATGTACTTTGCCATCCCCTGTGATTTCTAGTCATGTAATCTCAGGTGATAAGATCAGCAACTGCGGTCATCAAGTTACCCTCAACTAGAAGTTGTATAACGTGACAATGGTATAAAGGAATGAATGAAGGAAAAGCAAGAAATACTCACAGAGCAGCACAATTTATCACCTTGACTCAAACCACACATTTTTTTTTACCAATTTTAGGTACCAGCAGAGCAAAATATTCCCTTTAAAAACTGAATTTTACAAATCTTTTCAGCAAAAGGATCAGTTTGAATTGTACCAGTGACACGTGAAAATGAGCACCACCTGGTAATGACAAATGGATTAAGATTATCCAGTCTTCTTGTAACCAAAAATTAATATATCATACATCAGAATCTATAATTACTATACCAACCAATGAGAGGATTACTCAAGAACAAAACAGATTTTAAGGATTATAGCACACTCATCTCTAAAAACTGAAAATAATTTTTACATAATACCCCTTAATTTCAAAGTATACATTTCATTGTGTTTTACTTTTTCATTTTTAATAGTATCTGAAAAAAAGTTTTGGTTGTAACTGATTTTCAATTAGGGTGACACGGTAGGGCAGTGGTAGCGCTGCTGCCTCGCAGTAAGGAGACATGGGTTCACTTCCCAGGTCCTACCTGGAGTGGAGTTTGCATGTTCTCCTCGTGTCTGTATGGGTTTACTCTGGGTACTCCGGTTTCCCCCTACAGTCCAAAGACTTGCAGGTTAGGTGCACTGGCAATTCTAAATTGTCCCTGGTGTGTGTGTGTGTGCCCTGCGGTGTGCTGGCGCCCTGCCTTGCGTCCTGTGTTGTCTGGGATTGGCTCCAACAGACCCCCATGACCCTGTGTTAGGATACAGCGGGTTGGACAATGACTGATTTTCAATTATACTAACAAGTCTTCATTAGGAGAAAAATTTTTCTTTGGGCCAAACTTAAGGAGTGATATCTGTCTATTTGGTTTGGACATGTGCAGAGGAGAGATGCTGAGTATATTGGGAGAAGGATGTTAAGGATAGAGCTGCCAGGCAAGAGGAAAAGAGAAAGGCCTAAGAGAAGTTTTATGGATGTGGTGAGAGAGGACATGCAGGTGATATGTGCAACAGAACAAGATGCAGAGGACAGAAGGATATGGAAGAAGATGATCTGCTCTGGCAACCCTTAATGGGAGCATACGAAAGAAGAATAAGACCTATCCATTTATAAACTTTACTGCAATGTAAACAGTTATCATCATAGTCTGTCCTCTTCGTGGCTAATCAGGACCAGAAGAAGGACTTGACCAAATAATAATATTAATAATAATTACATTTACATTTATGTAGCACTTTTCTCACTACTCAAAATGTTCTCCACAAAGCGAAGACCCGGTATGCGAACCCACAATCTCAAATGTCAAAGACACAAGTGAGAGTCATGACCAACAAGTTCCAAATTAACTAAACCCAATATGCTAACCTAAATCCACAACAATGAGAAACGTAAGAGGTCCTAAACCCTTTATTCACACACATACACAAACACACACACACACACACACACTACCACCTTGAAAGTGTCATTGTTTGAAATGTAGAATACTGCCAACTGGGAAGTGTGCGATGCTTACCGTTTAACCTTCACAATGGTGATATCACGCACTACAACATCCTGTCATCACAAAGTAGTAACAGGAATAGCAATCATACACCAATACTATTAAAAATGGCAGCGTCAACAGGACAACAAAATGGCATTCCTTCAAGACATACAGTATAATAACTTTATTATGTTCGATGTGACCTGAAGTCATTAAACCTATTACAAATGAATTTCATTTATGCAAAAATTATTGTAGAGAGGAAAAAAAGCAAGAAAACATGTGGAATCAAACTCCAAGGCACAAAAACAATATTTTTTTAAGAACCTTTGCCAATAAGAATCAAATAACTTTCTTACTTTTATTTTTCTGTAAATTTCTTATGAATGGACAACCTTTTCTTTAACAAGTTTTGAGAGATTTGATGTTTTTTTGGATGCAAATAATGAATATTCTTAATATTGATTCTTTATAATTTGTTTGGCTTAAACTTTGATATATTGTTTAAATTTAGATTTTTGGTTTCCTAACATTTCTGCTCCTGCTCACTGGTACATTCGTTTTTCAATCAGAAGTTTACTTTCCCTTTTTCTTCTTTTATTTGCACCACTATCACTGCCATTTTGTTGTCCTTTTGTTAGGGTATCTCTCGCGTTTCCATTGGCATGCCCTCAGAGATTGGAACTAAAGACTCAACGTCTTTAAAGGTCACTCCTAATGTTCACTCCCTTATTTGCATATTTCAAAACCGTTGTTGTCAACCATTCATTTCTTGAAAAAAATTCTTTTACTAAAAATCTCATGAAACTGGCTTTGGTAATGATGCAAATGAATTCCTAGAACCATAGACATATGGAATAATCTACCAAGTAGTGTGGTAGACAGTAGGACTTTAGGGACTTTCAAAGCTAGACTTGATGTTATTTTAGAAGAATCAAGAGGATAGGACTGCTGAGCTTTGTTGGGTTGATTGGCCTGTTCTCATCTAGACTGTTGTAATGTTCACTGTTGTGAAAAGATGTAGAGAGCTTTTTTTATGAGACTGGGAATGAAGAGGCAAAGAGGAACAGATTAAAGCAAGGTCGTAATAACAGGCAAAACAAACTGGAGACTAACATCAATCAACGAGATAAATCTGTGATCAAAAAGGCGATACTAAAAAACAAAACAAGAGGACCATAGCAAGTTAGTTTTCGTTTTTGTAAAAAACCACAAGAATCTGTGATTTTATACCAAAGCTAGAATTCCGAATATGCCTGGCCACCATCCTAAAAAGGGCAGTGTGTTAGTGTAATGGTAGCACTGTTGCCTTGCAGTAAAGAGACTAGGGTTTGTACCCCTGATCCTCCCTATGTAGAGTTTGTTTGCTCTCTCTATGTGTCTGTGTGAGTTTCCTCCTCCTGTCCACAGACATGTAAGTTAGTTGAACTGCTGACACTAAATTGAATGGATGGTGTGTAGATGTGTGTGTTTACCCTGTGATTGACTGGCACCCTGTGCAGGGTTTGTTCCTGCCTTGCACCCTATGCTCGCTATGACAGGCTCCAATCCAACCCCCTGTGATCCTGCCCTGGATTAAGTGGGTTAGAAAATGATGTGACCATCTTAAAAACGCAAGGGCATTATTACAAGGCACTATATAAATAAAAAGTATTATTATTATTATTATATCAAAACATAGTGCTACCACCAATCACTAGGAGGCAATAGCATCACAACTGCCTTCTAAAGTAAAACAGAACAGCAGCATATGTGATATTAAATACCGCTGCAAAAGTAGAATGACTGTCACAATAAAAAAATAATATTAATCTCAAACAAAAAAAAAGACCATGATCAAAAAAAGTTTACAGCTCCTAAAAAATAAGCCTAACTTCAGATCATGATCACGTGTTAGTTATGAGAAACTACCCAAGGCAATGTGATGATTTTTGGTTTCTTTTCTTTTTTTGCTTTGTAACATACATTCCAGTTGTGTGCACCTGTTCAGTCACTTGGTTTTATTTACTGGAATTCAGATTCTCTGTTTTTTATTAAACATGTGCTTGTTTTTCCCTTAGCAGTGCTATCTAGGTCCTGACATTTTTCTAATCATCTTTATGCCCTGTTTGAACACCTTGGTCTACCTGGTGATCACGTCATCATAGCTCATTCCAGCGTTCAAATGGAGTGTACACTGAACTGGGAAGAATATCTTTCTCTTCGCACTATGTGTGGAGACCTTTGCACACATCTATACAATAAAAGGAAAAAACGATGACATCTCAGTTCACAATAACAAGTTTGGAAACAATATTTCAGCATGTGTCTGTGGGTATGCATTTGTATTATTCCATACAAACCTTTCGACTTGATTGGCAAACCTATACAATATATATTTATCATATTACAAATTAAGGCATAGGAAAACTTTATTGGTAGGCTTTTACACATGTTTAATTTGTAGATCAATGTTCAAAAGATGAGCAAAGATTAGTTGACTTTTGACAAGACACAGAAGCCTTGTTTTTTGTAAAATCACTGTGATTAGAATTTAGACAGACTCAGGGTAAATTACATGGCATATTTTAGAAAGGTGTGATTATTTTGCCAAGCAAAGTAACGCCGATGTCAAAGAAGACATACTCAAAGTACAGTACAAATACATAGCATCTGAGTATTTGCAAGTCTGGATTTTTGGTGAAAAGATTTTTTCCTACAGTCAAAATGGCTTGTTACAAAATGGCTAAACACCAAAAAAATTAAAGTCAAAGTCTGTGAACAAAGTATGAGGCTTGTAAATGTGTTTTTCAGTCAGTTAAACTGTCTTGTCGTCTGTGTATTTTCCGCCAAGATTGAACAAGAGACTGCATTCAGTAAATAACTTCAAATTTCAGATGTGAGGCTAATCGTCTTGCACTAGATTTACATTAACATCCGCTGCAAAATTGAAAAGAAAAAAAAAAAAACAACTTAGATGAGGCAACAGCTCAAATAGGATATCAAACCGCAGACATTATTAGATGCAAGGCTGATGTCTTTCAGATACAATATTTGTAGGTGCCACAGTTAATCAAGATTACAATGGGAATGGAAGATGAAAGCATTCGACCATAAAGAGCAAGTGTGATAATTATAATGTGGGGACAAGACAATGGAAAATAGCCTGACCTTCCTTTATAATTTTATGTATTAACTTCAGACTGACCTCAACACTTATGATCATGGCTTACATTTGTGCAAACCAATTCAACTTGCTGATAGAAGATGACTGGGCTTTTAAAACAATAAGAGCTTTTATCAGTCGGGAGCCACACATACTAAGCTGATGTGGCTTGCAAAGGCAAAAGAATATAAAAAAAAAACAAAAAAAAACCAATATGGTTCAGTTCCATTTATTATGCCTACAAGAGGATAAACTATCTCTGACCTTTTGCTTCTTTTCTGCTGCAGAAAAATGAGGAGTGTGTCTTTGCAGACAGTCTGAACAAGCCACATCAGCAGACTAGCCTTTCTTATCTACGTTAATGGGTCAAGGCTCAGTGAATAAATGTTAGGCACTGTTAAAACAATAATGTGAACATATGTAGTGGACTTCTCTAGAAATACATGACTGGTATAAAGAAATAGAAAAAGCAGGGTGAAACAAGGATTTATTATTATCTGGACAGCTCAGCTTCCATGCATCATGCAGAAAAAACAAAACACCAAAGCAAGTTAAAATATGAAATACTCTATTGTGCAAAAATGCAAGAGTTTTGTAATTATTAAATAATGTGCACCACACACAGAAAAGCACAATACACATTCAGAAGCTTGCCGTCAGTTTTGGAGGGATGCACTCAGCCTCTTGTTCTGCTCAATGTGGCTCAAGCTCACTCAGGGGTATGCTCACATTCACATTTTTCAAACATATGAGGCCAAGCAACTGGAAATGCTAATGGATTAGACTGCTCAAGTCAAAGAAATAAAGTTTGACTTACCCATCTGTTAGTACAGAGTTTCTCTTTTAGTTTTCTTACTCTACAAGTCATGGGCAAAAAGCTTATTCCAACAGGAAATTTCACTAGTAATTCATACTGATAGGAAGAGTAGCATCTTAAGTAGGGGGAAGTAGACTACATTTTTAAATGTTATATTTAATTCATCCTTTTTCTTGCATTATCAAGCATGGTGTCCAAGGCAGGAACTGATTCTCTAATTGGCCTTCATGAAGTGGCAGTTTAAATTAACCTTAAATGTAACTAGAAGTGCTACCAATCTTATGCTACACTCCATTTACCTCAGAATTTGGATGTTGGATCTGGGAATGATGTCACATCTGAGTTGACTGTGTTCCAGTAATGCATTCAGGAAACAAATATGAACATGTCCAGGAAAACCTTTATTGTTCTTGCTCCACTGGAATAAATGCCAGTTGATAACAACACATTATGTTGTATTTCACAAATCTAAACACTGTAGCAGCATGTACACAGATAGTTGGACAGTACTGTGTGTACGACTGATGTAATGAGACACAAATAGACAGATGTGTTAATAAAAAGTATCTGCTGCAACCAGGTGTTACGTGGACATCCTCATAGCCTAGTCCAGCCGCTCAGGTCCTCAACAATGAGGATCCTGCAGACCAGATCACACTCGGGGAATCTTGCCACATGGCTGTAGTGCCGTAACTGATCCTCACAATGCAGATAATGTGCCTCATTCGGGGCTCTGTGAGCAACCGCTCATTCGACACAAAGTCAAACCAGCGGTACCAAAGGATTCTCCCAAGAGTCTAATTCTGAAAGCGTCCATTCTTGTCTCATCCATGTCTTACATCCATATAGCAAAACAGGAAGCACCAAGACTCTAAAGACTTCTTCCATTTGCAGAGGTATCAGGTACACCCCTTTCCAGCAACCTCATGAACCTCCATGCTCTCCCAATCCATCTACAGAAGAGTCTCCAAAAGGATGAATGTTGCTGCTGAGGTAAGTAAACCTCTAAAAAAGGTTGACATTCTCTCCAAAGACAGACACACCGATGATGGATGTGCCCTAAGACATCATTAAAGGGCTGGATCTAAACAGTATGCTCTCGCTAACGTTTGTTGTGTATGTTGCCATTTGGGACTAAAGTCGGACTTGTCAGACCAGTCCTGAGTTTCTGAGTTGGAAATTTGACATAAGGGGGTGTTCCTGTTGAAAATTCCGACTAGGAACTCAGAAATTCCAACTTCATACTTCAAATGGAATGCAGCATTTGATGGTTTGAAATCTAAGTAATCTACATAGACCTCAATATTAACATTTGGAGGGCACCATGCATTTTTAATACATGTAGCAATAAAATTGCATTTGTTATTCCAAAAGATGTCATATCACAAATATTTGTAGTAATAAAATGTATTACTATAAATGTTTGTGATGTGCCATCTGCTTGAATTACAAATGCAATGCATAGATCTCTGTTATAAGCCGTTTAGTTTGGGATTGATAAAAGCACTGTTAATGTTTGTGCTATCCATTGGAATGACTGAGACACAGCAACCAGACACTTATCCATTTATTAAAGTGGATGCATTAACAAATGACTCTGAGACAGAATTCCTCTCAAATCAAAAGAAAATGGCTTGCTAAACGAAGGAAGTGTGCATAGATTTGCTGATACACTCAGAACAACAATGAACCTAAAAGGTGGTACAGTATTATAAAGAAAATAAAAAACTGCACTGTTAAAAAAAGCAATTTTCTTTTTAGGGTTCAATACAAAGAAAATATCATGAAACTATGTGCAGCATTTGCAGAAAGTGAAGGGGTCTGAATACTTTCTGAATCCGCTGTGTGTGTGTATAAGTATGTACTGGTGTCCCGGCCAATTTGCCATCCTTGGCAGAGGTGACAGCAGTTGCTCTAAACATGGGCTCTTCTGCTCCACGTAACGCTAGCAGTTGTGCGCTAATGCTCTCTTAGCTGCTAACTGGCTTTCTGTTAAACAGTTAACCAATGGCAAAGAAATACAGCTACCCTTCAAAAGCCCCTGATTAAACAGTATTTCAATGGGAAACAAACACACTCGGCCTTTTGAGGGATCAGCTGTGGCTTTGCTCTTTTGCTGCGTAATATGCTTCTCGCACAATGCTCAAAACATTTAATAGACCTTAGCCCCGGTCAGACACTCTTCTCTTCTGTCCTCTCTTCCCAGACTGCATTTGCCCCAGTCGCTGCTTCCAAGACAGTGAACCTGCTCGATTCTGTGTTCTTTTAAGCAGAAGGGTTGAGCCGGAGTGTATCTTTTACCTATTGCTACTTGTGTGCTCATATGCCGAAGATTTGTTGAATAAACTCTTAATACCTGTGCCTGCCTATTAAATAAAGTTGATATTCCTTGGAAACATTGTCCCCTGTGCAACTCTACAAACCAAGCTTGACTCTATATATATTAAAGTGCAGGAAACTACTTCCTTTAGGGGTTCCCATTTATGCACACTACAATAAACAGTCAAAAACACAGCACTGCTTCCCTTTATCCTACTGCCTCTAGTCCTCTTCAGGCAAGCATCGCCTTTTCCCTCCCAACTCTGGATCCTTGAACGAAGTGAGGCAGCTCCATTTATAGAGCATCTGGAAGTGCTCCAGGTGTCTTGTGAAACTTCTTCTGGCAGAATTATCGGGTGTGGCACTGTCTTAAGCCAGGGAGACTGCCTTCTGCTATTCCAGGGGGAGGTAATGCCCTTTGCAAGCTCTCTCCCCTGGTCCTTTCCTTATGAAGGCACAGCTCATTTATATATATGATCAAGTTGGTAATCTTATATGCAAGACAGGAGCTAATCCTAAATAGAATGACAGTCTATCACAGGGCACATATAACACACGCTTGAACAAAAGCCAATTTAGACTCATCATATCCCCTAAAATTGATACTTCTGGCATTTGGAAGGAAATCTGACTACTTGGACAAAAGCTCTGGAGAGACCACCATGCCACCCACCTTCAGAGCAGAGCAGGCACAATACAGTGCCTGTTAGACTGACACAAACAGCTTGTCTTTATACATGTCTCTTATAGGGCAGTATAGAACAACAAAAAAAAATATGGCACAAATAAAACGAAATGTACACAGGCAGTAAAGCCATCAAACTACAGGTCTTATTGTATACAAGATGTGTAAACAGCTGAAATCATCGTTTGCAGAAGCAATTTTGTAAATGTCCAGTTAGTTGTATTGAAAATTCTATTGATCTACAAGTTACTAAAATATTTAAGAACTAGGCAGCAGCTGGTAACATTTTAAATTTTAAAACATTCCACCAGACATGGTTAATTACATTATTAGACTTTAATGAAGCTTTATTATCGCCAGAAGCACCTAGAAACAACATAAAGGAAACCTCACACAACTCCCTAGATGTAAAAAAAAATAAATAAAATATCACAAACTCTTTACAACTAAACATTACAGGAACTAGCAAGAATGTTACAAAAAAAGTTGAGTATTTTACATTGTTGGTGCTTTATGAATTAATTTTAACAGATATGGGTGCTTTTAACCTGACTTGCATAACTGAGCAATCTCTTCAAGAACTTTCTGAATGAGGTTAAACTATCTCTTAATAGAATTAGGTGTGGTCATTGTTTTAAAGTCTGTTTGGCAGAATGAACACAAATTAGTTGTTAGATGGTCATTCCCTATGTTTTATTTACCAAATATGGTTCAAGAAAATAAATGTGAAGAGAATGTGAAGCATTCTAGCTAGCATGGGAAACAAAAGGAAAGGCTGAGATATCAAAATAATCAAGGGAAACCACACTTGCCAACTGAAAGTTTTTAGCTGGCTCACCCCCTTCCAAAATCTTCCATTAAAATAAAAGGAGGAATAATGAATAGGGAAGATGCTAGTCCTTGACTTGATAGTATTTATTACTTATAAAGATCTGTTAACTGTTTTCAAAAACAGAATTCTGAATACATTTGGTCAGAAAAGCGACTGCACAGTGGTGAAGTGATTAGTGTTGCCTGAGTTGCAGTAACAATCTGGATACTGTCTGTTTGGACTTCACCCATTCTTTTCATTTCTGTGTGGGTTTTCCTCCATCACGATGACCATAAACTGGCCCGCTGGCTATGCCTATTGTCACACACATGTGCTTAGGAGGCAATCAAAGGGCTTAACTGATGGTAAGATGTCAGGTTGGGGGTTGTTGAAGTGCACTAACCTCTTTTCTCCAGATCAACAGAAGGGAAACCCAGTTAAACCAGCATCAACTTCTGCATTCCTGTCCAGACCACACCGTCCTACTGACCTCACGTCCGACACTCCCCTCACAGACCCACCTTTTCCTGCACACCATCTATAAAAGCCAAGCACCTCTTCTCCCCATTCAGTTCTATTCGGACTCAGTCCTTTGTGATTACTCACTAATTTGTTTTGTTATATTTGTCTGTTGCAATATATGGGGTGGATCCCGAAAACATTTCCTCTGTGTTCTCTTCTTATTACACTATGTATGTGTAGTCACTTTACAGTCACTTTTAATAAAAGTGTCCTCTTACAAAAGAGGTCAACATAATTGAAGAAACATAAGTCTGGGGACTGTTATGAAAATGGCTTTACAGAGCAAGGTTACAAAACTGCACATCACAAGTGAAGAGCTCTAAACTAAACAAAAGGACACAAGACTTAGCAATTAAGAACCTACTGTAGCATCAAGATAATTATTAATGAGATATTCACAGCACAAGACTCTACATATGCTTCTTAAACACAGTGAGGGAGTCAGCAGTTCAAATGCAGGTGGGGCGCTCATTCCAACAAACAGCAGCTGCCTATGAAACGAGTTTGGATTCAGATTTGATGCCATATAGAGGTGATATCACCAGATGCAGTTCATCAGTAGAACTGAGTAAGCAAGAAGAAGCACAGGACCTCATGAGTATCTCCATATGTTAAAGTTCTGACTGACTAACTACTCTGTAGGCAGGCATCACAGATTTGAATTTAATGGGAGACTGTGTAGGGACCGGTCTATAAGACAGATATGTCAATGATACAAAACACAAAGATTATGAGCTGCTGTGCAGATTTCAACCAGAATTATTATTTTGATAATTCCAAAAAAGAAGAAACTTTTTGGTTGTTGTTAAGACTTGAGTAGAATAAAAGGATTAAAGGAATACACCACCCAAAAATGAGATTTTTTATATGTTACTTACTCCAAAGTGTCTTGTAGTAATGCTGTACAACAGAAAAAGTATCAGCAAGTGACTTGGGACTGAGTTTTTGAATTGAAGAGATGACTCTTGACCAGTGAATGAGGGGAAGAGGTAGATCTTCAATTTAAAAACTCGGTCCCATGTGACTTGCATTTTATGTTTATAATGGACAGGGATTTTTCCAGAAGTGTTTCATTTTAGCAAATAATACATTTGTTTTGACATGTGGATGGTGCAACATGAGTAACACAAGGTTTTTATTATCTTATTATTTTTCCATGGACTCTTTTCATATTGCTTGCCATCGAACAGCACTGGTGACCATTGACTTGTATTATATCATATCATATTTTTTTATCTTCGTTCTCTAGGATATTTAAGATTAAAAATATTTATTTGTTATCATATTAGCAGCACATGTTGATAAACAGTGGTATGTGATGACAGTACAAGCAAATTACTAAAGAACTGGTGAAATATTAATAAGATTAAAAAAAAATTACTAAACACTAACATACTTTAAGCTTGAGTAAATGTTTGTCTGTATGAAACTGACCATTATGGAACTCTCATCAGTGAGGATCATCCCTGGATCTTCTATCTAGATAATAAAATGCTAATGCCAGTGTGTGTGCCCAGTCCCTCCAAGCAATGTGACTGGCCAGTTTCACTGTGGCTGTTTAGTCAAACACAATCAAAACAAGAAGCTCCAGGCAAGGGAGGTTGACACACACAAGGATACAGAGGAACAGTGCAGGAGAATGCTGAAAGTCGCCTTTAAATGTGGGAAGCTTTTGTAGAAATGTGACTGATGCTTTCACACTGGATAACAGCAGCCCGTCTTCCATTAGTGGTGGCAAATAGCAAATAGGAGACCAGCAACGTGCCTCAAAAGGATTGAGGGAGGAAGTACAATTCAAGCCATGCTGAGACACCCAAAGATACAGAAGAAAGGCAAAGGACGAACACTGAGGGAACTTGTAAGGCAAGAGATATCAAATATGTTTATATTTACTTTATTACCTGTTTTTGACAGGCAATGTAGCTAGTTGATAATATGTTAGATTTTATATGTTTAGTCCATGTGTGGATGCCTATTGGTCGGTCCTTCCTGAGACTTCTTTGCCCACTCCTTTGACTTTTGGAGATTTAAACTTAGGAGGGCTAGTTTCATAGGATTGTGAGTGCTGGACATAGTGTTGTTATTTTATTATATGCAAAAATCTGCTACCTGTTTCTATAAACTATTGTTTTGGTTTTTTTTTTGCATCTTTTCATTAAAAGAAGCAAACTTCAGTCAATAAGGTCCACAAAAAAACTGTCTTAGTGAGATTATAATGCGTAATGTAAAATTCAAGTTCATACAGCTGATATTTCAAGTTAATGAGCAGTAGAAATTTCCTCTCTTAGTGAATACTGTCTTGTGTTGTAGTGTTCATTGATTTAATGTCTATTGATTCTCTAGTGCAGTATTGTCTGGATTATGAATTACAGTTGCTCATCTGTGCCTCCAAACGAAATTAATAAAGTACATTGTTTGAAAAAGAAACATAAAAAGAAGCTAACAATGTCAAAATTACAGTTGATTATGTGAAAAGGAGACCTCTGAGAACTGCAATTGAAACAGCGTAGTGCACAAAACAGGCCATAAGATACCCAGGTGGGAGGTGCATTGGTAATGTAATCATTGGGAGTGACAATAGGCCACAATCGATAGGACACACTATGGCCCATTATTGTGCATGAAGAGCTGGAGATTTTGACTCCTGGTTTACCAATACAAGTCTGATACATTAGGAGGTGATGGGTAGTACGCCAGAAGCCAGTTTTTCAAGACAGCAGAGAGATTTGTCTAATACTGCATATATCTCCCTGCTCTTCAGGTCATTGTCTGGACCTTTACCAGAACGCTAGTGGCCAGGGCTACAAGGAAATCTGGGCTAACTAGGGGGATAGGACAAACCACTGGGTTCCATAATTCTTTACTGAACTCGGAGGTGGGAGCTGAGCTGCCACTGGAAGCAACTGAACTATGGAGAAAGTTCACACTTACACTAAACAAAAAATGTGTGAGTGCATGGCAATACTCATAGAGTGCAAAACATAGAGTGCTATATAATAGTAACTGTGCAGATATAGGATGTCTGTGTGCCATCACCCTGTTACATTGTTTTGGATTAATGTCTTAAATTAAACTCCAAAACTGTTTAAAAGCTAGCCTAATTTGGAATACTTACAGGGTGATCCCACAGACCTCTAAATTGTTGCTCTTTTGGTGCCTCCTGGGAATGGTCATTAATGGAACCCTGACAGTAAGTGAAAGAAACAGCAGTGCTCAAAATAATAAAATAATACAAAATAGTGTAGTGTATTAACAGTTAAAAATAATAACCTTTTCCAGATCTCTTCTATGAAAAAAATGTTAAAAATGAATTCTTTTGAGTGCAACCCCCCAGCCCTCCCAAATGAATGCATTATAGTCAAAAAAGACTGTAGAACTTCCACAAAAAATTAAGTAAATCCCAAATCATAACAATCAATAAGCAATCTATCTAAAATTATATTACAGCCATTATACAAACACATTTGAAAAACCTGGTACAATGGATTGTAATGTTAAGAGTTTACATTTTGCAGTTCTTTTTGTTTTAGTGTATTCTTTCACCATTTTAGTTTATGTACAGATTATATCCAGAAGAAAAACAGGCATGTGAAATGTGGTGTACATGTAGCACTACCACCAAATCTATGTGACAGATCTGCGACACATGCATTACAGAGCAATCAGGATGTACTTAAAACATACAAAAATAAAACTAAACTTGAATCTCAGTATAAATGTTGATGTCTGTCAAAGGTGTTGACAAATTTCCAAAGCATATGGGAGTTATCATGGAAATACAAGAAATGATATGGAACTTCAACTGTGTACTATGACAAAATATTTACAGTATTTCACACAATTAAATAAACACTTTCTTATCCTCAGAATGTAATAACTGATAAATCTCCAGTCAGCACCTCAGTTATAATTCAAGTGAAGAGTGACATCACATGATACCTGTCTAGGGTTAGACACTATGGGTTCCTTGCAGGTTTATCGGCTTTGAATACCAAGTTATGACATTTGTTATAGTCAGAATGAGGTGCATTAGGGACTGCAGTAGACCTTTGGTTTGATCTTACCAAACATGGATGCCTAGATGGAAGAACATCATCTCTAAGACATCCAGTCCAAGACTGAGCTCCTTACCCTCTCTGCTAGTACTCCAATTCAACATAACATCTTTGTAAAGCTCAGTTCATTATCATGTGCACCTGCCCAGTCAGCACACAACTTTGGGGTGTGGATTACTGAGCACCAGTTAACGTTTACTGATCATACAGCTGCCTACTCATGCAGATTCACTCTGTAAAACATCTGGAGACCACATCTGATGGGGTGTTTAACTCAACTTCTTAACTGGCAGAGGAACTGGCATGTATCGTTATGCCACTACAGATGACCCAAAATGCAGTGGCACATCTTTTTTTCAATAAGCTGACATGGGCTCATCACTCCATTTTTCAGGTCACTCCACTGGTTCTCTGTAACAGCATACATCAAGTTTAATGCTTGCCTACAGGGTAGTCAATGTTTTTGTGTCTGCTTATCTAAAGGCCCTCATGAGGTCCTATCAAATCAGACCACTTAGGTCTGCTAACGAATGGTATCTGATGATACTACTTACATTTGACATTTTATTTTAGTCCAGACTGTTTTCATATGTAGCCCCTCACCAGTGGGATGAGCTGCCCGCATTCATCCAATCAGCCAGATCCTTGGTGTGTTTAAGAAGCATTTGAAGAATTTCCTGTTTTGTGAATATTTTTCTAATTGCTAATGGTTTTTAATGCTGGGTTACATTTGTAGTAAAGTTTATTCGTCTTTTACCTTAACTGGTTTAATATTACAGTCATTCAACGACTTGCGTTTCCATTTGGGACTGGCCATTTGGCTGTACGTCGGACACATGGATTCATCTCCAAGAGTCAGAATAATAATAATAACAAAAGATTTATTACTATGGCTGGTTTTGGTTTTTTTGGTTATCCGATTGTTTTCGTATAGTATGAATTGCCTCAGTTTGGTCAGCAATAAATCACCGCAGAACTGTAATGTGCTTTAACTGTTTTAATTTTGTAGAAATGACTTCTATTGCAAGGTCTACAGAATGTTTTCATTTGTTTTGGTCAATTTTTCTAACCTAGTCTTGCTTTGTTTCATAATAGACCTCTAATTCATTTTAACTTGATTATGTTGATTTCCCCTGTAAGTTGTTCCGGATAAAAGCAGAAAAAGAGTAAATGCAAATGTAAAATTAGAAAAGGAACTGTGACAGGTGTGCACATTGAAAAATGACAGCCGTGATTTAGAACTTACTGGACATTGAAATAGGGCTAAAATAACTATTACGTGTACTTTTTTCTGGTCCGTTTTGTGTTATTTGCTTTGAATGCAAAGGATTTAATGAAAACTTTATTAGACAGCTTATATCCTAACTTAAAACCTTAAGTGGGTGTCCATTAGTCTCAATATTGCAAACTGTATGACACTATGATATAATCTAAAAGTAAGAGTACTAAACGAAAGTTTGGTTACCCTAAAGCTAAATAATTCTCTTTTGGCTGTCGATTACAGTGTTATGTTTATGACTATAATTGTAATAAAAGGATCACTTCCTACAATCCATTTTTCTTTTAACTTTCAATGATACGCTTCTGTTCCCGCTTGATATCCTTGTGACATGAACCTCACCTCAGAGGCATGAGCAAGCAACCGTCTTTAATGATTACCCTGTTTTATTCATTTTTTTTGTGGGGTGCAATACTGTTAAGAGCAAATCTTCAGAACTGAGAAGAGGTAATAAATGAGCTGCAGCAGCATCCCAGGTGGACACTTCGAAGCTGTAACAATTTATAAACTGAATCAGATTTTCCCATTAATCTAAACTGGTTCCTTTGTATTTGACAGTCAGGAGATTATATATAGTAATAGAAAAGACTGAGCCTTTTCATATCTCTGAAATTACCTCATCTGTTAGATGCAGCTTATAGCAATGTACTGTGAACACATTTAAATCCGATCCAGCTAAAATGTATTCTATATATGAAAGGCATTGGTAAATTAAATTTAGGTTTGCAGCACTTGACAAGTTTTAAATCAGCTCTACTAATAAATGCTTTTATCATTTTCATCTTACATGCGCCTAAATGTAATTCAATGTTAGAAATGCAACATTACCTAAAACAAAAAAAAAATAAATTGAAGGTAATGGTAAAAAATGAGCATGATGAAATGCAATATAAGACAAAATGGTTGAGTATTTCATCCATGGCAAATCAGAGTCAAATGTAAAAATCTGACATAAATCAGTTGGAATAAAATCCACTGAAGAAAGGAAAAAAGGGGAAATTTATTCAAACCACAAACTAATTTTGCTGATAAGAGGGCACTGCTTATGCGAATCTGACATTCTTGCCAAAATGTGAATTCAGCTCCATTTTGCACTGGCTAATCTCTTCCTGCCATCAGCTCTCAGGCAATTAATTATACTTCTGATGAGGAGTTGGCACAATGTCATAAATATGAGAAGGGTTAAAAGAGTTCTTGTCATTGGTCAGACTGAGCAAGCACCCATAAGAGGAGTATAAAATCTGAAACTTTTCAGATAGCAGCTGCTGCTTAAGAGAAACGGCATTTTTCTTTTAATTTATTCTTCTTTTAGAATGGGATTGTGGTGCAGTAGTAAGTGAGGCTGCTTCACAAAGCCAGGTTATTGGGTTCAACACCAAGATGTGTGGCATTCCCTTTTGTTCATGTGGGATTTGTTCAGGTACTGTAGATCCCTTCAATATTCTAAAGTTGTGTTTCTACATTGACCAAGCGTGGCTTTATGCACTTAAATGTACAGACATTCCATCCAAAGTTGTTTCCTGCCTTGTACCCACTGCTTCTACAGTCTCTCATCCTCTGGAAAATGCAGATAAAGAATGGATGGATGGATTTTAAATTTGTCAAACATTTTAGGCCACTGATTATTATTATTATTATTATTGCTATTATTATTAGTATGCTTGCTTGGAATCACCATGGCATCCATATGGCATTTGCCTGTTCCCCTCGTGTGTGTGTGTGTGGCTTAGTCTTCAGGTACTCCAGGTATCATCCAAAGGCAAGTACAACATGGACCACTCTGAGTTTAAGTGTGTATGTTTGTCTTTGATCATAGCCTGTGCTGTAAATAGCTACTGAGGACATTCCTGAGCAAATATGCTCCATTTCTTGAACTTTTATGTACTTATATATTTCATCATTATTTTGTACATACCATTTTGTGTTTTGCTTTTTAGAACATGAGACATTTAATAAACTAGAGGAGACAATTCAGTCCACCAAGCTTATTTGTTTAGCTAAAAGCTATGCTGTTTCAATATCTCATCCAGATACTTTTTAAAGGTTGCTCAGATATCTGCTTCCCCCACATGCCTTAGTAGTTTGTTCCAAATTTCCAGCAACTCTTTGTGTAAAGAAGTGCTTCCTGGCTTCAAGTCTTAAATGAACTTCACCCCATATACGTGATTCACCTTTAAGATGAAACAGTCACCACCATTTTGTATCGTATCCTGGATTCAGAAAGCATTCAGACCCCTTCATTTTTTCCACTTTCTGCTAAGTTGTGTTAAAATGATTTAAATTCATTTTTCCCTCACCAAGAAACATTTCATATCCCAGAATGACAAAGCAAAAACATGATTTTAAAAATGTCTGCAAATTTAATAATAATAAAAACCTGAAGTAACCCATTTAAACCAGTATTAAGACCCATTTCTCAGTAAGACCCAAATTTTTTTTGGGTACGACATTAATTATAAGCTTTGCACACCTGGATTTGCGGATTCCCTACCATTCTTCTCTGCACTCAGTTTCTATCAGGTTGGATGGAGACCAGGTATTGTCTGGTCTCTCCAAATATTTCGGTTTGATTCTAGCTTGGGCTCTGACTGGGTAACTCAAGAACATTCCACAAGTTGCCCCTAAGACACTCCTGTGCTGTCTTTTCTTTGTGCTTAGGATAATTGTTCTGTTGGAAAATGAATGTTTGGCCCAGTCAGATGTCCAGAGTGCTCTGGAGCAGGTCTTCATTAAGGATATCTCTGCACTTTGCTCTATTTAGCTTTCCCTCAACCCTCAGTAATGTTCCCGTGCCAGTTGCTGAAAAACAACTCCACAGCAGGATTCTGACACCACCGTGCTTCACCACTGGAATGGAATGGTACAGATGATGAGCAATGCCTGTTTTGCTCTAAACATGATGCTAATCTTCGTTTCTTCTAATCAGAGAATTTTGTTTCTATCAGTCTCAGCATCCTTTAGGTGCCTTTTTTGTAAAGTCCACAGAGACCTCCATATGTCTTCTACTGAGGAGAGACTTCTATCTGGCCACTTTACTATAAAATCCAGATTGGAAGAGTGCTGCAGTGATGGCTGTCTTTCTGGAAATTTGTCCCGTATCCAAACAGGTTCTCTGGACAAAGCCAAAGAGTGTCCACAGAGTGCTTGGCCACCACTCTTAACAAAGTCCTTCTGCCCAGTTGCTTGTACAGGTCTTGTAAGAGTTGCGGTTGCCCCAAACTTCAACCATTTAAGAATTACAAATGCAACTGTGCTCTTGGGGACCCTTCAATGCTCCAGAAATGTTTTTGTAGGCAACCCCTGATCTGTGCTTTGACACACCAGTGTCTCTAAGCTCTGTAGACAATTCCCTCAAACTCATGGCTTGGTTTTGACTTGGAAAGCCTTCTATAGCCAGGTGCGTGTTTCTCTTGATCATGTCCAAACAGTTTAATTTACCACACGTTAACTCCAAAAAAGGTGTAGAAACATCTCAATGATGATTAATACAATGGAACTGCACTTGAGACAAATTTCAAGTGATATAGCAAAGGGTCTGACTACTTGTGCCACTGTGATACTTCAGATTATTTTTAAAACATTTTCAAAAAATTCTAAAATCCTGTTGTACTGAATGTTACCTGATGTGAGAAAAAACAACTTTAAATGATTTTAACAAAAGGCTGTAACATATCAAAATGTAAAAAAAAAAGTGAAAGGGTCTGAATACTTTCTGAATCCACTGTGTATTGCATGGCTTCAACTACTTTGTTTTGTATGTAGTATGTATGTTGCCAGTCATGTGACATGTATGTCACATGCTCCACCCAAATATGGCGGTAGGGCACAGCAGCATGCATCAGAGCATTGGATCTCTTAATAAAGGAAACTCTGACTCGTTTAATTTAATGTTTATGTTATGTAAAATGCACCACCATGAAGATCTTAACATTAAAGATCTTGGTAACAGTTATTTTTTGATGCCTATTTTTGGTTAGTTTAAGTACGGCAAGATTTCAGTTTGCTCTTTCAAACTTTTAATCCTCTCCTGGTTTTTCTGCTCTCAGTTATAAACCTTGAGCACTTGTGGCCACTTAGGTGTTCATTACACTCTGCAATGCTCTCATATCCAGAGTTACTTCCTGCCATACACACCCAGTGTTAAATTAACTTTTAAAGTGCATGTATGTGAATATTGTATTGTATACTATACACATTTTCAAGAATTAAGTTAATACTGGTATTTTTACTGTGTTGGCTTTGACTACCCGACACAATAAATTTTGATCTACTGGGCCAGAAAATAAACACATGGATTATGGTTGTGACCTGCAACCCTAAACTGGATTAAACAGGATTAGTAACAATTGAATGGGTGGATGCATTATTATTATTATTGTTTGGATGACTTTCTTAAACTACTTGCAGTCTTCTTCTTTTGGCACAGGCAATTATTTTATTTTTTTTTCTTTAAAGAAGATTTTTTCCTTCAATAAAGTATTTCTCTGAAATGCTATTTGCATTTATGTACATAACAGTTTAATTTCTATTTACCATTTTCAATTAAGAAATGCATAAAATAGAAAGAAATTTCATAATCCTAGACCACTTCCAATTAATATATCATCTACTCATTTTATTTTTTCTGACAGTGTCTCTGGGAGCCAAAGCATATCTAGGCAGCGTTAGTTGCAAAGAAGGAACCAAAAATGGACAAAACATTACCCTACTGAAAAGAAGAAGTATTTCTGAGCTGGTTAAGTTTTCTAAATTTACATTTGTGAGTTTTGATATAAAACTTTTATATGAAGAATGATAAATACAGTATGTGAAATATATATATGAATATATGTGAGTTTGATGCCATCTCTAACTCTTCCCCTTGACTTTGGAGCAATGTTGACACTCAGTTTTCCATATTTTTTATGGAATTCACCTCGGGATTAAACATTCAGTTCTCACCTTGGCCAGGGTGTCTTCACTTTGTGCCTCTTATCTCATTTTTTTCCTTCCTCTTCATAACCTTCATGATTTTCAATCATATTTAGTCTAGCTCTTTTTAGCATATTTTTTAGTTTGTACAAAACAAAATCTAACCCCAATTAATTATGGTTCTATTATTTCATACTGTATGTGTTACGTTTGTTTCCCGGGTCCTCCCTGCGTGGAGTTTGTATGTTCTCCCCTTGTATGCGTGGGTTTCCTCCGGTTTCCACTCACAGTCCAAAGACATGCAGGTTAGGTGCATTGGCGATCCTAAATTGTCCCTAGTGTGTGCTTGGTGTGTGCGTGTGTGTCCTGTGGTGGGCTGGCACCCTGCCCTGGGTTTGTTTCGTGCCTTGCACCCCGTGTTGGCTAGGATTGGCTCCAGCAGACCCTTGTGACCCTGTAGTTAGAATATAGCAGGTTGGATAATGGATCGATGGATGGATGGATGCATGTGTTACAGCTTTTCAGGAATGTCCGGGAATGATTGTGTTCTGCACAGAAATGATCTTTTGCAAGCTGGGTTTCACAAAACATTTCCAAAAACTCTATTCACAGATTTATTCTTTATAAAATTGGCCATATGATTTATACTGCTCCCCATGTTTAATGGGTTCAGCCCCTGAGCCAATTTTTAATTTATACTATCTTAAAGTGTCTGGTTCTTTTTTTTTTTGCTATATTCTGATGCTATCCCCATTGCCACATCTTTGTGGTCCATCATTTCTACCACTCCTTTACTCCTTTTGTATTATTTTATTTCTTGCTCTCTATAGCTATTTTACTTATAAATTTTTCATCTTATTCCTTCATAATACTCCTTTCATAAGTAACTGATTTCTGTAAGTTCTTTAGCTGCTGGCATTTCATTGGAAATACATCAAACAATATTTAATAAATGCTGGAGTAACTTACAGTATTTTATTACTTTCAGAACTTCTAGATGCTCAGATTAACTTCTTTACTCCATCCACCATATCATCTTTAGGAAATGGATATGCACTTACTAAAAATCATTTACTTTGGCCTATTCAAGACATGCAGGGCAGGATACAGCTAGCACAGCATTTTTCTTTTTATTTCTCTACATGTTTCTGAATGGGATGGGTTTGTATGGGGACCTTCTCGTCTTTTTGATGTTTCACTTTTCTCATTTGGCTGTTCAACTCTTTTCCTTTAAAAATAAATTAAACAGTGTTTAAAAATGCTGTTACTAGTATTTATGGTTTATAGTTATGTTCTTGTTCCAGAACCAAGTCAAAATGGACAGCAAAACCTAGAAAATTGTGCTCTATTGAATTTCAAATGCCTAGAAAACAATGTTCCTTCAAATGTTCCTTCTCTGCTAGAGACAATGTGTCAGAATCACTCATTCATATGTCAGAGTCAACAGATCAGCTGAAGAATTTTATTATGGCAGGAAATTTCTCAAAAGATGATCCAAGGTCTGCCTGGCCCTAATCATCAATAACAGAAAAAATATTTCCACTGTGGAGTAAATCATAAAGGAGAGTCGAAGAGACATAGTGAATGATAGACACTACTATTGGGATAAGATATAGGGGACTAGAATCCAGTCTTTGTGAACAATTAAACATGAGCAAGGCCTGAGCCCTGTAGGTACCCAGAATGTTGACTCCTAAAATGAAGTATTTTAAGGAGAATATCAAATAATCATAAGGAGTGTTTTTTATAATTAAGAATGAAGCTTGAATGCCGCCTTAACATTCGGACACTGCCCGGGCACCCAAGGAGCATTCGGGCCCACAATGTTTCAGATGCTTATATATGTTTCTGTTTTGCTATCAAAACAGGGGCCTCTGCACACTACTTTGCCCGGGGGCCTATGATGCTGTTAAAATGGCCCTGGTTTAGTATGATCCAGAATCCAAACAATAATCAAAATGATGGAAGCATGGTGATTTTCCAAGACTGAAGAAATTCATGTCCAAGCAGGTCCTGACAGGAACAAATACATGGATTATTGTATTATATTCCTGTCAATCAGTCAATATTATGCTGATTTGCTGCAGCATTGTGGCAGACATTCAAGAAAAGCACAAAGTCAATTTCCCTTCTAGCTCACAATAAATGTTCTGGTCGCACTGCACAGGTTGCAAAGCTGCTCTGGAAAAACTGTGGATTCAAAGAGATGCCACATCCACCATGTCTTTCAGATCTGGACCCATATGACTTCCACTTCTTCCCTCATTGGAATGCACTATGCCAGTTCTTCCCAACCTTGGTCCTGGGGACCTACTGTGGCTGCAGGTTTTTGTTCCAACCAAATTCATAATCAGAGACAACACCTGATAACACTGATCTCATTTAATTAGCTGGTATATCTTCTCTTATTCTACATTCAGAAAAGCTCAGCAACATGATTTTTACATTTATAAGACATTTACAAATATTATGTTTCTGCTCTAGATTTAAATACTTAACTCACTTTTGTTGATTTCATTATATTTTGCCCTTTCTCTGTGCAGTTTTCCCCCTCCGTTGTATCTTATTAATGACAATTAAAAATGAGCAGAGCAGCCACGCTGGCAAACAACACTGATTAATCAAAGGCTGCAAGTACTTTAGCGTCAGACCCATTAATTAGTAAATAATAGATTAGTTAAACAATTAGAACACCTGGAAAAGTACAATTAAAATCAAGATGAAAATATTGTTAAAAAGAAAAATAAATACATTATTCCCATATAACTGGTTGGTACATTTTATTTTTTATTACCAAACTTAGTTTTCTAATTTTTATATTGTTCCCAAAACAAATAACAGAACTTAGGAAATAACAGTTCACTTAATTAGCCAAGGAGTCCAATTACAAACAGAAGCTGGTTGGACCAAAAACCTGCAGCCACAGGGGGGCCACAGGACTGAGTTTGGGACGCACTGCACTATGCTAATAATGAATATGTCAAGTCACCTATAGAAGAATGGTTGCACAAGAAAGACAAAATAGTTTTGATAACGATTTAGTTTAGGTACAGCAAAATGCATATATTTTTTATTTACTCGTATGTAACAAGACCTTCACAAAGGCTTCTGGTGGCCTTCATAACACCTATAAAACATTAGCAGATAGGTTATTCAACTCTGCGCAGTGTAGCATATTGACATGATGGTAATATTACTTGTTAATATGAAGGTGTTCACAGGCCTTATACTAAACATGCAATATCAAGAGAAAGGTGTCTCAGTTAAGCCACCTCAGACCATTAGCAGGTCAAATTGCAGAGATAAATTGACACTTTACTCAGACTCAAAGAACCCTTTTTATATAAAAGTAAATGAGATATTCATTCATATTTGTAGTACCTAAACTAAAGTGTTACCAATGTTTTATTTGAGTGGCTTAGAATAGCTTTATGAATGTATAGCAACTGTATTAGTGTTCACAGGGACTA
Organism: Polypterus senegalus; assembly: GCF_016835505.1. NCBI lineage: Eukaryota > Metazoa > Chordata > Cladistia > Polypteriformes > Polypteridae > Polypterus > Polypterus senegalus. Next base: position 147,049,495 of record NC_053160.1, on the reverse strand, counting down.
TGTTGAAAATGTACACTTGTTTGGCTTTATTGGGGTTAGTCTTAATATGTCAGGTTCCAATTTTTTGATCACCCCTCATACAGTATTACTCCAGGTATTGAAGTGTTCCTCCCACAATCCCAAAGATGTAAGCTAGTTTAACTGGCAAGTAACAAACTGGCCTTATTTGACTGTGAGTGTCAGCATGAATGAGCCTGATGCTTGACTGGTATCCCATCACAAGATTCTTACAGCTTTGAGCCCAAAGTTCCTTGAATGCACTCTTTCCCAAGCAGACCTGAACTAAACTGAACCGAGTTGAAATTGTTATGTTATTAATATTAAAAGTATCAAAATTGCTGTTTTCTTAATACCTGTGACTAACATTCAAGCCCAATACAGGTAACTGACTGACAAGATAAAACTCTTATTAATTCTCACTTTTATTCTGCAGGAAGAAACTAAGTCCTCTTTACAGTGTTAGCTTTTCAACTACAGTTCAGACAGATGGAGAAAACAACAGTCGCCTCTGGCTTTTTTTAATTGAATGATTTGCATTGTGATTTAGTCACCAGTTTGGTCAGGTTAGGAGCCCATGGGTAAATATAAATTATAACTTATCGCTATGCTGAACAGTGTTCTTGTATATGTATTATTCTCAGAAAGCCATGCCACTGCTTTTCTGTCACTGCTGCACTCATCTCCTCTGACAGCTAAAAATTCTGCCAAGTGTGCCTCTTGAGTAAAAGCTATTATTGTGAAAGCTGTCAAATGTTTGCACCCTCCTAAATCCTTAATCATCTTTCAGGTATACGCTGCCCCAAAAAAAGCAAGGTCTGTTTTAATCAAAAAGGCACTTTTACACTGACAACTAACTCTGAGTAAATGGTGGACAATTTTAGTCCTTAGGTGGTTTGATGCTTCAATAATTTATTCATTATTATAGGAACTTTTCAATTATTTGCTATATGTGGGAGAAAGATAATAAAGTATGTTTTCTAAAGTTGGCTTACACTGAATTTCACGGTATTCTGCTCATTATGGGATAATAAAGTAAAATAATAATGCATTATCCATATAGACTATTTTAATGAGTACAGTCATGAAATATTGAATGGAAAGAGGAAGACGGTGACATGAACAGGACAGGCACCAGCTCCATGCGACACTTGGTGGAATATGGGTAGATAGATGAAAGAATGACTCTGGTATTTTATTCTATACACTGCCAACCTGAGCAAATATAAACAGTTAGAAATGTTAATTGCTACATTGAAGTGAAACTTTAAGAAACATGTTATTTATTAAAATATAACTATCTGTAACAGTTATTCCTCCTTTCATACTGAGCCTGTTACACATATTCAAGAAGAGTACTTTTGCATTATGCAAAATTATTAGAACCTGTTGTAAACAAGTAACAGTTCACAAAGGTCTAACAGCACTATGCTGTATTTTTCTTCAAAGACATTCACCTGTGTTTGGTAATAACAACATTCTCATACCCTCTTAGTGATAGTCCAAAGGAAGAGCCACTCACACACAAACCCACAGTCTCTCACTCATAAAGGGTTAGAGATGCCACTTAACCTAACCTGCACACATTTTGGAGATATGGAAGTATGAATGTTTAGACTCTACACAGACAATAACCTTGTAAACAGTTTACACAGGTGTTATGAGACATGAGGTGTCTGAGGATTACTGGGAGATAAAAAAGAAATAACCAGGAGATAATAACACAAGCCAAAAATCCTCATCGGAGAAAACAAGGTCAAAGGCAGGAGCACCGAAAGAAAAGACCAACAAAACAAACAAGAAAAATGAGAACCAAAGTCAAGGATGGACAAATTACCAGAAACAAAATCTTACACTAGGGAGTACTTGGTATAGAAGCTAACTATCTCTAACAGACGTTTTAATTTTGAGACATGAATCCACTGAAAAGATAAAGTAAACAGGAACACACACTACTGTGTTGTGTAAAGAAAGGAAAAAAATTAGAGAGCAAAATTAAACATTCTTAAAAATGATTAGTAATACTGTATCCCCAAAAACAGAATCTGCATAATTAAAAAAAAACACACAAAATACAGGCCATGACCCAAATTAAAAGGGCTTTTAGAATGTGGTTTAATAAGATGGATTGCATTTGATTTGCTACTGTTTTCCTGTAACTGGTGCAAGACAGACAGACAGATCTATGTCTTTACAATTCTGCATTCACCCCACCATAACTTATTATCTATATGGGAGGAGCGAAAGCTTTAGATTCATCAAAAATGTCGATCTCCGGTTTTTGACGGATCACCAAAAACATTGATATCCCGATGATGGGTGTGTGCCTGTCTGTGTGTGTGTGTGTGACTGTGTGTCACAGTTCTTTGATAACGGTCTACAACTAAAATGGCTGGACAGAAAAATACCAAACTCGAAACTTAAGCCTGTGATGAGATGATGATGTGCTGATTAGTTTTTCAGCCAAATTGTGCAAGAGAAAGAGGCAATCTAGAGGAACATTCAAATACCATAATTCTGCAATTAATTTTGAATTATTCTCATCAATTGCTATGGCAATGACCTATTTTATAAAGATCAGTATCAGTGCAGGAAATAATTACTGAAATATTATAGAATAGTTCCGGTAACTTGGATCCTAGGGTGTAATGCCTACTGACACTCACGTCCGAATTTTTAACTCTGTTATCAGTTCATCTTTGTCTGGACTGAAGAATCAATAAGCCTAGATGATCAGCAGCTTCCGAAAATGGTAACACTGCTAATGTCTGGATTATTAAATATGATACAGTGTCTTTTTCATATTTTTTTTTTATGTATTCAAATATTAAAAAAGACAGGATGCTTATAAGACAATTTCATTAGTTTTAATAATTCAGTATAAGAAAGAGCTGAATTTAGCACTCATGTGATAGCATGCTCACATTTCTTATGTTCATTATTATGTAAGTGTGCTTGATTTGTTTTCTTCTTTTTCTCTCATTAAAAGTTCCACAATACTAGATTAGATTAGATAAACTTTATTAATCCCAAGGGGAAATTTAGATTTATACAGCAGTAGAAACATACAAAATAAGGAAACAGACTCATAGGACAAATAATATAGCCAAATCAATCAATGAAGTAATGAATATTGAGCAGAAATTGCAAAATGAACTTAAAATTGCATTTAGAATTTAGTTTGGGTGTTTGAATGAAGCACTGAATAGCCCGAAAGGTTAGAAAAGGCCCCCAGAGGGGCTTCTTAGCACACTATGGTGGAATGAGCTTGTTATTTAAAGTGCTCTAAGATTATTAGCAATATTTACAGAAGCTAGAGACAATCAAATTTTACCTCAAACCTTTTGCCAAGCATTAATCACCGTCTTTCCTAAACAAAATAAGGACTTATTACAATGTGCATCATACAGACCAATTTCACCTCCGAATAATGATGTTAAGATACTCTCAAAAATCCTAGCTGGAAGGATGGAGAAAGTGCTGCCTTCGGTAATATCAGAAGATCAAACTGGATTTATTAAAGGCAGACACTTAGATTCCAATCTTCAACGCCTGTTTAATGTAATATATTCACCAGCAAAGTCAAACACCCCAGAGATATTATTATTGTTGGATGCAGAAAAAGCATTTGATACGACTGAATGGAACTTCCTTTTCACTACATTAGAGAAATTTAAGTTTGGCTCGAACATTTGTGCATGGATCAAACTACTGTATACCAGTCCAGAAGCTTCAGTTTGTTCAGACTACTTTAAACTAGAGCATGGTACCAGACAAGGATGCCACTTGTCACCACTGCTATTTGCAATCGCCATTGAACCACTGGCAGTTCACTGTCAAAATGCTCATCAGATAAAGGGGATTATCAGAGAAGGGCTTAAACAGCGATTTCTCTATATGCAGATGCTATGGTACTGTATATATCAGACCCACAAAATACTGTGCCTGCAGTCTTAACAGCACTTACAGAATTTCAAAAGATCTCTGGTCTCAGAATTAATCTGAATAAAAGTGTGCTCTTTCCAGTGAATTCTCAAGCATACAATATTAGATTGGACTCATTCCCTTTTATCATTGCAGATCAGTTTAAATACCTAGGGGTAAACATCACAAGTAAACATAAAGCTCTTTATCAACAAATTTTGCCATCTGTATGAAAAAAATTAAGCAAGGTTTGCATAGATGGTCAACGCTTCATCTCACTCTAGCTGGAAGAATTAACGTTGTTAAGATGAATATCCCTTCTAAGCTTCCCTTTTTATTTCAAAACATTCCAATATACATCAATAAATCATTTTTTAAGCAATTAGATTCAACCATAACCTGATTTATTTGGAACTCAAAACATCCAAACCCTACAAAGACCTAAGACAGAAGGTGGCATGGCTCTACCTAACTTTCAGTTTTTTTACTGCGCAGCAAACATACAAATTATAAAAACCTGGACACAAATAGATGAACGTACACAAGCTTGATCCACAATAGAAATAAAATCCTGCAGTACTTCTTTATATTCCCTGCTTTGTGTCCCAATAAATGCAAGTTATCGCCAATATACTAATAAACCAGTTGTGCTTCACTCACTCAGAATATGGAACCAATGTAGAAAGCATTTTAAGATGGAGAATCTTTTATCTGTGGCACCTCTGCACGAGAACCACCTTTTTCAACCCAGTTTTTAATATCTGGAAAAGATTTGGGATTAAATTACTTAGAGATCTTTATATAGACAACATCTTGGCATCCTATGAACAATTACATTCCAAATTTAACTTTCCAGCAACACATTTCCTTTCACTATCTTCAAATTAGAAACTTTGTTAAACAGAACCTGCCCAATTTTCCTCATCTCACATCCTCCTCTATGCTGGAAAAAATATTGCTCAGTTTCGAGGACTCAGACAGCATTTCTGCAAAATATAAAATTATTTTACAGTCCCTCCCTCTCAAAGATCCAAGAGGACAATGGGAAAAATGTCTCTCACTCAACATATCAGAAAAGGAGTGGAAGGTAGCAATGCAGAGAATTTACTCGAGCTCTATATGTGCAAAGCATACAATTATTCAACTCAAAATTATATATCGAGCACATCTGTCTCGCTTAAAACTGTCCAAAATATTTCCAGGGCATGATCCAACCTGCAAACGATGCAATCAAGTCCTAGCCTCACTGGGTCACATGTTTTGGGCCTGCACCAAATTAACATCATTCTGGTCCAAAATTTTTAAATGCCTTTCAGAAAGCCTTGGTGTTACAATCCCTTCTAACTTATTAACAGCTGTGTTTGGTGTTCTTCCAGATGGGCCTAAAGTGGAGAAGGACAAACAAACTGTGATTGCCTTCACTACACTATTGGCACACAGACTTATTTTGCTAAATGGAAGAATCCTAACTCTCCTCTTTTAAGTCAGTGGGTAACTAATGTTTTATATTATTTGAAATTGGAAAAAAAATCTAATTCTCAGTTAGAGGATCTGTGCAGAACTTTTTCAAAACCTGGCTGGATCTAATCAATAATATTTTAGAATAAGCTCTTAAAGCACTGAGGAAGTAATTCTCTTCGCATTTCTTTTTCTTCTCCATTTATCTTTATCCGCCTATTAAACTCATCAATTAATGTATTTTTACAAGCTTTAAGTTTTACTCCGTTGGCCATGCTCTCTTTATCAGGGGTGGGGTTGATTTGTTTTCAATTCTATTTTTTGTAAAAATTGATCTATTTGTATGGAATGATAACAATAAAATTAAAAAAAAATAAATAAATAAAAATAAAGTGCTCTAAGACAGTGCCTCCTGGAGGGGATTCTTCATGATGGTATCTAATTTTGGCATCATCCACTTTTCCACAACAGCTTCCAGTGTGCCCAGGGTTAGTCCTTTCATGGAGCAGGCTTTCCTGATAAATTTCTTCAGGTATCGAGTGCCTTTTAAGCTTAAGTTGCTTTCTCAGAAGACTGCAGCACAGAGCAATACATTGACTACAATAGACTGACAGAACATTTCCAGCAACTTGGTGCATAATTCAAAAGACCTGAGGTTCAACTGGTTGTAAAATGTTAAATGTGTGCATAAAAGCAGCATGAGTAATGGAGGAAGCATGCCAGGCAGCCAACTAAAGAACAACAGACTCTCATATGTACTTTGTAAGAGTGTATGTGTTGAGCTGGTATCTCAATGGATTATTCTCTTAGACCAAAACCCCCAGGTTAATACAATTTCATTAATGCAATCCCTACAGAAATCCCCGTTCAGTCTGGGACATTTTCCACTGAATGAATAAATTCTAGTTCAAGGTGACTCAGAAAGTTAATTTCATTAAAATTTCTCTTTTTCTTTGCCTGATTATACCAATTCCAGAGTGTAGGAATCCAATCCTAAATTAAGTAAGGAACAAGTGTTGGATGTCGCACCAGTCCATCACACAGTGGTCCAAAATGTGTTCTAAAAGGCTAGTTTGTTCAGAAACTGCATATCACTCTCCCCAATATGTACATGGAGGATAGTTTTGCAATCACATTCTACTGTATTTACCCAAACTGATCTTTGGAAAGCAATGTTTAGGAGTCCGAATTCAGTACTGTTAGCATTATATGCATATTAATATCCATTGTTACTATACATTAATAGTCAAATATATTTGGCTAATTTCACTGACTGTCCAGAGAAGTTAGCAGTTATTACTGTCATATGAAGCATGACTTGATTCTTCCTTCAGTTGCACATTTAACTGTATGTTCTGTTGTGTAAAGATACATTGAATAGGTACTTCACTTCGGCCATTAATTACACATTAGACCAAGTTAGATGAATTAAATGATGCAGCTTACCATCATAAGCAGCAGTTAAATCAGAGGAACAGCACAAAACAACCTGCTGAACTGTTTTCAGTTCTTTTCCTGTGACACAGCTATCTTAAGTTAGCCAACCAAAATCATGTAATGGCCAAACAGCTGCACTTCCATCTCGACTGGGTAGCAGCCAAAGGTGTATATACTCCTTATTGACTTTGTGACACTTCTTAAAGTTAAAATGTAATACTAACATATCTTTCACATAAATTCATTAAGAATGTTATTATCAGGCTGCAAATGTGTGCTAACGAATTTCTGAAATTGTACTCAGCATGTCAGATGTAATGCATTTCTACCATATTATTACATCAGTATGAAATTCAAATCAACAATGACCTTTGTGTTCCACTATGTTTACATCCATCAAGAATGCACATAACAGATTAAACATGTCACTTTCTCCACTTGTGCATTTGCCCATTAATTGATACTGAAGGGGTTTCAGAAGAGAGCCTGTGTTAAAATGACACCTAGGTTAAGCCTGAAGCATGTACTGTAGCTAAAACCACATTATTATTTTTTACTCTACAGTGCATGTTAAGGTGATAAAAAACACATTTTATTTAGAATATGTGAAAAGGTCTTAGTAATTAAAATTAGTTAGACACTTAATTTATCTGTATGTGGTTGCCCAGCTGATTAAAATGGTACCAGTGTGGCTTGAGAGAGAGGCTGGACCAAGAAGAGAGAAGAAAATGCATACTGGCAATTGGAAGCATCTGTTATGGGCTCATTGGGAGGTGATAAGACATGTCAGTAAAAATGGAGGACTACAAAGTAATATACTGGGACACCCCCCGTTGAAAGAGAAGGATAACTGGAAGAAGCATGCCTCATGTATAGCAGAAATCCTGCTGATTAACATAAAAACCTCCCCAGACATCACCTTGAAGTTCATGTGAAATAGGAGATGTGTAGTTGATATGGGGATTGACTATAATGGATGTAACCACAACCACGAGCCCCAAATCACAGACACAGTAAAGCACCACACGTTATTAGGATCAAATAAAGATTTTTATTGTCTTCAGGCACTTCTTTCCAATTTACTCTCCAGTAATTAGCCACAATATTACGATTAATCTCTCTATATATAAAATCCAACTTCTGTCTGTCTGCTTTTCACAAGAGAACTACTTAACCGATTTAGGTCAGATTTTTTTCTACAATTTGCTTGAACATTCCAGTTGATTTTGTGACTTCTGTCATTGCGCTAAGTATCATAGTTCGCTTGCAGGTGTGATTTATTTGCACTAATCCGAGAGAGAGGCTGCGAGCCAAGGTGTGGGGGAGCATGACGTCAGGAGTGGGGAGCTGGACATGGCCCTCCTTCACTTATGTGCCAGCCTCCGTTTGAATCGTTGTACCTCTGGCCACATTTTGGAGCTCACCTTATTTCCACTTAGCAAGCGATACCATTTTAAAAATTAATAAACAAAATTTGTCCTGTTTCACTACTACGCAGGCTGTGCTGTGGGGGACAGCTAGTTAATAATAAAGTACAATTCTTCCTCCTTTCCTCCATTTTAATGTGTTGTCTGCTGCCTTTTGATTCTGACTCGTCCATGTGTGGCAGCAGGCTTTCTTTTATGCCAGACCTGGGAAAGCTTCCTGGGCCACACAACATCTTCTGGTAAGTACTTCTGGGTCATAATAAAAGTAGGGAGGTCCTCCCCAAACAGCACCCTCTTTTGGAACGTGTAGACCCCAACAGGAATGCACCTCTGGACTACATATCCCAAGCACTCCGAGGGTGTTCCCAATGCGAGGACCAATGCTCCAAACTTCTGGCTTCTGCTGGTCTGTCCATTATTTTATACAGGCTAGGCACAAAGTTATTGTCTCTCCCCGATCCCCCAATCCATCCGCCTTTCCAGTCTGGCTTCCGGTCCGGATAATAAACCAGCTCTTCCCCAGCCAGGATGCCCATTCTTATCCTACATAGACTATAACTATAAAGCTATAGACTATAAAGCTATAAAGACTATAAAGCTACAATAGAAAGGGTTTCAGCCCATACTCTTGGACACCACATTAGCTAAACAAATGTCATAAGGAAGAGTGGGAAAGACACAAATACCAGAGAAAATTGAATATCTGGATACCACCCCAGCTAGAACGGCTGACCAGCTCACTGTGTAACACAAGACTACCTTCTACCCAAGCACCAGGCACAGTGGGTGTCTCAGCTTCGACAAGAAGCACTGATATCAATCCTGGTCTTGTTGTTGTAAATGATATATGCATACGCAATTCTTTTGGCACATTTTAGGAATCAAGAACATTTTTGCTTAAGACTTAATGAATGAATAAGATGCTAAACTTGCACCCCTGCTTGTTTGTTGTGCACTGTTTACTGTCTCTGAGAATGTTAATTATATACTTGTATGACATGTGAAGTCAATCAAGGTTTGGTATGGCTGTTATCGGTATCTGTGATAGATATTACTGCATGTAACATTGCTTTTTTTAGAAAGTGGTTAAATTTGCCATATTATGGGTGATGTGAGGCTTCTGTGTGAGACCCTTGCAACAAGACAAGAGTGCTCTAGGGTGTAATGGCCTCAGCGACTTCAAGTTACTGAGCACTGTGATGTATATATATATATATATATATATTTTTTAGGGGAGCTTGAATTGGAATCCCCTTGGACTTCTGATCACGCTTAGAAACAAAACAGAACGTGGTGCCTGAAAATTAACATTTACTTTTTTTTGTTTCCCCAGCAAGCATATATGCCGCCCCCTGCCACCACCCCAGCTCTGCCACACTCCGAGGCTTCATGTATTTTGATGACCTGTTGTCTCATATTCAGCCCTTCGTTCTTCATACTGGCGCCCATATAACCAGCTTCTCCTTCAAATTCACCACTTTGGATACACACTTTCACCATGTCTTGTGCATGGCGCTGGGGCATGTCTCTGTATCTGACGTCATTTTTCACAATGCATGCCCAGTGCAGACATGTCATGTATAAACCAGCCAAAACAGCGTGTGAATGTGTGTGATCAGCAAACTAAAAATAAAATGAGTTTAAATATCATTGCATCGATGATGTGATCCACTGTAACTTTTGGGTACACAGCACTGATCTCACGTCTTAGAAATGGGTGACAAGATGGCATCTTCCCTAATGGTGTCTAAACAAATGTGTAATTTTCTAACTATCTTAGTGCAACTTCTAATCACAAAATAAACTAAATAATTTAATTCTCTATGGCAATAAATGAGAATTAAATAAACCCCAAAATTTTATTTCTTAAATGTAATGCGAGGGATAACTGGGCTTCTAAAATTTTCAACCACAGACTGTTGCCGGATTTGCTAAGTCAGCAGTAGAAAAAGTTAAAAAGTTTCCTCTAGTAGAGTGCTTAGGTTTTATTATTTTATTCTGGATTTTCTTTTTTTTATCTTTTACCCATGTTTTTGTGTATCAAGAAAGGCATATGTGACATGCACAGGGCATCTAGAAAACAGAACAGTTTTTTAAAGCTGGCATATTAATTTAAGATTAAATGCATTTGACATTTATGCTGCTACAATTAAGTTCAATGAATGAGCTACTTCACATGATAAATGTGAAACCAATAAAGTTATTATAAACATGAATCTGTCATACTACACATATTATAGCTGTAATCTTGGATAAACTAATGTTTTGAACAAACATTTTTCATTTGAGGGTTTTAGGGAGAGGAAGCATCTGTCACAAGGTAGGGGGAAATACTGAATAGGTTATACTGACACACACAGTGGGCTAATTCAGAGCAGATTGGAGTTTTTGCATAGGAATATAAGTAACAAACAGGTTAAGTTTGCAGATGATACCAAGATAGGTGGATTAGCAGATAATCTAGAATCTGCTGAATCATTACAGTGGGACTTGGACAGATATAGGCTTTGGCAGATTTGTGGCAGATGAAATTTATTGTAAGTAAACGTATAGTATTACATGCAGGAAGTAAAAATGTCAAATTTGAATACACAGTTGGAGGTCTTAAACTTAAGGATCGATGTGTCTTAGTGGACTCTACACTATCAACTTCCATACAGTGTTCAGAAGCCATTAACAAGGCTAACAGAATGTTAGATTATATAGCACAATGTGTGGAGTACAAGTCAAAGGATGTTTTTTCAAGCTTTATAATGCACTGGTGAGGCCTCACCTGACATACTGTATACATTTTTGTTCTCCAGGCTACAGAAAAGACAAAGAAGAGCAATGAAAGAAGAGTGACTGGCTTGATTCTAGGATTGCAAGGGATGAATTATAAGGAAAGGCTAAAAGAACTGAGCCTTTTCAGTTTAAGCAAAATGAGATTAAGAGGTGCTATGATTCAAGTGTTTAAAATTATGAAGGGGATTAGTACAGTGGATTGCTAAAGGTGAATTTTACAAAACATTAGAAAGTTTTTCTTTAAACAGAGAACCATAGACACATGGAATAAAATGCAAAGCAGTGTGGTAGACAGTAGGACTTTAGGGATTTCCAAAACTAGACGATGTTATTTTGGAGGAGTTAAATAAACAGGACTGAATAGCTTTGTTGGGCTGAATGGCTTGTTCTTGTCTACATTTTTCTAATGTTCTATCTCTTAACTGCATAATGGCCTGTTCTCATCTAAATTATTCTAATGTTCAATGTCTAAACTGCATATCTCTGCAATATGAAAATACTTCGGAAATAAATAACATTGACAGGTGGAAGGGTATGGAGGGTGTGCAAAATTTCACAGAGACCACAAAGATATGGGCTAGGTACTGAACAAGAGGCTTGAAGCTGGGAGACAAAGGCACTAACCACTGTCGCCCAATAATTTAGATTTACATTTTTTAGAAAAAGTGAAATTAATATCAATGCAATGTTGATAACAATGATCCATCTTTCATTAGGTTCAACTCTCAAATACTCATTCTAAATATAATTTTGAACATTAGCTTATTCCAAGTGTCTATGGTTCTTTGTGTAAATAAAAACTTCCTAATGTTTGTGCAAAATTTACCCTTAACAAGTTTCCAACTGTGTCTCCGTGTTCTTGATGAACTCATTTTAAAATAACAGTCTCAATCCACTGTACTTATTCCCTTCACAACTTTAAACACTTCAATCATGTCACCTCTTAATCTTCTTTTATTTAAACTGTATAGGCTCAGCTCTTTTAATCTTTCCTCATAATTCAACCCCTGTAGCCCTGGAATAAGCCTAGTTGCTATTCTCTGGACCATTTCTAGCACTGCTATGTTCTTTTTGTAGCCTGGAGACCAAAACTGCACACTGTACTCAAGATGAGGCCTCACCAGTGCATTATAAAGGTTGAGCAGAACCTACTTGGACTTGTACTCCACAGATCGTGCTATATAACCTAACATTCTGTTAGCCTTCTTAATGGCTTCTGAACACTGTTGGGAAGTTGATAGCTTGGAGTCCACTATGACTCCTAAATCCTTCTCATAAGGTGTACTCTCGATTTTCCGACCACCCATTGTGTATTCAAACCTAACATTTTTACTTCCTATATAGGTATGTAATACTTTACATTTACTGACATTAAATTTCATCTGCCACAAATCTGCCCAAGCCTGTATGCCATCCAAGTCCTTCTGTAATGATATAACAGATTCCAAATTATCTGCTAATCCACCTATCTTGGTATCATCTGCAAACTTAACCAGCTTGCTACTTACTGTATATTCCCATCTAAATCATTTATATATATTAAAAATAGCAGCGGCCCTAGCACTGACACCTGTGGAACACCACTCTTAACATCGGCCAGTTTTGAAGAGGTTCCTCGCACCATCACCCTCTGCTTCCTGTGTCTGAGCCAATTCTGCACCCATCTAAAAACATCACCCTGAACTCCCACTTCTTTTAATTTGATGCCCAACCTCTCATGTGGCACCTTATCAAATTCTTTCTGAAAGTCAAGATAAATAATATCATATCCTCCACTTTGATCGTATCCTTTTGTTGCCTCCTCATAGAATTCGTAAAACATAACCTCCCTCTTCTGAACCCATGCTGACGGCTCAGAATAACTTCTGTCCTTGCCATGTGCTAATGAATCTTATCCTTAATAATTCCTTTCATTAATTTTCATGTGATGCATGTTAAGCTTACTGGCCTATAGTTTCATGGATCTGCCCTGTCACCCTTTTTATATAACTAGGCAGACCCGCCTTTTAAGGCGACCGACTTTTAAGTTGACCATGTCTTAAGGCAATTCAATATGTAGATCAAATTAATATTTTATACAAACTCATTAATTTGGTTATATTGCATTTGATCGGTATTACTTTAATACTCGTAGTTTCTGTTATTTTTGTGATGAAGTTTAAACTTTTTTCTATATTGAGGTCGCCCTTTTGAACCCCCGATATTTACTACGCGGTGAGGCATTTGTACTCCATCAACATTAATTATTTCCAGAGACATAATTTTGTCTATTTTTCCAGCGCATCGCGCACAAAAGCAAGGGAACCATGTGAGCACCAGAACCATGTTGCTTCATACCGCAAGCTGCAAGAAGTAAGTCTGTGATAAGCGGAATACCGCTATGCTTTCCACTCACGGGACGGAAGGACAATCCCGACCACTTTTATATAGTAAGAAAGAAGAAGAAGATATCACACAGTCTGGAGTAGAAAATCATCTTTTACCTGCAAAAATGAAACTACAAATCCCATCATGCACTGCAAAATGGATGGGGCGTGTGTGAAACTCCACGCCTGCGTAGCACTCACGGGACGGAAGGACACCCGACCACTTTTACATAGAAGGATGGGATATTTGCCATTTTCCTTTGGAATCGCTCCACATTGAAAACCATTCAAACATAAAAAAGCCATTGGCCAGACTCAGGACTCTGAAACTAGTTGGTAATAAGGCTAACCAATGCACCACACTGACAATCGAGGGATCAAGACTTTCAACCAATTAACTCAACAGAAATGATGACGGAAAAGTAAAGAAATACTGTAAAATCTTACATATAATGCACACTTGTGTATAATGCCCATGCTGATTTAGCCCAAAATTTTCAGATTAAAAAAAGGAATTCATATATAATGTGCACCCAAAACTTTTCAAGATTTTAGGGTAGATGACGACTTTTGTTGACAGACGGGGTGAGGGGGATAATCAGCTGTAAACAGTGAAAAAACTTGCCGTTACAATAAAGGTACACTCTCTTTGCTTAGAGGAATGTTAGACTTGTGATGTCTAATCCCTGCATGTGCGTGAGTAGTGAAGAGCAAACAACGGTAAAAATTGCATCGACATCTGGCAAGAGAGCGAAGCGAATATGCAAAGCAAAATAGTCAGTGGATGACGTTTTGCGTATGTTATTTTCAATTTGACTCTGACATGTCGAAAACTAAAGTGATGTACCAGCATCAGCTGATCGGTAGTTGATGCACCTATGGCAATGTTCACATAGGAGGACCGGCACTTACAATGTCAAGAGGTACAAACGAGAATGCATCGCACTGCTACCTTCACCGCCCCCGTGCAGCCACTATCACTGTAGCCAGCTATGACGAATACGTAATGACAGCACAGCAACTGATATGTTATGTTGATTTATGTGAGAAATTATTGCTTTAAAATGATGTCTTATGTATAATTCACAACCACTTTTTTAGCAGACTAAAATTAATAAAATTTGTGAGCACAACATTTTACAGTAGTAGTCAAATTTGGGTGGAAGTAAGAAACTGGTCGGAGCTAGCAATACCATTTACATTAGGTGAACTAAGCAATCACCTAAGGCAGCAAAATCTGGAGGGGTAGCATTTGGACTCAGTACAATTCTCAATTCACCTTATTACATGGTTTACATTATTTTCACATAGTAACAATGTCTGCTCTTAATGTCTAATGACCAACATGAGCCTTTTACAGGAAGTCTTTCAAATCCCAGAATGCCGCACACTCGGCTTTACAGAATCTCTTTATTTTGAATGTTATTGTTTTGTTTTTTAAGTGCAAGATTATAATTTAACTTTTGTCTTAGTTATATTTCCCTTTCAGAATGATTGTTATTTTTCTTATTTTCCATCCTTATATTGATATTGAGTTTCAACAGATTTTGGATACATACATACGTATGTTTTTCTTTCTATTTCTACCTTTATTTTGTGAGCACAGTGCATTGCCATTGGAATCGGCTTTAGAAGAATCATTTATGTGCCTTTTCTGAATTCTCACAATGTTTAAGGAACGCAAATACTCCAAGGCTGGAGTTCTGCTTAATCACTGAAGTGGTTTGCATACACGGTATAGCCTTGGCATTTTTTGATTTGCATTTTTAATACTATTTATATTATGCCTGTTTCGCATTACAATCGTTACTGTTAAAATTCTACAGTAGTAGTAACATGAATAATTTGTGAAAATAGGAAAAATTACAGAAAACCCTATCATTAAAGGTAGTATAGTCATTTATGTGGTTTATACACATTCAAATGTAAGTCAATAATTATCTGCACATTTGTGGTAGTTTAGTTAAGGGTAGCTGTGCAGTTTTCCTCCACAAACATGTGGAAATATGGCCCATCTGTGGCCACAGTGGTCATGCTTCAACATTGATCAGTTTCTCTTGTTTTCAAGGAGTAAACATGGCTGCTTCACTCTCCATTTGTGTGAAAGAAGAGCAGAAAGCAGAGATCCAGTTTTTATGAGCTAAACGTGTACCAGGGGCTGAAATAATTATCAGTTCATCAGAATAATGGTAGAGACTTGCTCAATGTTGTCATAGGTAGTGGACATGAATGGGTGTCTTACTGCTTCTCGGAGCTTAACACTTATTCAGCCATTTTTGAAATTCTCAATCCATTTATAAATACTCAGCCACAGTAAAACACTGTCTCTGTAACTGTGCAGAAAGCCTTTTGTGGATTTTGGCCCTTGGTATACAACTTCATCATACAGAAAGTGGTGAACTGCTCTCTGCTCTTCTTTGATACAAACATGTTTACTCCTAGAAACAAAATGAGAAACTGACTGATTGAGGTTAAAACTTGACGTATATGCAGGGAAGGCTTTACAGCCAACCAAAATAAAATGATCACTAAAGTGTGGATAGATATTAACTTACCCTTGTATACAATTCCTTATGATTCTTAATTCTCTGCAACTTTATCTGTGGAGACCGAACTAGCAAAAACAATGGATTTAAAAGAATTTCTTTATTTCACAAAGATGAAGTCAAGAAAGAAATTGTGGATATTGGGGATCTGCATTTATTAATTGTAAAGAACTTAAATTAAACATTACTATTTTTGACTTTCTAAAAGTAATATATTGTTTCTAAAATGAAACTATCTTCAAGTAATTAATCAATTTATTACAAGGCCACTTTGTTATATTCATAAATCCATATTTCTGGTTAGCCGATTTTATAAATAAAATATATTTATTTCTAAAGCACTAAGTCAAACTTACATTCATTTAACATTTATAGTAAGCAGCTAATTTTCTTTACAATCATTTACAGAGAATTGTGAAATTTACTGAAACAAGTATATACCTTTATTGGATATTGTGGACTATGACCCGGACACAAACAGGCAGACACGTTTGAATCACCCCACGCACGTTTATTATACATTCTATTTACAAGTCTTAAGTGCTCACAAACCCCTAGAGTCCCCAAAGTCCTGGCCAACACCACACAATGCCTTCACTCTTCAGGCCACCTCCACGTCTCCTTCCAGGACTTTTCCTTCCTTCTCTCCCGACTCCAGCCCCGAATGAAGGGAGGCGGCCCCTTTTATCCACACCCAGATGTGCTCCAGGTGTTTCCCGGCAATCTCCTGCTGACATGCCCCCGTGTGGCGGAAGTGCCGGCTGTATCCCCGGAAGCACTCCGGGTGTCCCTACTCTTCCCCCCAGCACTTCCTGGTGTGGCGGAAGTGCTGAGGTCCAGGGCTCTCCAAGGCATCCCGGCCAGGTCGTCCCCCCAGCCATCTGCGACAATATATAAATCAGTTCATAATCCACTCAGCCTCCTTGGTGTTAACCCCGAGCATGACTTGAACTCTGAATTCTATGCTGGAATGAATCAGGCGCCAATTGACACATTTTGCAGTGCTAACCCCGAATAACTCTCGGGATAGTATTCTGCTGCCATCTAGTGAAGAAAATAACATCATGCTGCAAAAAATAATGAATATTTTTGTGTTTTCCTTCCATTTTATAGTAACTCTAAGGTAACTCATCAATAATCATGAGTGAGGCAGAGCTTCCAACAAAAAAGCACAATGGCAAACCAAGAGCTGGAAGGGAAATTTCAGAGCAAACTGATACTAAACCATTCCTTGTATCCAGTGATAGTGATGATGATGTGAATTGGTCATCAGATGTTGACACAGATTGTAAAACTGTATGATACAGCACTGTACAATGGAACCACCATGATATGCTCAGTGAATCTAGTCTCATGAAGGTTTACTGTGGTGCAAGCAGCTGTGTCACAAAAAAATAAAATCATTGCAATCAAGTGGAAGACAAGCAAGACGCCCATAAGCACTGTTCACAATGCGGTAACTGACCATGTTCGTGTCAGAGGAAATGTGGACGTCACTAAGTCTCATGTTATGGTAGCCTGCAATAACACAATAGAAGTGTTGATTGTGCATATCAGGCACTGACATTCTACCTTCTTCTCACGTGCAAGCAAAAGAAAAAATACAAGAAAAGCACACACAGAAACACACTTGTACTGTCCTGATTGCTGCATTGGGCTGTGCATTGGTGACTGTCTCAAAACATATCAAGTGAAAGATGCGGATTAAACCTGCATAAGTACAGCTGTGGACACTAGACAGGCCTTTCCTGCGGTACGTATGCTGATGTTTTTGTTTATGCTGACGTATTTCCATGTTTCTTTTGCAAGTAAAAAACATTTTGTCTTGTTGAAAAATGCGTTTTGCTCATTTTTCCTGGAATATGCATAATGTTAAGAAGCCTATTCTAGCAGATTACAAATGAAATGTTATTTAGGTAAAACTATATTAAATGATAAAATAACAACAATCCTACATTGTATGGCATACAAGTTTCACAACACATACAAATAGCCTTAGGCTAGGGAGGTGTGGGGCACCATTTACAACTTTGCCTAGGGCTGCACAGAGGCTAGTGCTGGCCTTGGACTTAAGTGTCATTTTTAAATAATAATATTCAATGACGACAGTAACACTTAATACTGTACTTTATAAAACCCCTAAATTTCCAAATCTGGTGGTATTACACTAAACTGAGCACTAAAATTTGGATTTACCTGCTGCAAGTCGCTCCAGTCTCTTGCCATGTTCTGGTGGGATTCCATACCTAAAGGGTAAAAAAGGAACAGTAAGATGCATTACTGTACATGCTCAAGCATATTGTAATTGTTTTCTCAATTAATTTCAGCCTGACAGACAGTACATAACTCTTCATAAGATTTATCTGTCTGAAGACAGACCTACAAAGTATAGTGATATGGCCCTCTCTCCGCGTGAGAGTAAACCTTTCAAGGTTTGCTTTAAGCTTTTAGAAACACCCGAGAGAAATTAAAAGCCCTTTATCCTAACCACAATGGTCTGAACAGTGCATTTGATTTTCTGATCTGTATTTTCAGCTGAGGAAATGTGTTTCTTTGTGGCTGTGCATTACCCCTTACAAGCACCACTCAACATTTTTGTTTGATCTTTGTGTTGATTTTAATGCTACTGACACCAAAAAAAAAGAGTCCTGGTCAACAACACAAATCAGTTTGGCGGCAGTCAGTGATTGGCTAAAAATAAATGCTACAAATTTATTGGGAAGAAACAGATGGCTGTGACAACAGCACAAGTTACATGAAAGTACTGTTTTATATAGTGCCGTTCAAGAGAGAACATTTTCCCCCAAGATACTTTATAAGTAAAAAGTTAGGAACACAATGTGTTTGTTCTGTTTGAAGCACTGATATTTTAAATGAGTTGGTGGGTACTCTTGTGCTTTCCAAGCCAGCGTCATAGCTCTATGGAGCCACAAGGTCTGCCAATGGATAATAAATCTATGTAACTCACTAGTTGGATTACAAAGAAAATGATTTATTTTGGATGCCATAGTCCTCTGTGTCTGTTGTCACGCATGTGCATCAGAGGATTTCCTCCCAGGATAAATCAAGGTATGTGATAACCCGCCGAAGAAAAAGGGGGCACCATCGCTAACATTCTCTTCTCCTTCTCTCCATGCAGAACTGAGTAACCGCCCAGTGAGGGCACTTAGCTCCACCCTTTCCAGTTTGTGCACCATAAGAAGCCCAGCTCCTTGGAAAGAGGCATCATTTCCACAATGAGTGACCCGCTGGATGGCATTATGACAGCCTAGAGCTTATTATTTGTAGTTTTGCCTGACAGGCTATTTTGCTTTATCATTATTCATGTTTTTGTTTTGGACTAAGCATTAAATGGGATGACTGTTTAATGTCCCAGCTTTTCCTCTGTTATTTCGACCTATCATACCTGCACCCAGCCACACTGTATTTATTTTTATCCAAAATCCCATTCTAATATCAATTGACCAAATATGACTGAATGTGGCTGAAACTTTTTGCCCCATCCAAAATCAGTTTCTTTCTTATGCCCAATGCTGACTTTCTAACACTGAATTGCAGTTAGTAGGTTTGATAAAGAATGGGTGACAATAACAACAAAAGAGAAAAAAGTCGAGGAGCGCGGTGTAAGAATTCGGGCAGTGTCTGGAGTGTGTAGGGTTAAAATCAGAACAAAATGAAGTGAGAACTGGAATGCTTTGGGTATTGTGTAAGGGACCGTTAGTGAAAAATAATTAAAAGCAGGAGAATGCTGACTCGGGGGGTCTCTAGTTAAAAGTACTAAAGTGGTAGCACTGGCGCCTCTGTCTAACCAGACTGCTAATTTCCAAAAGCTCAAAATGAATGCCGAGTAGACATGAGTGAAAGGATGATTTATACAAAGAGGGTGCCAGAGTGAAGTGTAATTAAATGAAAGGAGTTGCCATTACAGATATTAAGCAACTGAGAGTTATCTGAGTGTGTCCCACTGTAGTAATTATTCTAGTAGCTACAGCTGGAATTTATAAAAAGGGTTTCTCTGAGTCACAGCAGAAAACCAAGAGGGACTCAAGAGTGGCAGCTTGTGAGCGACTAACAATTACAGAAAAGAGATAAGACGAAAAGAATCCATCTACCTGAAATCTGCCACTCTCTTGGGCCAGCTTCTCACCAGTGTTACATAATGCAGGCTGTGACTAATGGTTTTTCAGGAGATATGTGTTCTGGCCAATGCATTCACACAATGGAAGTGAACAAAGCACTTGCACAAGGCAGCTAATGATCAATGCTTCTTGTATTGGTGAAAGTGCATTACAGCACTTCTGAAAAGTTTAGGGAAGTATAATCTTCATTTACAATAACACCTTTGTCTTCCTCTGTTAAATGGTGTTATCACTCTGTGAAAGTCAAATCATCAATATTTTGTGCAGCTCTGAATTATAGATTAATTCTAAATTTGCATCTTTCATTAATTTTATCAGGACACACCTGATGAAGTCTACATAACCAAAATGCCAAAATGTTATGTCCCTTTCCTTCTTTACCTTTCAGCATGAGAGTAACCTTTAACTTGTATTCCCATTTCAGACGAATGCTGACACAGCCCTACTGTATACTAGCCCTCCTCACTGCCTCACTTATATGGCAACATGACTGGGCTCTTCCTACTTCAAGACTGTATACTGTATTCTAATAGGTTAACTTTTAAAAAGGCAAGGGTTACTGACTTCCTTTCAGCCCTCTGTGTTTCTCAACCTCTGCCCAAAGAAATCTCACAGCGACTTGTTGCTTAACAATGGTGCATTCCTGCAGAGCAGGGTCCATATTGTTCATTTGACCTTAGCTTTAGCTAAACAAATGGTGGTGTTCGATGTACTCATAAGCCATTGTAAACATGTTCTAATGCAGCTGCTTCTGCCCATTGCAGTTACTACAGTATGTAATTTTCAAATTGCCCTTACTTTTTGATTTACTCTCATGTATGTATGTATGTATGTATGTATGTATGTATGTATGTATGTATGTATATAAGTATATATTAGTTGTCCCCCATGGCCCCATCCACGTATTAGTGAAACAGGACAAACTTTAAAAATCAATTTAAAAAAAAATGTAAGTGTTAGGGACACTCCAACGTCAAATGCTGGCACTGTATCAGATGGTGTTCAGCTCTGACGCTAGAGCGTCCCCAGCATGAGGAGAAAAGCATGTCGCCATGATATTTATGGCAATTGCGAGCTACCCTCTAAAACACACGTCGCTCTGATCTCTCTCTCAAAAACATCAAATGTTACTCCTTAACAATCTGTAGATGATAATGTCTGCTGAACAAACAGGTATCAATAGCTACATGGAGGAAAGGATACACTCCAACACGTGGCAAGAGGCAGACCAACTCAAATGGAGGCTGGCGTGTGAGTGAGGAAGAAGTCCTTAAGCTCAGTTCTGGGTTCAAAAATGGCTGAAATGAAACAGCTCTCTCAAGAAACATATTAGTTGTCATGCATGTGCATCAGAGGACATCCTCATCGTCTCAGATAAAGTACGTGTTAGTCCACATCAATGGGAGGAGGCAATGTTGTGGACCTTCTCTTCTCCTTCTCTCCCTGCATCTCCAAGAAATGGCCCACTGGGTGCACTTAACCCCACCTGTTCCAGGGTCCATCGGGATAAGAAGACTGGCTACCCAGAGAGAAGTCAGCATTTGACCTGGGAGTGCTTCACGAGACGGACCTCCCAATTACCCTCTATGAAAACACGTGCTACGTAGCTTTGAATAGCAACCAGAGCGGTGAACCTTTATGTTAGTGTTTATTAACATTTTTTTTGTTGTTTGTGTGAAGAACTACTACTAAACAGAATAACATGGTTGGCATCTCAAGTACTCATCCGTTAAAATGGATTTTTAGGTAATTACGAGGTCTTGCCTATTTTAAACATTTCTTTTAATTTGCCACTTTTAAATAACGTTTTTTTTTTTTTTTTAATTTTGACTTTAAGGTCAGCAACTTGAGAGTCATCTTTTCACTGTTGCAGATCACACTGGCAGAGAATTTTAAATTTATCGAGAAACTAGGTTTCATAAACCACGCAGACTGAGCCTCAATATTTCGATGAAAGAAACAGAGTGATCATTGGTCAGTACTTGCTATATGGACAAACTGGGATTTGATCAACCATGGCTGGGTCACCTGGGACAGTGTGCCTCTGATGTTGAATGACCCAAAACACCTAACTACAAGGGTAGTTATAAATTAATAACATTGTGTTTGGCAAGGAAAGGTTTACTCACATTTGAGGATGTTTTTGTGTAAGTAGTGTGTGCCTCAAAAAACACTTACAAAGGAAATTTAAACATTAACGGTCACACCACTGTCATTATTAATTATAATTCATACCACTTTTCAAATAGTATTAGAGAGCACATGGAACCAGTCTCAGCCTAGATCCTGTTTTGTTTTATTTTATTTTTATATCTACTTATTTTTTCCTAATGTTTCTTGTAATCTTTTTTATGAGTTTTCATTCTTTGCTTGGTACCTGCCACATATGCAGAACCCATGCTGGTTAGTCTTAAAAGAAACTGTGGTGATATTGTAGTCACTAGCAGATTTCATATTTGTGTGCTGCTCATGTTTGTTTGTATTATATTATGACGTGGAAGGCAGCCATAATGTCCGCCTACAAGCCACACACACATTCACTTTGCTTATAAAGACTGCTTTCTTAGTTGGCTTGTTACGGTTATCAGACACTTTTCACTTTCAAAACGCATTGTTTTTTTTAAAAGCAACTCTTTTTCACATCTCACAGTATTTTCTGCCTATCATCTCCAGCACATTGCAACAAAACAAAGCCTCATACAATCGAATGTTTGTGAGAGTGAGTCTTCATGTCTGCATGTGTGTCTGCTTGCTGAAAGAGGAAGAGAGGGATGGATTTTGGCAAGACAATGTGAGCTCAGTTAGGTCAAGTCTACAGCCAGAGCTGAGAGTATTTCATTCTACAGTGGTGCTTGAAAGTTTGTGAACCCTTTAGAATTTGCTTTATTTCTGCCTAAATATGACCTAAAACATCATCAGATTTTCACTCAAGTCCTAAAAGTAGATAAAGAGAAACCAGTTAAACAAATGAGACAAAAATATTATACTTAGTCATTTATTTATTAAGGAAAATGATCGAATATTACATATTCGTGTGTGGCAAAAGTATGTGAACCTTTGCTTTCAATATCTGGTGTGACCCCACTTTGCAGCAATAACTGCAACTAAACGTGTCCAGTAACTTTTGATCTTTCCTGCACACCGGCTTGGAGGAAGTTTAGCTCATTCCTCCGTACAGAACAACTTCAACTCTGGGATGTTGGTGGGTTTCCTCACATTAACTACTCGCTTCAGGTCCTTTCACAACGTTTCGATTGGATTAAGGTCAGGACATTGACTTGGTCATTCCAGAATATTAACTTTATTCTTCTTTAACCATTCTTTGGTAGAACAACTTGTGTGCTTAGGGTCGTTGTCTTGCTGCATGACCCACCTTCTCTTGAGATTCAGTTCATGGACAGATGTCCTGACATTTTCCTTTAGAATTCTCTGATATAATTCAGAATTCATTGTTCCATCAGTGAAGGCAAGCCGTCCTGTCCCAAATGCAGCAAAACAGACCCAAACCATGATACTACCACCACCATTGTTTCACAGGTGGGATAAGGTTCTTATGCTGGAATGCAGTGTTTTCCTTTCTCCAAACATAACGTTTTTCATTTAAACCAAAAAGTTCTATTTTGGTCTCATGCATCCACAAAACATTCTTCCAATAGCCATCTGGCTTGTCCATGTGATTTTTAGCAAACTGCAGACGAGCAGCAATGTTTTTTTAGAGAGCAGTGCCTTTCTCCTTGCAACCCTGCTATGCACACCATTGTTGTTCAGTGTTCTCCTGGTGGTGGACTCATGAACATGAACATTAGCTAATGTGAGAGAGGCCTTCAGTTGCTTAGAAGTTACCCTGGGGTCCTTTGTGACCTTGCCGACTATTACACGCCTTGCTCATGGAGTGATCTTTGTTGGTCGACCACTCCTGGGGAGAGTAACAATGGTCTTGAATTTCCTCCATTTGTATACAATCAGTCTGACTGTGGATTGGTGGAGTCCAAACTCTTTAGAGATGGTTTTGTAACCTTTTCGCAGCCTGATGAGCATCAACAACTCTTTTTCTGAGGTCCTCAGAAATCTCCTTTGTTCGTGCCATGATACACTTCCACAAACATGTGTTGTGAAGAGCAGACTTTGATAGATCTTTAAATCTTTAAATAACACATGGTGCCCACTCAGACCTGATTGTCATCCCATTGATTGAAAACACCTGACTTGAATTTCACCTTCAAACTAACTGCTAATCCTAGAGGTTCACAAACTTTTGCCACTCACAAATATGGAATATTCTATTATTTTCCTAAATAAATAAATGACCAAGTATAATTTTTTTTGTCTCATTTGTTTAACTGGTTTCTCTTTATTTACTTTTAGGACTTGAGTGAAAATCTGATGATGTTTTAGGTCATATTTATGCAGAAATATAGAAAATTCTAAAGGATTCACAAACTTTCAAGCACCACTGTATATACACATATCCAAACCATAATGTTCAAGCAAGGTCTGACGATAATTTAGTTTCAAAATCCATGTCTCACAGACTGTATCAGCAACATCTGCTAACCAAAGTTTTTTTTTTCCAAACGTGGTTCATTTCAGTCCAAACTCAGAAGTCTGTGTGGACAAAAATGATTATCTGATCTTCTGATTCTGCTGAGAAAGGTGTCACCATTAGCAAAGATGAATTCATTGCAATCTACCAAAACATGGGACTCAAAAGAAAGATTTTGCTATAAAATCCAAAATCTTACAACACCTAAAAAGCAAAAGAGTATTTTATTTTCTTTTGTTATTGAGTAATAATACAGTATACTGTATAAAAAAAAAATCTGAATCTTTAAATGGTCCTTGTTGAAAGTAAAATTTTAAGGTCCTTATAGTATTTAAAGCAACTAGAACTTATTTGCAATTGTGTTTTGTTAAATTAGGAAAATAAAATATATGTGCAATAGAGGATGGGGTGCAGTATCTTTTCTGATGATCTAACATAATCAGCAATCGTTGAAACACATAATTGCTATATTGTAATGCTCCTGAATTTACAATCAAATGTTTCATAAACCTAAAAACATGGACATAAAAGTGGGCACTAATTTGAGTCCAAGATTAAAGTGTCCCATAACATTCCACTTTTTCCCTTTAAACAACTGCTCACCAAAAGGTCTGTTCACGTCACTGACAATAATATATGAAAAGTGACATGTTGTAATAAGTGCTAGCAGAGATATTGTAAATTTGCTCCTTTGTATTTTTTGTAATATTTTCATCACACACTAAACGTCCTCGTCCTCCACTCCCATGAAGTTAAAATGGATTTATAAGACAAATGCTCAGCTATAATTGCTGGTAAGTGCAGATGATGGAACGGTATGGAATAGTTTTGTTTTAAATTTCTTTATTCTTAAGAGATTCTGGCTCTGAGTATCATTTAGGATTTGCCTAATCTCTGAGTCTATATAATTATTTTTTTAGGATTTCTTCATTCATATTTCTCATTTCTTGAAACATCAAATACTGGCTCATGTGTTTGCATGAATGGAGCTAATAACATTTGTATGACTTCTACATCTAGGAATGTTTGGAAGAAAATAAAAGTTATAACTATGTTTTGTTTCTCTTAATAAAAATAAATAAATGCAGACAGGACTTTCTGTTGTGTTATTTCATTTTTACACTTGTTCAACATAAAAAAGCAAAGGATTGAAAGGATCACAAAGCACAAATGTCTGGCTTACCCTGTCGTGTGTGCTATATTTTCGATAGTCTTCTAAACATTTTTATAGTTCTTTAACCATTTTGAAATACAATCTGAATGCAGAAACCCAGCATCTGAAAGGTGCAAACGTTACATTCTAAAATAAATAAACAGCATGTACTTAAATACGTGTGTAACTAAAATGATACAACATGGAAAAGAAGCCAGCAGCTATAACCTTCTCTAGAAAATTCATTTGACAGCACCGATTTTGCAACACACACATTCAATTTTTGGCACACCATGCTGTGCTCATTACAGATGACAAGACCACCCTAAAATTAGCACTAATTAGACACTTTCAAGCTTATTAGACTTGAACGAATTCAAGCAGAAATGCATTTGATCACAAATTCTCTAATTTGGTTATTTTTTAAGTGATTTGTGTGGGATGACATTTTGATCTGTCGTGAAGACCACAAAAAAAAAATCAATTAAAGGCAATGTGGCATCCTGCTGTCTCTTTTTCTTTCAAATTGACAATGCTAATCACAAACAGAATTTCATAATTGTGGGTTCTGGGCCAAAAAGTAAATCATGGTAATATAATATTAGTTTCAAGGAGACAACCCAAAAAGCTATTAGGTTTTTTTAAAGAAAACATCCAACTGATGGTGTATTCGCTCAAGTTGCCTTCCAAAACTGCAAAAGCTATTGCATTGTAGCATACATTTTCTTAATAAAAAGGTTCCCCAATTTCGAATTTAGAAAATTCTGTCATAGCTTCTAAAAATCATATATGCTTAATGGTAAAGTTTACAGCAGATGATTTAAAAAAATTAATGAATTCACTAACTACAGAATCAATGCCCAATATAAAATACAAGATTGTGCATCAAATGGCTTACATTTGAAACTTACTTGAAGTGTAATGATGACCCCCAATTTTAAGACTTTTTTGGTTCTCAGACAATGAACATAAAAGAAGTCGGATATTTATTTACCACAGGAAATGTCACAAGTGGAACTACACTTCTGATACCCCTTTCATAGCATAAAAATACGGAGGACACTGACAGGTTAGTAGCTAAGTCCATCAAAGTTATGGAGCCTCTCCTGCAAGTCAGATTGACTAAAACGTGGATCATCCAACCGTCATTTAGAAATACTTTAAGATGACAAAAACACATGCCCTTATTTTCAACAGGAAGAGATGAAGGATTATAGCATCAGTGAAAATGGTAGAAAGTGTGTTCACGCATAACCCAACGACGACTGAATACATTGTCTTACATTGAAATCTGATATCCATGCAAAACATGTCCCATAATCGAGAGTTTCTGCCATCAAAAATTCAAGTTTGGGCTTTAATTACATCGATCTTTGAAACAATTATATTATAAAAATGTGGCTGCACAAAGGCTTGCCCATATGGATAACTAAGTACAGTTAATAAACATAACAATAGCCTTTACAAAAAAAAAACCATACATAATCCCCAGTTACAAAGCATATTTAAAACATCTTCTTAAAGTATGAATTGGGCTTAATATTTTGACACAAAAAATAGCTTTAGCTACATACATTTGATCTTAAAAAATTATATCAGTTTTCTTTTCCATTTCTCAAATCTGTGAATTGTGACTAAAACAATTAAAATTAAACGTTTTCAAGTCAAAGTTATTTCCCCGCATTTGTGGTATCCATTATTTTGCCATGGGAAACTGAGTTCTTAAGTGAAGCATTTGCCTAATCTAGCAATTTTAAAAAATGCGCATGTTCCTTTTGGAATATTGCACCTAAAACTGAACAATATTCCTGACAAGTGCATTATGTGGGCTTAAAATAGTCAGCCTTGATTTGTAGTCAACACAGCGTGCCATGTAACCCAACATTCTATTATCATTCTTAATCACTTCTCTAGATCAGGGGTTGTCAACCCTTTCCTTGGCAAACCACTACCAGGAATTGAAATGTTTTGATTTTTTAAGTATTTAATTCTTTCAAGGTGCAACTAAAGGAAATATTTCCGCAACACACCGCTACCAACTTTTAACAAAGGATTAACGAAGGGCTTTATGGACTAAATAGTCTCCTATAGTTTGTCAGATTTCTTATGTTGTTATTTCATGGATGTGTGTCTTTGACATACATTTTTTTTTGTATGCCAAACTGTTATTAATAAATTGTTTTGTAGTTCAGTTGTATAGCTTAATATCCAATAACAATTAGCAATCCTAAAATTTTTAATTACAATAATGATATAGTTACAAACTAATTCAGCGCAAACAAATTCACAAATATTTCTCAGTCAATGTGAGGGCTAACCCTGTTTTACAGAGGAGTCTTCACGTCAGGCTCCAGGTTTGATTACTTTATAAACAGTCTATGTTCATTTTGTATTTATTTTTTAGGCAAGGATGAAATTTACTAAAAAGTGGTGAGTCTGTCTGAAACAATAGCATTTCACTGTTGATTAATATTATTGGAAATTAAATTGAAATGGTAAATACTATACCTTAATTGTTAACATTGGTCTTTCTTCCTCACTGTATATTGTTCTGCATTAGTCTGCAAATTTTTAAAACTGTTCTAATAAAGATGGCAGACAAAAGAAGTTTACCAAAACTAAACATATCGAAGTGTTTGCAGATTGGATTTGAGAGAGCTGGAGATTGAGAGAGACATAATGTGCAGACATCTTGTGCAGGCAGGTTGTAGGGGCTCAGAAAGAGGCCATGTGGCATATTGTGCCTGGGTAGTCTTCATCCCGAAATGGATTGTTTCAAAGAGGTGTAAAGCAAGGGGAAGCAGTTATCTCTGGTCCCATTTGAGCAGTGGGAGACTTTGAATTGTTGCAGGTGGTGGATACAGAAGATGAGAATGAGGCAAGGTGGGAAAAACATGGGTGGAATCTCACAACTGGAGCACCAAGCATGGAGACTCAAGATTGGCCACTGCGTAACCAACAGTCAAAGCCCCATTTTTCCTCAATTTTTTACAATTGACACAGCTGCTGATGGCACTCATACCACATGTTAAGAACTACTGATTTATATCATATACAGTACATTTATTGAAAAGTGTAGTAGATCCAGCAGAGATCCTTGTTTGTGGCTTCACCTTTTATGATGAATATTCTCTATAGCTACTAGGTGGTCTCTACCTACTGTAGCATTTGCTAATTTCTTCGATTCTCTTTAACTGTGGTACAGACACCTCATTTTTCTCTTTCACTTTTTTTTCGTTTGCAATATCTAAAAGATCCACTTATGGTTTCTTTTCACACTTTCAATGATAGTCATCTTTGACCGCATTTTTACACTTCTAAATTGTTTTTTTAATATTGTTCTCATATACTCATTATATGAATAACACAGGAGTTCTACATCCAGAGTTATAAAGTTGCTTTTCTTTCACAATTGTAATATCTAATCACTTTTATATGTATAAATTTGTCATGTTTTGGGTTTTTAGGTGTGTAAATTTCATTCCTAACCATAATTTTCATTGTGTGTTTTTTGTTTATTTCATGTTCGCTTGCACGTCATGATGTTCTCTTTCACATTACCATGACAGCCATGATTAGTGACATCAATGATTTTCCAAACAGCTTATTCCTTAACGAAAGTTAGGCTCTGATCCAAATTAGGCCTACTGTTAGATTTCTTTTAGGTTCTGGTTGACTTTGTGTTGCTCTTTGTTAGTGTTTGTTTCAATCACTTCAGTGACCACTGACAGTAATCCTTGGCTACATTTTCTTTCAGAAATTCTTTATACATTCACTGCGGGTCCTCTTAGATTCCTTAATGCATCTAATGCATCCCAGTTTTTGTTTCTATAGACTTTGCCACATCTCCTCTCAGAATTAAATGCAGTGATTACAGTTTTTGATTATAAGTCAAAACATTGTACAACTTATTATATTATTGTGAAAATACCCTGAAGGCTCAGTTACGTATTATCCCTAAATTCTACTTTTGGTTGTTAAAGAATCAATAACTGCGTTTCACTCCGGAGATACACAGGCATACAAAAAGAGCAGGTATGATCTCCGAAAATCCATTAAATATGCAAAGCGCCAGTATGCCCACAAACTGGACTCTCAGTTTAACAGCACAGCAGACGCTCGTCGGATGTGGCAGGGTATTCAGCTGATCAAAGATTATAAACCCTGGACACATGCGGCCACAGCTACTGCCGCTTCACTCCCAGATGAGTTGAACGTGTTTTTCGCTCGTTTTGAGCTCGCTAACAAGGACAGGCCCGTGCGACACCCTGCAGCGCCGCAAGACTCCAGCCTGAGGCTCTCTGAGAATGACATGAGGAAGGCTTTTTCCCGACTCAGCATCCGCAAAGCACCCGCCCCAGACTGAGTCTCAGGTTGCGTTTTAAAAACATGTTGCAACCAGCTAGCTGCTGTCTTTACGGATATTTTTAACACATCTCTGAGAGTTTCATCTGTCCCCACCTGCTTCAAGCACACAGACATCATCCCTGTCCCAAAGGAAAATAAAGTAGACTGCCCTAATGATTACCGCCCAGTAGCCCTTACTCCCATAGCCATGAAGTGCTTTGAGAAACTGGTGCTAGAACGCATCAAGGACATCATCCTTGACAGTCTGGACCCCCTCCAGTTTGCCTACCGTTGCAACAGTTCCACTGAGGATGCCATCTCCATGGCATCACTTCAAACCACCCTGTCTCATCTGGAGAACAAGAACTGCTATGCCAGGCTACTGTTTGTGGACTACAACTCTGCATTTAACATCATCATTCCATCCCAGCTCAATGCTAAACTCCTGGATCTGGGGTTTAGCTGTTCACTGTGCAACTGGGTACTAGACTTCCTCACCAGCATACCTCAGCATATTGGTGGAAAAACCTCCTCCATCATCACCATCAACACTGGCACCACACAAGGCAGCGTGCTGAGCCCCATGCTTTACTCTCTCTACACCCATGACTGTGTAACTACGTACAGTTCTAACACCATCCTCAAGTTTGCTAACGATACCACTGTAATAGGACTGATCAGCGAGGACGATGAGACGGCCTACAGGGAGGAGGTCAGACTCCTGTCAGTATGGTGGTCAGGACAACACCCTCAACGTTAGCAAAACTAAGGAGATGATTGTGGATTTCCGCAAACAGGCAACAGAGCACAGCCCCATCTACATTGGAGGTGAGGCTGTGGAGCAGGTCAGCAGCTTTAGGTTTTTTGGAGTCACCCTCACTGATGACCTTAAATGGTCAAGTCACACTGTGGCAGTAGTCAAGAAAGCCCAACAACGCCTCTACTTCCTCAGGAGACTGAGTAAAGCCCAGATGTCACCCACAACCCGGTGCAGATTCAACAGGTGTACTGTGGTATCTATCCTGACAGGATGTATCACATCCTGGTACAGCAACTGCTCAGTTCAGGACTGCAGAGCTCTGCAATGTGTGGTGAACACAGCACAGCGGATCACGGGCACACAGCTCACTGCGATCCATGACATCCACACTACACGCTGGCTCAGAAAAGTGAATAGTATCAGGCGGGACCCCAGCCACCCTGCACTGTCACTTTTCACCCTCCTCCCATCTGGGAAGCGACTAAAGTCCATTCGGACATGCACCTCCAGGTTCAGGAACAGTTTCAACCCAACTGCAATCAGACTCATGAACAATCAGTAACCTTGTGTCACCTCCACTGCTACCTGCACATATACTTCTGTCATTGTCTCTATTTATTCCTAGGATTCTGGTTTTATTTATTTGCTCATTATATTCATTTATTTATTGTGTCTGGGTTTTTTTGCCTATGTTCACTGTCTGATTGGCACATGCAAGCAAGTATTTCATTTCCAAAAAAAAGTATTTTGGATTCCAAAAAAGTTGGGACACTAAACAAATTGTGAATAAAAACTGAATGCAATGGTGTGGAGATGGCAAATGTCAATATTTTATTTGTAATAGAACGTAGATGACAGATCAAACGTTTAATCCGAGTAAATGTATCATTTTAAAGGAAAAATATGTTGATTCAAAATTTCACGGTGTCAACAAATCCCAAAAAAGTTGGGACAAGTAGCAATAAGAGGCTGGAAAAAGTAAATTTGAGCATAACGAAGAGCTGGAAGACCAATTAACACTAATTAGGTCAATTGGCAACATGATTGGGTATTAAAAGAGCTTCTCAGAGTGGCAGTGTCTCTCAGAAGCCAAGATGGGTAGAGGATCACCAATTCCCACAATGTTGCAGAAAGATAGTGGAGCAATATCAGAAAGGTGTTACCCAGCGAAAAATTGCAAAGACTTTGCATCTATCATCATCAACTGTGCATAACATCATCCGAAGATTCAGAGAATCTGGAACAATCTCTGTGCGTAAGGGTCAAGGCCGTAAAACCATACTGGATGCCCGTGATCTCCGGGCCCTTAAACGACACTGCACCACAAACAGGAATGCTACTGTAAAGGAAATCACAGAATGGGCTCAGGAATACTTCCAGAAACCATTGTCAGTGAACACAATCCACTGCCATCCGCCGTTGCCAGCTGAAACTCTACAGTGCAAAGAAGAAGCCATTTCTAAGCAAGATCCACAAGCTCAGGCGTTTTCACTGGGCCAGGGATCATTTAAAATGGAGTGTGGCAAAATGGAAGACTGTTCTGTGGTCAGACAAGTCACGATTCAAAGTTCTTTTTGGAAATCTGGGACGCCATGTCATCCGGACCAAAGAGGACAAGGACAACCCAAGTTGTTATCAACGCTCAGTTCAGAAGCCTGCATCTCTGATGGTATGGGGTTGCATGAGTGCGTGTGGCATGGGCAGCTTGCATGTCTGGAAAGGCACCATCAATGCAGAAAAATATATTCAGGTTCTAGAACAACATATGCTCCCATCCAGACATCATCTCTTTCAGGGAAGACCCTGCATTTTTCAACAAGATAATGCCAGACCACATTCTGCATCAATCACAACATGGCTGCGTAGGAGAAGGATCCGGGTACTGAAATGGCCAGTCTGCAGTCCAGATCTTTCACCTATAGAGAACATTTGGCGCATCATAAAGAGGAAGGGCGACAAAGAAGGCCCAAGACGATTGAACAGTTAGAGGCCTGTATTAGACAAGAATGGGAGAGCATTCCTATTTCTAAACTTGAGAAACTGGTCTCCTCGGTCCCCAGACGTCTGTTGAGTGTTGTAAGAAGAAGGGGAGATGCCACACAGTGGTGAAAATGGCCTTGTCCCAACTTTTTTGGGATTTATTGACACCATGAAATTCTGAATCAACATATTTTTCCCTTAAAATGATACATTTTCTCAGTTTAAACTTTTGTTCCGTGATTTATTTTCTATTCTGAATAAAATATTAGAAGTTGGCACCTCCACATCATTGCATTCAGTTTTTATTCACGATTTGTATAGTGTCCCAACTTTTTTGGAATCCGGTTGTACTTGTACACATGACAATAAAGAATTGAAACTGAAATTTAAATTTAAATAGGCTTCCTCTTTCAATAGAATATTAACAATCTTGGCTAAAAACCAATTACTGATTAAATTGTGAATTCCTGTTCATGTTCATTGTACATATAGTCCCCATTACTACAGCATTCCCATTAAAATTGCATTTCATTCAAAAATTTGTACATCGCCATGATTATACGATTATAACACTTGTGTGACTTCATACCTCTATCCTCGCAATTTCCTTTTCAAACCCTACTATACTCAGTAAAATGAGACTCATCACATTTGAAGAAAACACATTTGTAAATCTTTGGATGTACTATAAAAGGATACCTTGTCAGTCTTGCTTTCTATATATCATGAATCCATTGATATTATATTCATCTTCACACCAACATTCAGCAAGGTTTCTGTTACTGGAGTAGCATCATCCTTATGTTACGTGTAACTTCAATTAATTTTTTTAACACTTTCAACTGTAATGCAGCAAATGTGTAATCTTAGTGATTTTTGTCTTTGTACTCCCTTTGGCTGTTAAACTTAAACTTCTATATTTTTCTCAATACTAATGTCCTGATGAGACATAAAAACACTGAAATATAATACTTCTATACATTCGAACAAATAGATTTTTCCATGCCCTATCCTGCAGTAAAATAACACGATTAAAGCCATGTTCAGTCTAAATAACATTCAGAACGAAGACTGAACCTCTTTCATCCACTGAGTTCAAAGAGAATCTTTCCAATGTAATAAGCCGAAACTTTGGTATTGACCCCTTTGATATTCCTGTTAATTGGCAGTTCTGTTTCATCATTCTTACCTTGGCAAGACATTACTCAAAGACAAGTCAAATTTTCTGTTTGCTAGTAAAGACTTTTCTGGGAAAAGCAAATAGCTATATAAATGCTGCAACACAAACTCAAAATAAATAATGATGAAGATTTTTTTAAGCTCCTGATATATTATACCAACACATTTCTCCCAAGATTATTACATATCAATTCATTCATTCATTCATTTCTAGTGTTCAATTATTCTCACTCATTTACTCATCCTTGTTTAGGTTAACTGGAAATTAAACCCATTCCTGACATCAAGGGAATAAACATCCCTGAAGGGGGTGCAACTCTACCATCTCACACACCCCTGCTCACTCACTGGGCCACTTTAGTGCTACTAATAAACTTGACATGTGAGGATTGTAAATGAAGGAGGAAATCTAAAGGACCATGCAATGAGGACCAAAATTATGCTCAGAAATAAAGAGAAATGAACTAAGTAAAGAACTACACAAAATGCGTTTGTTTGTTTTTTTTTATTTGTTTTGTTGTTGCTGTTTCCCTTTTCACATTTTATGATAGTTTTCTGTGCAGTGCATTTAAGGGAAGGATTTGAACTGATTGTCCTAATGAAGGAAGCAGCCTTCTGATAATAAGAATATGTTCACTAATGGAAAAGTGCTAAAGGCTCATGGCATTGAAAGTTCAGAGTTCTTAGGAATGTGCTATTTTATTTCTCTCTACAGAGAACTGGTTTAAACTGGTTTAAATAATAAATAATTATAATAATTCTTTACATTTATATAGCACTTTTCTCATTACTCAAAGCACTCTCAAATGTAGCTAATACAAAATACCGATTATGATTTTATAACTTATATTTCTGGGTGAGAGGTTGTACCAACCACTTCTATGTATGTCCCATTTGTGATGTGATTTTGGAAATGACACTTCCAGCTTTTCCAGAGAGAAAGTCTTAAATGCATGACCCCCACCGGTAAGAAAGTCTGGGAGAATAAGTCAGGCAGGATTTTAGATTTATGAATCTCAAAAATAAAATGATTATATAAAGTCAGACAAAGAGCTTGATCACCCATTGTAGACAGCTATATCCGTGGGATAACCAGAACGTCAGAAGATGCAGACTGGAGAGAGGCAGCAAACATGGGTGGGATAAGTAGGTTTTGAAGATATATGGGTGCAGACGCAGCAAGACACTTGTATATGAGGAGCAGAAACTTTTATTGGATCCACCTCTTGGCAGGCAACCAAGGTAAAGTGAAAAACACAGGGGTAACATGAAAATACTTTGAGTATCAATAAATGCACATGCAGTGCTATTTTGGGAATCCTGTTAGCTTCTAAATAGTTTTTTGGGGAAGGCCAACAAACAGAGAGTTGCAGGAGTCCAAACAAAATGATATATATTTGCATTGAGAAAGATTATATGAGTTTGGATATACAGTATTCCTGAGGTGACAGAAAGATGTCTTAGAAACAATGGCAAAATGGCTACGGAAAGTAAAAGAAGGGTCAAACCTAACACCTACTGTAGGTTTTTGCTAAGGAGGATGGTGGTAACTGAGTGTAACCAGATTTGTTTTCTGGCATCGAGGAACCCCAACAATGTCTACTGTTTTGCCACTGTTTGGATGCAAATAGGTTTCCCTCTTGTAGCACTAGGTATTACCCAAGTATTTTATGACCCGAGATAATCATAAATGCCCTTTAAGAAAGGTATGGAAATAGATTTGTGTGTCATTGGGAAAGCAATGAAAAGGCAATATGTACTTGCATACAATTTTATCCAGAGAGTATTTAAATCAAGAAAAGTATTGGGCCAAGTACTGAACCCTGAGGAATTCCAGAAGAGACAAAATATTTGTTTGATTGATCTTTGCAAAAGACAATGTGTTTTTTCCTTTTAGTGAGGCAGGTGTTGAACCATTTCCATAGGACAGAGGAGATTCCAATATTGCAGAGGCGATGCAGTACTAAGATGTCATGGTTAACAGTGTTAACACTAGAATCTCTGAACCTTACAAAACTTTTTGTTGCCCCAAAGCACCTTAATTTCCCTCACAGCTTCTTATCACTGTGCCAATTGCCCATTCAAGAATAAAACTGAATGAAACAAAAAATTGTGCAAGTGACAACAAGATACCAAGAAGTAGTGATTCATCCGCATTTGTGTCTGCTTCAATACTTTCAGTGCCAACATTTACAAGCACCATTAATTTACAAAGGCTTTTATAAACTCAAATCAAATGTACGAGGTGCCATCCAAAAGTTCCCAGAATGCATTTATTCTGCAGCCAGAAGGGTTTGGTTATATCAATCGCCGCTAGATAGCAGTTCAAGTTATTCTTGAGAGCTGTTATCACGAGTTATAACGTCAGCGCAGTTGTTTTTCAAGTCGCAGTTTTCATTTAAACTTCGATTGTGTCTGTGAAGGGTTGTTCGTGAAAACGAGTGATTTGAAAGACCCAAAAAAGCTCGAAAAGTTCACAGCAACACCAAGTCAATGCTCATTTGCTTCTTTGATGTGAAGGGTGTCATCCACAAGAAATTTGTGCCACAAGGACAGACGGTGAATAGAGCATTCTACAGGGATGTTCTAAGGTGTCTGCGAAATCGAATTCACTGAACACGTCCTCAGTTGTGGGCTGACAAGTCATTTCTTTTGCATCACGACAATGCACCAGCTCACACATCTCTGATTGTGCGCAAATGTTTGGCTTCTACAAACTTTACTGCCATTCCCAACCCTCCGTACTCCCCTGATTTAGCGCCGTCTGATTTTTTTTTATTTCCTAAGATGAAGATGAGGCTCAAGGAACGCAGATTTGAGACGGTGGAGGAGATCCAAGTAGTAACAACCGATGTCTTAAACACACTGACAAAAAACAACTTCCAGTGGTGCTTCGAAAGGCTGAAATCTCGCTGGGATTGGTGTATCAACTCAGAGGGTGACTATATTGAAGGAACTGTTCACCATTAATTGTTATTTGGTGTGTATGCTTTTAAATAAATACATTCCGGGAACTTTTGGATCGCATCTCGTATGTCTTTATGATGATATAATAATAATAATAATAATAATAATAATAATAAAGAAGCTCACTACTCAAAGCACTAAATGCAGGGAGGACCCAGGATTCAAACTAAGAAACCACTTGACTACGAAGCAGCAGCTTTACCTCTGCAGCACCTAAGCGGATCTAAGAGATAGCTGCATTTCCACTGTGAAAACTGTGTGAATATGAAATAGAACTGGTTGAAATTTAAACATGCAAACATGCACATCCATGAAAATGTTTTTATTGATATTTAGCTTTCAGTTTTTACACATTCACAGCAACATGTTGTGGACCACCGAGTGGCAAACAGCCTCCCTAACCCCAACACAGACAGGCACGACACGAATTCCAGTCCAGCACATACTTTTATTTGTGGGGAAGCGCTTTTTTTGCTCCCCACGAGATGCACAATGTCTATAAGACAAAAGCACAGTCTTTTTCTTTCTTTCTCTTACTTTCTTTTTTCCGCCTCCACTCCTATCCTGGTAAACTTCATCCACCTCCTCCCAACTCTGGCTCCTCAAATGGAGTGAGCCAGCTCCTTTTATTCAGCTCCTGAGAGTGATCTAGATGGCTCATCAGTATTAGCTGGACTCACTCCTAGGCGTGGTGGGTCCACTGTAGAGCTCTGCAGCTCCCTCTGGCGGCCCCCACGGAATTCAACAGAGCTGTACCAAACTCCTAGTCCCAGCGTGCCCTGCAGGAATCAATGGTGCCACAGCCACCCAGAGGGTTGCCCTCTAGCGTCCCAGGGGATATAGTGCCTTGAAGTTGCTCTCTCCCCCGGTTATGTTATGTCATTATTACTATAACATGAACATTTATTTCTGTTTTAGCTATGTGTCCAGCATTTCTTGCCTCACATTTCCTATATCATCCTACATTTATACAGATCATGGTAGACATAGAACACACATGAAACGTAAAATTCTGTTACAACGAATATCTTTACAACAAATGTTTCATTACAACGAAGTATTTTTAAGGTCCCAACAGTTTCTCCATATGACAAGAGTCTATAGAATCGCGTTACTATGAAATACATTCAGCAGATACTTTCTTTACAACGAAGAGCCCAAAAAGACCTTGAAATGCCTGAATGAATCATCCACAGAGCAGTTAGTTAGACGGTCATAGCTCAGTTGTACACAATGATCCCCAAACAGAACCATTGTAAAAAATTTTTTCTTTCTTGGAACTTTCCCTGTACTTTTTTTTTTGCTGTGTTTGTTTTCTGTGATTTTTCAGTGATACCTTTTGCTTATTGCTCGTCAACATTTAAAAAAATCCATTAGAATATAACTCATTGTCACCCTCCTATAGAAATGGCAGACATTAAAATAACGATTACAGTTTATATTAGAAAAAAAAAACTTTAAATTTTTGCAGCTCTCGATTCTGGCAAAAAGAAAAAAGATGTTGCCGGTGAATTCGGAATTTCGTCATCAACACTGCCAACTTTCTTGAAAAACAGCAAAAAAAGAAGATAAATCTCGGGTGGCAAACGTATGCGAACTGCTGCATTTGAAGACGTTGAAAAAGCCATTTTTATGTAGTTCAGTGAAGCTCATTCAAGAAACATTCCTATTAAAGCAGCATTCATTCAAGAAAATGTGAGGTTTCTAAACTCTGTTGGGACCTTCCACAACTGGACAACACACCGAAAAGCGTCCCGAAGTGCAATCACCGTGTCTGTGGAAGACTGTTTATCCATTGCCGTGGCAACAGCAGGCTTACAGCTCTGGGGTGGCTCTTCACCAAAGCAAACAGAAAAGATCTCGATGGGTGATACAAGGTACATTGTAAAGGCAGGGAACAGGATTACTTGGCCACTAAACTAGCCACAACCCTGCCTGACTGCTGTGTCTGAGTATAGGAGAGTGGAAGATCACGCTACAATAAATAACTGTGCTGTTCGTGTTTCAAGCTGAATAAAGCTGGTTTTACTAAAGTACTGAGACTAAGCCTCATGTTTTGGCTGAAAGACAGGGATTTATAGCGCGACCACGACCTTTTATGATTTGCTTCTGGAGCACTTCACTGCAGTGCTGTGAGCCTGCTGTTGCCCTGCCCCGGCAATAGACAAACAATCTTCCACAGATGCAGCAATCGCGCTTTGGGAAGCACTTCAGCGTGTCATTCCCATTGGGTAAGGGAATCCCAAAAGAGTTCAGAAACCTCGCAATATGAAGAGCAAGAAAAGGATGATTCAGCTTCTGATTGATAACTGTGCTGCCCACAACATGCCTCCACATTTATATAATGTTCGCATTGAATTCCTCCCACCCAGTTACATGCCAGTGCTTCAGCCATTGGATTTGGGCATCATTTGCACCCTGAAACTGTATTATCACAAGTAAATGCTAAGAAAAATTCTTGTCAGCATAACCTGTAAAGAGGAGATTCAAATGAACAGGAAAGAAGCTATTGAAATGATTGCAAATGCCTGGACGCAAGTTAAAGAAAGTACTATAGTGATAAATGCAGAATCTCATTACTACAAAATGTTTATTTGCAACAAAATATTTTTTAGGTCCTTGGCAGTTCGTTGTAATGGACGTTTATCTGTATTTCAAATCACGGTACTTCATTACATATGTAATTCCTTACAACTCATTGCTAGATAAAAACGTCTACATAGACTTGAGCTGTGAGAATTGCACTGTGTGATGACTTCATCTGGCTGAATGGTGGATGGGTGAGTGAAGGCCGCATGCTACTAATTAATAGAATGGCAAAACAAAAAGCACTTATTAGTGGGGAATTGATAAATAACTGCGAGGAAAATTAAGGTGATCCAGGACAACATAAATTTTCACAAGCTTCAGGGATTCTAGGGTTAAAGGCAGTAGTCTGATCAAGAAAAATTAGCAGGAGTTTGAGTCTACAGCTATAGGAATGTTGTTCATAACCCTAATAAATGCTATACTATGGGCAGACTGAAAGACTTCAAAATATATGAAAATAGTGGTTCCAAGGCAACGATCTTCTCAAGCACCTTAGACACAAAATGAAGAGAGAAGCAATATTCCTACTGTGAAGATACAGTTTTAGTCGTATCATGCTTTAGAGATGAATCTCATATGTAGAGTCTGGAAACTTTCTAGACAGGAATGGAAAAACGGATGAACTACAGTATCAGAAAATATTGAAAAAGATTAATGTTTCAATAGAATAGTGACCCACTAGGATATGACCAAAGTAGCATTAATGCACAGTAATGCAGGGACACAAAGGTGAATGTTCTGATTTGAAATGGTGGCCTGAAAGTAATGTCACAGAAAATTAAAGAAGGGGCAGCAAATGTGCCAAATGGAATGGGCAAAACCACTCCTAATCAGTGCACAAAAGACTCAAGGTACAGTTTGAAAACTCTGGTTAAGAGAACAGGTCAGTTTATGAGCTTGTTTGAGATCTGCTGACAACTCATTTTCTGTAGAAAATTTTGCTCTTTGGCATGTGCACTTGCAATAAACAGCGATTATGAAAGGCTAAAAAGTATCATTTTTAATATTTGAAAAACTTTAAAAGAGACTGAGTACTGTCCAAACCATATAACTGCATATGAGAATAATTAAATAAAACAACCCAACAGATTCCCTACTTCTGGATAAGACTTCTACATTGGTAATCATACATTAACATTTTGTTATTTTCCACATTTCACAAGATGAGCAACATAAGCTATGACTATGTTTTATGATTGCTGAAATAAACCACGAAAAACAAAGTCAAGAAATGTGACTTTTCTGTGGATTTCAAGAAATAGTTTAAACTATATTTTTTGTTCAAGTCATCAATATAAAAATACTCTATGGTATCAAAACTGGTCCTGGGACAGGTTATAACATTAAAAGAGTGACTAACACTATCAACTTTTATCATCAGAATTTGCTTTACAAAAAGAAACAAATCACTACACAATGTGCCATGAAAAAGGAGATGAGCATGTGATAAGAGGTCAGTGGTGAAACATGATTTTAAATAGATGATCGGGTCCTGGTGCATGCAGGCTCTGAACAGGAGTGGGTGTGTACATACTGGCGCTGCTCCGTGGTTGACTGGGGTGCTTGGCAGATTGCAGATTCATGTGCAACTGAAAGTGGATCTTTCAAGTGCCTCATTCACACTTCTGAGTAGAGAGGGGGATCAAGAAAGAGAGCGAGATCAGTTGAGAAGACCATGAGTGAGCATTATCGGGTGTGTGAGCAGAGGCAGCGAGTGAGCAAAAGAGAGAAAGAGGCAGAGTGGTCAATAGGTTAGTGGAAGAGCAAAGATCAGTACTCTAGGGGCAGATCGTCCCCACCTATTTATCAGAGGAGCGGGTTCGATGGTGGTGGAATCCCCCACAGGGATCTGAGGTATTCCAGTTGTGTGAGAAGAAAGACAGGTGGACAATAGACACCGAACAGTCTGGCAGACGGTGATGGTGGCAACCAAGACAGGGGTCGGTGAGGAGGACCAGGTCTGTTGGAGTCTTTGCCACCTCAGCGAGGTATGGGTGAGCTAGGGAGATGGAAAAAGAATTGCACTGGGCTTGTGTGGGAAGAAAGGAGGAAGATTAAAGACCTGATGACTGTTGTTTTATACTGGGTTTAATGTCTGGATTTTAACTTTGGACTATTCACTGTTTTTATGGATTATTTATTTATTTAAGGAAGATCGTTTTGCACTACACTGTAGGACACTCTTTCTTTGAGGATTTTAATAAAAGGACTTGGCACTTTTGCACCAACCCCTTGCTCAATATGTGTGTCCTCATTTGCCCAGCTCATCTCAGTTCAAGTCTATCGATATTTCCCGGTTCAAGAAGCTCAGAGAAGCAACCAGGGAGGGTGGTGCTGACCTGGTCCATCACAGAGCTAAATAAAAATCAAAAATGAAAATATATTCAAATATAAACAGTTTTAATTGTATAATGCAATCAACTTATCTATAAATTTAAATTAAATAAATGGTAACAACCAAAGAAAAGTCAGAGAAAAAAGTATCAAGTGTAGCAGTATATGAAAAAACACAAATTCTGAAAAAAATATGCATTGCTGTTAGCAGGTTTTCTCATGAACCTAAACAAAGAGCCTAATATCATCTACTTTGGGTAACATTTAAAGGGTTTTTCCTTCCTCTAAACCATAGCAATAACTCATTATTTGACATACACCAATATTAATGGCTTCTGTCTCCCAATAGAAATAACCAGTAAATGAGTCAGCACACTACTGTAATTGTACAGACAAGACGTATTGTCCCTGTGTGATTTTTTTCCTACTACTTTGATGAGAACACATACAAATATAGTAGCTTTATAAATGCCATCAGTGCTGTTTGCTTGAGTAGTCATGCAGCAAGAGATCATGATTTTAGGGATTGGTTTACTTTATTGAGAGTATTTTAGTTGTCGCTTCTCATTTTTGCCTGCTTATATTCTATATATGTAGCAATTATTTCTACATTTGCTGTAGCTATACTTCTTCCTATACTTGATTGCTCCAAGAAAAATGATTAGATAGTTTGCCACACTATTCATGTAAGCATATTAAAGAAAGGCACATCTTTGACTGCCCATTCAATGTACTTCACATCAAAAAAAAGATATTGCAAAAAGGCAAATATAATGACTTTTAGAATCCAATTAATCAAATTTATTATAAATGGAGTCAAAGTCTGAATGTGTCAAGTCAAATCTATAACATATTGAGACAGTTTTAAATATAGTCAAATGGTGTTTTATATATAAATGTCAACTTTAAATATGAAGCATATGATTAGACTGGAAATATATGAAATTAATTTTAATACATTAGATCAAATATGAATATATAAATTCAAACTTTAAATATATAGAGTGAATTCTCAATATATAAACTCACATTTTTATTCAAAAGTAAAAATCTATGAAAGCTTATTCCCACCAACCACAAACCATTGTGTTTTTTTGCAGTAGTTACTGTACTATTAATTAAAAATATTGCATTATATTGGCTGCTGTATTTGGTATCATTGTGCACACAGGTTCTCTGGTCATCTAGTTTACATAAAATTAATTAATCCCATGGGGAAATTCAGATGCATACAGCAGCAGAAACATAAAAAACAAAGACTCACAGGACAAATAACACATCCAATCAATCAATAAATAAAAATAAACAGGTACATTGGCTGGAAGCACTGAATTGCCTGATAGCAGTGGGCAGAAAAGACCCCCAGAGGTGCTTCTTAGCACAATGGGCTGGAATGAGTCTGTGGCTAAAAGTGCTCCAAGAAAGCTCCACCTAGAGGGCGGTAGAGGAGATTTTTCTTGCTCTTGCAATTTTGTCACCATCCTTTTTTACATAATATCTTCCAAATGTGCCCAGGGTTATCCCTGTAACGGAGCAGACTTTCATGATAAGTTTGTTCAGGCATTGTGAATCTTTTGAACTCAGGTTGCTTCTCCAGAATACTGCAGCATAGAACACCATACTGTCTACTATGAACTGGTAGAACATAAGCATGTGCATAGTGTGCAATCAAGTCACAAGAACTGAGGAAAAGTTATACAATTATGCGCTGACTTGCAGCTCTCTGTTTGGCTGTTTTTCAGATTGGCCGTATGTCGCTCACTGAGTATACAGGGTCATTGCACTGAGGGTCTGTGAGTCTGATGTGGGTCACCAATAGGTATACTTTAACTTCCAGTCTGCAGTAGCACAAACCTATCTTTGCATCTCAGCAGCCACATGCCAGGTCTGTGTAAGGCAGTGTTTCTCAGCCAGTGGGTCATGCCGTCAGTGGGTCGTGAGTTGTCATTACCCATACTCGAGTGAGTCGCCTAAGTCAGTGTTTCTCAACCACTGGGTCACAGGTTGCAGTTGCTGGTTCATAAGTGGGTGCCTAACCGATTGGCAGCACTTATGTCTCCTTGTTTTTAAGTGACTATGTTTCACAACGAGGAATACCTGATCATGCTCGTTTTACCAAGGGGGCGATTTGCAAATGCTGCTAGTGGGTAATTAATGTATTTAAAAGGGCAAAACTGGTGTGCAGGACCAAAAAGGGTGAGAAACAATGGGGTGTAAGGAAGGAGGAGACGTGGGTCAGATACAAAAGAATTAACCAAATGGAGCAGCACCAATCAAAACAAATATCAAAGGGCCCTCCAAGAGTCAGAAAACATAGGAGACGCTGTGAAATAATAATAATGACAATGAAAGGTTTATTACTGTAGATGGTTTGGACAATTTCTACATTATTACCCTATTGTCTTCTATGGTCCTCGGTCGGCTGTAAATTGGAGCATATATATACTTATAAATTTAAATGTACATTTGCGCAGGACTATTTTTTAGCCACCAAGTTTAGTGTCACAGGCAGTCAGTGGTTACCACAGTTGCACCAGGAATAAGGCAAGAAGAAAACGTGGTAAACGGTATACTGAGCTTTTGCAGGGCTCAATCACACAGCTAATCAGAAAATATTGTGCAGTGTATGACAAGAAACCTATTAATAAAGTATCTTCTTTGTTTTAATCCAATTATTTGCTATAGATTTTGAATCAGCATGATCTGGGGGCACAGCGGCTAGTGGTCCTTGAATTTCTGGGGTTTAGGTTGAGGATGGAAAAAAGGGGATGTATGT
The DNA here is from genome assembly GCF_016835505.1 of Polypterus senegalus. NCBI lineage: Eukaryota > Metazoa > Chordata > Cladistia > Polypteriformes > Polypteridae > Polypterus > Polypterus senegalus. The sequence continues at coordinate 147,004,789 of NC_053160.1, read as the reverse complement.
TAGTTACTTAATGTTTTTGGTTAACTGAGAAGTATCACTTTTACATTTTCAGTATTCCATGATTAAAACTGAATATTCACTAATGAAACCTATTCAGTTCTTGCCACTTGATTGCATGCTACACATGTGCTTTATCTCTCCCTCAACAAATGTGACTAGACAATCAAAGCACAGACATGTATAATGTTACTGGCAGCAGCAAGCAATATTTCTGTGAAACAACACAATACCTTTGCAAAACAATACCGTGATTATTATTAAATAATGCAATACTTTTGTAAAAAAAACACAATTATTACTACATAATAATGCAATCTATTCATATTTTTTGAGTGGCTGGAATAAGCTTCTGTAAGAATCTCAGATTGGAAGGACTGAAACAAGAACTGGCTTCTGAGTTCAGAAACTGGAATTAAAAATTGCATTCCCACTGTAAGCCCTCCAGCAGTTTGAAAGTGATAACTGAAACGTATGCTGGCCTGAACACCAAGAAAAACACAAAACCTGTTCTTTTTCCTGCACTATCTGATTAAAGTAATAAATTGTTCAAGGAACAGAAAATAATAAAAACACAAATATGCCATCTGAAAGCAATAATATATAGCTGGGATCAAACTAAAAGAATTGCTCCATTCAAAATTTATATTTTTTTATATGTTACTCATCTCATGTATCAAAATTAATATTTTCTGTATGCTACTTACCCGATGTAACTTGTAGTATTCGCCAAGGAAAATGCTAATCCCACATTTCAATGGAGAACGTAGATAACAAACGTCTTGCTATTTGTGAGTATACTGTATGATTCGATGACTTGATATGCAGATTATGTGACACAAGTAACGTGAGATTTTTTCATGGATGTTTCATGTTGTTTGCCGTGGTCCGGCAATGTTCTCCACAGACACCAGTTCTATCAAAAAGTTTGTTATCCCTGTTCTTCTTAATAACATTAATTTTTTTTCTTGGCTATCACTATAAATTACATGACGTGAGTAACAAAAAAATAAACATTTTTGGTTAGAGCACTACTGTAAATGAGCCCATAATGATACATAAACACTGTTGCAGTTAGATGCCAATCACACTTCATCTGCCAAAATTCCAATGGTGACAATCTGATTACAAATAGATTCTCCACTAGCCACTGAGCAAGGAAGCTGTATACTACAACTCAAGTCCTGGAGAAAAGAATGTGCAGTTCCGCATGAGCGATCATGGACTTCAGAAGATTTTGTGAAAGGTAAACTGACTACATCTATTTACTTGGGACAAAATGTATTGTAAAGATATGGGAAGCAGGGATGATCAGGCTGGGGGTATGTGACTG